>NC_138376.1:96376982-96406278 GCF_054177405.1 Leptonychotes weddellii | reverse complement strand
AAATAAAAAATAAAAAAAAAAGAATATTGGGCCATCCATGGAAAAGAAAGATGGCTTGATAAACCACCCAGTTTGGACTGGGATCCCCAAAAGCTACATACCAGAGGAACATGTATGAATCAGAACGGAAACAAAACTTAATACCTGGAAATGAGTTCAAGTCATCCTAGATCATTAATGATCCTACTTCAAGAGGATTTATATCACCCGAGGCCTCATGTTATTTCTTCAAATAACTTTCCAAATATATCTAGTGTAGGTTTAAAAAATAAGCCAGCACACATAGGAAAAAGACCCAAGAGAAACAATACACAAAAACAACAGGCCCACAGGACTTCTTTTATCATATTTAATATGTGTGCTTTCTACAGTTTGTCATACTTAACTATGCTTTCTATACTGAAGGGGATAAAAGACATAAGAATTTTGGCAAAGACTAAAAACCCATTAAAAAGGAAATTGCAGAGTTGAAAAAGAATCAAGGAAAAAAATAAACCTAAAATAAATGTGTAGGTAAATCTCAATGAATACTGACTATGTAAAATCAATAGAATGAAGACTGGAATAGGGAAGACCCAACTAGGCAGAAGGCAGCACAGGCCAAAGCATGAAAACTGAGGGCGTCATTCAGGGAATGAGGTGGGAGGTGGGAGGAGACAGAGCAAAGAACCATGCAATGGTGGGCTAATGCCAGACTAAGAAGTTTCAGCCTCGGGACAATGAGGGTATAAAAGAGAATTGAGCTTTTTGGGAGATTAAACTGGCACCAGGGTAAGACACTAAGAATAATTTAAGAAGAAGAAACAGGTAAAATGTCCAAGTATTAGGGATGTTATTCTGAAGACTGCAGCCTAGCCACTCCATTCACACCACACTGCCGGACTAGAGGCACACACCCTCCTTGGCTTCTATTTCCACTCCAGTATCCTTTCTCTTGTACTCCAGAATTCTCCCTCTAAAACACAAATGATTACTAGTCACCCACTGGTTTAAAAAGAAAAAAAAATGGTAACTTCCTGACTTAAGAAGAGTCAATGGCTCCCCATTAAATCTAAAAAAAATCCAAATTCCTTGCAATGGTTTCAAAACATTTCAAACTCTGATCCTACCCACCTCTCTAGCCCCACTGCCCATTACTTCATCCTCACTCCCCACACATCCCACACCCCAAAACACCATAATCAACTCCTTCCATGCCTTTACACTTGCTTTTGTTTCTCACTGAAGTGGGCTTTCCAGTCCTCTTTACCCACAAAACAGCTCTTTATCAATTAAGATCTATTAAAATATTACTTCCTCCTTGACACTCTATGCCCTTACACCCCTATCTTGCCAATGCACCTGCTCAGCAAAACATTAATCCTGAATCAACGCCACAGTCTTCCTTCATAACTCCTGAGGCCAGTGAATTGCACACAACTGAAGAAAATCGGAGAATCTCAGCACAATTACAAATACATGCTCATCACCCTCAGCTGGGTTTCCAACATTGCTCTAATACCTGTGTTCTCAATTTTTAACTTGTCAGCTCCCTCTTTTGCTCTCAATGACTATTTCAAATTTAACTATTTTTCCCAATTTCTCCACTCAACTGCTTGGTCCCTGATCTCTCAAAAAACAACCTTGACTCATTCATAACCTAGAAAACAGACCCTCGGGCAGCTACCCCACATCCAGCCTAACTCTCCTCTACCCACTCTCCCCTTCTAGTGAAAGGCCAACACCTCCCACCGTGCCCTTATATCCATTCTCCCCTTCTCTTCAGCCTGTAAACTTTGCCTGACCCTAGGCCTCCCTCAAACTGTTAACCAATCTCTTACTTTCCCTTCTTATGCTCTAGTTAAGAGCAGTCTATCTCCCCTTCCTCATTTTCCAGTGACCATTAAATCAAGCAATCTAGCTTACTACCCCACTCCAAAACTCTACACAACAGTTATAGCAAAATTCCTAAAACTTTACCCTCCTCATTTCTGTGCCCCCAAAGTTTTTCTATTCTGACACTTGCCAATCCTCCTCATTACCTCCTCTTTTCTCACTTCCCCCTACTACCAATGCTTCCAAGCTCCTGTATTTGGCCCACCATTCTTTCGACACTATGCTTTCTCTGAATAATTTCACTTTCTCTCCTAGTTCAAATGCAGAAGCTTCCAAAACATTTATTACCAGTCCAGACCACTCTATCCTACTCCATGCATACTCCTATATTCACTGCCCCCCCACCCATCTCCACTTGATATTACACAAACACATCAAATTCATAATAACCAAAATTTAAATCTTTCATCTGCCTGTGCTCTACATTTTAAATGGAGATGCGCTTATATGCACCCCAGGAGTCATCCTTGACTGGCCCCTGTTCCCCCCATATTCGATCATCAGGTCCTGATGATTTCATCACCTAAATATTTTCCCAGTCTATCCCATTCTTTTACCCCTACCCTAATTCAGGCCTTCTTAATCTACTAACAAGACTATTCCAACAGGCTCCTAACTGGCCTCTGATTCCAGACTTATTCCTCTCAGATCTATCCTCATTATCGCTGCCAAAGTGATTTTTAAGGAAAAATCTTCTTTGCTTAAAACTCTTTCAGTAAATTTCCCTTACAAGCTAAATACATTTTCTCTTCCCTTCCAGAGTATTCAAGGCTTTGCATTTTCTGGCCCCTATCTACCTCTCCTGCTCTCTTCTTGTCACTCAGCTACATATTTCATAATCCAGTAATACTGAATTATAATTCTAATTTATTTATATCCTTGGCCTGGCTAACTCCTACTCATACTTTAGTTACTGTTCAAGTGTCATATCCTCATGCAAGCGATCTTAAAGGCCAACATCCCTCACCCCCTCAGGTGGATTAGATTCCCCTTCTATGCTCTCCTTTTTCCCTACGCATCTACCATTGCACTTACAAATGTTATTTCTTAATGTTCATACATCTGCTCGGACCTTAGCCTAAATAGTAAGCTCCCTGAAGACAGAAACAGTCTTTGCCATCTCCATATCCCCAGCGTCCAGCACATGTAATTACAGTACTCTGAAAATGTTTCTTGAATGAATGAAACACTTTTCCCAACTTCTCCATCATCTAACCCTTGCCACCTACCACCACCACCAGCAATCCCACCCTCCTCCACGGGGTATGACCTGCATATTTGCCACTTAAAACACGGCACTGAGCATTTCTGTTGGCTGTCTCAATTCTCCGCTAGACAAGAGTTCCTGGAGAGAGAGGACGGGTCATATTCACCTGCCTAACTCCAATACCTGATGCATGGGCAGAAGAATGAATGAAAATGTTTGGCAAGTCTGTGAGAGTCTGTCTTGGACTTCTCTCTCACACACCCTCGGCCGAGCTCGGATCCTTTCCAGGGACCGAGGGACTGGGGACGCGTGATATCCCCGACAAGCACACACACCCGATCCCTGCTTGCTGAAGCTGAGATCTCCGCCGCCCGCACACCAACCCCCACCGTGCCGTCCTCTCCGGTCAAGAAGTTGTGTAGGGCAGTGCGGACTCACCGGTAGGCGGAACTCCAGGTGCTCTTGCGCCATGAGCAGCAGATACCTATTCAGGGTGCACGACAGCGCCATTGCGGCCGCCTACGGTGCGCCTGCGCGGCGCGAGCAGTTTCCCACCTCTTCTCCCCCCTCCTGCACACAGCCTTTTCCGCTGAGGCGGAGCCTGAACGGCCGGAAGCGGAAGCTGGGCAAGGCGGGTGCTGTCCCTGGGTTCCTCACACGGATACGTTGAGCCGGGACGCTGCTGGAGGGGCCACGTCCGCTGCGAGGCACTTTCTGGTTGAAATGCGGAAGTACAAGTAGCTGGTGTGAGGGGCCGTGTTGTGTTCAGTAGCAGGTTGCGATGAAACAAGTTCCCATCGATCCTCCCACCAGGAACGTACTTCCAACTTTTTCTAAGAACGCTTCAAATCCTAGTTCTTCAAAACTGGACTGGAATTTTACCTTTTCCGTGCAGACTTCTCTAGCCACTCCAAGCTTGGAGAATCTGGGCCACTCATCTAATATTTATTATACTTTTTGTATTTTTGCAATACTTTTTCAAGGATACATGCCTTCTAAGCCAATTAGAATAAGCTCTTGACCTAGATCATCTCTTACGGTTCATTCTATACCTCATAGAAAACACAATGTCGTCCTCAATAATTTACTCAGTTATTAGGAGGTTGTGATGTTAGACTCAAAGGCCCAGTCCACAGCCAACTCTATATTAAAACAATGATGGAAATTGCTTCTAACTATTCACGCTGGCACAGATTTTGTAGCACATAAAATAAGTAGCATATCATAAATTCTAAAAATTTGCATAGTCTATGTATATACATTATTGCTTTTGCCTTATTGAGAGCAGCTTATTTTGCATCCCACTATAATATTGCACAAAGTACAAGAGTACTACATATTCCAAGCACCATGTGCTGGGAACAAACTCCATACTTCATAGCCATGATTAAGAACATAAGCTGTGATGTCAATCTTAGGTTCAAATCTCAATTCCACTATTTACAATCTATGCGCTCTTAAGCAAATTTCTTAGCCTCCTTTGACAGCAGTTTTATCTAAAATGAACTAATACTGCCTTCCTCAAGGGACTGTTAGGATTAAGTGGAATAATGTACATAAAGTGTTTAATAAAACACCTGGCATATTGTATGGGGCAAATAAATGGAATTTAAGGAGACTTCTCTTTAAAAAAAAAAAAAGTAAGAAAATTTCCAAGCAATCTGTCTGTTAGGAAAACATCTTGGTTAAGTCCACTTAAGATAAGCAATAAAGGGCGCCTGGGTGGCTCAGTTGGTTAAGCGACTGCCTTCAGCTCAGGTCATGATCCTGGAGTCCTGGGATCGAGTCCCGCATCGGGCTCCCTGCTCGGCAGGGGGTCTGCTTCTCCCTCTGCCCTCTTCCCTCTCGTGCTCTCTGTCTCTCATTCTCTCTCTCTCAAATAAATAAATAAAATCTTTAAAAAAAAAAAAAAAGAGGGGCGCCTGGGTGGCTCAGTTGGTTAAGTGACTGCCTTCGGCTCAGGTCATGATCCTGGAGTCCCGGGATCGAGTCCCGCATCGGGCTCCCTGCTCGGCAGGGAGTCTGCTTCTCCCTCTGACCCTCCTCGCTCTCATTCTCTCTGTCTCAAATAAATAAATAAAATCTTTAAAAAAAAAAAAAGATAAGCAATAAAGTGAGTCTCTGAGGAGCACAGATGTCTCTTGGCCTCAAGGCTTCAAAAGGGATAAGAGTATGAAACATGAAAAGAGAGGTCAAGGTGGGACAGAGAACCAATGAAATATTAGGGGAATGATGTGCAGTATTTGATATGCCCCATCCCCAAAGCTTGTCAGAATTACCAAACATTAAATTTTTTTTTTTTTGTAAAGATTTTATTTATTTATTTGCGAGAGAGAGAATGAGAGACAGAGAGCACAAGAGGGAGGAGGGTCAGAGGGAGAAGCAGACTCCCCGCTGAGCAGGGAGCCCGATGCGGGACTCGATCCCGGGACTCCAGGATCATGACCTGAGCCGAAGGCAGTCGATTAACCGACTGAGCCACCCAGGCGCCCCCAAACATTAAATTTTAATGGAGTAACTTTATAGGGGATATCATAGAGGTGGTGATTTTCATGCCTGGATTAATAGGATGCTGTGCAGAGATATCAAATGAGAATACATGGCCTACAAGAACCCAAATTCAACGTTCACTGATTTTTCACATGAGAGTCCTTAGCTTCCTTAAAGCTAAGGTTCATGACTAAATCCCCACTGATTCTCCACTCCAGAAATGAGCAGGGGGTCACGTACATCAAGAATCTCAAACTGTTGGTTACATGGTCTGGGGAAGTAGAAATTAACCCTGCACAGGCCAGGCCATTAGGGTTAGTGTGGAACTACTTGTGAGATCAATTAAACTGCCTTTGAAGAAGTCACACCAGAGCTGTTCCATGTTTTTGAGCTTACTAAAGTCCTTAAGGAGCAGCAAGAGAGTATGGACTTTGAAAGTTGGTATTTAAACTAACATCTAAAGACTCACAATTGTCTTTGTTTTTTGTTTTTTGTTTTTTTTAATTTGTACTGGAAGGGGCAAGGAAGTTCATAGTCCATCTTCTGGGAACTGATCCAAAGCTTCATCCATGTTTCATCCACCAGGGCAGACTTCTTAGAAACTTGGCTCCTCCTGTGAGATTACTATTATGTAAGCATTTGAGTCTCTGGTCTAGCCTGATGATGACTGAAAACCAGAATCATTCCTAGATAGTTAGGACCCGAAAGTAGGAGAATCTTAAGTTCTGGTTATAACAGGCCCTTATACTGTTGAGAGTATTAGGGCAGGGTCAGTGAAGAAAGGAAATGAGTAGAGAGTTAACAGATCCCAGCAGCAGAAGTCATGTGTAACGTTAAAACTGTCTCTGCATCTGTCTCAGGCTGAGCATCTAACATTTGAAAAGGGGTTGGGTATCACAGAGAGCCATAGACATTTGTGCACCAAGTAGGAAACTTCTCTGCGTATGTATTAAGACTAGAAGTTTTTTTTTTAAGATTTTATTTATTTGCTAGAGAGAGAGCACACACAAGCAGGGGGAGTGGCAGGCAGAGGGAGAAGCAGCCTCCCCGCTGAGCAAGGAGCCCAACGTGGACTCGATCGCAGGACCCTCGGATCATGATATGAGCTGAAGGCATAAGCTTAACTGACTGAGCCACCCAGGTGTCCCAAGACTAGAAGATTTTTGCAATGAGTAAAAAACAAGGGGCTTTTGAACAGTTTGGAGAATAAAGTTTTATTGGAACAAGTTATATAACAACTATGGGGACTTCACTATGGTAAGCATTCTTGACCAACTTCTAATTTCATGAAATGCCAGAAGGGTCTCCAGTATCCTCAATCTAAATGAAGATAATCCAGGAAGAGGAGAAGAGAGAACAAACACTGGGTGCTCTCAGGAAACAAAATTGAACAAGATAGGATACGGCACCAGTTCAAACTTAAGCAGCTGCAGTTGATTTAAATATGACTCAAGATCTCCAGAAGTGGAGAAAAGTAGAGCTTGTCCTCTGGTCAAAAAATTCCCCCCAAATAAACCTGAAATCCTAGTTATAAACTAGACCTATTAATTTGCTTCCTGTGAAGTAGGTTCTGTGCATAGAAAAAATGTGAAGGAAAATGGGCTGGAGATTCAGCCTTCTGTCCTGGCCATCCTTAAACTCTAATGCTGCGAAAATTCAAATAATCAAAAGCCATACATTTCCAGACAGAGGTAAGATGGCAGCCTGATTGAGCTAGGCTAGAGAACAACTCTCACCATATCTTAGCAACTGGCTGAAATAGAAACAGTTTTCCAAAAGGAGCCTAACCTAGGGCCTACCAAAATTAGGGATGCCTTCCTTCCTTGGGCTGGTACTTAATTTAATTCTTTTGTTTGCAATGAGATCGAGATCATAAGATACCAAAAAATCTTTCATTCTACTTTTATTCCACTCCAAATACAAGGCCAAACAAGACCTGGATATCATCCACACTGCTCCAGGCTTCAGCTTTGTAGATTACATGGCTTTGTGCCTTTTTTTTTTTTTTAAGATTTTATTTATTTATTTGACAGAGAGATAGAAGAGCACAAGTAGAGGGAATGGCAGAGGGAGAGGGAGAAGCAGGCTCTGCACTGAGCAGGGAGCCTGATGCAGAACTCAATCCCAGGACCCCGGGATCATGACCTGAGCCAAAGGCAGATGCTTAACCATCTGAGCCACCCAGTCGCCCAGCTTTGTGCATTTTTGAATGGGACCCCATTTATTACTTCTCTTGGGCAGAACTCGTGAAGCAGAGGTGATGTAAGTTCACAGTGCATTTGCCACATTTGAGCCAAATCTTTTGTCCTTCCTCCTTCCCTGCTTTCCACTTTCCTACTCTCCCTTTCTTCTTTCCTTCCTAAAATGTAAGTAAACGACTTCTAAACAAAGGAAGGCTTTTGGCAATATGCAAGTATTAACAGTCCCAAAGTAAGTGTGCAACTTACCTTCTAGGAAGGGACCCACAGATTCTTATTTAAGCATAATTCCCAGTAATCACCAGCTCTTGATCTTATTTGCTTCCAGGGGGAAAAATTATTACATATAAAATAAATGGTCTCAAATCCCTAAAAGGCATCTTCCTCAGAACTACTTTAACAGGGCCATAGGAGGAGTTTTACTCAATCCTACAGGGCACAGATTCTTAAAACTTGGTTGCACGTTGAAATTACCTGAGGAATTTTTAAAAATTTGAGGCCTAAAATCTATCCCCGGGGATTTGAATTTAATTTGGGGTGTGGCCTAAACATATTTTTAAAAACACGTCAGTTGTTAATTTGATGGCAGCTATCAGCAACATCATCACCTGGGAACCACTTAGAAATGCAAAGTCCTGCCTACCCCCAAACCTGCTGAATCAGAAACTCAGGGTGGGATCCAGCAGTCTGTTTTAAACAGGCCCACCAGGTGGTTCTGATGCACACTGAGGTTTGAGAATCATTGCCTGGGAGAGAGGAGTATGGATAGATAGACTTTGAGTACCAATACCACAGATAAATAGCATGTTTGCCTTCCTCTTACCCATGCTTGGAGAGAGAACTTATATGATAAACTGGCAAAATGCTGCAAATATGTTTCTCAGCAGAAGGTGTAACAAGAAGAAAATATTCCTCTCTTACCAGCTAGATTGAGAATCTCAAGAAAATCTTAGCTGAGAAAATATCTAGAATAGCCTACTAAGTTAGGTGATTTCCTATGGGCCATGCATGTTGGCTAGAAGAAAGGCTTTACAGAGAATTTTAAAAATTCTAATGCAAAAAGAGGAGAAACATGTTCTAAAGGCAAAGGGAGAAGAAGTAGAGAAAAAGAGAGTCGGAAAGATGGCAGGAACTAGGTGCTATTTTACTGTTGCCCAGCAAGTTTGGTTATTAAATGCTTGAAATGCTTGGTGTGGGTGAATTCTTCTGAAACTCAAAGAGGTTTTACACCTAAGTTAGAGTGGTCATGCATACTGCCACGAAGAACATAAGGTGATGGAGATTCAGCAGACGTCTAGGTTATACTCCTGATTTTTAGATTGAAAGTAGTTGGAATTAGGGTTATCATGGTGCTCAATTAGATTTTGGTTTGTTATGGTAACATTTTAAGGGACTCAGAAATTAAAATAAAATCTTTATTGACCACTAATATAAATCAGTCACTGAACTAAGGCAATGGGGATACAAGATAAAAAATTAGATCCCCCAGCTCATAAAAAAGGTCAAAATCCAGTGGTAAGAGATATCCCCCTATTTCCCAGTTAGACTGTGTAAGGTCTATGCTGGGAAAATCAAATCTCACAGACTAGAGCTAAAGAAACAATATTGCTGTGATTGTGGATGGGAGTATCAGGGAAGACTTTGAAGAGGAGATAACATTTTAACCCAGCTTTTAAAAGTGAACAGATTTCCAGGGCGCCTGGGTGGCTCAGTTGGTTGAGCTACTGCCTTCGGCTCAGGTCATGATCCTGGAGTCCCAGGATCAAGTCCCGCATCGGGCTCCCTGCTCGGCGGGGAGTCTGCTTCTCCCTCTGACCCTCCTCCCTCTCATGTGCTCTCTCTCTCTCTCTCTCTCACTCTCGCAAATAAATAAATAAAATCTTTAAAAAAAAAAAAAAGTGAACAGATTTCCAAAGCTGTGTTCAGTTTAGTTGGAATAGTAAAAATGGTTGGCATAATGGGATACAAGTGCAGGAGATTAAGGTGAACGTGCTGGTGAGTAATTCTGAGGGAAAACAGGTTTTCACAAGCAAGAAAATTGCATAGCCAGGTCATAATTTAGAAAATATTCTGATGGATGCTGTGCTAGAAGGAAGCAACTGGAAGAATGGAGCCTACTCAAGTGATTCCAGCAACGTTCAAAGCAAGAGAAGAGGAGTGTCCAAAAAGGCAGAGAGACACTGGGCACTGAGAGGAACGAACTGATTTTTGTTTCAGGTCCCTCGTGTCTGAGGGCAAATTGTTTGGCAACTGTGGGCTAAGAGAACATCCAGGCATACATGTTCTACATATTGAATGTACAAACGTGTTGAGAATAGACTGGAGGGTAGACACAGACAAAAGAGATAGTGTGAAGGCCAACTACAATAATCTAGACAAGAGACGAGGAGAATTTGGCCAAGAAGACAGAAGTACAAGTGGGGAGAAGTGGTCAAATCCTGAATATATTTTGAGAATACTGCTGATAAGGTTTGCTAAGGTGTCGGATATGAAGTATGAGAGACAGGAGTCAAGGATGACTACAAGATTTTTGGCCTGAGCAACTGGAAGTTTGCAGTTGCCATTAACAAAGATGGGGAAGACTGAGAGGAATGGGGAGGGGAGGGGGAAATAAGCTTGAGGTGCCTGTTTTACATCAATAGGAAATATAATACATTTACCTGAAAATATTTGACTTGGGGATTGGTTTAATTAATGGATGATGGTTGATTGTGGATCCATCTTCACCCGTGTGTCTTTTTTTTTTTTTTAAGATTTTATTTATTTCTTTGAGAGAGAGATTGAGCATGCAAGCAGGGGGAGGAGCAGAGGAAGAGGGACAAGCAGACTCCGTACTGAGTGTAGAGCCCAACAATAAGAAAACAAATCAATTTAAAAATGGGCCTACAACCTTAATAGACACCTCACCAAAGAAGATACACAGATGGTAAATGGCCATATGAAAACATGCTCCATATTATATGTCATCAGAGAAAAGGAATGAGCTCCCACTGCACACTTAGTAGAATGAGCTCCCACTGCACACTTAGTGGAATGGACAAATCCCAAACACTGACAACACCAAATTTTGGCAAGGATGTGGAGTAACAGGAATACTCATTCATCGCTGGTGGTAATGCAAAATGGTATAGCCACTTTGGAAGACAGTTTGGCAGTTTTTTATAAAACGAAACATATGCTGGGGCACCTGGGTGGCTCAGTTGGTTAAGCATCTGCCTTCGGCTCAGGTCATGATCCCAGGGTTCCGGGATCGAGTCCCGCATCAGGCTCCCTGCTGTGCAGGGAGCCTGCTTCTCCCTCTCCCTCTGCCCCTCCTCCCTGTTTGTGTGTTCTCTCTCTCTCCCAAATAAATAAATAAAATCTAAGAAAAAAAACCCTAAACATATGCTTATCATGTGACCCAGTAATCATTTTCCTTGGTATTTACCCAAAGGCAATGAAAATTTATGTCCCCACAAAAACTTGCATACACCAGCTTTATTCATAATTGGCAAAATGTGGAAGCAATCAAGGTATCCTTCAGTAGGTGAATGGATAAACTGTAGTATATCCAGACAATGGAATATTATTTAGCACTAAAAGGAGATGAACTATCACACCATGAAAAGACGAGAAACCTTAAATGTATATCACTAAGTGAAAGAAGCCAATCTGAAAAAGCTATCTACTGTGTGATTCCAATTATATGATATCCTGGAAAAGACAAAACTACACAGTCAGTAAAAAGATCACTGCTTGCCAGGGGTTGGTGGAGTAGGGATGAACAGACATAGCACAGAGGAATTTTAGGGCAGTGAAAATACTCTGCATGATACTATAAAGATGGATACATGATACCATATATTTGCCCAAACTCATAGAATGTGCCACACCAAGAGTGAGCCCTAAGATAAACTATGGACTTTGGGTAATTATGGTGTGTCAGCGTAGGAATAGGTTTATCAACTGCAACAAATGTACCACTCTTCTGGGGAATGTTAATAATGAGAGAGGCTATGTGGGAAATCTCTGTATTGTCTCTTCAATTTTGCAGTGAACCTAAAACTGCTCTAAAAATTAAAGTCTTACACACACGTACACACACACACACCACACACAGTCCAGAGAGGCAAAACTTGAGACAGTATTTTTCCATATTTATTTAGCTTTCTTTTAGCTAAGTAAGCACAATTTGAAACAACTCACTAATTTTACAATTCTGCAGTTACAAACAATATCATAACATGCATGAATAATGCTCTAGATACTACTTTAACATAAGTTATGAATTGGTTTTGTGTTTAGCTACTGTTATGGGTAGCTACTGAGTTACCAAATACTCTACTGAAAAAGCTGAGTGAATTTTAATTGTAGTAAGTTATTAATCTTTACAAGTAAAAGAGAAATTCTGCTAAGAATGTGAGGATCAGGGGTTTTCCAAGTAAGAAGGAAAACTTAACTATGACAGGGTATAAACCTATATAAATTAAATCAATTGGCTAATCATATTTTTGAAGAGGTCCATAAGGCATTTGAGAATTCCTTAAATACCTTACATGTTATTATCATAATATTGTCAGTTATATCATTACAAGTTCACATAGTACAACATATTGTACATACTGAAAATTCCTTTTCCAAAGCTGGTCATATTTGAGCTGATTTCTACAAACTTGTAACTGCTAATCTGTGTAGGTGGCTCAGTGAGCTACTTAACAAAGCCGTGCTAAAAAGCCTGGAAATCTAATTTTGAGAGCCCAAAACCCCTACTTCCACTTCCAGTGACTAAAATGGAACATGAACATTCACTTCAATCGTAAAGTAAGTAATAACGGAAGCAGAACTCAGGAGAAGCACATGTGGGTCTCTTGGCCTAAACTCCCACTGTCAGCCTGCCAAACACTGAGTCTTAAATATTCAGCTCTACTGCCACTGGCTCTCAAAATCGTGTTCCTTTCCACAGCCTCTTCTGTGGACATCACAGCACTTAACACACTAAGCTGTAATCACCGGTTTTGTCTGACCCCTGTATTAGCATCTGAAGACAGACTGTTCTTTCTCACCTACATTTACTGATCATCGCATGTTAAATACTCAGCAAATGTTTGTTATATGGATAAATGTTTATTTCAGATGTCGTAACTAAATATCCCAGGTGTTGTAATTAAACATTGTAATAAGTATTTCATTGCTTAAAACTATGTTTAATATCATGCCAAAAATAAGAAAGAAAACTAGTCATCTCAGCCTACTTCTAACTTTCATCTTTGTGTTCATTTATATTCATGCACAGGGTGTTACTATACACTGGCACAATGTAGGATCAGCTTCAGTACCTTACTCTTCATTCACATTCACTATTGTTAGTGTAGATCAGCACAATCCCTAAAGAAATGTGTCTAATGAAATGATATATATCAGTAATGCTAACATTGAGCTATTAAAATAAATTTTCTCATCTCAGCTTATCTGTCTCTACTTTCAAATCAGGATTTCTTCATGATAAAAGCCAGGCCTAATCACTTTTTAATTCTACCTTTCCTTTGGTACAATATACAAACCATAAAACAACAATTTCCACCAGTTTTTAATACATTACTATAACCATTTTATGTTTCTTCCCCATTTATGTTCTTACAGGTAAAATGGCATTACAGTGAATTCTCCTGGATTGCCAAATTGCTTGTTCTTGTAAATTCACCATTAGAATTTACCTTATGTATATTAATTATATAGCTTTAAGGAACAATTTATCACAAAAATGTCAGGCTTCAAGAAGTGAAAACCAGCATCTGAAATCTGAGTAAAAAGTGACACATACACAACTCTTTCCATCAACAACAGAAATCACTATGTAGTATGGTACTCTTCATTTTGAAATTTTGTGTGTAAATTTATATAACTGTCAAGAAATGGTTAATTTCTTTTTCCCCTTCACAGTAACAAAGGCTCCAATAAAGTAGTTTCTATACCAGTTTATTCTTCATGAGTAAGTCACTATTATAATAGACTATGGAGAAATGAAAATATTTAAACTTTGAAAAAAAATAGCCCTTCCTGATTAATGGGATTTGTTTTAATGGGATTTTACCTATAGTATCTTACACCTTAAATGAGTAACCATTAAAACAAAGAAGTCAATGACGAAGTATCCATGGGACTGTATCACATATCTCAGGAAACAGACATTCAGAAAAGATTTAAGGCTAGCCAGGAATAGCCTCTCATAAAACCTAACGAACCTTACAACTGTAATCAGACTTCAAAAGGACCAAAATATTAGTTTATGTTGAGCCAAGATTAGGAGAATCTTCCACTGTTGACATTTTCATGTTCTTAGTTTTTCAATCAAACAATCGGCCTGTAATTTTGAAAACACAACGTATTTTTAAATTCTAGTTATTAGAGCCTATATGAAATAATTCTACTGGCATCCCTATTATATTAAGTCGAAGCAGAAGAGCTGGATATTACATATTCTGTTCCTAAAATATATCTTATAAAAAATTTCTCAATATAATAGTTTTATAAACTATAGTAAAGGTATTCCACATTGTATATACATAGGCAGATTTTTATCCACATTGCATTAAAAAGCTTCAATAAGAAAAGGAAAATAAATATAATACTAACATTTTACAAAGTAAACTAGATGTGGAGGAACCTTAAATGCATATTACTAAGTGAAAGAAGCCAATCTGAAAAGGCTACATGCTGTATTGTTCCAACCATATGACATTCTGGAAAAGGCAAAACTGTGGAGGCATTAAAGAGATCAGTGGTTACCAGGAATTAAGGAAGAAGGAGACGTGACTAGGTAAAGCACAGAGGATTTTATTATACTATAATGTTGGATACATGTTACTACACATTTGTCCAAACCGATAAAATACAGAACACCAAGAATAAACCCTAGTGTGAATCATGAACTTTGGGTAAAAATGATGTGTTACTGTAATTTCATGGATTATAACAAACGTTATCACTGTGGTGTAGGATGTCCATAGTGGGAGACAGTGAGTGTATGGGTGATAGAGGGTATATGGGAACTCTCTGTACTCTCCATTCAATCTTGCTGTGAGCCTAAAAGTGCCCTAAAAAATAAAATCTATTAAAAAAATTAAAAAGTAAACCAAAGTCTTCTAGTTATTATTTCAAATACTTTTCTCTATCTGAAACTTTATATAAGAGATTTTGAAATAAATCTTAGTATCTTTTTTTTTTTAAGATTTTTTTTATTTATTTATTTGAGAGAGAGAGAATGAGAGAGAGAGCACATGAGAGGGGGGAGGGTCAGAGGGAGAAGCAGACTCCCCGCCGAGCAGGGAGCCCGATGCGGGACTCGATCCAGGGACTCCAGGATCATGACCTGAGCCGAAGGCAGTTGCCTAACCAACTGAGCCACCCAGGCGCCCTAAATCTTAGTATCTTTATCTTGATTTTTTTCAAAGTCTCATAATATATGCTGACAGATCTAAGGAGAGTTCAGATTCACAGAATGAACCATTAACAGATCTTATAACTTTGTTCATTCATTTTTTTTTCTAACTAAAAAGTCATGTAAGGAAATACAGTTAAAAATATTACAAAAGGGCGCCTGGGTGGCTCAGTCGTTAAGCGTCTGCCTTTGGCTCAGGTCATGATCCCAGGGTCCTGGGATCGAGCCCCGCATCGGGCTCCCTGCTCAGCGGGAAGCCTGCTTCTCCTTCTCCCACTCCCCCTGCTTGTGTTCCCTCTCTTGCTGTGTCTCTCTCTGTCAAATAAATAAATAAAATCTTTAAAAAAAAAAAAAATTACAAAAAAATGTATTTTTCCTTACTTTATTATAAAAGCATGGAGCATGTAGAAAATTAGAAATACAAATAAATACAAAAAAAATTAGAAATACAAATTCTAATTCTTATTAGAATACAAATAAGAAAATTAGAAATACAAAGGAAATCCCTTTTTTAATCACATTGATTTTTTAAAGAGACCACACCAACTGCCCTATCGAATACTAATTTTTATTTAGAACACACACACATAAATATCTTAAATTATTTTTAAATTAAATAAAATCATCTGGACAAGTTGAAGAGAGGGATACTAAGTTTGAAATATGAAGTTTCTAGAAATCATGCTTTTTAATTTCTTGGGTACCATGACTATAATAATGATATGCATTAACAGCAATTATTTAATTTGTAATTCAGTGATTATTTTAAAATAGCAACTATAAGTCTCCTTACCCTCATGGACACATAGGGACTGGTAAATTACTAGGCAAGTGGCCCTGGAAGGACAGTCACTTAATAACCAAGGCTTGACTGTCAGGCAACAGGCCTGTAATCAGCTTGAATTCTATTCTACTTTTGCCCTAGCAAAGCGGAATTCTGTAATTTTTTAGGCTCAATGGCTTCAACCTCAGATCTGACAGTTAATGTTACCAAGGCAGCCCTTTTCTAAACTAGAAAATTACAGAAATTCAATTTCTACAATAATGTTGGGAATGATAACAGAGGCAGGAGGTAATATTTACTAGTACTTACTATTTGCAAGGTACAGTTTTAAGTGCTTTATATGTAAATTATGTTATCAATCCTCTTATCAACCCTACAGGTGGGCAGTATTCCTTATAGGCAGGTAATAGATAAAGAATTTGGTCCTTAAAACATTTAAGATACTTGCACATGGGACCTCAAGTAACTGAGCCACAATTTCAATGTAGATCGGACTCTGGGTTCTGAACTGCTAATTCCATGGTTCTTCTATATCATATCCTCTGCTTACAATGGAAAGACATAGCCATAACTTCTCTTCCTACAGATCTGATACCCTGGAAAATCCCTTAAACTAAAAATATTACTTTGGGGCGCCTGGGTGGCTCAGTTGGTTAAGCGACTGCCTTCGGCTCAGGTCATGATCCTGGAGTCCCGGGATCGAGTCCCGCATCCGGCTCCCTGCTCAGCAGGGGGTCTGCTTCTCCCTCTGCCCTCTTCCCTCTCGTGCTCTCAGTCTCTCATTCTCTCTCTCTCAAATAAATAAATAAAATCTTTAAAAAAAATATATATATTACTTTGGATATGTGTGAGCAGTACATTAAAAGAGAGGATCAAGCCTATGAGAGCTGTTAAGTGCCTACTGTTGCCAAGAAAAGAACTATAACAAAAAGACAAATATTTTAAATACTTTTGTATGCTGCTACTATAATAATAACACTTACTGTGATAAACCAATAGGAATTCACTCTATAGACCAATTTTGATAAGAAGCCAAGTTGATCGACAGGCGCCAGCACATGAAGGTGCAAGTGGGAGATGGAACAGAATGGTGGCATGTGGAAACCCATTCTAAAACAGAAAGGTTACAGATAGTTGGCAAGTCAGTTCTACAAGAGTTTAAAGCTATTTTTTCATGTTAAAACACATAACCATTAAAGATATCCAAAACAGGTTACCTAGGGTAGACAGACTGCCACTCAAACATCACTTTTACCGCTTTCTTTATACACTTCTCAGTATTCACACACTTTCTCCTCTTTTCGTGCTGAAGTTCACAGTAACAAACTCTTCATCAAGGAAGGGCTTAAGAGCGTATAATGTCTCAGTAAAACCTTTATCAATTCTGAGTTGGCATTATGTTTTATCACCTCAGTCCTTATCAATTTTAACCTTTAATTCTCCAAAGATATGGCTCTGCAATGAATCCTTTAAAAAATTACAGGGCACTCCTGGGACCTTTAACTTTTAGACTGTACAGCTGAGGCATAAAGATGTTGGTTGTGTACTATGTTTGGCATAAATTCCACCCTTTTCTTTAAAAAAAAATTACATGACACTCAAGTAGAAGGGTTCCTTTATTCCAAGACATAGCCAGTAGATGGTGTGCCTTCTCCTTTAATAAAGTAGTCATTTCCTTACCAACCCATCTTTCCATAGTGAGATTATTTATATCATTATTAAAAAAAACTTTATCATCACTCGAATTTCTTGCTTTATAATGAAAATACGTTAGATAATAATCATAATTATCTGCTTTATAAAACATTTATAAGAGAATTCCTTTGACTACTAACAAATTTCTACTAAGAAATTTTTTAAATATGATTCTCTCTCTTAAAAATCAGTTTACAGTTTTGTAAGTCCACTTAGAAATTCTGAGTGGAGCAAGGCACACTTGTAACAATAATCCAAGCCTAAAGCCTAGAAATATTTGCCTCCTCAAACTAGAAGTGAGTCTCAATTAAAAAAAAAAAAAAAAAGACTACAGTGAGAGGAAGTGTAAGGGGGTGTAGGAGAAGTGGTCTATTGCAGCAACACAGGACTGACAATGGAGAGTCAGAAACACGACACATATTGAAAAGCTTCCACCACTGCCTAGAAAAAAGAGACTGAGTTTTCATTCTGTGAAACAGGAGTCATGTAATACAGATTCTGTATTACATGTGTAACAATAACACAAAGTGTTACAAAGTAACACTTCTAACTTCTAAAAGTTAGAAGCAACTCAAAGGTTCATTCAACCCTTTCATTTCAAAGATGGGGAAGCCAAGATCCAAAAAGTAGGAGACTTTCCAAGGTCACAAAGTCAGGCAGTGACAGAGCGAGGATTGAGACTCTTGGTCCAACGTCCATTCTTCTAATAAGCACTCCTCTGACTGGGAAGGGAATGTACTGCTTTTGGCCAAAGGGTCTCAAATACCATCTGTTCCTTATCACTATCACCCTTGAATAGCGCTTCACAGTTTTCAGAGGATTTTCACACACACAATCTTATTTGAACTGGTAAGTAGGCAGAGCAGGTATTATCTCGGAGAGGTTAAATGCCTCAAATATCATAGCCAGTATGAGCCCAGTACTCAGCAAGTAGCATGGACAGCGTTAGAGCTTAGGTCTCTTTGAATTCCAGTTCAGATGTTAGAAGTAATCTCTGATCTACCTGTCTCAGCAAGCCTTTGGTCACACAAGGCAAAGTCAGAAGTCTTTTAAAAAGGAAAAAACACTATTTAGATTAAGCAAAAGAGTTGCCACATTGAACATTATATGCTTTTTTGCTCAAACGTTGGCAAATGCCAGAGATCAGTTCAGTAGGCAACGAATTCAAGTTAATTTCCCACTAGAACGATAATACTATATTTTTAAATCACATAAAATCAAATAGTTTCTAAAGAAATTTAATTTACACACAATTTTTTTTTAAAGATTTTATTTATTTATTCGACAGAGAGAGAGAATGCGAGAGAGGGAACACAAGCAGGGGGAGTGGGAGAGGGAGAAGCAGGCTTCCCGCGGAGCAGGGAGCCTGATGCGGGGCTCGATCCCAGGACCCTGGGATCATGACCTGAGCCAAAGGCAGACGCTTAACGACTGAGCCACCCAGGCGCCCCTACACACAATTTTTATAGAAATGGACATATTGAACAAAGAAAGGTGGACTTGTAACTATTTTACCTACCCGCTGCTTAAACAGACTTGTCTGCCCAAACTCCAAGTGGTGATTATTAGATGCTGAGACATGAGAGGAAGAAGTTTTATTTATTAAATTTGTACTACCAATGAACAATGTATGCTCACTTTCAGGAAAACTGTATTTAAGCTACCTCTGCTTTCATTTCCCAGGAAGGAACGACATTTCAGAAAAACTAACTACACATATTAGTTTCTATCTGGAAGTATACATACCTCGCATTTTTGAAGTCAGTGAAATTATTCCTTTCAAGAATGGTTTTTCCAACAGTTACCATGCTCTCAACTATAAAACAGGAAAGAAACTACATTATACTGTAGGAGACATTACTAAATTGTAATTAGTTTTAACTTTTAGGATCCTAATCAAAAGTCGTATTCAATGGGTAAATATTTAAAGACCTGTTTAATAGTTCTAAGTTACTGAGAAGTTTGCTCATCAAAACTGAAATGAAGTATCAACTTATCAAAGTACAGTGTATAGGCTGACTTTGAACAGCTGTTGAGGAGTACTATTAAGTGACTACTGAGGACATCTGATCCTACTGAGGTCTAATTCTAATCATAAGGAGACCAAGTAAGAAACAAAAACATGTTTGAACTAAGAAGACATGCAGGAAAACTGAATTTGTCTTTCAACCCAAATTAAAGATATGATAGCCTTTCATGTCAGCCTACCTCTGACTAGCTAGATGTTCATATAATTGTTTTGGCTTCTGAACTCTATCTGCCTTAGTGTCTTTATTGTCTTGGTGCTTTATGGCCTTCAGATAGGAATACACTTCCCCATGAGAAAAAATTTGGTAACCTGCAATCTCCAAAGCACAATGCCAAAATTTAGACCTCTTTTGTTTCTGAATGGTGTAACCAAGTATTTGGAAGGGGGAAAAATGAGAGAATCTACAGAAGATGGTTGTTACAAAAGAGGCTCATAAAATTGTTGTGAATGTTTACTTCTCTAAGTCAGGCTTGAGCCAGGAGGACGACAGACTTCCATGACAAAGTCGGTACCATATTGTCTAAAAAAAACTCAAGTTACTTCAAGCAAGACTGTATCTTGTTTTCTTTTAAAATACTCCCAAGATCCCAGACATGGAAGAAAATGTTTTCTCTTAATTTCTTTAAAAGACATATGACTGCTTAAAGCAATAATTTTAACAGTACCAAGATATTATAATGTAGATGTAATATATATGACAACAATAACACAAAGTGTTACAAAGGTTATCACATTTTTCATGAATTGATATAATGTTAATTCTAATTAGGCTATGATAATTACACAGTGAGTATTTTAGTCTCTCTAGAGCAACCGTTTTTTTAAAAAAAATGTGAAGAGGAATACATAAAAAGGCAAGAAATAAATTAAAATAGAATAACAAAAAATATATTTGAACAACCACAAGGCAGGAAAGAGAGCAATAACAACAAAAAATGGGACAAGCAGAAAACAAATGGCAAGATAGTACACCTAAATCGAACTGCATCAATAATTATATTAAAGATTTACGAACTAAACACTCCAATTAAAAATCAGAGATTTTCACACTACATTTAAAAAATAATAATTAATACGCAAGACGCAGCTATATTGCTATCTTCAAGTCTTTAAATATTAATATTCAATTTGGTTGAAAGTATAGAAAAAGATACCCAATGTAGACAGTAAGTAACAAGAAAAAGTAGTTAAATTTATGTCATACAAAATAGGCTCAAGAAGTATTTCCAGAGATAAAGAGGGACATTTTACAATGATAAAAAAGGATCAATTCATTGAGAAGGCATGACAATCATAATTATGTATTCACTTAAAATCAGATTCAAAATACATGGAGCAAAACCTATTGTCTCCTTTCTATCTCACTGTTATCTATTCTATTATTTCTTTCCTTATACTTACTTTGGTCTGATTCACTTGCCTCTTTCTAGCATCCTAAAATAGAAATTTAGTTCATTGGTTTTAAACATCCTCTTCTAACATAAACATATACAGCTATAAATTTCCCTGTAGGTATTGCTTTGGCTACATTCCACAAATCTTGATATGTTGTATTTTTGCTATCAATTCTTTATTGTTGTCTTTGGCTTATTTATTTGGAAATTATTTAAAAGTGTGTTAATTTAAAAATATTTAGTGCAATTCTAGATTTTATTATTTTTCTACTTTAATTCCACTGTCATCAGAGAACATAGGTTATAAGATTTCAATAAGCTGAAATGTATTTAGACTTACAGAATATGGTCTATCTTGGTGAACATGTGCTCTTAACAAAATGTGTACTTTATTGTTAGGGGGAGTTCTAAAAATATCAATTATAATCACCATGCTTGATAGTGTTATTTAGCTCTTCCACATTCTTATTATTTTCCCAACTTCATAGATTGTATATAAATATTAACTGCAAGAGCATTTAAACTTTTATTACAGAAATATTAAGACATAAACAAAATCACAAATACCCATCATGCTGCTTCAAAATTGGTTAACATTTTATTTGCAACAGTTATAAAAACTTCCAATAAAACAGAATGCTAGAAAAAGAAAACCAAGCATGAACATATTTCTCCCTCCTTAAAAAAGCATTATAAAAAGGAAATACTTAAGGCATGGTGGCTGCTGTTTGACGCTAAATGTTGCAAAAATATTGACCTTTATCTGCTGGAATAAATATGAAATGTACTCACAGAAGTTCAGATGACTAAGGAATTTTGCAATATTGAGAAGAAACAGTTTAAAAACTGGTAATTCAATAGTCTAAATACTAACGAACTACACTTCAAAGTTTTCCATCGAAGATATTTCTTATTCATCTCCAAAAAATCTGGCCCAATCTATCTATCTTGTCAGCTATTTAATTTTTAACCAAACTAATCCCAGACCCTGAAGACAAAGGCTATGAAAGCAGATATGAAGTGAACTTAGAAATGTCTTAGGAAATGATAACTGGTAAGTCACAGAAATCACGAGTAGGAAAATACAGGATAATCCTGTAAGAGACAAGATTCAGAAGCCAAAAGGTCATTGCTAAAATTCTCTCACCAAACTTTGGTGTTAGTTCATCTACACAAGAAACTTACAGGGCAGGTACCAATATGGTCTCATTTTATATAGCACCTTCCATTTTCAGAGTCAAGGAAAGCCATCATTTAAAAAAACATAAAGAGGCATTATCTTTTAGAGATTTTAAAGATTAAATAACATGATGTCTGGAATTTGCTTTAAATCCACTGTGGGAGAATGTTAACAGATGAAAAAGATTGGCCACAAGTCAATAAATGTGGAGCTTGGGTGATGAACACATGGAGATTACACTATTTTCTTTATTTTTGTATATATTTGAAATTTTTCATTACAGAAGTTTCACAAATGCTCCTCTTTCATTAACACCTGGCTAGACTTTTTCTTTTTAATTGTCACTGCTATCACTGATGCCAATTCAGGATGACATAACCATGAGGAATACTGCTATCATCTTACCCAGTTCTATGTGATCTTTCTTTAGCTCTCTACAGTTTCCAAGATGCTTCTTTGGCACCACAAGATAATGATGAGGTGCTGCTGGTCTGATATCTTTGAAGCAAACTAGGTCTTCATTCTGAAGGAAAAAAACATATCATTTGTTAGTGAATCTTTTAAAAAGAATTTCCTAATGCTGTTCTGATCTGTCTTAAACACCATAAATCTCAGTCTGATAGGCAAATGGTACTTATGTTACAACTAACCCCAGCTGGGCAATTTTGTGATTATGCATTAAGTTCATAAAGACAAGCTTTAGCATCCTTCATGAGATGCTCATTTGCTCCAGAAAATGAAGACTTATATAAAGCTAGTTTCAGGAAAACAATTCTCAATGAAGTTCAATAAAACTTTATTACCAAAGGGGTGCCTGGGTGGTACACTGGATTAAGTGTCCCACTCTTGGTTTTGGCTCAGATCATGATCTCAGGGTCGTGATCTCAGGGTTGTGAGACAGAGCCCCATGTCCAGTTTCATGCTCAGTGGGGAGTCTGCTTGAGATCCTCTCTCCTTCTCCCTCTGCCCCTCCCACTTGTGCTCACTCTCTCTCTCTCTCAAATAAACAAATAAATCTTTAAAAAACAAAACAAAAAACTTCATTACCAACAATCCCAGGGTTTTTTTTTTTATTTCTTTATATATTTCTCCATCTCTACCTATATAAGGGTTTTTCACTCTTAATATGTACTTTTAAAGGTCTGACTACAGAAACATAACAAGATTGATAAATTCTTTTTTACATTTAATTTTTTTCCAAAGTCGCATGTTATACAACTATAATAGGAAAATCACCTAGCATCTACATATCCAGAGGTTACCTTTTTAAACATTTTTTACAGCAGTTATACACAAATACTTTTTTGTTCTGTTTACAGCATTAAAAAGTCTTTGAAATGCTAAGACAAACTCCAGTATATTGCACTAAATGTCCAATCCATTATACTAGTTTCCTGATTTACATACTCCACATACTTAGGTAAGGAAAAAAGAAAAGAAATGAAAAAGGGAGTCTTTCAACCTACTGACATTTGAGTTTTAAGCTTTTCCAAAAGGAAAATCAATATTCCCTAAATATCCTTATTCAATATCTTATATAAAAATTTTTTCAATGACTAAAAGACACATGAAAAGATGCTCAACACCACTCATCATCAGAGAAATGCAAATCAAAACCACAATGATATGAAACTTCACACCAGTCCAATGGCTAGTATTAAAAACACAGGAAATACGTGTTGGCATGAATGGGGAGAAAAGGGAACCCTCTTGCACTGTTGGTGGGAATGCAAACTAGTGCAGCCACTATGGAAAACAGTATGGAGGTTCCTCAAAAATTAAAAACAGAAATACCATATAATCCCCCAGTTCCACGACTGTGTATTTATTTACCCAAAGAAAATGAAAACACTAATTCCAAAAGACGTATGCACCCCTATGTTTAGTACAGCATTATTTACAATAGCCAAGACATGAAAGCAACCTGAGAATCCATCAATAGATCAATGAATAAAGGAGATATGATGTACATGTATAAGGAAATATTACTCAGTCATAAAAAATGATGAGCTCTTGCCATTTGTGACAACATGGATGGACCTAGAAGGTATTATACTAAGAACAAACTGGTAGCTGCTAGAAGGAACGTTGGGGAGGGGGGGGCAAAACAGGTGAAGGAAAACCTATGCATTTTAGTTAGCCAATGCAATGACAGAATTAGATTTCCATTAAGCTTTCTAAAATATTGAAATTGGCCCTCTGATGTTACTCTCTCTCCTATTGCTACTACTGAACTAGCCATTATTTAGACTCTTCATTTTAAGACAGACTTTCTCCTATTCCGAAGATACAATGACAAAAAATATGAAATGATGCATGTACAAAGCTATCCTTTGCGCATGATTTGTAATAGCAAAAAAAAAACAAACAAACCCAAGAGTCCATAATTCAACTAGGAGACCAGCTGAATAAATTATAGCAAATCCATACAATGAAGTAATATGTAGCTTCAAAAAGGAATGAAAAAGATCTTTATATACTTATAAAATCATTTCTGAAATACACTTCGAAGTTAAAAAAAATAAAACAAGGAGCAGGAGAGTGGTAAGGCCATCTTTTGTGTAAGAAAGGGGAGTACAAATACAAACGTATACATACATATTCTCACAATGGAAGGCTAAACCAAATATATATTTTTTAGTTTCTTGTGAGGGAAGAGGAACAGGGTAAAGATGATAAGAGAACGGAAGCTAGACTTTTCCAAATGTACTTAGCTTTATAATTTTGACTTTAAAAAAACATGAATATTTAACACCCTTTTGGACTTAAAAACAATCCCTAAAAATTGAAAACAAACAGAAACAAACCTAACCTAATATGTCACCTTGATAACATAACCATACAAAGAAATTTCTTTTAAAAAAAAAATTTTATTTATTTGAGAGAGACAGAGAGAACTAGAGCGCACAAGAGAGAGCACACGAGTGGGAGGGTGGGGCAGAGGGACAGGGAGCAGCAGATTCCCCGCTGAGCAGGAAGCCCAAGTAGGGAGGATCTCAGGACCCAGGAACCAGAGCTGAAGGCAGACACTTAACCAACTGAGCCACTCAGGTACCCCCAAAGAAAAGATATTTCAAGTGACTTTTAAACACAGAATTTTGACTATCCATCCCTAATGACAACCACTAAATGAGAACTTTTCATTTACGCTTTCAACACAGATCACAAGCAAGCTTCTCAAGTGTGGGACATGCCATATTTATCCTTGAACTACAAGTGAATAACACAGAAATTTGAAAGATTGTTTAATAAATAAAAGATGCTTAAATAGAAAGATAAAGCTACCAATGCTCCCTCCTCTACTCCTTAAAAAAAAAATGGTGTCATTATAGTTTTTACATACTTTTCCAGTAACAGAGATAGACTTTCCAAGATCTTTCAGTCTGTCCTTGCAAAACACCTTCTTAAAGTTGGAATTATGGCCACTGTTTGATTTTAACAGTGTTTCTCAGCCGTTTTTCATTACCATCCCCCCTAAGGCAACTTTTTAGATTTTTTTTTCCTAATTGCCCCCCTCCGCTGATATTTTAATACCACAGCCAAATTGTACATGTGTTTATATCCTAAGTACTATACGTGTATTTTATATATATAAACTTTTTTTGCCCCTGCCCCTGTCCCAGGCAAGAGCATCAATTTTTACCCCTTTTGAGAATGCATGTATTTGACAAACAGCTAGTCCATCTTAACTTCATTATCACCACTGAATCCAAGCATCTGGGCTTAGCATCCATTAAATACGACAAATAAATTGTGGTGAACAGGGTAGGTGGGCACTCAACCTCCATTTCAAATACTTCTGTGTCTTTAGTACCACAGAAATTTAAAAAGCCAAAACCCCAGATGGAATTCAGATCTTGCCAACTAGATGTATTTCAGACTTAGGCGCTTTGATAAGCTAACCTGAGAAAAAGCCATCTTTCTGCAGCTTCCGCTAGTTCCAGCAGGCAAACATGGTCAGCTCTAAGACTACCGAGATTCTCTTTCCTTTCTTCCCTACCCCCATTCCATTGTCTAGTCAATAGCATCATGCAAGTCAAGAGACAGACATGAGACATTCATTTTTTTGGCACCATGGCCCACCTGCGCAGACCCAGCAGTATAGTATAGCCCTGAAGCTGTGTTATTGGTCAAAGGGGAGTAGAAATATGTAGGTGCTATGCGCATTTAGCACCCAGAGGTCAGAAATGGGAAACATCCTACAACAGGTGGAACAGCTCTGCACAACAAAGCAGAATCCAACCCCAAACGCCAAAAGTACTCCCACTGGAAACACTGCTCAACAGTGGCGATCACACTGCTTCGTCACCTCTGAGTCACAGCTACAGAGACATCTTCCTGAAGTCTTAAGTTCTAGTGGCAGTCACCTGACTCCTACCTTCCTGGCTGTGGCAGAGGAAACAGGTCCTCAGTGTGCAAGTGATGTTCTGGATGTCATTTTTTTTTTTAAGATTTTTATTTATTTGTTTGACAGAGAGTAAGCACAAGCAGGCGGAGCGGCAGGCAGAGGGAGACGGAGACAGAGGGAGAAAGAGAAACCAACTCCCCGCTGAGCAGGAAGCCCGATGCAGGACTCGATCCCAGGACCCCGGGATCATGACCTGAGCCGAAGGCAGACACTTAACGACTGAGCCACCCAGGGACCCCCCTGGAAGTCATTCTTGAAGGCTTTTCCTTCAGCCCTTGCAACTTTTTTAGCAAATAATTCCCTACATTAGATCAATTTCTGCTTTAAATAGTGAGTTTTTCTTTCTGCAACTAACCCCTGACTGATAGCTAAAGCAAATAAAAATAAGTAACATTTGAAAGAACATTTCAGTACCACACCATCTGAAGTGTAGGGCAAATTTGGTTAAGAAGAGGGAGGACATTAAAGTTAAACTAGTATTTCCTCAGTGTGGCCTCAAGCAAGGTGAAAATAAACACCTAGCCTGGTATTTCTCAACCATGTTTTCACTGTCACCCCTCTGAGGACATTCTTAAGACTTTTTTCCTGATTCCACTCTCATGATATTTTAATACCGCAGACATACTCTTTATCTGTTTATGTCCACTATGTTTACCTTTGCCTCACACAAAAAGAGTAAGATACTGTCACCCCCAAAGCAACTTTTATCCCCCTCTGAGAATGCATGGCTAGTATTTGCTTAGTTTCAACTCTGCAGTATACAACAAAAATACTATATGGATGCTTATGGAGTGAGGAATCTTCTCTAGCTTTTGTCAGAAAGATTTCCCAGACTAAACCCACATGATGCTGATAACTCCAATTATTCCAAATCAAACTTTCTCCTCTGGACTTAATTATAAGTCTACCCTACTTTATATAAACCCAATAGTTTCTAAATATTTACAATAAACATATATGAATGACTATAAGAATAAACTATATATATAATGCAAAATACACAAATTAAAGATTAGTTTCTCTTTTTAAAAAGATAAATCTTTAACCTTTAATTGGTGAGTTCTTATATATGAAATCATCTTAGATTCAATTTTAAAAAGATCTGCAACTTGGGGTGCCTGGGTGGCTCAGTCATTAAGCGTCTGCCTTCGGCTCAGGTCATGATCCCAGGGTCCTGGGATCGAGCCCCCATCGGGCTCCCTACTCTGCGGGAAGCCTGCTTCTCCCTCTCCCACTCCCTATGCTTGTGTTCCCTCTCTTGCTGTGTCTCTCTCTGTTAAATAAATAAATAAAATCTTTAAAAAAAAAAAAAAAGATCTGCAACTTTTTGAGGCACTGTTGTACAAGCATGTGCATCTTGCTTATGTTCTGCATTATATGGACTACTGTATATATTCATCCTGCGCCACCTATGTAGGATATAAATTAGTTAAAAATATTGAATGTGTCTAATTTCCTCTATAAAAATGTTCCAGGCTTTTCACATAGTTCACTCTGAGAATGTTCTTCAAAGAGAAAAAATCCTGACCTTTGGCCTGGAAAAAACTGGGATAGAAGTCTGGAACATCCCACCCCCTCTCAGGGGTGACTATTTAATTATTTTTTTTCCCTAAGATTTTATTTATTTGAGAGAGAGACAAAGAAAGATCACAATCAGGGGGTAAGGGCAGAGGGAGAAGGAGACTCCCAGCTGAGCAACGAGCCCAATGAGGGACTCGACCCCAGAACCCTGAGATCATGACCTGAGCTGAAAGCAGATACTTAACAGACTGAGCCACCCAGGTGCCCCCCTCCGTGACTATTTTTAGACAAAACTTTTTACACTACTAGTACCTATTATTTACTACTTTTCCTCAACATTGGTACTGGAGTATGCAAAATTTAAAAGCAGTTTCTAGACATCTAAGAAATATCGAATTCTGTGAAGCTAAAAAATTCACTTTACTTCTTGCTAGCCTAATTTTATATGTGGTGAAATCCTGACTCTATGGATCAGTTAAGCAGAGGCCTACTCTACAGACAAGTGATGTACTGCCCCTCTCCCGGTAGCTGCTTCCTGTCTTCACTCCTTCCCCTATTCAGCATAGATGTCAAGGTCTATCACTTCACTCCTCTCTCTAGCCATAAGTTCTTACCTTTGTTCCACTGCACCTCCAAAACACCCACAGGGCCAGACCCCAACCGTGGGATGACCCAATTGTTCACCACCTTGTCTAAAACTAGACTCTGGCTGCTGCTGGAGGGGTAAAAAAAAATCACACAGCTGAACAAAATACTGCAGGTGGTAGAACCACCTCACCGAGCACAGGGCACTGTAACCCGCTGCCTCCTCTGTATTCAGTCCACCCTTCAGATTATAAGATCTGAACAGTGACTATCCTTTATCTTATTCACCAATGAATCTCCAACACCAGATGCTTAGAACAGATCCAATTCACTTTTAACAAATGAATTAACGATCACTAAACAAACACACACCCAGAATCTTTGGAGCTGATCCTCTCCAAAGCCTGTTTCTTTAAAGGCAAGTAGAACCAGTAGAAGAAAATGTGTACCAGGTATCTGTTTTCAAGTACCTGAGCAAAATCTTAGTGCCCTGAAAATGTGCATACATCCCAG
>NC_138376.1:96298346-96376882 GCF_054177405.1 Leptonychotes weddellii | reverse complement strand
CCCCCCCCCGGTCCACACCTGCGAGGCCTCCCTCCCGGGGGCCTGAAACGACCCCACCGCGGTCTGCCACCGCGAGGCCTCGGTCCCTGGGCTCCCCAACCCACGCCGGGTCCGCATGCAGCCCACCTCGCAGTACAGGAGCTCTGCGCCGGGTTCCTGCTGCCCCGCGATCCGGCAGAACACGCACTTGCTACTATAGTCCTCCGCCTTCGATGACCGTGCGACAACATCGGTAGTCTTCGATGAAGACACCTTAGATTCTGTAGACTCCACTGCCTCAAAACCAGGCTCGAACTCCACGCTACCGCGCTTCGGCTCCTCCGCCATCGTACCCGCCCCAAGGTGGCCAAAAAACCTTGACCGCTCCTGCACCGCTGGCCCTGGTCCGCCTCCTGCAGCTGCTCAGTTTTACCTAGAGGCGTCGCCCTTCGCCTGCCGCTGGGAAGGGCTGGGAGTTGGGCGCACGCGCGGATCCAAGCTGTGACTGCGACGCAGTGATCGCTCACAGAGCCAGCGGCCGTGAGGGGGAGCGCGAGGACGCGCACGGATGAGACCGGAGGAGCCGGCTGGGGCTTACGGAAGTCGCTCCGCCCCCTGCGTCTCGTTGGTAAAGACGCACCACGTCCTTCGAGACGCAGGAGCGCGCGCCGCTGCGGTGACATCACTGTCGCGCCCTAACGTCCGGTCAAATGGAACCTGGTGGGTATACTGGAGGTCCTTTCCGAAAGCTGCAAGTTAGCATCCCCCAAGAGTATTATTATGTTGTTAAAAAAAAAAAAAAGTTTTTAAAAATTCGGAGGTTTTAAGAGCACAATTTCTAGAGCATTCTTTTCAACATAGAATCTGTGCTCATAGAATTGTGCTCATTCGTTGGTCGTGCTTCATGCCTCGACCACTACAATAACCTAACTGGTTTCCCTCCTTGATTCTCTTGTCACTCAAAAACCCTTCAGTAACTATCACGCCCAAAAGAAAAAGTCTCAGTTAACTTGGTAGTCAAGATGGACTGATTTGATCTCAGCTTTTTATTTTATAATACTCGGCATTTGCTGAACACCTAAAAATGTGACATGTATTTTCTCTCAACCAAACGAGGTTGGTTTTATAATCCTCATTACAGAGATGAAGAAACAAACTAAGATAAAGGTTTGTCTAACTCCAGAACCCACCAGCCTTTTTGAACACAACTTTTTTAACACTAAAAAATTTCTTAAACTAGCTCATTATAGTATGCTTGTTATTTCTTAACTTAGAAAATACATAATAACAAAGTCCTATTGTGAATTCAGTCCTGTTTTTGAATGATTTATATTGTATTAATTGAAAGCATTTATATATTTTTTAAAGTAGTTGTACATATGTGTTCAAGACATTTTTCATTCGTTTTGCAGTTTGCCAGTGGTTTGGGGGACCACTATAATAGCTTCATACCCCATCAGGAATCCAAGGCAGAGTTCAGAATGAGTACGTTACTTTGCCTTACTAAGTATCCAGTATTTCCATGCACTATAATACACCACATCACTTTTTTTTTTTAAGCCACACTGTTCCTTCTGAAATATCTGTTTCCATCTCTGCACATCCAAATCCACCTTCCAAACCACTCCTCAAATGCTCCCTCCTTCATGACATTTTTTTTAAATTAACCAAACTGGGGCGCCTGGGTGGCTCAGTTGGTTAAGCGACTGCCTTCGCCTCAGGTCATGATCCTGGAGTCCCTGGATCGAGTCCCCGCATCGGGCTCCCTGCTCGGCAGGGAGTCTGCTTCTCCCTCTGACCCTCCCCCCTCTCATGTGCTCTCTCTCTCATTCTCTCTCTCAAATAAATAAATTAAAAAATCTTTAAAAAAATTATAAAAAAAAAAACCAAACTGAAATAAGTACTTCCTCTTGTGAATTCACAGAGCAGTTTTTCAATACTTCTCTTGTAGAACTTATCACTCTGTATTATATACTATTTATGTACGTATTTTTCTTACTAGAAATTATGTTCCTTGATGAAAAGAATGGGTGTCTTTGAATCTACTGTAGTGCCTCTTACAGCGCTTTGTGTGTAGTTTTTCACTTAATTGTCTAATGAATAAAAGAATCATTAGCAGTAAGGTTGCTGCATAGTACTGTTCAGATTGCACACTGTAAAAGAACACCATAAATAAGAATATGATAATTTACACTGTAGATAAATATTACATAAAATCACAGGCAGACCTAAAGTTCTGGAGCAGTGAAGAGCTAACTCCTACAAAAACCCACACTGGGTGCATATGACTACACACACTCCGGAGACCATCCACCTATATATTGGCACACATCTGCACAAGTTATACCTGCCCTGACTACATTCCTAGAGACACCTGTGATTGGTCTCTCACTTGCCTGGCACTTTCAAAGACTTGCTTCCCATCCCCAACTTTGAACTTGATATCGTTGTCTATCATGGAAGTGGGAGAAGCAACACAAACTATTTAAAACTTGTCTGAAGTAGTGGTGTGGGATCAAGCAAAAGCCTGGGCAGTTGTGTGCACACAGGCAGAGCTGCTACCAGTTGGTGCCTTGGTTAGCTCCCCAGGGAAACCATCATTTGGGTTTTGTGACAAAAACAACATTTTACTTGTGAAATGGAATGTTTTCACTGATTTCACAAGGGCACCATATGGGCTAGTAGCAGCCCTGCTTCAAGCATGCTCTGGAGTCAAACAACTCTACAGTTTACCATCTGTGAAGATTTGGGCTAAGTTATTTATCTTTCTGTGTCAAGGCTTTCTGTTTCTTCATCTATAAAATGAGGATAATAACAATGCTTTTAATGCAGATATTATTTTGAGAACTGAAGCCTGGCAGCCTGGCACAAAACTCAATAAATGTTAACAGTTACTACCAATAGGTAGTGATGGTATGGAAAACAATATAAGGGATCCGATGGTTTACTTGAATTTAAATTCAGAAGCTTCAGTGCTCCGATCTAACACAGAGACTGAATGAGGGTTTGTAAAGTCATTTCCTCTCCTCCCTTTTCCCCTCCGTTCCCCACTTGTCTCTCCGCCCGACATACAAAAAGCTGTACATATTTGATAAGATTCTTCTCTTCAGCTACACTCACTCCCTTGGTAATCTCACATGGTCTGTGGCTTTGAGCACATATATGCCAATGACTCCCAAATTTAAATCTCTAGTATAGACCTCTTCCCTGAACTCCAGACTGCCAATTCAACCACCCCACACACATTATAAACATGTCTGAAACTAGGCTATGGGGAGAGCTTTTTCCCCTCCCCAAACCTGCTACCATCTTATTTGAGGGAAAACTCTGTTCTGCCATCTACTGAGGATGGACATTTTGAGATCATATTTGATGCTTCTCCTTAACTCTTAATATCCAATCCATCAGGAAATTTAAAGTACATCCAGAATCTGATGTCATCACCACTGTCAACCTTGACTGAGCTACCATCACCTCTCATGTGAATTATTCAGTAACCTAACTGGTCTTCCTACTTCAGCCTTCTTCCCACTCCCTTTACTGTGTAGTCTTAACGCAGCAGCCAGAGTGATCCTTTAAAAATGTAAATCAGATCATATCTCTCCTCTGTTCAACATCCTCCAGTGGTTCTGTATCTCACTGAGAGTAAAAGCCAAAGGACTTAGCTATGAGAACCCTTAAGTCTCGACATTATATGCCACTTGCCCACCTCCTTACATTCTGACATCAGCTATAACCATTTCCATTGCTTACTCTGCTCCAGCCACACCGGATTCCTTATTACTTATGCCAGCCAGGCTTGGGCCCACATCTGGGCCTCTACACTGGTTGTCCCTCTGCCTAGAACACACTTTCTATTACTGGCCATGCAGATTTCTCCTCTCAACTCCTTCAGGTCTTTGCTCAAATGTTTCTTCCCCAGTGGAGTCAATTCTGACCACCTTGGCAAATGCCCCCCCTCATTCTCACCCCTAGATTTCCCTTTCCCTCTCCCTTGTTCTGTTATTTCCATCACACCCATTACCTTCTAGATACTTATGCTTAAATATTTAATACTATATGTAATTTTATTATATATAAGTGTTTAAATATTACATCATTAACTTACTATGATTATTATTGTCTGTTTCATCCTCATTAAAGGTAATCTGAACAGGAATTTTTATCATTTTTGTCTGTTTTTAGTTCATCGAAGTATCCCCAGTGTCTCCATGTGGAATATGAGATCCCAAGTGTAATCAAGGACAACTCAGAGGTTCTTAGTCCAAAAACTGGAAAGTTGAAGCCCATGATTACTAAAATGGAGAACCCTGGAAGAGCAGGTTTGGGGGCAGGGAAGACCAGGCATTCAGTTCTGGGTGTAACAATTTGAGATGCTAGCTCAGTCTCTTTAGAGTTGCCACTTAAATGTCTGTTTGGTTTGTTCATAAAAGTCTATTTCAGTAAGCAACTCCAAAAGTCTTAATGCCTTAGAACAAAAAGGTTTATTTCTTACTCACATGTGTGTCTGTCTGTTGCACGTTGGCCCTGGCTGTGCAGACCAATCCCTGTAACCCAAGCTGAGGGAGCAGGGATGGTTCTGGTGTCAGAACAGAGGGAAGACAGAGCCCAGTGGAGCCACATGATGGCCCTGAGGGCTTCTTCTCAGGACTAGCACAAGTCACTTCTACTCCTGTGTCATTGACAACAGCAAGTCACATGGCCAACTCTGACATCAGCAGACCAGGGTTAAATATAATCTGGGACTGGAAAAGGCAAAAACTTTTGAACAATAATACAGTGCACTGCAGATGCCTATTTGACATTTAAGTGGCAATGTCATTAGGTGACTAGATATATGAGCCTAAAGTTCAGTAGAGAAATCCAGGCTACGTGTATGAATTTTAGAATCTTTAGCATGTAGTATTTACATTCTTGAAGTTAGAAGACATCACCAAAAGAGTAAGTATAAGTAGAGAAGAGAAAAGTTCCAAGGATTGAGCTAGGGGAACTCTGGCATTTAGAAATCAGAGACATGAGAAAAGGCCAAACATGACTGAGAGAAAGTGGCCCAGGAGAAAGTCATGTGCTGGGTAAAGCAAAGATGGTCTCAGGTAGGAGGGAGCGATGAGCTCTGTCAGGACCTGCTGATGGGATACAAAGAGGACTGGGAATTGAGTGGAGCTTTTTGATAAAGCTGAGAGAAGCAGTTTTACTGCTGGGGTTGGGGAAGAATCCTCATTCTAGTGGGTTTAAGAGAGAAGGGTAGTAAATGAAATAAAGGGAGCAAGTATGAACAGACCAAACAGATTATTCACAGGAAGAAGAAAGTACCAAAAGAATGCCAGAGACTACAGCTACACTGGTAAGGATCAGAGAGGCAGAGATGCTGGAATAGCAGAGTGGCTATTGCCAGCTCAAAGTAAATGCACATCATTTAAGGTCATCTACTCAGGTGTCTCCATTCCTTGCAATCTGAGGAAGCTACACTAACTCACCATCCTTTCTCCACCAATTAACTCTACCTTTATCACATTTTTTAAGAGAGGGAGGGGGGCTTAGGGAGAGGGGGAGAGAGAATCTTAAGCAGGCTCCACAGCCAGCCTGGGGCCCAACTCGGGGTTTGATCTCACAACCCTGAAATCATGACCTGAGCAAAATCCAGAGTTGGATGCTTAACCAACTGAGCCACCTAGGCGCCCCCACCTGTATCACATTTTAAATTATCTTTCCTTACACATCTTTTCAAAGCTCCTAGTGTTTGATGGAGTGCCCCAGGGCTTACTCCTTGCTCTTCTTCTCAATCTATATTCACTTCCTTGATCTTATCCAGTCTCAAAGCTTAAAATATCTATATGCCATGACTCCCACATTTCTAACCGTATTCATACTTTTCTCCGAGTCAAAATCCAAGTGCCTACTTGATATTTCCACTCAGGTGTTTAGTAGATTGAACTGCCGATCTCCCCGTTACAAACCTCTTATTCATAGACTTCTGACCTTGGCTGATGGCGTTCTAATCCTTCCAGCTCTAGATTCTGTGACTCCTCTGCTCAAAATCCCATTCCCATCAGGAGAATGATTAAGAAACTTGCTCCGTGTCATCCCATTAGTCAATGACAGCTGAGACCCCCACCCAGGCAGCCTGTTGGGAAACTGTGCTCCTCACTACGGTCCTTTGACACATGCATCTGTTCAGTAGCTTACACGATGTTATGTCTAGTGTGAGTCCATGTTTGTTATATATACATAGGGATTTGTAAGAAGATGCTGAAAAGATACATACCAGTATATCTGCACTGTGATCTCTGGGTGGATAAATGACAGCTTGATGTTTTTCTTTAATTTTGCTTATGTATACATCTTCAACAATGAAATTATATTACTTTTGTCATAAGGAAAACATCCTCACAGATTTTTTTAAAATTCAGGATTCCGGATGAACTTCATTTCCTTGAATCATTCTCTGTTTCACAACATCTCATTCCATAAATTTTTGAGTTGTTCGACCCTGATGTCAGAAGATACAGGACATTTTCAGGCAAATTTCTCTGTATTTCTGGCAGAGATGGGCTATAGAACTGCTACGCCTATGTGTCTGATACAGTGTAGTGTTTCTTTTCATTTTTCAGTGAGATGTGGAAATTGTGTTGGATTTATCTTAATATCATAAAGTATCATCTCCACAGTAGACACCCTTTTCCACATCCTAAATAGAAATTTCCTAAACATAAATACAAAGACCTTCCATGACTTCTATTTTGTAAATGGAAATAACTTTTTGCTATTTCACCAGTGTTTCAAGAATGTTAGATTTTTCTGAAGGTAAAAGAAAGATAAGCATGAACACATTTCTCCTTTCTTAAGAAAAACAGTGTAAAAGGAAATACAGGCTAAAACTATTGCCTGGTACTAAATATTGCATGTATATTGGCCTCCATCTGTTAGAATGAGTGAAATGTCTAGGCAAAGGAAGGGGAGGGAGGAGTCCTTGTATGTGGGAAAGGAGAGAAATTTCCAGTTTCTGATTATTAAGCTGTCTTACTTAGAACACTCTTTGAATAAATATTGGCAAGTGGCCTGGAGTCCCAACTTGTGGCTGTTTGAGCTTTGCTAAAAGACTTTAAGGAAAGTCCTGAACTGTTGTTCTGAAGTGGAAACTGCGTAAATCATTTGTAATGGAAAGAATGACAAAAGAAAAAAAAAAATCCCTTCTTATAATGACTTTTGATTCCAGCTATTTCCCTGATAAATTATTTTATTTGTGTACAGAATGTAATGCAGACATCTCTGCTTCCCCCCCCCCCCCATAATGCCATCCTGAAAGCCATGTCTTCAAACAAATTGTTGAAAGTAATTCTTACTTTTTATCAGGAACAAGTTTACACTTGGACTTTGTATTTCTGATAAAGAATTCAGTATAAACAAAGTTTGATATAACTAACATCATAATAGTTCTAACTTACCTTTGGCATTTTCTTTCTTTCTTTCTTTCTTTCTTTCTTTCTTTCTTTCTTTCTTTCTTTCTTTCTTTCTTTCTTTTTTTAGATTTTATTTATTTGAGAGAGAGAGCATAGCGAGAGAGAGCATGAGCATGGGTGGGGAGGAGCAGAGGGAGAAGCAGAAGCAGGCTCCCTGCTCAGATGTAGGGCTCCATCCCAGGATCCAGGGACCATGACCTGAGCCGAAGGCAGACGCCTAACCGACTGAGCCACCCAGGTGCTCCCGTCTGGCATTTTCTAAGGCACTTTCTTAAATGTACATTAATTTGATTCTCTGACAACTCAGACAGGTAGCTATTATTGTCCCTATTTTAGAAATGGATAACATGGGACACAGGAAGATGAATCAACCTACTCAGGATCATTTAATTGGTGGTTGATAGAGGGGGGCATCCTACAGCCCTTTTAGTAGCAGCAGAGAGGTACGTTCTGTCCCCCCAAATCGACAGAAGACAGCTACTGTGTAAATCAGCACACACTCCCCATCTTGAAGTTAATTTTCAGTCAAATTCATACCTGCATTTCTTTATAACTTTGAAGTCAAAAAAATCTCATCTATACCATTCATTCTGGTTCTTATTAGTTACCCTCAAACTCTTTATTCATACATAAATTGCTATGCTTCTTTTCCCCCAGCTTCTTTCCACTGCCGACCTCTTTGAAATTTTTCACTGTAAAAGCCACAATTTCACTGTAAGTATTCTATATCCTCAGTGTCCTCAGAGAACCATACCTTCACTTTCTTGCCTTAAATGAAACCTGGCATTCCCCCAAAGACATCGCTTCCCTTGAGCCTTGACAAACAAAAACTGCTTTTTCTCCCTGCCTTTCAACATGCTTAGAGAGATTTGAAAGGGATGTTGGTATTCTCCTAGCTTCTAACTACCAGTTCCAGGTGATTCCATTCCTACCTGTATGTAACTCCCCACCCTCTGCCCCCTTTTGAGTTTCATGCTGTAGCATGAGGCGTAGTCATCATCATCCACCAGCTCTAGGTCGCTCGCCCAGATTCATGGAAAGCTTCAGCACCTGGCCCACAAATGCTGCCAAACTCCCAGTCCTAAGTTTGCATTTACCCAGATGCTCTCAAAACCTAGTGACTTTAGGTGACTCTAGTGACTCTTCACACCTCTACAAGCACTGTCCCAGCAGGACAGTGCTCCTGACTTCTTAATAATTTCTGTTCTTGATCTTTCTTCAATTCTTTCAGTTGCCCTCCCATCTTCAACTTTTATCCCTGCCCAGTATAGATCCCAAAGGCCCATCAGTACCCTGAACAGCTTCTGGGCACCCACCGTGCCCTCCCTCCATCTTTGCTATACTCCCAACCAACTCCTGTGGTTATCTGAGTGGTTAAAGGCATGGGCTAGGGAGGCCTGTTTCTACCATTTGAAGCCTATTTCTGTCATTAAAGTAATTCCACCTTGGACAAGTCATGAATTTTTCAAGGTTTCCATTTCCTCAATTGAGAAATAGTGGTAATAGTATCTGTCTCCTGACCATCATAAATTATTATGAAGATTAATTGAGATAATATGTGTAAAGTGCTTAGAATAGCACCTGGCTCATAAGCACTCAATAAATGTTTACTGTTGTTACAATCAAACTGCTTGCTGATGTTTCAAAAAAAAAAAAAATCACAGTGGCACCTGGGTGGCTCAGTCGGTTAAGTGTCTGCCTTCGGCTCAGGTCATAATCTCAGGGTCCTGGGATCGAGCCTGCTTCTCCCTCTCCCTCTGTCTGCTGCTCCCCCTGTTTGTGCTCTTTCTCTCTCTCTCAAATAAATAAATAAAATCTTTTTTAAAAATCACAAAACCAAATTAATAAGTGCCAGTACATGCCCAAATCTGCAAAGCAAAACACAATCCAACAAACATCCTCCTTTTTCACCCCCTTCCCTAGATAATTGCCTGTTTCAGGGAGACTTTTGAGTAAATACCCTTGTATGGCCTGGGAACCTCAGATTTTATCATATTAATTATTTGTCCTCCTCATCAGAAGTAGATAGGATTAGCAGGCTGACTAATGTCTATTATTTGTAAGGCAGGAATGGCAAGGATTTCATGTGACCACTTCGCAGAAGACAGACTAGAAGAAACAGGCATAAATAGACATCTCACAAGAGAGAAAACATGAATGAGCAAGAAACTATTAAAAGATGCTCATCCTCTTTAGTAGTCAGGGAAATGCAAATTAGAACTACAATGAAATAACTTTTTTTTTTTAAAAGATTTTCTTTATTTATTTGACAGAGAGATAGAGCACAGATAGGCAGAGTGGCAGGCAGAGGGAGAAGCAGGCTCTCCGCTGAGCAGAAAGCCCAATGCGGGGCTCGATCCCAGGACCCTGGGATCATGACCTGAGCTGAAGGCAGACACTTAACTGACTGAGCCACTCAGGTGCCCCACAATGAAATAACTTTGCACACCTTTGAAAATGGCAAAAATGAAGAAATTTAACAATATCAGATGTTGGACAAGGTATTCTTAGTATGGGCATATAAATGGTACAGTCGCTTTGTGAAACATTGTGGGGTATCTTGTCAAGCCAAATATTCACATACTGGAGGGTCCAGCAGTTCCATCCAGTGAGACTCTTTCACATTTTGTTGACAAAACAAAACAAAAAGCACAAAGCTGTGAGTAACCCTATCCATTGACAGGAGAATGGATAAGTAGTGGTATAGTGGTATATTCACCAGAGGGATTTGTTTTTAAGATTGATTGATTTAGGGGCGCCTGGGTGGCTCAGTCATTAAGCGTCTGCCTTCGGCTCAGGACATGATCTCAGGGTCCTGGGATCGAGCCCCGCATCGGGCTCCCTGCTCGGCAGGAAGCCTGCTTCTCTCTCTCCCACTCCCCCTGCTTGTGTTCCCTCTCTCACTGTGTCTCTCTCTATCAAATAAATAAAATCTTTAAAAAAAAAAAAAGATTGATTGATTTGAGGGAGAGAGAGAGAGCAGAGCGTGCATACACAGGAGAGCAGAGGGAGGGGCAGGGGGAAAGAGAAAGAATTTCAAGTAGACTCCCCACTAAGTGTGGAGCCCGAGGCGGGGGGCTCGATCTCACAACCCTGAGATCATGACCTGAGCCTAAATCAAGAATCCGGATGCTTAACTGACTGAGCCACCCAGGCACCCCTCGCCAGAAGAATATTAAACACACACATAATAAAATACGGCTGCAGTAAGCAACATGAATGAATCTTAGAAACAATATTGAAGGGTAAACAAAAAACAAGTAAATGTACATATTATAATGACGCTTTACATATATTAATCTATTTCATTCTCCTAACATCTCTTTGAGGAAGGTACTATTACTCTCATTTTACAGATGAGGAAACTGAGTCACAGAGGTAACAGTTACAGATAAGTGACTTACTAGTAAGTGAAGGTTGCAGGATCTAGCTAACATTTACTACATGCTTACATAGTATCGGGCACTGTATTACCTTGCCTAGATTATCTATTTTATGAAAGATGCTCTTATAAAATGTCCTTCTTGTTTTTTGTGGGGTTTTTTTTGGGGGGGGATGTTGCCTGATAAATCTCCCTAAGTCAACATAATAAGTTAGACTGGAGAATTCAGTTTATCATTTGGCTTTGTGCTCTTCTCTCAACCCCTTCACCTAAGTGCAAGCTCAGTGGATAGTTGACTCTTCATTTAAATGGTCTTCTGAACCATTTTCTAGGCTTCACTTTTGGAAATGGAATGTAACTCCCAGCCAATGTCCTAAGCCCCTGAGGCCCTGGAACTTCCTTTCAGTCTACATTTTTCAGAACGCCAATAACTAAGAGATCTAAAAATGAAGGAATTCTTTTCCCAAGGGCAACTACACATACCAGCACCACCACCACATCCCCGAAATCTCTTCCCCAGTCTTCTTTCACTTATATCCCTAAGACCTAAGGGAAGAACTTGAGCAGTTAGAGGAAGGATCATTCCTTTCTGCACCACAACCTTAAGAATCATGCTTGCAAGTTTGTAACTGAACATTGTATGGGGGCGGGGGGGGGAAGAGAGCCAGGAATCCCAAACCTGTGTTTTAGTCCCAGCTCTGCCGCTCAGTTGTTGGATGTTGGGCAAATCCATTAATGTCTCTGGGGTTCATATCCTTCAGTAATGCACGTCAGTTAAACTTGACATTTATTGGACGTCTCCTAGGTGCCATGCACCCTGCCAAACACTGGGGTTATAAGGATAGACAAGACTTGATTAGCCACAGAGAGCTCCCAGACATTAAGGAGCTTGCTTTCTAGAGTAGAGAACTGTGGATCTTGGTGCATCAGGTGGTTAAGCAGAGTGTGGGTAACCAGGTGATGGAGAGGTTGCAGAGACTAGGCAATGTCAGCATACTGTTGTGGTTGAGAGCTCAGCTCTGGGGTCAGTCATTACTAAACATATTGTGGCTCTAACCCTCATGATCTCTGTGTCTTCAAGCGAGACTTCTGAAGAATCAGTTTCCTCATCTCTAAAACAGAGATAATAATTATACTGGTTCCATTTTGAGGATCAAATAAGATAATGCATATAAAAGAGGGTGAATCGTGATCAATAAATGTTACCTATCCTCCTCATTCTGCCCTTCAGCACTATTATTACTGTTAGCATATCAGTTGTTCCTTAGCAAGGCATCATGACAGGGTTTGGAGATCCAGGCAGAAGTTGTCCATCAACACTGCTCAGCTCTCGCTTACTCACTGCAGGGACGGTACTGAAGATGAACATTCAGTTCTTGACCCAAGACATTTCCTGAAGATATTGACACGTGTTAACAGGATGATTACTGGCTAGTGTAGAGTGGAATTGATCTTGGAGGAGGTTATTTCTAAATATTCTGAAGTATGGGGGGGGGGTGTAATTTAGTACAGCATAAGGAAGAGGATGCGTTTTAGATAAGGTGAAAGATTGCGTTGATACATACTTTTGGGAGATGTTTAAGTGAGGAGTGGAAATCATGCTGAATAAATTTTTTTTTAAAGATTTTATTTTTATTTATTTGACAGAGAGAGACACAGCAAGAGAGGGAACACAAGCAGGGGGAGTGGGAGAGGGAGAAGCAGGCTTCCCGCCGGGCAGGAAGCCCGATGCGGGGCTCGATCCCAGGACCCTGGGATCGTGACCTGAGCAGAAGGCAGACGCGTAACGACTGAGCCACCCAGGTGCCCCCATGCTGAATAAATTTGACTTGATCTAAAAAATTATGGCCCAGAAGTTATAATGAAAGTGATTAATAAATATGACTACAAAGAAATTATAAACTCTTCATGCATATTAAAAATATAACCCAAACAATATTTTATAGTGTGTGTGTGTATATATGACATATACATGACACAGGGCTAATTTTGTGAATATACAAAGAATGCTTACACATCAGTAAGATGATTTGTATCGACATGGATGGAACTGGAGGGTATTATGCTAAGTGAACTAAGCCAATCAGAGAAACACAATTATCATATGGTTTCACTCATATGTGGAACATAAGAAATAGTGCAGAGGACAATAGGGGTGGAAGGCGGGAAACTGGGAAGAAATCAGAGAGGGAGACAAACCATATGAGACTCTTGACTCCGGGAAACAAACTGAGGATTGCAGAAAGGGAGGCGGGTGGGGGGATGGGGTAACTGGGTGAGGGGCATTAAAGAGGGTACATAATATGATGAGCACTGGGTGTTATACTGAACTAATGAATCATTGAATGTTATATCAGAAACTAATGGTGTACTATAAAAAATCAGTAAGATGATGAAAATAGAAAAAACACAAAGGACTTGGACAGAACACTCAGGAGAAAGACACAAAAATAGTCAGTAGTGGGAAGATTTTCAATATCATTGATGATTAGAAAATGAAAATGAAAAAAAGATACCATTTTAGCAAAGATTAAAAAGAGATGGACATAATCAGTGTTGGTGAGAGTATGAGGTAATTGGCATACTCATAGACAGTTGGTGTAAACAAGTTAGTATAACTTTTATGGAGGGATAATTAGTATCTTTTTAAATAAAAAGTATGTAACTCTCACTGCTAAAAATTACCTCAAAAATATACCATTCATAAATGCACCAAGTTCTATATACAAGGATGTTACTCAGAACTTTTTTTTTTTTTTAAAGATTTTATTTATTTATTTGACAGAGAGCGAGAGAGGGAACACGAGCAGGGGGAGTGGAAGAGGGAGAAGCAGGCTTCCCGCGGAGCAGGGAGCCCGATGCGGGGCTCGATCCCAGGACCCTGGGATCATGACCTGAGCCGAAGGCAGACGCTTAACGACTGAGCCACCCAGGTGCCCCTACTCAGAACTTTTTAATAGCCAAAAAAAAAAGTTCTATTAATGAAGAACCGTTTAAACAATGATAGACCCATGCAATGGAGAATGAAGTAAGTCTATACATACTGTTACAAAATGTTGTCCACAGTATATTGTTAAATCAGAAAGACAACTGAAGAATGGTATATACAGTATTCTTCTGTTCATGTGAAGAATTTATAAATAAGTATGTGTGTATAGAAATGCCCTAGAAGGAAACATAAGAAAGTTTGATGGTTGTTATCTCTGGGAATGCAAGGAAGAAAATGTTTGCCTTTTACTGAATTGCCTTCTGTACTGTTTAAAAACTTTACCATCAACATGTATTATTTTTGTAATTATGAAAGGAAACAAATCCTTAGTAAAAATATCTAAAGAGGAAATGGGAACCGTTGCAATGTGTCTGAAAAATAGTTTTCCTAACTAAATGAGGTGCTGTCTTAGAAAATGAACCGTCCTTTGCAAGTCTCACATCATTAGTTTTCTCCATTTGAAGGGCGGAGTTCCTTTATTGTTTAGTAGTGCTTACTTTATCCTGAGCACTGCTGTTAAGTGCTCTAATCATCATACAATCCTGGGTGGTCATTATCATTATCCCCACTTAGTAGATAAGGAAAGTGAGGCGCGTGGAAGTTAAATTACTTAACCAAGTTCACATAGCTGGTAAGCTCTAGAGCGGAGATTCAAACCCAGAATGTTCACACCTTGGGCACTATGCCAGCTGCCTTTTGAAATGTTTAGAAGCTTTGAATTCTACCTGGGTGATCTGATGATAGAACCTATGTCATATGCCCCCAACTCTTCCTTTTGGACTCCAGGTCACACCGACCCACTTTTCTGACCCTTTGGAGGACCTAATAGGGAAACATGCTGCACGAGAACAAGACCAGGCCTTGCTGGGTATGGAGTAATAATGGGGCCTTTTAACAACTCCCACGGTTGACATAATACCTCAACACAGCATGTCTTTGAAGAAATATTCTTACTGTTAACTGGAGATGAAGGAGCTGATCTCAGTCAGCTGTTAGGTAAAATGTCGTTCATCCATCAGCTAGTGGAGACTGAGGTTAAGCCAAGAAGGATTGCTGTAGGGATTAAAGGCTGAACTGACAGGCTGAATTACAAAGTTTTCAAAGTATGTCAAGGTAAGGAGGATTATTTTTTTTTAGCTGTGGAGACATGAAAAAACATGCCTTATCATGCAAGTTTATTGAACATGAGTGTGTTTCTTGTTTAGTGGTTTCCTCAAGTTATGTTAAGAAGTTACATCAGGGTTATTTTTTGTAACCCTAGAGGTGAAGTGGTTGATCAAATGATGGGCCCTTGTTGATGTGTAAATAGGACACTAAGATCATCTGTGGTCTTTAATGCTTTTTGATCACCATTCATTCTAACAGGTTGATGTTGAAAACTTTCTCCACATGCAAGCAAGTTCTCTGGGTGGGCATGTAGCTAGTGGGCATCCCAGTTGACAAGCTTAGTAAAGAAGATTGGTCACCAAATATAACTATTTGAGGCACTCTTGGTGGTTCATTATTCTTTGATGATTCTGAAACTGGATGGGATGCATGGTTCTGTGTAACGAATAAACGGTTTTTCCTTCCTGTGGTTCATCATACATTGTGGATGGGTGCCTGATGAGGGATATGGCATCCTACGGGGCTACCATGAGCAGCAGAATGTCCAATGGTAGGAACAAAACACATGCTGATGGCCGAGGCAGAAAATCCTAATTTGAAACAAGGCCTGGGAGAGGTTTTCATTATCTTCGGGTAGCAGTGGAGATCAGTACTCCTAGAGATTCAAGTTTTCAGTTTGGAAAGATTCAGGGAACTCAGTCCTCTGGTCACTTACCCAAAACAATAAAGACACACACTATTACTTTAGGTAGTGCCAAGCTGTGTGGATCATGGCAGAGATAAATGAAAGTACTCAGAACTGAAGGTTCTCTTCTGGTGAGGGAATAATAGTCTGAGTTCATTGCTGATGGAATATGATTTGGCTGTGCCAAATCTAGATCTAGAGCTGTGCTGTTCACAATGGCAGGGGCTGGCTACATCTGGCTAAATTTAAATGGAAATTAGAAATTCAGCTCTTCAGTCACTCAAGTCACATTTCAAGTGTTCAACACTAGTATGACAGCTAGTAGCTACCGTAAGGGATAGTGAAAAATTCATGTAACCTTTCCATCATCATAGAATGTTCTATTGAGCAGCACTGATCTAGAAAATAAACAATAGGTCCTCAAAGATATTCTATCAAGAAACACCATTTTGGTGCCTTGATTGACCACACCAGGGAGGCCCTATCTAGTTTTTATTCTGAATCACTAGATTTGAAATAGCAAGGCAGGCAGTAAGACCTTAGATTTTGGTGTGAATTATAAAGTAAAGACACTTCTGTTAGGGGATCACTATGGATAATGGTCACAGGCAAGGAGGTAGGAGCAGAGGATGTGATGCTCTGAGGTTAGGATTTCCTCTGAATGAGAAAAAGTATGTGACCCAATTGGGCAGAAGGAAGTGGTCAGAAGTACTTCTGATATTTGTATAAGGGGTGAATATAACTGACCTAGAATTTCTGGAACTGCCTTTGGTTTAGACCACCTTACCTTTCTTATCTGATTATGTTGGTAAAAATAAGTTAGACATCCTAAAAAGAATATGAATCTTAGCTTCCCTATCTTAAGGGACTCTCAGTGCCTTCCTCAAAAGGAAAGTAGTTCTTTTACTAGTCTTGTTTCACATGGCTTTAAAAGTTCAGAAGTAATTAAGGAAAGGAACAAATGAAGGGCAATAATACTTCTCACGCTCATCAGGATGTTCCTGGTGACTTATAGCATGGGGATATATCTAAATCATTTTCAACAGAGTCTGGTGAGCCATTAGGTTGCCCCCTCCCACCCTAGCATTTTGATGTAGTCTCATAAACTGAGGAATTGAGAAGCAGTGAAGACTGTTTGAGGTCTTCATCTTTAGGGCCTAGAAGACAGCATGCCTGGGATCAAAAAAACTGATAAGATGGTAAGATCCTTCATGGATATTAGGAAGTAGATCAAGAGAGATGTTAAAAAGAGGAGGTCACTATTCAAAGAACAGCTAGAAGGATTAAGAACAGAGAAACTGGCTCTAGGAACTAACAGGAGTTTTCATGAACTGACTGAGAGAATAAGAGGGTGGCTACTGGGAAGAAAAAGGGGCTTTCCAAGGCAGCGATAAAAACATGAACACTGGACCTTGTTTAATTCTGCATAGTTCATCATCCTCTCACACAAGGAGAACCTCTAGCATCCAATAAATACCTGTTGAATTAATCCTCGGGAAAGAAAATCACACTGGATGCATAAATTCCTTTATTGAAAATATTGGGCTAGCACTGCATTACATATACTCAATATCCATAAATGAAGGGCCACACATTTCTGATTGGACAATACTGTTTTAAATAGAGAACACAGCATCTGGACACAGCATCTGGATATGCTCTCACAAGTATAATATCATGGACTAAACTAGGTAGGCATGAACTATATGCAAAATGACCATTTTGTTCGTTAATAGCATATGGTTGCACACGGCATAAATGCTAAACTTGATCATCATGAGACATTCCTGATCTCTCACACCAACGTATCATTTAATGAGCAGGTTAAGGTTAAACTGTCAATATGTTGTTAATCAAGAGTTCTCAATAGGAGAACTTGGGTGAAAGCACACCCAGGCTACATATTTAAGATTTAACAGAATTCATTTAAACTTGCATGGAATGTGAGTAAAATAGTTGCTGATCTGACAGGAGGCCACTTGGCAATTTGTTCTCTTTCATAAATATCCTAAAATAAGAGAATAAAGGAAATATTCTGCCAGCTTAAGGCTAACATTCTAAAGGCAGTTTTATGTTTTTTAAATGCAGGTATATAAATGCTACTTGTTATTAATTTTTCCTTTCAGAGATCACTGGGGATGTAATTTATGACAGACCACTTCTCAGCTTTGGCTGTTATTTGAAAACTTTTTCCGTTATCAGTCTTTGGTTTTCATAAAAGTTTGGCAATCAGTAATATTGTTTAATTTTTAACAAGGCTTTATTATCATTTTAACAAAGAGTATTTTATGATATGAAAATGGGTTGATGTTAAAAAATAGGTTTTACTTTTTTTATTCCAATTTTGGTATGAATGCACTTCTTTGCATTGCTTTTTCTCAAAAGAGTCTAGAAACCAAGACAGTTGGGCTAATTTGACATTTTTCATTTGATATAAAATATGCAGAAATTAAAACATTCAATTCCTTTTAAAACAGACGCCTGTTCATTAATTTAAGAACCTGGGGAAAATTATGCACAAAGCACATGAAAATAAAGTTTTTGTTACTAACACACATGATTTTGTAAGAAACAAAACATTTTCTTTTCAAAAGCAGGGTTTGTTCTAAGTCTGGATTCAGAAAGGTATCCATTTTTGTAAATACCAACTCATGACTGAGAAATGGCTTCTTTACACAATTATGTTCAGAGTAAGTAAAAATGTTCCTTTTTTAATGACTAAATGGAAAGCTGGCCTACAACAGTCAAATCAATAAACATTGGTAATGAGTTTTTAAAATTTCAGAATTATGTGTGTGTGTGTGTGTGTGTGTATATATATATGCTTAAGACCTATCACCCTAATCAGGGCCAAAAAAAAAAAAATTCAATATAAAACTATATAAATCAAATGGGTTTGTTGCCAAAACATAGCACAAAATGTATACATTTATTTCAAGATTTGACACATTAAAAGAAAAAACTGCCAACAAATTTTAGACAATATACTAGAAATAATAAATAAGACAATTTTTTAAAAAATCATATATTCCCTTTAAGTGCCGAGCACTTTCAATTTTTCTAAATGAGACTAAGCTTTTCCATGGCAAACAATATTATGCTGTACATTTTGGTAATGAAAATTATGTTGATAAATACACAAGGCATGTATGTATTTCCACAGTATATTTTTTTTCACAGTTACCAAAAATAAAAATTGCATTCAACTCATACATCTATAAATATTCTGATTCCTCACTGTATAGATTTGAAGGAAATGGGAGTATTAAGTCTTTCAATACTCCGGACTTCAACTCTCTTTCTTCGTTGTCTGCCCTCCACATGTCCCTTTCAGAATCCCTCTGCGGTGTGGCCATGCTCTAAGACGTTGGCGGAAAGAAAGCAGTATGGTGGGATGAGGCAGTCAGGGCCGGGGCTGTGTCTTCCAGGAAGCCAGCTTTAGGAGGGCTGATGGAACCCGATCTTTTTAATGTGGTATTTTAAGGCAGTCTGAGTGAGTTTCACTCAAATGTCCATACCTCGAGGTCCTGAACTATGAAGTCTTCCTTTTTGGAAAGGATATCGTTATTGAAAGTGCTGCAAGAGTTGCTCCGTCCATGGTATAAATCAGCATCTAGCCATAAACCAAATCGTCCCCTGAAAAGATCACAAATACAAAAAGGTAAAAACACTTCAATCTCATGTGGCACACTTTCTGCCCTCCCTTGCCCCATCTTCTTTCCTTTATGCTACCAACAGACAAAACCCTAAACTGCTTGGAAAACAAAGCATACATTTCCTTTATTCCATTTAAATGACTCATCTTTCCCAAAAGACAAATGATAGTAGTCCCTCCTTTAGACACATAAATAAACCATTTTATCTTTGACTCTTAGGGCCATGTGTTAGGCCACTGTCCTAATTAAGCACATGGCCTAGCTAAAATCACCTGATACAAGGTTTTAAAAGTTACCTGGGTCTAAACAGACTCTCACAGGTCAGGCAGTAAATTAATAAAAACAAAAATCTTACCCTCCACCACCAAGTTCCAAAGAACTTATGTCTCCATTGATGAAGTATGAGTTTTCTCCACTCCACTTAAAGACCTTAGGGTAGAAACACAAGAGAGAGAACAGACATCTGAATCTGGAGAATCAGCGAAGAGGGAATTATTAGCGTAGTACTCCGTGTGGAAGGAAACTACCCCTTGGTTGAGGAAGCTCCTGATTGCCAGACCTTTCTGATACCAGGATGAGATCTTCAAAGGGGTTATAAAGTAGGAAAGACCTCTCAAGCACATGTTGGCTCTGACCTCCTATCATGCCTCCCTTGATCCCAGAACACACAAAAAAGCAGTTTTCAAGGCCCAAGGAAGGACCCTCCAAGCAGTTTGTGTGCTGCAGCCATGAAGGGCAGACCCAGGCTACAGTGAGTCCAGTTGAGGTTATGGAACAGCTGCTGCTCCAAAGACAGTCCCCCGCCCCCACCCCCACCCTCACTGCTGACACCGCAACACTGGGAAATCGGGTATTTCTCCCATTTCGGTACCTTGAAATTGGGGCTAAATGTGTATAGAAAAGTTTCGCCTGTGCCATAATAGTGGTCACTGAACTTGAAAGGATGAGTTGCATATGCTCCAAAAATCTGTCAAAAGAACATAGAAACATTATCTTTTTTTTTTTTAAGATTTTATTTATTTATTTGACAGAGACACAGCAAGAGAGGGAACACAAGCAGGGGGAGTGGGAGAGGGAGAAGCAGGCCTCCCGTTGAGCAGGGTGCCCGATGTGGGGCTTGATCCCAGGACCCTGGGACCATGACCTGAGCTGAAGGCAGACGCTTAATGACTGAGCCACCCAGGTGCCCCGAAACATTATCTTCTTTCAAAGAATGGCCTCCCAAAGAATGGCTTTCTGAAATATTCTAACACAATCCTGTTCTGAGATATCATTAAACCTCTTTCAGCAAAGACCATTACTAAATTAGAGCTCTTAAATTAAAAAGACTACCAACAAACAGATAAATAAAATATCCCTAGTTCTAATTGGAACTCAAGTGGTTCAGAGAACGTATTTGTCAAAGGCCAGCAATTGTTCCAATTCCTTTAGTGAATACAGATGACATACTGGGAACATTAAACAACAAGATGCATCTTGCACACGGAAGTGAGTGGTTGAAAGAACAAAATCATGTGTCTTATGTGTTTTATAAGTGGAGTCATGGCCAGACAGGTCCCCAGAGAAAATAAATTTTTCTCTTTTGATTTATAAAAATGAGTTCTCAATATGCTTAACACTGTGTCCTTAACATGACAGATCTAGTATCTCTTAGCTCGAAATGGCTTTTAAGAAAAAAAAAAAACAACAATCCCATAATACTATGGACCTTAAGGGTGATTTAGATGTATTTGAACCAATAATTTTTCTATTTTTTTCTCACTGTCCTAGCTTCCTATCTTTCTGCTCAGATCCTGATCAGTGCTTGCAAGGGTAAGAGATGGCCAGAGTGAACATATATATTTTGAAAACATCCCTAAGTGATTCTGATATACCTTCTACTTCAGAAACCCACTGGAGAAACATTGCTTTAAATGGAGGTTATCTGAAAAATGTTATAACTTCTGAAAATTATTTTAATTGGGTTATAATCAATAATCAATTTTTGTTTTTATTAATTTACTGCCTGACCTGTGAGAGTCTGTTTAGACCCAGGTAACTTTTAAAACCTTGTATCTATAATCAATCTCTTCTTCACCAATTACACTTAGTTCCTGGCAACTTAAAATACTAAAAATTAGGTAGGGTAGAAGTCTAGAAACTCTAATAATGTTCTTCATACTTCCTGCTACTAAAGCCTTTCTCTAGAGCTGCTAAGAACAAACAAAAACAAAACAGTAACAAAAACATCAAAAATCCATTTTCCTTCTTTTGTTGATCTTTCAATAAAAAAAAAAACAAAACACTGTGATAGGCATCTACTTTTAAAAGCATGTGCTTAAAATAGGACAAGAAGGGCAATGGCCATAGGAGGAAGAAAGTGGGTCCTTTTCTGATCAATGAATAGGAAAAGCACCAAAAATGGCACCCCCCCAGCACCACGCTAGCAAGGAAGTAGCATTAAAAAAAAAAAAAAAAAAAATTGGCACCCTCCAGTGTCTCTATTCCCAGAGAGCTCTAACACACCCCTGCCCCTCTGGGATACTCTCTAAAACTAGTCAACAAATCTCCCTCACCTGCAGCCCAGGTGCTTCTCAAGCTACTGCCTCTGTGTTGAGACTCAGCGCAAGTAAGTCTGTGTGTGAGCCCTTCAACGGTGGAATTTCCCTTTCCCACAGCCCTCATGCTCTCCCAGAAATTAGTTGTCGAAGACAGCTGTTCTGGGGGCTTGCCTTCCTGGCACAGGCCCATAGGCTGGCGTGCCCAATGTGGGACTTGAACCCCTCACTGCTCAGAGAGGAGCTGCATGTTTTGTGATCTCTCTCCCTCTTGTGGGTCACTAGGGGGATGGGGTGGAGTCCTGTCAAGACCGCTTTTCTGCCCCTCCTACCCATCTTGATGTGGCTTTTCTTCTTTTGTCATTTTTTTTTTTTTTTCCTGTCCCGTGTTATAGAAGATCCGTTTTGTTAGTCTTCAGGTCTTTTTCAGAGAGAACTGTTCTACCATTGTAACCTTGGTGTGTCCATGGGAGGAGGTTAGCAGAGCTCTAGGTCTTACGATCTGCCTCTTCTCCCAGAGCTGGGAGCCAGGGGTTCTGCTGTGGAGCTGGGGGCTGGATAGTGGCCTGCTTCCCTCAGAGGAACACGTATTTCATGAGCAGGGTGGCAGGTAGGGGAAGTAGCTGGTGGTCTTGGCTTGCCTCACCTGGCAAAGAACTTCTGCCCTAAGAGCTGTGGCAAGGGCTTTAGATACTCTTTTATTCTACCATGCCTAAGGTAGAGCATCTCCCCTAGGAATAGAGGTTAGGTCGAAGAAAATAATCCTCTACTTCTAAGCCGTCCTCACCTGGAATTTAGCCTCTGAAACACAAATCTTGGGTAGGGGGTAAGAAGTGCTAGGGACCTGCCCCTCGAGGGTGTATCATAGCAATTTTTAGAGACTTGAAGTGACTGTTGTTTTTTTATAATTTCTACCAGTTATGGTTGTTTCACTGATCATCGATGCTGCAGAGCTCCCTTTGCTGCCATTCTGCATGTATAATTCTTTTAAATTAGAATTCTATATAATTTATTCCCAGATAAATTTACAGGTGTTGTTCTGTCATGTTCTCAAACACAGCAAAGCCACATTCCTGCCTTGGGGGTAAAGGGGTGTGGAGAGCAGAGTTAGTATTCAGGTGTTCTCATCAGCACAAGTACCTCGAGGGCACCAGATCCAGTAAGACCGCACCTCCTGATGAACGGGGTAGCCTTCAGGCAGAGGCCTCATTTATATACCTGCTGATGGGAAGCTTGGTGAAGCTGTGCTGCATCCCTGCTCTGTGCTGCCAACACGTTCCCCACCAAACTTGGGATCTTTTGGTAAATTTGGAGGAGAACTAATCTATACTTACGGCGAGGGTTTGTGTGCGGTCTAAAACCATCTAGCCATAGCTCCTCTAAAACGTAACATCCAACTTTTCAAACATTTCATTAAATCCCTATGTGATTCCATTTTAAACTGCTGTTATTATTTTAATTTTTAACGATTAAATAAAATGTCATCAATCAAGAAATAATAATAGTAACAGTGATAATAGCTAAACTACTCCCCACAATTCTTTATCTATAATAACCCAGCAATAAAGTCCCAGGAAAGCTCACAGTGGAGACAGACAATGCCCCCAGAACCCCCATCTCTCTAATTTCTCCCAAGACAAATTATGGTAACAAAGATCTGTTTCCCGAAAATGAACGCAATTATATAGCTTCACAGCAAGCTCCCAATGCTTAATAGTGCCCCACATATAACAGGCCCTCGTACATTTTCTGAACATATAAATAAATGAAAGGCTGTTGAACAAAACCTGCTTCAATGCCAGAAAGAGAAAAGAATAACATCTGCATCTTAAAAATGTAAAGGAATTTCTTCTTGATATAACACAGGTCAAACTGGAATGAATAAATAGCAGACTTGAAAGATGTCTTCCTTTTGTGGAGCAAAAACCGGAGTGGGTAGTGTAGGAAAGAAAACTGCACAGATTCCACTCACACCCCAGCTGACTGAGAGAAGTACTAGTGAGGGGACATGGGGATAGTATCTAGAATTCACCACTGCCTCCATATAGCACAGGCGAAAGGGCAATGAGCAATGGTACAGAACATTCCTTGCTATTTCATAGCAACTGGGCCCTTCAGGTACAACACACCACAGCCCTGACTGGCTCTCCATCTGAGCAACCATGAAGACAAGGTTTGTGGGCACCACTTCAGCTCCCTGGAAAGAGTTCTGGTATGGCACTGGAACTTCTTTCTGCACTGTCTCCCAATCCAGACTTGACTTTTGTCCAACTTTTCCAGCTTTAGGTTGCAGAATTTCCTACTATACGGTGAGCACAGGAAAAAAAATTCCCGTCTGTGACTGTATTTGGAAATACACTCCATATTCTTCTAGAGATGCATTCGGAAGTATGTAGGGGTGAAATGACATAGTAATTGGGATTTACTTCAAAATACTCCGGCAAAGAAAAACCAACAAAGAAAGACTGATGAAGCGTATGTGGCAAAATCCTGCTCACTGTAAAATCTGGATGATGGGGAGTTCTTATACTGGTCTCTCTACGACTGTGTAAGTTTGAAAATCTTCACCAAAAAATGTTTTCTGTGAGCGGAACAAGCCTCACCTGATTATCCATATCTTTGATGACCAACAGGACAGGACTGTCTAGCGACGCTGACTTCCGATAGAGAGTTTTCAAACTGGTCCCATGCTCTAATGTGCTATAGGCGAGTCTCCACGGATACCCCTGTACCCTTGCTGGAAGGCGTCGGGCCAGCTGCAAATCCAAAGATGGAGATGTATGTATACAATTTGCCCATGGATCTGATGAGCTTGTAGCACAAAGCAAGTACCTGAGGCTCAAACTCAAAAAGCATACGCACTCACATGTTGCTCCCTTTTACTCTGACAAATATTTGTAACTATAAACCAGGAAAGAGAAGGGAAAAATCACTGCTTTGGTGGTGCTGTCTTGGCAGGGATGCCCCCCAGAGCATACATTCCCTCTCAGGGACCTGAATGAGGGGTCACTAGGCAACTATACATTTGAAGATACAGCACCTAGCTTCATATGAATTGGACACATGCTCTCCCTTTTACACTTCGACCTGCCCTTCACCAAACAGTTCATGGTTCTCCAGTTGTCCGTTCTAAATGCTCATAGGCTCAGAGCTGCCACTGACGACTAACTGCAGCTTCCCACAGAAGTGAGGAGAAGAAAACACTGGTGTTTTATGCTAGTAGTCAAATGTAGTCTGTATTCATCTTGCTGCCTCTTCCACCTACATTAACAGTTAGCTTAAATTTGGCTGCCATAAATACCAATAATGCGTGTCTCTTCAAAAATACTAACAAAGGAGGCTATGAAGTACTTAAGTCTTCAGAATGCTTAGTATCAGTTGTATCAGCATGAACCCCATTTCTGTAACTGCTTGGTCAAGTCTCTTGGCTTTCCTGGGCCTTTACAGACTCATTTGCAAACTGAGGGAGTTGAACTTGATTCTTTTAAGGTCTCCGAAATTCAGGTTTCTAAGTTGACTTATGGGAGAGATGCAAGAGATTCCTTACTGAAGTTCAAATACAGCACACCATAGTTTTTCATAAAATTGAAGTAACAGATTTTCAGAAAATATAAAGTGAACAAAGGAAATCACAGAAAAAGGAAAACTACTCCTAGGGGTTGGTAGTTTTCGTAAAGCTAGGAAAGTGTATTTGCTATATAACTTTTATTTAGCCCAATAAGTTAAAACTATTGGAACTCTGTAATAATCACTAGGATAAATTTGGATCCTTTTTTAAGTGTTAGGAATATGCATGAAGACTATGGTAGGACAATGTAAAAATTGGTTGAAGACAAGAAGGGCTTTTCATTCAGACTTAGGAGATGGATATAGTTTCTGGCCAAGCCCCCAAACTCCCAAGAAGGTGACCTCTTCTCCTCAGAAGAGGAGAAAGGACACTGGTGTTGGTTAGGCTGCTGGTGTTCTTCTTTTAAAACTTGGCTCTTCCTTCACCCCGTGAGAAAAGCAAATGCAGGGATGCGAAATGCTTCTTTATTAAGGCCTGGAAGACCCCCGTCCTAAGTCCCCAGGGAGAGCCCACCTGCTCTATGTGCATGTTCTCCAGGAGTGCACTGTGGGGCTGCAGGATTGGCAGGGCCACTTCGTCATCATCTTCATAGTAACTGCAGGTGCTCTTCCTGCGCTTTGCCTCCTCAACGGTGATGATCTGAAATGGAGAAGAGAAGCCCCCCAAACCTGATATATTTGCTTTTCCTTCGCCTACTAAAAACGACCTCAGGTACACACCTGCCTGTAACAGGTGGAGTTTTAGCAGTAGGACAGAAAGTGAACCAGAACTCTGGGAAAAGGGCTAATTGCAGCTACAATTTTGAACAAACGCACAATCTAACACAGTACAACGGAGACACTTACTATGTACAAATTAAAGTCACAGGTTTTCCTCTTCTGCTGCTGCTGAGTGCTCACTGAGTGTGATTATGCGTAACTCCACAGGTGACTTGTACCCTTGAAATGCCCTAAACTATTCTCTTTTAGCCTGCATCTAAATTTGAATTGTTAAGGGACTAATCAGCAATCATTCCGTAAATCTTCTATAAATAGGGAAATTGGGAAGATAAGGATAGTTTGTTTAATCAAGACTCCTCTAATGTTTTCTCTCAAGGCTGTGGCACAAAGCACCAAACCCTGATAGAACTAACAAATGCTAACATCCACCAGAAGCACCAATACAAAGAAAGACAAAGCTTTAGGCTAAATTACAATTAGGTTACATTTCTTTTTGTACAATCAGAAACCATCAAAATAACCTTTCAAAACTGAGAAAAAGGACTTTGTGCACATTTATTATTTCATTGTTAACTATGCTTATGAACAACCAAAGTCAATTTCAACTTAAAAATCTATTTTTTGTCCCTCCTAACATCTGGATAAATCACTAAATGATTTCGAAGTTGAACGATATAGTAACTAATTCAGCAGAATACCTCGGTACTAGTATCAGTGACGTTTGCATTATAGAGAAAAAGCATTTACGTTACATCTAGTGAAAGTTGCCAGATGACACACCACTGGATTTCCAACAGGCACAGTGACAGATATAAAGTACCTGCCACCGGCTGAGCCAGATTTTTGGTTAGGAAATTAACTACTAAGTTTTATTATCTTCTCATGGGGGCTTTACCTAAAACCCTGGCAAAGAATCACAAATGCAGCATTTTAAATGTATTAAATACAGCACATGTTTTTAGTGAACTCTACATTTAACAGAGGTACAAATAGGGCTGTGGAATGAAAAACTAAAATATGGATTTTTACTCCAAAAAGAAGGGACAAGCCACATCATATCCATCTCCCAAACAAATAAAACACCTGCTTCGGTTGAAATGTCAGCACATCCTTTCTCATTAGAAGGCATTTTGAAACATAGCGAGTGGTGGATCTCTGAGGATTCACCGGCACCTTATTAGCTCTCAGGGACTCCAACATACCTTCACAAAAGGCTCTTGGTCCGGTCTGGCACAATAGAAAATCTGAATGTGCAAGGGCAACCTTCGGATTCTCATCCTGATGGGAGGGAGAACTGTCCGCTTGCTCTCTAATGAGAAACAGCGTTTTCCTCTGCCGCCACACACCGCTGCTTCCAGCCACACTGAGCTACAACTGTTTTTGCTGTATCTAGTTTCCTGCATAATTGAGTTTCTGTTTCCCTCAGGAGAGGGTTCAACATTTCTACAGGAACACACCCAAATTAGGATTTAGAGCAAACACACACTTCCTGTCAGGCAGAGCTGTAAGGCTGTAAAATGACACTTTCACCTTTGAAACGGTAGTTTCCTAACTGCAACACAACTCCATTGGTTTGGGGTTTGGGGTTTTTTTTTTTTTTCCTTTATCTTCTTATACTTTCCTTCCTAATTGTCCTCTGGCTAAGCTAGCTCTTCTAGCCCTGCCTTTCCAGAGTTTTTTTTCAGCACCTTCTCTAAAGCTAAATTTCCATTTTAAACTTTATGGATGTTGCCGGACATAGGTTTGAATCTCGAAGGAAGGATAAAAGGAGCCTTTACCCAAGGTAGGTTCATTATACTTACGCCAATGGCATTTTACTTCAATACCACATCATGTTTGTTAGATATGAGGAACTTAAAAGAATGGGAGAACATCTGGTTTATATGAGGCTGAGAAAAATGTTACTTTAGATTCAGTTTTTCAAAATAGCTGGCAAAGGAACATTTACCCTTAATGACTAATAAGCATGATGAGCCCACCTCTACTTCTCAGATCAGATGGCGCGAGGGGTTGGGAAAAAATGTAGATTACCATTGGATCAATTTTCAATGATCTTTCTGTGACTCTTCCACATCTAAAATGGTCTTGGGTACTGGTGAGGGGGTCAGAGTGCTATTGCAAAGCTCATCCTAAGGGTTGGTTCTAATGAGAACTCTGGCAGATACTTAGTGACCAGACCCAGGTCAGCTAGAATTTATTTTCAATGCAAGAACCAAGACACAATCTGGGGCAGAATCACTTGGATTTTGTGCCAGTGAGACAGCATTCTCTCTTCAGTACCTGACACTTCACAACAGCTTGCATTTACTGATTGTCTTCTCTGTGATGGCAAGTGCCAGTTACTTTGCCAGACTTGGGAACACAAAGCAGTCCTTAATCTCAAGTGAGTGAGGAGACAGCAGAGAGACATTTATTTTTATTTATTTATTTTTTTTACGATGTATTTATCTTAGAAAACATGATTGGGAGGGGCAGAGAAAGAGGGAGAAAGCCCCAAGCAGACTCCGTGCTGAGTGTGGGGCTCAATCTCACAACCCCAAGATCACGACCTGAGCTGAAACTAACAGTCTGATGCTTAACCAACTATACCACCCAGGTGTCCTAGAGACATTTATAAGTAAACGAATGCCACTCCACGTAATACAAATGCTAATAGTAGCAGCTCAAAGGTGGGTGGGCCACCCAGTGAGTTTTCAGAGAGGGCTTATATACGGAGATGATGGGGCTTCAGTTTGAGAGCAGAAGGTGGGGTGTGGGGAGATGTCCAAGTGGAGGGTACAGGAGGAAAACAGCTGTGTTCTAGGTTCACTGTGGCTTGAGAACAGAAAGCAAGAGAAGTCGAGATGAAGCTGGGGAGGGACAGAAGTGGAGAAAATAAAGAATAGTAATGCCATTAAGAAGTAATGCCATTCTAGAGGCCACTTTTTCTAAAACCTGGCTATTCTTCAAAATCATCTAGGAGCTTTTAAAAACACAGATTCTGACATTCCTCTCCCAGACCTACTAAATTAATGTCTTTAGTGGTGAAGGTCTAGGATTCAGTTAAAAAAAAAAAAAAAATTCACCAAGTGGTGGTTCCGATGATTGGCCAGTGCGTAATGATAGCTGTAGGCAATGGGGAGCCACTGAGTGTTGTTAAGCATGGGAGTATATGTTCCCATGTGTTAATTAACCAAGTAAAATAGCACAGAACATATATGAGAGCTTTAAATATGATGAAGGAAACATCAGAAATCATTAAACAGTGCTGGAAAAAACTGACTATTAAAAGTATTACCTACCATGTATCAATAAATCAACTGCAGATTGAGTGGAGTTTAGATTGATACTACAGGGCCACCCATACATTTATTCTATCCTCAACCAAGGAAATAAAAATTAAAATATATTATTTCTCAGCTTCCAAATTAGCAAAATTTTTGGGAAAGGAATAATAGTAGTAATACTTTCTGCTGGCATAAACACAGGAAGAGGGGTATTCCTCATATTGCTGGCAAGTTAAGTTGTCATATATAAAAAACAGGAGTCTTAAAAAAGTTAGTACCCCTATATCAACTAACGTCACTTCTAGGAAACTAAGAGAATAGTAAGAGTTGCAGATTATCTCATCCTTGTGAAAAACTTGAACACAATGATTCCTAAAAATCAGGAAATGTTAAATAACTTATAATTGAGATTTTAAATATTATGCAACCCATTAAAATGAGGCTTAAAAATCTTTAAGATGATCCAATTCTCACAAGATGTTAGGTGAGAAAAGCCAGATACAAACCTATACATAAAGCATGATTGCATTTTACAAAAATAAAAAGCAAGACTCCCTACCCCTCTCCCCTGAGATAACATCCTAAAATAAGAGAAAAAAAGGAATTGAATAAAATGTACAAAAGTGTTAAGTGTGGTCACATATTATTTTTAAACGTTCCGCATTGTACTTTTCTGTAGTTTCCAAATTTCCTACAATAAGCAGGTGTTCCTTATGTAAAATTAGGAAATAAAGCTTATTTAGAAAGACTATGTATGGGAGAATGGCCTGGTGGTTGCGTTGAGACTGGAGGTGCCCTTGGAAGTCCAAGTGAAGGGTGAAGATAGGCTGACTGGGGCAGGCTTGGTGGAGGGAAGTAGAGGTCCCTGTACCATGTAAAATCACAATCAATAAGACTCTGACTAGATATGATTAAGGAAAAGAAGCTAGGATGATATGTAGGTTTCTAGCTTGGGACACCACTAATTAAGATAGGAATATGTGAGAAGAAGCAAGTTTGGGGGCAAGATTCATTTTTTTTTTTGGACATGCTGAAGATCAGACACCTGCTAGCTTTGGGGGCAGTGAAGATGCCCTTCCCCACCCATAAAGGAGGCGCAGTGCCATTACAGTGGCTTGGCTTTAGGGTAATGCTAGCAGGCGAGCTTGCTCCTGCATGGGAGGGATCGTGGCCGGCATTCTTCTACTCACTGCACTTTTGGACTCTCTGCCATATGGCAAGAAAACAGAGATAAGGTGGCCTGACCAGTCCAGCCACCTGTCTCTCCAGTTATCCACAAGCACAAGGAGCTTGGAATAGGCCAACTAATTTCTTCCTCCTTCTCTATCCCTTCTTTTTTTCTTCCTCTTCCACTACAGATCTAGAGAGTATTCTCTAGAGGAATTTGCCCTCTCTTTCATTCTCCTCAGTCTGAGAAGGCCTGGGGCCGACTGCCCAGGCCCATACCAGATCATCGAGCAGACCTTTCTCTCCCTGTGTACCTCTGTAGCTCCTTTTCCCCTGGTGCTGCTAAGTGTGGCCACCCCCTCCCCCACACTGCCGGGGTTGTCAAGAGCTGAGATTCAAGGATGGGATTAGTGGAGAGAGGCAGAATAGCCCTTAAAGGGGGCTGCTCTGGCTCAAGATATTCAGGCCTCATCAGGCAAGGATTAAGTCCCCCAGGCAGTCTAACCCTTCTCTCTGGAACTCCATATTGGAGCAAGAGACCACAGTCTCAGTAAGAAAATGTACATTTCCTCGCTTTGCTTCATCTGTGGGGGCCTCTTGAGGACAGCTGATGAGGTAAGGACAGGACTTGCTATTCCTGGGTGCCTTGGCCAGAATACCTGTATCACACCACCTCTGCCTCATGGACACTTCCAGCAGTGCCCATGGGGCAGCTATGAGCTCTAGAGTAGCAGCTGGCGGAAGGAGGTATGTGGTGGGGGCAGATGGGGGCGGTCAGCAGCACAAGCCACAAGAGTTGATGAGCTCATCCAAGGAAGATGTAACAGATGAGAAGGGGGCCAAGGACAAACTCCTAGGGAACAGCATGAGAAAAGGAACCAGCGAAGCCGACTTGGAAAGACTGGCCAGAGACAGGAGCAAAAACCAGAAAAAAAAAAAACCAGATTTGACAGAAAAAGCCGAGGGAGGAAGAGCCTCATAGGCTTAAGTATCTTCAAACAGTGGTTTCAAACAAGAAGCGTTGTGAACTGTGGGGAGACACGTAAACAAGTAAACTGTTGGGCAGGACACGAGAGAGCTATGAACGATGAGCTGTGGGAGGACAGGAGGGGGAACGGACTGAGAGCGCCACAGCTGTGACAAATGAGCGGGTCCTTGAAGGATGGCAGGAGTTTGCCAGAGAGAGCTGCGTGTGTGCCCGCTACACAGTCAGGCCACGAGGGAGTGACAAAAAAGGAAGAGTGAGGGGGCACCTGGGTGGCTCAGTCGTTAAGCGTCTGCCTTCGGCTCAGGTCATGATCCCAGGGTCCTGGGATAGAGCCCCACATTGGGCTCCCTGCTCGGCGGGAAGCCTGCTTCTCCCTTTCCCACTCCCCGTTTGTGTTCCCTCTCTCGCTGTCTCTCTGTCAAATAAATAAACAAAATCTTAAAAAAAAAAAAAAAAGGAAGCGTGAGTCCAAGCACACGTATAAAAGGATCTGGTATTCCAGAAAGGATCAGACCTAAGGGGCAGGCTTATTACCCTTGCTCATCCCAAACTGGCAAGGTTCCAGCCTTGGAAGGATCCCACTGCCCACTTGAATCTAAAACCAGGCCGGGAGTGCTGGAGAAAATCACCCCTCACTGAAGCCTGGGGCCACTAGAAAAGTCCAGTGGCCCTCAAAAACAGACAAAACCCACGACAGTCTTCAGTTAGCGTTTTTCCTAGCCTCCGTAACTGCTATTTCCTACCTTCTCCATATTCCTCTAACTCCTCCTTCACTTCAGGAGATGCCCCTCCTTCCACTGCAAGGAAACCACTGGATGAAAAACGCCACAATTTACCACCACTGAAGCTGCATTTTATTTGCACACACTTTTTTCTTTTCTACTACCCAGCCACCTAAGACCAGTCCTATCCCTACCCCCACATTCCCTGCCCTTGCTCAGAGATTTGCTCTTCCAGTCATTTCCTTCCTCATGCCCTTATCTTCTATACCTTCTACTCTGGCGTTCCTGCTGACCTCATCCAAAAGGTTAAAGTCTCTCTCATGAGAGGAAAAGCATTCTCCACCTCACTTCTTCCAGCTTACCATCTCATTTCTACTCTCCAGAACCAAATCTGAGTTGTTTGCCCACCTCTATTAGCTCCACTTACTTACCTCCCATTCATTCTTTGAACCCCTGGAATCTAAATTTTGAACTTACCACTTTAATGAAACTGCTTTTGTCAAAGTCACCAACTACCACCTCGGTTTTAAATCCAGAAAACATACCTCAGTTCTTATCTTCTGAGTCCTCTGCAACGTAAGTCATTCTGACCATTACCCCCTCTTGAAACATTCTCTTCCCTTGGCTTCTAAGACATGACTCTACTTTTGTTTTACCTCCTCTCCTGGCTGCTGCTTCTCAATCACCTTTGTAGTCTCTACTGCCTTTGGCCCCTTTAATGCAGTGTCCTTAAGAGTTCTGTTCTGAGCCCCATTCCCTTCCCACTGTACACACTCTCCTACGATGACCTCATCTACATTCATAACTTCAACTTTGCTAATGATTTCCAAAAGCGTATCTTCAGATCTTTCTCCTAAGTTTTATTCTCAGCTGTCTCTTGGACATTCCACAGACACCTCAAATTTAGATTAAAACTAGAATGCAGAGCATTTTCTACTGAATCTAATACTCTCGCTATTCTCCTATCTCAGTGAAGGGCAGGTACCACTACCCTCCAGTTCCCACTCTGAAAACCAAGAAATCAATCTTGACATGTTCCTTACTTTCCACATATAATAATTACTCACAAAATCCTGTATATTCCACCTTCTAATTATCTTTCAAAAGCACTCAATTTTCTCCTTCCCCACTGCCACTCTCTCAGCAACCATTATCTCTCAACACTGATGACCAAAAGCACCTCCTAAATGTGTCTTCGAGACTCAAGTGTTGTCCAACTCCAATCCTTGAACATCTGCCAGCAACAAAGAGCTGTCTGAGATGCATATGCGTGTATACTTCTCCAGACTCAAAACAGTTCAATGCCTTCCCACTGCCCTTAGGAAGATACATATGGCTCATAGGTCCTTCGTGATGTATCCTTGCTTCCTTTCCCTGCTTCGTTTCTTGCCCCTCCTTCAGCTTTGCGCCCTATGGTCCAGCCACATTGAACTTCTGTTAGTCTATCAAATGCCCCACTCTGTTTCTCCCCTGGGTCAGTCCCCTGCACAGACTTTCCTCTGGCCAGAACATGTCCCATGTCCCATTCCACCCCAACTGCCCAAACTCCCCCTTCTGATCTTTGTTCAGATCACTCCTTCTGGGCAGCTCTCCCTGATCCCCCTGGCTCCATTCAGGGGCCTGGCTCCATGCTCCTATAGCACTTGGCACTTCACCTACAATGGCAATTATCTCAATTATACTGTAATGATTCATCCATACTAAATTCTGCTTATCTCATCCATTGTGCCCCTGACATGGGAAGGGCTTGGTAAGTGCTCAAAAATATTATGAAGGGCTTTTCAGGCCACATTAAGGAGCTTGAACTTCATCCTGTACATAAAGGGGACCCATTGGCAGTTTTTAAAAGAAAAAGCGAAATGACCTGGCAGTGCGGCATTTATCTGACACATATAACTAGCTCAGACAGAGGAATAAAGTTATTTTCCCTGATAACTTCAAAAGTGCACAGGAAATCTAACTTCTTGCCAGCCAAGAAGTTCGTGGTATCTGGACCCAAGAAGATTTTAATTACATGTTGTAACTTAAGGACCATGACAGTCTAGCCCCTCTTGAGTGCTCACCTCCCAGCTCTTGGTGGTTGGCTCACTGAAGAAGTTGTCGATCATATTCAGTTCTTCCTTTTCTACCACCACAAAGCCTTGCTCTTTGGCATCTTTCCCATAGACGTCAGGAGACCACTGAACAAAGAACGTGTACAAGTGATCCACCCTGAAAAACACGTTCGTCATAGGAGTTAAACACCAAATCCACTTTCCTGGCAGGCACAGGTAAGGACTTGAGCGCTCACAACCATCTTTTCCCTGCTTGGCAAATCCATCTTACTAATTTCCCACTGTGAAGACGGTCTCTACCAGTGTAGTCCAAATCTGGAAAATAAGTCAAAAAGTGAAAGCAGAAGTCCACAGACACTGAGAACCTGTCTTTCAGTCTGAGGGAAAGATCAAGAGATGGGACATAAAATTGAAAAACACAATGAAGTATTTACACCAAATATATATTCCTCATTGGGTCTTCATTTATTGAGCACTTGTATTCAATGGGAAAAAAAAAATTGATCTGGTCCTTTAGTTGGACAGGATAAACAATACTTCAATGGGGTTTTATGTAGTTGAAGCACTGTTCAACAGAACACCTTTAATAACTACAAAGTAAATAATACTGGTTGTTGTTTTAATATTAGGAAGAGACCTAATCTTATTGATATGGGAATGCGGTTTGCTTCCTATTTCTCTGTTCTCTCATACATATTTAACATCTAAAAGTACTGTAGCATCTCTCCAGACTTAATCAATAGAGAGATGGCTAATTTCCAAGATTATTGCTCATTTTAAAAAGTTATAATTAGGTAAAAAATATTATAACAATATTGCTACAGAGCTTGAATGTTTGTACCCCCCCCAAAGTTCGTATGTTGAAACCTCACCACAAATGTGATGGTATTTCAACGAAGGACCTTTGGGAAGTGCTTAGGTCATGAACCCTCATTACTGGGATTAGTGCCCATATAAAAGAATCCGTTTTCACCATGTGACACAGTAAAAGGACAGTCATCTCTGAACAAGGAAGTGGGCCTTTGCCAGACAAATCTGCCAGGACCTTGATCTTGGACTTCCCAGCCTTTAGAACTGTGAGGAATACATCTCTGTTGTTTATAAGCAAGCCACTCAGTCTACGGTATTCTGGTATAGCAGCCCAAATGGATGAAGACAAATATTAACAGAACTAAAACAAAAAAGAAATGTCCCCCACAATTCTGAAATCCCAATGGATCAAAAGGTTTTTAGGTTTCTATATTCCTATCTGTTCTTGTCCATATGTATACAATTTTCATTGTCATGAGGGCCAAGAGATAATCGTTTGTGATATGTACCATTAAATTATGCACCTCTGCCATGTTGCTAGTCTTTGTACTGATTCTTAATGGCTAATTTCATGAAAGTAATAGTCATGAATAGCTTGGATTCCTGTGTCCTCAGGATATTTAGCTTGTTCCCATTTCTTCAATTGTACAAATGTTACAGTGAACATCCTCAGGGTCTATGCCTTTCACCATCTTTTGAATTATTTCCTTGAGATTAGTTCCCAGAAAAGGGATTACTGGGCCAAAGGGCAGGATTTTATAGCTTGTGATTCATCCTGCCAGGTTGCTTTTGAAAGGCTAACTCCTTTACTCTGACACCAGCCCTGCAGTTTGCATTAGAGCTTCTTAACACTCTTGCTTACTCTTTTTTAAAAAAAGAGTTTAATATATATTTAAGTTTTACCTGACTCATGTTACATTTCTTTGAGTGTGCGCTGAACAATTTTCGCATGTTTTCTTCCTGCTGCAGCTTTTCTTTCATGAATGGGCTCCTTGTGACTTTGTAGTCAGTGTTTTCCTTGTCAGTTTGTGGGAACTTTTACAGAATGTGAACATGAGCCACTATGAAGTGTGTTTCAAATCCCTCGTTTCCCTTTTATATTAATCATATCTTTCATAATATAGGATTATCAATTTTCATATACTTGAGAAGTGTTATTTCCTTGGAGATTACTCCTACTCCTTCAAAACGTGGAGAGCTGGATCCAAGATAAGGTGTGTATCAGTGTGTAAGATATGTTACCATTTCTATTTAAAAAAAAATCAGATATAGGGGCGCCTGGGTGGCTCAGTCGTTAAGCGTCTGCCTTCGGCTCAGGTCATGATTCCAGGGTCCTGGGATCGAGCCCCACATGGGGCTCCTTGCTCCTCCCTCTCCCGCTCCCCCTGCTTGTGTTCCCTCTCTCGCTGTGTCTCTCTCTGTCAAATAAAATCTTAAAAAAAAAAAAAAAATCAGATATAGATATAACTGTGCATGGGTGTGATGGTTAATTTTATATGACAACAACTTAGCCATTTTTTGGTCAAACACTAGTCTAGATGTTGCTCTGAAGGTGTTTTTTTTAGATGTGATTAACATTTAAATCAACAGACTTTCAGTAAAGCAGATTACCCTCCATAATGTGGATGGGCCTTGTGCAATCAGTTGAAGGCCTTAAGAGAAAAAGACTGAGGTCTTCCTTAAAGCAAGAAGGAATTCTGTCTCTAGATAGCCTTCAGACCTGAGATTACATTATCAAAATCTCCCTGGGTCTCTAGCCTGCCAGCCTCCCCAGCAGATTGCAGACTGGCCAACTCCCACAAATGTAAGCCAAATTCCTTAAAGCAAATCTGTCTATGTATATTTACATACACATATCATTTTGGTTCTGTTTCTCTGGAGATCCTTGACTAGTACAATGGACTCTTCTGAAAGGTTATATAAGAAACCGATCAAAATGGTTACCTCTGGGGAATGGAATGGGATGGAAGAATGACATGTTTTACATCATATATATCTTCAAGTTATTTTTATTTTTGGAGTAGGCAGGACACTTTTATGATTCAAACATTAAAATTATATGTTAAAAAGTAAATAATAAGAAGTTTCCTCTCACTCACATCCCTGTCCACCAAATCCTGTGCCCATCCTTTTCCCTTATAGGTGACCACTTTATTCATTTCCTGTATATTTTTGTAGTGTTATATAAATAAATATAAATATATATTCTTTTTGTCTTCCATTTCTACAAAAGATAGTACTATTCTCTATCTTGCTTTCTTCATTTAACAATATATCCTAGGTATCTTTCCACATCAGTATGTAAATGGTTTCATCATTCTTTCTTTTGCAGCTACCAGTACTTTACCCCGTGGCTATACCAGAGCTTATGTAATCATCCTCTATAGATGGACACTTGGGTTGTTTCCAAGATTGTGCTGTTACAAACACTGCTGTGAATAACTTCGTATGTGAGTCACTTCACATGTGCACAGGTACAGTTGTAGGATATATTCCCAGAAGGGGGACTGTGCTGTTAGAGGAGTATTTCCCTTATCACTTTGCTATATAAAAACCATTTGCCCTTTTTAGGAATGATATCATTGTTGCCTTCCTTGAATCTGAAGTATTTTTACCATGTAGCATAAAATTTCCCATTAAAAATTAACTTAGAAAAAATTAATCACCACTCCAGAGAGGCTTGATAAGTATACAATTCTAACTCTTTCAGTTTTCTAACACTTAAGATTTAGTCCATCTTAACTGTACTTTGTAATAGAGAACCAAACATGCTTCACTCTAACTCTTGGAAAAGAAGACATTTACTATGCGCATATCCACATTGAATAAAATGACTTCCTAATTGTTTGCTAGCAAACTTACCTGTGAGAAAGAGAAAAGCAGTCCCTGACACCTGGAGCTAGCCTGGCACTCACAGCTAGGCCCTTGTATTCTCCTGTTGAACCTAAACAACTTCACAAAACTTCAGCATTAGACAAGACTGCTCTATGACTATGATGAATGGTGACAAAAACAAGACCACTCTGAGGTCTATGTCATATCTGAATGCAAACAAAAACATGAACATTGTCCAGCCACAAAAATGACCAAACATCCTTCCAATTTGGCTAGTATGAATGACTATGCTTCTTTACTTATTATAGCATTAACCTCTCTAGTCTAGTTCCTCTCGGATAAGACTTATACCCAATCATAGCATGACCTCTGCTTCCTGATAGCATCTAATCTAGAACAAATTCCCACTTCCTTAAGTCCTTCCCTGTATCACCTAACACAAATCTAAATCCTATACCTCCTTTCTAGCACCCTCATTCTGAGATGGCCCGTGGTCCCATGGTATGCGTTTTCCCTTACAGCAATGAGTCAACTCAACTCATTCAACTTCAGGTGTGCTTCCGGAGGTCTCTAGCCAGAGGGCATTGTCTCCTTCAACAACACTCCCTGTGCACCCACTATGTGCCAGTGACCCTGCCCTCATGGAGATTACCCTCAGGAATATGAGAGCTGTTGGGGATACTGGGTATCATTTAATTCAGCTAACTCTCCTTAGATATAAGGGAATGGGGCTGTGAAGTCTACTATCAGCCTCACAGCCAGGACCAGATCTTCTGAGGTGACAACCAGGGTTCTTTCAACCACCTACAAAGCCCTCCCCTTATTCCACCTTGATTTCTAAATCGTTCCCCAGTTCACTTCCTGGTTATGACACTAGACACATTTTTATCACTTTTTGCACTTACTTTCCATGAAGGACTGCTCATGTATTCTCTAATAGTTTACCCTCATAGGGAAAGTCACTGTGTAAGCATGAACATTGAAGAAGCATCCCAAGAAATCCTAAAAGCTCATGCTGACACATAACCCTGTGCAAGACTATAAGGGAATGAGGAATGTGGTACAGATTTTACATTAGGGGCACCTGGGTGGCTCAGCTGGTTAAGCATCTGCCTTTGGCTCAGGTCATGATCCCAGGGTCTTGGGATTGAGCCCAGTGTTGGGCTCCCTGCTCAGCAGGGAGTCTGCTTCTCCCTTTCCCTGATGCTCCTCCTCACCCTGCTCGTATCCTAATAAGTAAATAAAATCTTAAAAAAAAAAAAATTTTCATTCCTCCTTGGACATTAGAAGAAAATATAAATTGTGCAAACTGCAAGTCAATAAAGATTTTAAGGAGAGACCGTAACCTAGCAATTGCCAGTTACTTCTCTTTTCGGTGATGAAGACATTAAGTTGCTTGAGGAGACCATTTAAGCAGTCCTTTTTATTATGTGGATGTAAGATAAGTAGGATTTATTATTCTGGAGGGAGATATAACTAGACATGCCTTACTTGATGAAGACAACTTGTGCGTACAACCCATTGGGAGGGTGGATGGGTTAGAAGGTGGGAGAGAGGGAAGATCTGTATAAGGTCCAAAGGATTTCCTAGGAAGGAGGAATCCTGTGCCTAATACCCTCTCTTTTGAAGAGATTTTCAAGATTATTAGAGCACCTTTGATTAATTAAGGTGGTCTTAACAGAGATAAACCCATAGGAGAGGACAATACCCCTATCCTCACCCTACCCTTCTTGAAAAGAAACTCTTCAAGGTAGTAGAGGGAATGGTCTAGATTGATGACCTGGGATCCATACGAATGCCATGATTATTTTAGGAGCAGGTCCATTTGGACAGAATGTGCTGTTGGTAAAACTTAGACCAAACTATCTGCCACTCTGGGCATACCATGGGAGGGAATGGCTACATACGTCATATGTGTATGTGTGAGTTTCTCAGGAGCTGTAACAAGTTGGGGCGGAGGGCAACAAGGTCAGTTTTAGCATAAAGCATTCTTGCCTGCCAGTGCCATTCTTTCTAGAAGAAATATCTCAGCCTGGGGCAGGAATCTGGGGTGACTTGGTAAGAGCGCCTCTTCTCCCCAACCTCTTCCCTTGGAACTGCTGGGTTTCCAGGGGGTGGTGAATTGAGCCTCTGGATTTGTTTGTTGCCAGAGCAACTGTCCGATTCTGCAGCAGCCACGTGTCAAGAGCAGCCAGAGCTGGCCCTTTAACCTGGGTAAGCCCTGGGCGTCTTGGACCAGCCGTAGAAAGAAGTAACGAGAAAGGAGGAAAGAGGTATTTTCAAAATATCACAGAAAAGAGGGTCAGAGTCGTAAACATTTTTAATATTAAACACAGAAGCGACCTTATGTTTTAAGCAATGCTGATGAACTATATCAGTGACCCTAAAAAGAAAAGATGTGCTTCCCCATTTTGAGGACCTTCAATGGTACAGTAACTCTAAGAGGCAAGTATTACTATGCCCAGTTTGAGGCTCAGCAAATTGAATGATGTGCCCAAACACCCCATCTCTGGAAATATTCCAGCCCATCTAAGCTGACTGCCTCTTCTTTTATGAATGCTGAACTCCAAGGAGGACGGTGTATTTTTGTACCTGTCCACAGTCAGAGGTCTCAGAGTATAGGGCAACTACTTCCTTGGCTTTGGGTTTCATTAACGAAGATACTACTTAGATGCCCTACGTGGCCCTTAAGGCACATGCTGCCCACCTGCTCTTCCTCCTCCTCCACCTGCCATCAGTAGGCTCACAGCACTGCCAAGACTGTGCTCCATGCTTGGGCAACATCACAGGGCAGCCGCTTCACCTCAGCCATGCCTCTGGGAATGGTTTTCCACTGGCTGCAACATGCAAGACAGAAGCCCCGAATGGCCTCCCTCCTGTCTCAGGTGGGAAGCTCTACCTCTGCCGCCAACAAAGTCCCCCCAACCTTGGGAAGCCTCAGGTAAGTTGAGATGAGAAACCTCAAAAGTATGGTCCACAAACAGGGCATCCTGATGGGAAATGTTCATGTCTCTTCTCTCAGATATTCAGAGCACGAGCACACCCCGATTACTTCCCTCAACAATAGCCTCCCACATAAAATCTCCTTCTCTCACGTAGACCAAGTCCTCATACTGTCCTCTGACGGGAAACCAAAAGGAATGAACAATTAAAATGGCCTGTTTCACAAGAGAAAATTAAAGTTCATTTGGAACCAATCTGATTACTTAACTCTTAGGCCTCTGGAGACCGAATGGAAGGAATCGACGTCCCCCTTTCCAGCTCCACTTCTGCACAATTCTCCAGCCTTTATTTAACTGTTTAACTGGGGGGAGCAAGGAAGAGGATATGACTTCATCTTTTTTCCTTCTAGATTAGAATGACTGTAAGTTTATTTAAGTTTATTTAACCTAATTCTTGGAATGGTTCTTTTTGGCTAACTGGGTTTTCCTGGTCATTAGTTCCCAGAAGTCAACCCTACCCTCTGGAAACAGGCCTCAAAGTCCCCTCCTTGTCCTTCTGCCTCCCCTTCACCCATCCCTTCCTCCTTCCTGTACCACCTCTACTCTCACCTTGACCCCCACTCCCCCTCTTTCCCCAGCCATGAGCCCCTCCTGGATTCACACACTTCAGGCCAATCTTTCCATCTCAACCTCACTGTCGCCCCCTAGAGGTCCACCTTTGATCCTCCTACTACACCTGCCCTTCCGAACACCTCACAGAAATAATCATCTTGCGGACTTCTACTCCCTTGGGATGATGGATGTTGCTGGGTTTTCTTATTTGTGCTTAAGGATCACTACAAATCAAAGGCACCTAACATCAGCTAAGAACACCCTCCCTCATGGGGCTCCCTACTCACCTCTAACTCACTTCCTTTACTACTCCTAGCAGTGGCTATTCCAGACCTCTGCTTTTGCAAGCTCTCTCCTACCCGCCTTCCTCTCTGAACATTCTCCATTGTACCATTCTAATAATGTACTCCTCTTCACTGTCCCTCTTGGCATCCTTCTCTTTGGAAGAAGGAACTTTTCTTTTACCCATTTTAACCCTCCTGTCTGTATTTTCGACAGTCCTAATGCTTGGTGAAATTTCCTCCATTATTTCCACCCCACCTCTCCATGCCTTTATTCCCTTCATCTTAATCCACGGACCCACTTGCATTTCCCTATCCTTAAACATAAAAGCCTCTGGATTTTGTTTCTCCCTAAAGCTCCCTTCCCATACCTCATCTTCCCTTCAGAACATACTGTTAACATTTGGGTTAGTGTATCTTCCAACTTCTTTTCATTCCTGAATTCTTCCATTCTGATTGTATTAACCTTTTAGCATATGCCCGTTGTTAAACCTGCCTCAGACACTATCTGGATGGAGGCAGAGTTTTTAACTTTGTTCCCTCCCCTCCTTACTTCAGTGAAACTGATTTTCTTACAAGTGACCTATTGTCAAACTCGACGGAATCTCAGGCATCATTTGTCTTGACTTCTGAAAGCCTGTTGATGGTTTTTTGAAACCCACTCAGTAACTCACCCTGTTTCTGATGAGTCACTGGTTTCTCTGGCCTCAGCTGTCTCAGGATACCTCCGGCCCAGCCAACCCAGGTGCCAGTCATTACTGGCACACTGGCGGTTGTCCTGAAGCAGTGGGTGTGGTAAACACGTGAGCAGGGAATGAGGTCAAGCGCTGGGTCTTGGGAAAGCTAGCAGTAAGGAGGAAACAGCAGAAGTGGTCCTGGAAGGAAGCCAAGAAGAGACAACAGGAAGGCAGAAGTGATCTTGCAAAATGCAAATCTGATCACTTTCACCCAGCTGTGTAAAATCCTTCCAATGTCTCCCTGGAGGTTTTAGGGTAAATTCAAATTCCTTGGGGATGCCTGAGAGCTTGGTTTTGTGCCCATCTCCAAAATGTGCTCTTTGTTCCAGCAATATGCTCTTGTACCTTGGCTCCAACATCCATTCTCATGCCTCTTTTCTTTATTATTATTTATTTTTTCTTTTTTAAGAAGGGTGACAACAAGGGTAAGCCTGGAGGAGAATCATCTCAGGCTGGGGTCAGGGAAGCCAGGGCTCATAGTTACTTACTCTGCCTGTTGAGGGAGGGGAAAGAGGCAGTTACAGGAGGACGGGAGGAAATGGCATTCTCCCGCAGGGAACATGTGCGAAAAGACACGGCACGCAAGAGCAGGGCGATGCTAGAAAAGGAGGGCAGAGTGGACACGGTCGAGAGAAAGAAGGGCAATGCAGTTGGGTCACTGGCGCCCTCTGCCAGAGGGTTCTGTGATGAGGACAGGGCCACTGAGATGCAGGGGACCCAGGCCCTGCCCTAGAGCGCTCAGGTAGAAGGAAGCAAACAAAAAGTCCAGACACAGTTCCAACAACACAGCGACAGAAGCCAGTGGGCATCTGAGCTGGGAGGTGTGCAGAGTGGGAATTCCTGAGGGGTGCAATGAAAGAGCAAGACTAAGTCTTTGCCTCACAGGATGGCAGGAAAGGAGAAAGAAAGAGCCAGAGGGGCTGTGTCACCGGGTGGGTCACAGAGAGTCCTGAGCACAAGATAAACTGCTTGGACCTTATCCTGCCGCTGCTGTTTCCCAAAGTGTAGCAGGGACGGCGCTAGTGACGTCAGAGGGTACACAGAGGACCTTATTTTAATAGCTACGTATTTACTTAAGATTGGCTAAGTAAATAAAAATGGATAGAAGTCCTCTAAAGACAACTATTAAGTAAACAGTCGTACAGACGGCACGCAGATATGGGGACACTGGGGAGGAAGTGGGTGAACGAGTGAAGCACCACCGTGAGCACTGTGGACACACCAGCCAGGGCTTTCGCAGGAAGCGGCCTGGCCAGGTCTCCGGTTTAGAAAGATCGCTGTGGAGCCAAGTACAGAAGGGCAGGGAAAGACAGGACTAGAAACAAAGGCTGTACCAGAACAAAGGCTACGCCAGTGATCCAGCCAAGAGCTGATCAAGGCCACATCCCCACACGTGGCAGCGGACACGGGGAGCAGCTCGCCATACATACTCCTCCAGGCACCAAACTAGGGCCAACCCATCCTGCAACAGTCGAGACCAACACCTGGCGCTCGGGCTTTGTTTAGGGTTTCTTTTTTTTTTTTTTTTAAAGATTTTATTTATTTATTTGAGACAGAGAGAGTGAGAGGGAGGAGGGTCAGAGGGAGAAGCAGACTCCCCGCTGAGCAGGGAGCCCGATGTGGGACTCGATCCCGGGACTCCAGGATCATGACCCGAGCCGAAGGCAGTCGCTCAACCAACTGAGCCACCCAGGCACCCCTTGTTTAGGGTTTCTAATTACCAATGTGGGCTTAATCAGATTTCTTCATAAACTTCAAAGGTCTTTATTGTCAACACAAGGCTGTTTTAGGGATCCACCCCAAAGGAGACATCATATTCAAGTTACAAATCCCTGTTTAGCAGATAAAGTTGTCCTCTATGGAAGAGAAATCCTAAGAAGGTCAATGATACCAGTTTGTGAAGGGCCTTACCTCAGGGGCAACAAAGCGTTAAGAAAAGGAACAGCAATAGGAGCAGCACAGATAACTTTCATCAAGTGCATGGTCAAGTTCATTTTTTCCTCATAATAACACCAGGAGGTACCCACTATAGGTATCATTTCTGTTTAATGGAAGAAGAGCAACGCTTACACAGATTACCTTGACCAACACCACAGAGTAGTTTAGGGGTGGACCCGGGATCAACCTCAGGTCAGTTCATGGTCTCAATGAATATGCTTCACCCTTTTCTTTATGGTTAGCCCCATGGACAAAACCGTAGGGTTGAGGAGCATCTGGGTGTCTCAGTCGGTTAAGCATCAGACTCCTGGTTTTGGCTCAGATCATGATCTCAGGGTCGTGAGACTGAGCCTGCATCGGACTCCATGCTCAGCAGGGAGTCTGCTTGTGTGTGTCTCTCTCTCTCACTCCGTCTGCTCTCCCCCACCTCTAAAATAAATCAATCAATCTTAAAAAAAACCTGTAGGGTTGAGGGATATAAAACCTGATGAAAAGGGACGCCTGGGTGGCTCAATCGGTTAAGCGTCTGCCTTCGGCTCAGGTCATGATCCCAGGGTCCTGGGATCGAGTCCCGCATCCGGGCTCCCTGCTCCGCGGGGAGCCTGCTTCTCCCTCTGCCTCTGTCTCTCTCTCTGTCTCTCATGAATAAATAAATAAAATCTTAAAAAAAAAAAAAAACCTGATGAAAAATCTGAGTTGATGCTTGGAATAAAACATTACTATTCATACTTTAAGTATATGGGCTTTAGGCACAATTACAATCTATTTTCTCAAAATTAGCTACGGTGGGATTTTGTTTACTGTTACCTTTTTTCTTTAGTCTTCTTTTCTTTTTTTAATATAGTTGTGAGGTAAAGTGAAAAAGCACACATGTCTAAGGTAAAGACCTGAACTGGTCCCATTTGTTACTAGCTGGGGGCTTTGGGAAAGTTCCTTAATCTCTCTGAGCTTCTAAAATGAAGAAGGTAAGAAAACCTAGCTCCTCATATAGGTGTCTGGAGCATTAAATGTATAAGGAAGTTCTATCTACCTTCAGACAGACCTTTTACAAAGTCTCTTCCATGTGATTATCTAAAATCTTGCTACCATATACACCAACAAACTGGACCAAAATGACCCCGAAGCAGTTAGGCATTCTTGTCTTATCAAGGGTCACTTCACTGTTAGGAAAAGAAATTGGGGCTACACACAGCAAGATATAACCCCCAACCATCCACATGATTTAAAAATTATAAGCAGGAACCATCAAACAATTTAACAGCTATTATATTAGAAGCATACTTTAGAGTACATTATGGCACAGAGAATGGGAAACAGTAAGACAAGGAAAGAGATGAAGAGAATAAGAATGTGACCCAGGGAGTAAGGAAATATATGTATATGCAGTCCCACCATTCGTTGTATTGTTGATTATAAATTAAAGATATTCCAGTGCACTTCAATCTAAAACATCCCCAGGCTCCATTCTGAATACAGCCACAGAAGCCCAACAAGGCAAAGCACTCTGGACCCCAGAGGTTGTTCCTAGAAAACTACCACCTCTTAAAACCCACCTCAGTGGCCTGACCCAAGGTCCTTATATGAATAAGGTCATTTTCTTTGCCCTGTAAGGTCCCTTTCAGATTCAATATTCTACAACTTTAAATGAAACCAACGGTTAGTAATGCCCTGCTGTAATGCCCATTGTTAAAAGGTCTTAGTGTGTTTATAAAAAGAAAATTTATTTATAAAATACCAACTAAATATGCTTCTTTGTCCTGGTTCATCAAAAATAATAGGACAGTTCTTTTGAGAATCATTGATCATAACAATAACTACAGTTATAATAAGGATCACTTACAAATAAGTAAAAACTAGAAGTTCCTATTAATATCAATCCTGGAGCATTGAATAGGCTGGCAGCCCATACACAGCCTTGGACTCAGCATCTGTACTTTTTTTTGTTAATTAAACAGTGGCTAATACTTAAAAATTGGGGAGATTTGACACACATAATCCATATTTCAACTTCTTTTGAAAAAGATGGGAAGATCAAGCAACACCAGGCTCACGTCCCCCCATAGCAGCATTCAGCTATGAGGCACGGAGGTACACAGGTACTTGGCAGCTGTTCCCTAGGGCAGGTAATTAACACTGGCCCCCCAAGCTTCCCTCCCTCCATTCCTCCATCTGGCTCCTGCAGGCATGTAGGCTTGCAATAATTACTGTTTCTGCATACTTACTCCCAAACAGTGTGCGCAGCACCCATTGGCATTAACTATTCTGCAGTGGGAACAGGCCACGAGCTACGCTCCGAAGTGCTGTTTTCACTCCTCCCGCAGAAAGCACAGCCACCACAGTGAAGAGCTCCTATGAAGGGGGTTATTTTTTCATGAACTTGGATCTGGCTACAGAGTCACTGATTAACTCAAGACATTTGCCAAAGCTGGTTACTGAAATTACTGAAGGGTGGCTGCCTAATAGTGCTTCTGGAAGGTGATGATGAATTTCTAGAACTTTAAGTTAATGAGACAAAAGGTAAGGTGACCAGAAAAAGAATGAGAGGAAGCAGTATCACTTCACAACATTTTAAAGCATTATTTTAAAGCACTAAAAAAAATATTGATATCAGTGACTAATAATCCTATGACTTATATTTGTTCAGCAGTTTTCCAGAACTTAAACTTGTGTTAAATACAAAGAAAGATCATTCCTTTAGGGATTATTTTGGAGACTTTTTTTTTTCTTTCATAGTTACACTTTTACCTGAAAACATCACAATAAGAATATAGTATGATATGTGTTATACTTGAAAATTACTGGGCTTGTATTCTGAAATATCTCTGGTTTGGCTACGTAGGGCCTAAACTGTTCTAGAAAGTACAGTACTTTAAAGTTAAAGACTATTTAACACTATGGTCTTACTGGCATTGACAGTTATTAAAGATTTCAATTTAGCCCTGACCCTGCTAAAAGCAAGATGATTTCTGATCAGAAAATGCAGCACTAACTATGGTTAAAGATTTCATGCTAGAAAACTAGGTTAGTTTTTGATTCCTTTAATTTGTCCTTTTTTCTCCAAGGAAAATGCTCTTGAGAGCACTTTGCTTAGTCTCCATGATGGTCCTTATGATTTGGACATTTTTCCATTGTAAATCTAGTTTAATAAGAGAATCAGTTTTCTTTTTTATAATTTTTACTTGTTACTGCAAAAGTACTGGCTGCAAACTAAATGCATGCTCAACATATAATGGCAAAGATACATTTAAGTAAAAGCAGTTTACTTTTAAAAATGAGAAGATACACAGATAGTTAAAAGATCCTGATGAGGATCTGCCATCAACCAGTCACTCCTAACAATACAATATAATAGCTTACATACCCACAATTATCAGATATAGACAGATACACACATACTATCATTACATTAATTGATACATAGAAAAAAGGCCAAAAGTCTACAAAACTAAAAATAAATTGTAGTTAGCTTGGTGTAACAAATTTGAGCTTTCTCTTCCTTTTTCCTTTCCTGTATTTTTCTAAATAGTATATAAAGTCTGTGCATTATTTTAGTTATAAGGAATAAGGTATTTAAATATTTTTATCTATGAGACTATAGGCTAATTTATTCATGCCTCCATCCAATTAACATTTAGGAGTATATTACTTATTAGATCCTATGCTGTTTTTCGGACACAATATAAGACACAGTGTCAAAAGCCCCAAGTAGTCCACATCTGTAGAACAGTGTAGGAAGTACTATGACAGAGGTGGGGGTACCTTACATCTAAACCAGACAGGGAACATTTTTTAGACGAGACATTTGAATCAATAAATGTATGTACGTGAGGTGGGTAATGGGGCTGGGCATGGGGAAGAAAGGCTGGTCATCCCAAGGAAGCCAGTTAATTAGTCACTTATTATTATTGAAGCCAGTCAATAAGTCTGATTCACCTTTCCTACCACTGAAACATGGCCAGGTATCCACAGAAGGGTCAGAATGGGAGCTAGAGATTCTAGTGATAGTAAGTGGATAGAATAAACTGGATGTGGTAACGGACCAATGTGGGAAGATGACTGAAAAGCAAGATTCTGTCCACATTCTGGCTTTGGGGACTGCGTAGCTGGTGGTATCAGTTACTGTGATGGAGAAAACAGGAGGCAGGAGTTGTGGGGACACTGGCAGGGACAAAAGAAGAACTAAGAACCCCAGCGTAGGGTATGATCTGCCTTGAGTTTGTTTGATCCATGAATGATCCAAATATTGAGACCTATCCGGTATATATGTGTTTGGGGCTCAATAGAAAGTTCTACACTGAAGACAGCTGGACACAATTGGCATATAAGAAAGAATTAATTAGGTGCAGGCAATTGTATATATAGTGAGAAACAGAAAGGGTCATTTAAGGGGTAACATTTCATGAGGAAACAAGAAGGAAAGACTGGGAAGGAATGATAGAAGGATAGAGGGTGTCAAAGAAATGGATGATGGTCAATGGTATCAAATGCTATAGAATGTTAGGGTAAAATAAGAACATAATAATCTCCCTTTGTTTATCATAAAATGGAGGACACCTCCCAGATTCTAGAATTCCATTCCAAATCCGGAGCTGCAGGATGTTCAGGGAAGGACCTGGGTACTCTCTATGTTTAAAGGCTCCTAGATGGTTTTATTACAAAGCTAAGTTTGGCACCCACGCATCTAAGCCACGGATTCTTTGTTAACTCTATAGGCTTTCATCTCTATGAGACAGAACATACTCCTTCACAGGCTTTAGTCCTCAATATTTCTGAATTTAGAAACTAAGATTGCTCCTGTCAGAGGAAAAGGTGCCAGACTTCAATTCCTCCCCTGCCCCCTCAGTGCCTCTGTGTCTGTGGATTGTTCACCCATGAAGTGTAGGTTGAGAAAAGACGGTTACTGCCAGTCTGGGGAAGAGATCATTGTGGGGGCACTATTTTGGGAAACAAAGGATCTGCACAGCTAGAGAAGAGAGGGGAACCACCCGAGTTCAGGAATACAGTATTTTTAAAAGGTGCCAAGCTAGAAAGGTCCTAGGCCTCGCAGGCAAAACCCATCAAATGACCAATCTTAGTAAAGTCACAGAGTCAGGCAAATGAAGAAAAAGTGAGGAAGGTAGGTGAGTACATAAAGAGTTTTAACAAATGAACATGGGGTTTAGACTTTAATTCTGAAGGCTTAGGATATTTTTTGTGGCAATGTGACACAATCAAAAGACCTTTTGAGAAGAGTATTTTGGCTATAAGGTAACAAAATAGATTTTAAGGGGAGGAACTAGAGAATAGGGAGCCACAGTTTAGGTTCAAGCACTGTGTTCACGGAAGAGTCATGTAAAATAAAGTAACTGGATCTTGTGAGACGAGCTTCAGAGCAAGGAATATTGTAGTGTTCTGTTTGTTTGGGACCAGATAACCACTGTAGCACATAAAAGTTCATTCTAATAATAAGCCAATGCTAGAACCAGCCTGCAACTAAGTTAAACTACCTAATATTAAAGAAAGGACACTTTAGTCAAGCTCTTTATTTCTATACAATGTTCTCATTAGACCACCTCAGTTCAATTAATGAGCACCCATGGAGTATCATCCATAAAATATCAGTCACTTCCTCTCCTCATAATTAGTGAAACACATTTAGTCAGATGGAGAGCACTTCGGCAAGGCCCAAGGATATGAATCCATTTGGGGATGCTGCAAATTTTCATTCCCTCACTCGTCAAGAAAAAACCTTGAATGTTTGCAGTATCTCCCATCCCTGTTTCAGTGATTTGTCAGCCTAAATAAAGGGTATAATTAAGGCAGTTTCAGCTGCCTGCTCTAGTATCTATTTAGGAGAATGGGATTTGAAATCAAATGGATTTGATATTTGCCAGTTTGAGCAAGGTGTTGAAAACCAGTATGTCCCACTTTCCTCGTTTGTAAAATGAGGAATAACACTACATGCCTCACAAAACTCTCATGACTTTTAAGTGAGCTAACCATCCAGAGTACTATGCCAGGAAAGGGTTAAGGGGGGCATGGACTGAGCACTCTGCCTGCCCTCTTAACCCTCTCTCACTTAGAGCTGGGGAAACTGAATGTTGAGCTCGTAATTTCTTTGATATTCCCCCCTTAAGAGTGGCAATCCTGCTTTGGATGATGAAGGTATCAATGGAGCATCATTTAAAAGTATGTGTTCAACCAGAATAATCTGATGCACTTTATAAAGTTGTGATTCAGGCACCAGAATTCTATCAGGCTCCAAAGAAGCTTAGACTCATGGTTTAAAAATGAATACAACTTCAGACAGATGGCACATCATGAAAAGCTCAGTATGGGTGGCTTTCAAGCTTCACTCTAAATATTCCAAAGCTAAGAGTGAACACGTTTGAAAATGAGAAGATACACAGATAGTTCAAAGATCCTAACCAGGATCTGCCATCAACCAGTCACTCCTAACAATACAATAGCTTTGATGACCAAAAGATTACATATATGGTCTTTGTATGTGTGGCTGCTACTTCTAGAAATGTGAAAAGGGGAAATAAATCCCAAATTCTATGTACTATAGTAAAGACTTTAAGACTGACAGAAATCAGACTAATGTAGTCTATATATATATATGTATATATATACATAAAGTCTTTAAATACAAATAAATCTTTATATATATGAATATCCAAGTAATCTCATAGAATTAAAATATAAATAGAGATAAAATAAATCAACTGTATTCTATTATCCCAATTTCAGGAAAAATGGAAAACAGAAAATTAAACTAAGAAATTCCTATAAAAACCTATTAAGAGAATAGCAACTATGAGCATAAATCTATTCTAGATAGAGATGAACACTGACTATGGACCATATTTAACTACAAAACACCTATTACTTGTCCATGGGATGGGTTTCCATTGAATACCTTTGAGGGAAATGCTGACCTAAAGAAAAGGCACCGTTCCTAAAAATCAAAGTGCTTGCTGATCTTAATAAGAAGCTGGTTAGAGAACATGGTATTTTAGAATAATTATTAAATATATATTTGTATATCAAGGTATAAATAAATTTTTATTATTAAAGGAGTCACCCAGAAGAAAAAGCCTCAGGCCACTATTGAACTTACTTTATATAAACAAATGTCACATACCAAGCAATCAACTTTAAAACAAAATGATTTTTTTTATGCTTTTTTTTTTTTTTTTAATTTATTCATGAGAGACAGAGAGAGAGAGAGAGGCAGAGGGAGAAGCAGGCTCCCAAGGAGCAGAGAGCCCGATGCGGGACTCGATCCCAGGACCCTGGGATCATGACCTGAGCTGAAGGCAGACGCTTAACCATCTGAGCCACCCAGGCGCCCAAAACAAAATGATTTTATTTATTTATTTATGTTTAAAGATTTTATCCATCCATTTGCGAGAGAGAGAGAGAGGATAAGAGAGAGAGATTGAGCATGATCAGGGGTGGGAGGGGCAGAGGGAGAGGGAGAAGCAGACTCCCCCATTGAGCAGGGAGCCCAACTCCTGCTGAGCAGGAAGCCCAAAACAAAAATGATTTTAAAGGGGCACCTGGGTGGCTCAGTCGGTTAAGCATTTGCCTTCGGCTCGGGTCATGATCCAAGGTCCCGGGATTGAGCCCTACAATGGGCTCCCTGCTCAGCGGGGAGCCTGCTTCTCCTTCTGCCTCTGCAGCAACCCCTGCTTATGCTCTCTCTGTGTCAAATAAATAAATAAAATCTTTAAAACAAAACAAAAATGATTTTAAAGCTGCATTTGCTTCCTTACCAAACTGATAAAGAATCATAGGACTTAGATTTCCCATCATGTGGAGAAAAGGGTCCTTCTCATGCTGGTGGTATATAAATTGTTACACACTTTCATGTGCCTTAAACATATCCTCTGACTTGGTAAGACTACCTAAAGGATTTTATAAAGATGTTTAATGTAACACTGCTTCTAATGGCAAAAAATTTGGAACCATCTAATATCCAAAAGCAGGAGCATCATTAAATCATTCAGGGAATGTATTAGGGGTGCTAACTATGTTGTTCGTATACATATAATAACATACTATTTCATGTAGAAAATGTGTGTAACATTAAGTGCAGGAAAAAGCAGACTGCAAAATAGATTCTGCTTCCCCCCAACTTACCTGTGCGTTCAAGTGTTGCTAAAATTATCTTAGCATAATTATTTTCAAGTTTAAAAATTTTTTAAAACATCCACAGGCTCTCCCTTTCCTTTCTCTTATTACCTTACTTATTACACGAATCACACTAACCAATTAATACAGTTTGGATTTAACATTTATGCATGACTTGGCAAATTCTACATAATTCCTGCCATTTACTTCCATCTTATTTTAAAAGTTGGATAATATGAAATCAATTATTATAAAACATTTCACGAATTGAGATCATAAGGAATTGGGGATAAAAAGATGTTTCAATATGAACAGGAATTATTGGTTCTTCCAAAAAAAAAGAAATAATCTTAGTATTGAGAAAAAAAGACAATTACATTTTTCACATAGAACAGTATCCAAATCTATGAAATACAATCATATAAAGTCTCTAAAAAGTACTAGGAACCGTTTCAAGAGCTTTTAATAAGCTTCTAAAGGTAGACTCCCAATCTTACTTATCTAGAACTAGCCCATCACCTGCCAGGTCCAATGCACTCAGTGTCCAAACATGATCTAATTACTTAATGCTCCACAATGGCCCATTTTCCAAATTAAGAAACTATGTTTCAAATGGATAAAGTATCTCATTCTAAGGCACACTATTCCTAGGAATTCTCATCCATCACTGCCTGAATCTGTGACTCATCATTCCACCGGCCAGAGCAATAGAAAGTTCCAAGTAAAGTGCAAAGTAAAGGGGCAAAAATACATGCTTGTCAATATCACAGACCTTCTCGTTTGTTGTATTCTATCAATTTAGGATTTTCTTCCAGATAAATTATTTCTTTAGGAGCAATGGTCTTGTTTCTATAGACCTAAAACTATAGTTTAATAACTAAATTAAAAAATTTTAATGAAATTCTCTGCAAAAAAATTAGGGTTGAGTAAAGGAAACAAAGTATATGCAGATCAGTAAGTTACTGTGAACACCACTGAGTATAACAAAAGTTTTAAGTAGTCAAAGCCCTAAATTATTTGGCTATTATGGTTCATAATCACTTTCAGAATGGTGTATAGGCCCGGTCTAATGGTCTCATACTTGACCAGTGGTTCTCGGTGTAAGGTTATTTTGTCCCTCAGACAACTTCCTCCCCCAGGCGATGTCTGGAGACTCTCTTGGTTGTCACAACGGGGGAGGTACGACTGGCTTCTCATGGGTAGAGGCCACAGATGCTGCTAAACATCCTATAATGCAAAGGACATCCCCTCAAAGAATTAAACAGCTCAAAATGTCAATAGTGCCAAGGCTGAGAAATCCTGTACTAGACGATTAATATAAGGTGAAACGATCTACCGTTCTCAAGTTTAAATGAACACCAAGAGTGAGAGGAGGAAGAGCCTGGATGCCCCAGGTTCTGGACAAGGCAAATCTCCCAAGCAGACTACTGTCCTCCTCAGGAAGAAAAGTGTATGATTCTGCAAGCTGCAAGGGAGACAGGGAGGGTTTAAAGTTGACAGGCACCTCATCCTCAGTGAATGTGCACAAGTCTCAAGTAGCTGTGTACGGGTGTGTAGGAGGAAATCACCAGCTTTGCTGGATCCACAGTGGTCACATCTTCTGACAATTTTGACCAAGTTAAACAAAACCCTTATTAGGTAGTTAGGGAGTTTTGTATCTAAAATTGAAATAACAAGGATTGCAGGGGGAAAAACCCAAACAAAGAGGATAAATAGCAACTATATGATTCCTTCCCCTGCCTCCCGCCCTCCCCACTTTCTCACTTGGTAGACTGTTCTTTTGGTGATGGCACCGTGGAAACCACAGAGCATGTTGTAAGTGAAGAAGGAAATATTTTGGTAGAGTTAATTTCTTAGTAATAATAACAAAAGGGGAAAAAACAAACATGTTTTAAAAATATCAGGAACAACAGAGAGGAATAGTGAAACACATCTGTGAAGCTATGTCAACATCAGAATATTAATCTCCTGTGACAAGGAGCTTTGATGCACTGGAGGAATCAAAGAGACCTCCAATGAGAATAACATGCCACATTCGGAAGGTCTATGAGAGGACACTTTAACCTTGAAAGGGAGCCACTGCTAGGGGGACCTCACTCTGCTCCTGAAACTCCAATGGATGCAGGGATCCAGTAAATAGAAAAGCAAGTAGAACTGCTCCATTTGATGTAGCAAGGGAATCCAGAAATGATCATTCCTCAATCCACAAATGAGGAAAGCACTGCATGCCACGGCTTAGCTCCTTAAGGACTTGGTTGAGCCTGAAGTTCGAAAGATTTTCATAAATTGCAAATAAAAACAACCTTCTCTTATTTCTCACTCTGCACCTGAGAGTTCTAGGTGGGAATTAACTATAGAACTGCTCCATCTTTCCCAATCTTAAACTAAAATGTGGCTTCCTGTAGGGTAGGTAGAAAGGGAAACACATAGAAGAACAATTAAAACAAAAATTTCCTAACATCTCTACAAAGAAATCCATCAATAACATAGTGAGATATAATACTTCCCAGAAAATGCTTGGCTAATGCATTAGTTTAAGAAAGAAAACTAAGTACATAAAATACAATATAATGGAATTCAAAAAGTGACCCACTCTAAAAAGGCCACAAGGGGAGCCTGGGTGGCTGAGTCAGTGGAGCGTGGGACTTTTGATTTCAGCTCAGGTCATGATCTCAGGGTCCTGAGATCGAGCACCATGCTGCTTGAGATTCTCTACCTTTCCCTCTGCCCCTAACCCACCCCTCTCAAAAAAAATTAAAAAATTAAAAAATTAAAGGCCCACAAAAACCACCCGTATAAGAGATCAAAGAGAAGTATTTCAACATTACAGATTTCTTCTGGGTTAAAAAATGACAGTAATATAATAACTACATGTGTGGGATTGCTATACTTATTCTAGAAGAGTCCTTGGTGTGTACAGTTTCATTAAAGATAATAAAATAGGAAAAAACCCACAATTTCCTCATATTATAAACAATACATCTGCCCAAAGAAAAAGTGATACATGTAACAGGTAATTTTTCTGGTAGACCCTGTAAGTCCACATCACCAGCAACGTGGCTGAAAAGTTTCAGTGCTTTGTTTTCCTCATCTATAAAATCAGGAGTGGGCCTAAATCTCTAAGGAATTGCTGAGTGTAAAATTTGATTTTAGCATGCTGATTTTAACAGGGCTTCAGAAATTTACATTGTTTCTGTTGAAACATTTTTAAGTAATAAAAGACATTCATTTTCTTTTTTATCTCCCCAATATCCTGAAAGTTTCCATGAAACACCGTGGGAGTTGCAGGCATAGGTAGAAAAGTATAATACGTAAACACAAAAATTATGTTGAATGTCCATGTTAACATGGGTTTGTATCTAAGACTGGGAACAGATACTGGCAAATTCATTAATTAAAATCCTATTAACTATTTTTCCTGTTAAACTATAATTTATTAAAACAGGGCAACTCCCTCAATGAGAAGTATTCTGGATACTAATCAACCAGAAGGTGTGCTCTTGCTTGGAATTTAATTTTGCTTTATTAACAGTTCATGCTTAAGGAAGTTTGCTGAGTATATTCGTTCTCAGCAGGTGTGTTAGCCAAGAGGTTTGCCCAGATGATAATGTTAACGACCAGGTAGAAAGAGGAAAAATGTGTGAGTTTTACAATTTTGAAAACTAACTGCAAGATCTTTGTAAAGACATTTTTATTCTACCACACATACAAAAGGAAAACACTTAATTTTTTCTAAAAATAGTATCTCCTAATTATTTTCTATTATAAAGATGTCCTTAATGATGTACTGCTAAAAAATTTCTATGCCATTATCCCTGCTCTCCTAGACTCATATAACCAATAACACTTCTTCTTTGGCAATTTAAAAATACAAATCTCTCTAGAGAGTACAGTCCCTGAAACCCACCCAGGTGAGCCCATATCACACTTTTCATGCTGCTGAGTCACAGACACTCCCTCCTTAAGGCCAAAACAAACTTTAGTTCCCTAGAATAATAAGCACTTTAAGAATTACACCCATGTCTCTCTCCTGTCCTTAGAGAGGTTTAGATCTGCTCCATGGCGTTCTTTTATTCTTAACAGAATTGCACTTCCAATTACCAGCACTTGAAAATATCTAAATCTTCTTTCATTTAAAATTCAACTGTGTATATAAAAGGGTTTCAGCACAGATGACCTCAAATTTGCTGAACTGAACCACTCATTAGCAGAAAAAAATATCCTTCTAGAAATTCTAAAATATACAATTAAGAGAAATGTCTTATTCAAGAATAAGATTAAAGATCTAAAAAAAATCGAGGTGCAATTAGAATCTAATGGACCAACATTTCCCATTTTAGCCCACCCTTACCTCTCCCGAGGAACAGCAAACCAGTACTCTGGCTGCTTTCTTCGTTTGCCATACTGCTGGACCATGGCTGCACTGTGAGTGGCAAAGGATTTTCTCATCGGCTTTCCTACTTTAATGCACAGAAACATGGGTGGAGTCTTGCTTTTCTCCTCTTTTGAAGGAAGTATATCTGAATCACACATGAAAAAAAACCTTCCTCAATATTGACAATAATGGTGAAAAATCTTTAACTTATAAAGAATAGTTCCCAATCCCCTCTTAGTGACAGAAAACCAAAACACCATCAAATTAGAAGTAATCACATTTTCCAGACCTTCTTTAGCACAAAAGGGAAAAGCTTTGCACGTTTCGGTTTGTTCTGCATCACATAAAACCAACACAATGTGGCACTTCACAAGAATACATCTCAGTGAATGATACTGAGGACCCACTTACACCATGAGGCAATTTGGCTTAGAACTGAAATAGCTTCAAAGACATTTCAAACCCCTTTAGATTTAGAAATTCAAGGTGAGAAAAGGAAAGTTCCTTGAAATTAAAAAACAAACTATTTTTGAACTAGAAATCTATGTCACAGTTCAAGTTCCAAAATAGATACTATATAATGCTAAGTTTTTTTTTTCCCCAATTAATGTTATCAGCAAAGATAAGCTCTACTGAGAGAACACTGTTCTCAAACAATTGTTCTAATTTCACTTGTATTGACAAGTTTCAGAAAGCCAACTGTACGACAGGATATAAAGATACTAAAGAAAAGTGGCTTACCTTCAATGGGTACCTGAATTCTCTTTAATAGCCACAACTGAATTTCGGACTTATTATCCATTTGTGCCCCTTGGCAGCTGTTGTCCAGGGTAGATTCTGAAGAGGTGTCTAAAGACCCTTTATTCACATTTTCTTCTGTAGAAGAGGCCAGTTGCAATGGGAGGGACACTCTCTCTTTCACCCAGGTTTTATCTGGCTCCTTACTGCCCTCAGTTGGGGGACCGCCTACCTGGGGAAGAGAACTGCTAAGGGTGATATCTATTCCCACTGGCTCAGTACTTTTGCCATCACTTAATTCTGCCTTCGGCAAGTTTTCAGTTAACTGTGACCCTTCTTTGTTCTTATTCAGGTAATATTCAATGAGTTTAACTTTATCTAGATCTTCATGTATGTTCAGTGTGTTTTCCACCTGGCTTTCTGGGGAACCAGACTGCTTGTCCACCTCTGGCATTATATCTTGCTTCTCACGGGTTTCTAAATCTAGGGCCCCCTTCAGTTCAGCGTCATTATCTGTTCCTGAAAAGTTCAGGGCTGACTGCACCTGCATTTCTGTAGCGGAACCGATGATGCGGGACTTAGCCTTCCTTAGCTCTTTTGGGTCAAGAGAAAGGCACTCCTTTGAGGTGTCTCTTTTGTCCATTCCACTATCAGTTTGAGAAGAAAGTTCTTCCAAGTCAACAAAGTCATCATCTTCCCCTAAAAGGGAATTTTCTTTGGCTATAGATTCAAATGCAGCACGAGTGTCAGAAGGTTCCCTGCTGACCTTAGTCACTGTGGCAGATCCACTGGTTGCCTCTGTAGAAGACTCGAGTGTCTTTACCTTTCCTGACAGAGAGCCATCTGAGGGCTTCATGTGCATGTATTCTGTTGACTTCTCCAAAGGTCTTATGGATTTGGAATCTGAAGTGATGGTTCTCTCCCCATTCTGCTGCCGTTTTTCCTTGTTGAGAGATTTGAACTTACTGAAGGGGTTGATGTCTTTTTCTGAAGCCAGGTCTTCCCATTCTCCAGGCCTGTACAGAGGACAAAGATCCTGAGGTAGGTCACTGTCGGGGGAAAAATGGTGGGTGCACATGGAATGTTAAAAACAAAACCAAAAACAAAATGGAGGAAAGGCAAAAATTAAAACAAAACCCAACCGAAAACTAAAACATAAATATACCACAACTTAAATTTATGTTGCAATGATTTCAGAATAAGGAAATGAAATCAGAAATTGACTTCAAAATGAAACATAAATAAGCCACAAGAAGGGGTAAAACAAAGTACCATGAGAGCTGCATATCCTACTAGAAGGACATGAATGATTTTTGAAGTCATTTATGAACATGGAGCTATCACCCACCAGATTTTCAATGATGAAACAATGCTTCTGATATTCATGAAGGACAGGACAAAGAAAAGGAAATGTTTTACTACTATGACCTAAATTCTTTAAATATTCAAAGCTGTTCCTTTTTATAAAATAGTATATAAACCAATTATGTTAAATCTGAATGGCTCATTGACTGAGTAGCTACTCATTTAACTGTTGTACAAATTACTAGCCCTAAACCCTAATTTTGAGCTTCAGCACTTTGGACCTAATGTTTCCAATAACAGATATCCTTCTACTCCTGAGGGAGATGCAAGAGTCTTCCACTATTATTGTGAATATATAGCACCTGCTCCATTTTACACTTTAAAATTTATAGAAAAGTAAATCAAGTAAGCTCTTACAATACTTAGGTTAAAATTCTTAATTTCTTGACTCGTGACAATATCATTTTACTTTATGGCAATGGGCACTGGTTTATCAGCAGAAACATACTGTCCCTTAACAACAGATGCTTTTCTACCCAGATCTGAATTATACAAAAATATTGATTAGACATGTTCTCCAAAGTTTAAAATAAATGGTCAAGAAACATAATTTTTAAGCCATGCCTGGCAAGATTTTGAGTAACCTCTATTTTCACTTACCTTAGTATTGATACTGGGTTAAGACACAGATATAAAGACCCTTTATAAAAATAACATTTTTAGATTTCAGAAATAACTTTGTTTTCTAAAAAGGCTAGATCATGTTCAGGTAACACTTTATTATTCTGGCTTTGAAATTACTAGGGCAAGAAAGCCACAAAGTACCAGGAAGTTCTCAAGTTATAAGACTATCTCCCCAAACTTATTTTATAAATCACATGCATGGAACATCCATGCTTTTTCCAATAGTAGCCTACATAATTGTTAGGCTCTGACAGATGCTTGAAAAAACTTCTTTAATTCATAATTCATTTCAATTCAATACACATGTGTTGAGCCCCTCCATGCCATATGCTAAATGATGATTTTGACAGTGTCTCTGTTCTGCAGGAACCTGCATGCACAAAAATGTCCTACCCAACTCTAGCATCCCCCAAGACATGAAAGAGTCAAATAAACTAGTGTCACGTGTCCTAATTTCCAGTTTAGGACCCCACATTTAACTTGGCATCTTAAAGGTTATAAGAAGTCTTACAACAAAGAAACTCGGCTCTTCACATACTTGGTTAATAAGCAAAACTTTCTTCCATGAACATCCAAGACCCCTTCTCATCTCTTCCTTCTCTGCCTAGTTGACTCCCACGAACAGATGTGACTGCACTCTGCTCAGCCTCCTATACGACCCTGTTTAACCCTCCCTTCTTGTTCATCTACCTAGTCCAAGGGGGGAGTAATTTAACTGTTTTTTGGGCTGCAGTTGCCAAGCACTGCTGGGGCAAAGTACACAGTGGAGCCAACTGGCACAACTGTTAATGTTTTCTAGACTCAGCCAGGCACCTAACACTGATCAGTAATCCCTCCAGTTGTTCCCTTCCTATTCTCCGTCTGGGGAAGCTGGACTTATGAAATGTCCCACACACGAAATATGAAGCGTGAAGGTGAGGACCGGCAGATCTTACACACACACACACACACGCACACACACACGCTCTTACGATTTGCACATTGCAGTTAGATCATTTGTACTCGTTTTACAACTTCTAGTAATAATGAAATTTTAAGCTATTTTTAACTTTTAAACAATTGATGGAATTCTGAAGTCAATACTAATTTTATATCACACTGATCCCACTCACACACTCTATTTTGCCCACTGGGGCACAAACTGTTCACTAGACTGCAAAGTCTTCACACACTTGCATCCAAGGCAGGAATCTGCACCATTCCGAAATAAACTGAACACAGTAGGAGCCAATTCTTAACTCTTCTCTCTCCCTCCAGCTACAGCTTTAACCCCGTACCCCAGATTGTTAAACACAATCTCACAATGAGGGAAATCTTTCTGTAAAGATGTACCTTCCTTTTCTATTATTAAAAAGAATATTTAACATCCTGAGCTGAAGATGTGCCAGTTATTCCTCCATTAGAAGCCATCATCGGTCACCACAGCACATACCCTCTCCAATGTCTATCACCCAGCTACCCCATCCCTCCCACCCCCCAATCATCGGGCAAGAAATGCCCTATTTGCCTGGCCATCCACTTCTAAACTGAACTGTATCTCTCCTCATTCTCATCTTCTTTCCTCTTGTCACAGAGAATCTAATGTTCGTTCCTTATTTCCAGAACTAATGCCTCACGTCCTCTTCTCTGCCTCCACCTGAGACTCCAAGGCAGCTGGCCGCTCCCTCCCAGGGGTCCTCATGGGATGCTGTGCGCACTTCTGCGCATACAACGCTCTTAGTTATCACTTCTCTCCATCTGTCTCTTGCACCCAGGAGACTGCAGGCTCCTCAAGGGCAAAGGCCATGACCCACTCATCTGCATACCCTTGCCACCCAAGAGGCATGCACTAAGATGAAGTAGAAGCCTCAACTGTATGGACAAGATTCCCCAGAACGATGAACAGAGTTTCAGAAATGAATGAAAGGTTCACATAATAACAGCTTATACTTGGTAGGTATCAGGCTATTTTCTAAGAGTCTTGGTGTATCAATACGTTTAGTTCTTTTTTTTTTTTTTTTTTTTTTTAAAGATTTTATTTATTTGACAGAGAAAGCATAAGCAGAGGGAGAGAGAGGGAGAAGCAGGCTCCCTGTTGAGCAAGGAGCCTGATGTGGGACTCGATCCCAGGACCCTGGGATCACAACCCGGGCCGAAGGCAGCCTCTTAACCGACTGAGCCACCCAGGCGTCCCTCAATACGTTTAGTTCTTAAAACAGCCCTATAAGCTGAAGAATACTATTCATTCCATTTAACAGATGAGAAAACTGAGGCACGGGACTGAGTAACTCGGGCAGATCACGGAACCATGAGTGGCAGAGCCAGGGACACCCAGACAGTGTGGCTCCAGACTTAGTCATCATGCAGAACTGCCTGGCCTGCCACACTGCCTCCTACACCTCTCACTTGGGTACTTCTGGCAGGATTTAGAAATTCTGCTTCAGTGCCCATGCTGGGAGTTGGGTAAGGCCCTAGTGCGTCAGACGCCAAGGACTGTGAGAGTCCAGGGAAACCTTCTGGTATAAACCCCTAAGGACTTTGTGTCTGGGTTAGTTCTCTAATTATCTTCCCTTCTTTTTCTAAGTCCCAGGGGCTAGCTTCCCTTTGCACAATTAGGACCCACTGCTTTCCCTCTACCTTCCTGTCACTGAGGGTTTCTAAAGATTTTTACTTCTAGTGGACACAGAGAAATAGAAACACTGACAAAGTGACAGCAAGAATCCAATCATCCCTCCAAATGAATCGATTCCCTGAGCTTTCTTAACCCTCCTTCTCTTTTTTCATGGGGAGCTTCCTTCTCTCTCTTGCCAAAAACACCCTCAGTTTTAGAAGGCAAAAATAATCAAGCCTAAGGTAATATTCATCCACAAACAGGCCAGTATTCCTCCGTCTTCACACCACTGCAGGTGGTCTGTTACAGAGGCAGCGGCCCCCACACTGTCCACGCTGAGCTCTCTCCATGCAGGATTAAGGGAAAACATGAGTCAGGAATTTGATCCTATCCTAGAATTTGAATGAGAAGAACACAACTCTGTGTAACAACTAAGTGGAGAGAAAAACACTATTCTCTTACTGGCAACGTAACATTCCTTCAGAGAAACTTCATTTCTTCTTTCATTAATTAAGAACACGCAATGCTTTTCAGAAAAATAAGTCAAAGAAATACCATTTCTATGTGCTGGCATTTTTGCTTTTCTCCTTTCGTTTTTGTATGTTCAACCTTCCCCTTTATCTCCATTTCCTCTCATTTCTCTGTTTTTTAAAAAATTTACTGCACAAATCTTCCACCTTCAAATTCACCTCTACACAATCTCTCACTCCTGCCAATGCCCTCACTTTTTAATTGTATTTGATTCTCCAAACACCCGAGGTTTTTTTGTTTGTTTGTTTGGTAAACAAAGAAATCTCTCTTACGATGGCAAGGCATCTTTGATCTTCATGTGGGAAATGTCATTGTAGAGAGCAATGGAAACCACCTCTTCCATGGGGCAAATGAGGCCATACTCCTCACAACCATTTTCAATGACCAGGGGATCAGACTTGTGAGGGTCAAACATGATGTTGTTGGGAGTAACAATCATGACGCCTCCGACCACCCCCTGTGGGAGAAAGGGACAGGACAGAATCACTACAGACAGAAATGCAACCACCACAAGCTGCTTTAAAGAACTCATGTTGCCCTCCTGTTGACTCCGGGGAAGCATGGTCTCCTCCGTGACAACCGCGTCCCCTGTCAGAGGGCTAGGACAACCGGCTGTAGAAATGCGATGTTGGCTACCGTGTGGGGAGGCAGTCAGCCAAGCCTAGTTTGGCACAGTCGCTGCCATAGCACAATTGTGGTGGGACCTTGGGTTGCAAGTCTATGTCACACACGCCCTGGTTCCCTGTAAATGGGAGGGGCTGTCCCAAGTGCTTTCCCACTTGAGAACTGGGCGCCTTACAACTCACTCAGCACACGTTCACCACGTGTCCAACAAGTGCATGGTACTGGGCTAAGGAAGCATCTGTCTCACAGCCATGGTGCCAAATGAGAGTCCTAACATTTTTCTCTGAAATGTTTAGAAAGGCCACATTCAGCAAAATTTGACACAAACAGGAATATGAAATTTCTGCAGCCAGAAATAAATACAACTACACTGTGGAAGCTAATAGTGAAAAAGCAGTAATTTGGTGGGCCCGTCTGTCTGAAGCTTGGCCAGTTTACGATTTTATAGGTTTTATCTCAGAGACAGCAGGCCACAGAGGACTCCCTGTAGGTAGACCATTTATCTTGGTCCTCCTAATGAGTAACGGATCATCTTTGTGAAAAATTTTGCGTTGCAAGCACTACTTATTCTTGGTTGCAAAAGTTATAAATGCACATTAATAATGTATTTTCCTACCATTTGGAACCTGGCATGAAGTCTCCACTATGAACAACAGGAATTCACTTTATGTCAACATAACCCTTTCTTCAGAGGCTCACTAAAAGCTGGATTTGCTTTGTAAACCACACCAACAATCATAAAACTAACCATACAACATAACAGACATTATTTTTAATATCAGCATCTCCAGCAGCAAATGGGTTGAGAATTTCACATTTTCCAAGTTAGGTGCTAAGATCTTTACAGTGACCATCCCTTTTAATTACCACCCTCCTACAGATTAAATTTTATTATTGTTCCTATTTTATTTTTTAAATTTTTTTTTTTTTTTTAAGATTTTATTTATTTATTTATTTGACAGAGAGCAAGAGACAGCGAGAGAGGGAACACAAGCAGGGGGAGTGGGAGAGGGAGAAGCAGGCTTCCTGCACAGCAGGGAGCCCGATGCGGAGCTTGATCCCAGGACGCTGGGATCATGACCTGAGCCGAAGGCAGACGCTTAATGACTGAGCCACCCAGGCGCCCCTATTGTTCCTATTTTATAGATGAGGAAAATGGAAGCTTAGGCAACTCAATACCGTGCCCGTGGTCTCAGAGCTAGTGGGTAGCAGAACTGGATTTTAAATTCACTGAGTCTGATTTCGGCCCTTGCTGTCAAGCATGTACTATATTGGCTCCCTAGCAATGTACGGACCAAGAACTGAAAGAGAAAATGATAAATCCAAGGTCACAAAGAATCGTATAATAAGTACAATGCCAGGCATCCAACAGGGGAAAACAAATGGACACTTATGAAATCTTATGATGAAACTTTGGGAAAGATATTTTAATGTCCCCTGTCTTGAGTAATTTGGAACCTACTTTAGTTTTCCATGGAGTCCAAGAAAAGGAAGCAAATTACACGGCCATATACCTTTCCATCGGTGAAGTATCGGCAATTCATTTTTAGAAATTTTACCACGCCTGGCTCATCTTCTTCAGAAGTGGATGATAAGACTCTTTCAATGGGTTTTAAGGCCTTTCTTGCTAAATCAGCATCCTTTAAGAAAGTAAAAATTCCCAAAATCAAATAAAAGCACTGTTTAAACAGATTATTTATATAAATCAAGGCACAGAAGTTCCCTATAAGGAACTTGTTTTTATTTAACTTGAACATGAAAAAGAGGCAAATATCCTTTGTCCTTCAAAAATTATCACAAATACAGTAAGTATCCAAATAGCATTAAGGTTTAAACAACAACAACAACACGTGCATATGTATGAAACCATAAGAATGGCTCATCAAATGTTTTTAGAAAATAACCTAAATGAAGGAATTCATATTTGACTCATGGTTCAAGTTCTCTAGAAAAAGGAGTAAAAGCCGTACAAATAAACGATCAGTCTCATTGAGAGTTTAACTTCATACTTTTACATAAACGAGGTGTGCATTTTTGCCTCTGAGACCTTAAATGTGAACAGGTTTCTTTTTGATAGGATGCTTTCTCTTAACTAATGAAAAATCCTTATCCCCACCCCTTTGGGGGAATTTCAGATGACAGCCTGTGAAAAACAACACGTAAAATTCTATAACTCAAAAAATACATTTGATAAATATGGATGTCAGCTCACGAGGGACATACATACAGGCAGTTTATCATATTCTGCATCTGATGATGACGGAGAGACAGTAGCACCAGGACTGGATGATGATAATCTTAAGGTACTGGAAGGAAAGTTGGCATCTGGCACAAAAAGGACCTGCAAATGGGAAAGAAAAGCTGAGGATCAAGAATCGGGCAGGCATACACTAGGCAGTGTTTAGAACAGTTGCTCTCTGCACAGTATCATGCTAAGTACATGGCTAAGGCCTACTTGGCCTTTGCAAAACTCCTAAGTACCTTGGGGCCTTCTAGACTAATCCATGAAACAATACTCTATAATAGAAATGTGTGCAGTGCAAAAGGTATGGGACATACGTACAGACACTGCAGGAGCTCACAGAAGAGAACAACGTGGGTGAGCACCCTGGGCAGGTCATATACAGCAAGTGGGTCCAAGTGAAACTTTGAGCAGTATGGGAGATTTAGATAGGGAGGAAAGAAGCTTCCAGGGAAGTGTACTAATGGTACAAGGGAAGAGAGAAGAGAGTAGCCTGGCATGGTTCTAAACATAACACCTGCGTCAGGAAGAGATGAAACAAATCCATGCTTGCTAACTCTAAGCCGGCGCTGAGCGCTAACATAGTAAAATCATTGTACGATAAGTGGTACAAGGTAATATCAATAACCTCAGTACTTTCTCTTCTATCACTGTCAGCTTATCGAAAAACAAGTATTAAAATCTCCCAAATTGACAAAATAGCCTCCTTCTGCAAAATGTACTGGTTCCTGAAATGTTGTTATGATCCTGTCATTCAACACACTTAAAATGAGACATGTGACATTCTGGCATATATCATATACAGTCTTAAAATGATGACTTCTGCTGTTATAAAACATAATTAGCACTAATCATATAACAACTGTTCAATAGTGTTTGTTATTCACTCTTTCCCATCTTTTCTCTGTTTTAACTTTAGTTATTCAAATCTCTCTTCAATCTAGAAAAAATGTGAGGCAACAACAAAAGACACCTTATGATAAAGGTAGGAAAACCAGTATCAAGGAGAAATAAGATGAGGACTAATTACTACTGAAACTATGTGCTCCAAAATTACCAAACACTCATTGAGGTGTGAGCCATAAAACCAGTTCTGAGTTTCCAAAAACCAACGCAAAGGGATGGACATCATTAGTGAGAATTTAAAAACAAACCAGTTTCTCATAAGTATTTTCTCTGTAAGTCTCATAAAGAGTATCCCAGGCTGAACTACTTGTCTTTGATGACACAGTGACTGTTAATACAATAACCAGTTTTGGAGGACCATTCTTTACAACATCTTCAATGTGGATCAGTGGCAAATGCCAACGTGTAGAGTTCCATAAGAGCAATTTACAGAGGCCTAAAATTATATGGTCTTGGTAGACAGCTCTCTTACCTACCTTACTTACATAGAGGAATGAATAGATGACCTTTCTTCCAAGCAATTCTCCATGAATATTTTTTTGTATCTGAGCTCTTGACAAGTGTTAGGCAACATGGGTTAAGATTCTATTGTCTGGCCTGTTCCAAATGTCAAATCAAAGGGATAATTCTTGTGCTTACATAGTTCACTGCAGTGTAAATAGAGGTGACCGATGGATGCTGGGAGGCTCAGTAAAAACACCAGCTCCCTCAACATGGATGTGAGCCTGGAACACGGGCAGGGGTAAATTTACCTACTGACTTCAGAAAATAATGCTGGGTGTGCTCCAACACACAGGTAAATGGTGGATATGAGATCTTCACGTTCTTTACCATAAAACAAACCTGTCATCATTTTAGCCTAGAAATTTTTCTAAGCATGTGTAGCCAAGGTACCTGGTGAATATAAAAACAACTTAAACCATGTCTCTGCAAGGTAACTTCTGAGTGTGCTCAAGACAAACTACTTGCAAAAGTACATTCTTTGTACATGTCCTGAAATTTGATGTAAGTATCCAAACTAATAGCCCAACTCAAGACCTTCTAAAAAAATTTTTATGCCTCAGTTATTCAAAGTTTGTCTGCTATTGGTTTTGGTCTTTTAAGCAACAAAAAGTCTATAGTAAGATTTTAGTTAAGTTACAACTTCCTCTGATAATCATCTCTTACATGTGGTCACTCACCCAGCCAGACCAGTTTCCTTTCCTACCTCATGGTGACCATCAAATCAGTCTCTAGAAGGGTGAGTCTCAAATTTTTTGGAATCAGAGCAGATAAACCCAGCTTTGAGTTATCAGATCTACTGAGATGAAAGGAATACCTACCCCTCCAGGAACTAAGACAAAAAGTTATCTACAGTTTTTGAAAGCCCCTCAATTTCACTCTTCTTGATTTCTTTCTTTCTTTTTTTTTTTTAAAGATTTTATTTATTTATTTGAGACAGAGAATGAGATAGAGCATGAGGGGGTCAGAGGGAGAAGCAGACTCCCTGCCGAGCAGGGAGCCCAATGCGGGACTCGATCCCAGGACTCCAGGATCATGACCTGAGCCGAAGGCAGTTGCTTAACCAACTGAGCCACCCAGGCGCCCCTGATTTCTTATCTTTGTCAGCAAAACCCTGATTACAGCTGGGTCCTGGGACAGCCAACAGCACATAACTGTTTAGTTCTATGAGGGGCTAGACAGCATTGCAGAGGCTATCGTAGAAAAGACACCAGAGACATTGTGGCCCACCCCCTAATTTCAGGGCTTAGAAAACTGAGGTCCAAAAAAGGAAGGGACTTGCCCATGTCAAACAGCTACCACAAGGCCAGTCGGAAACAAAGCTTTAGGGCTTCCATTTTGGGCATTTTTGCCATTACAATTGGCATATTAAAACAGTCCTTTTGGGGTGGCTGGGTGACTCAGTCATTAAGCGTCCGCCTTCAGCTCAAGGTCCCAGAGCCCTGGGATCAAGCCCTGCATCGGGCTCCCTGTTCAGCATGGAGCCTGCTTCTCCCTCTCCCACTCCCCCTGCTTGTGTTCCCTCTCTCGCTGTGTCTCTCTCTGTCAAATAAATAAAATCTTTAAAAAAATAAAAATAAATAAAAAAATAAAACAGTCCTTTTACCTCCAGTTGGCTATTGGACCTTAACCTAGTACCGATATTTTGTTTATGGACATAGTTAAAATAATAAGAAATCACTCTAAATTACGTTCCTACACTCTAGTGACTATAGTCTTTAGCCTTGAATTAGTAAATATACACCTAGGTTCTCTGCCATGGATCAGGGACATATTATGTAGCAATACTCCAGATTATAAGAAACCCCAGCTGATTTTCCTGGAGATAAATTTTTATTAATTTTTTAAGAGTTTTAATACATATTTCCCCTCAGCTACCCAATACTGGCAGTATGCTAATTTCTCTCTTTTTTTTTTTTTTCCATTTTATTTATTTATTTGACAGAGACACAGCAAGAGAGGGAACACAAGCAGGGGGAGTGGGAGAAGGAGAAGCAGGCTCCGCGCTGAGCAGGGAGCCCGATGCGGGGCTCGATCCCAGGACGTTGGGATCATGACCTAAGCCGAAGGCAGACGCTTAACGACTGAGCCACCCAGGCGCCCCACTAATTTCTCCTTTTGACAAGAACATAAATACTAAAAGCACCATAATACAAACTGGCCAACTTAGGGCCTGTTGGCTTCATATGGGGCCCTTGAATGAAATGCAAAGAAAAATATCAGCATTTCCTCAGTAAAGTTGTACTTAAAAGTAGCAGTATCTATTCTGAAAGAATCCTATGTCACTGTCATGTACAGGGACAGAAAGATGCTCAAATAAGTCAGCAATGAAACCAGCATGTGCTCATGGCAAGCAGACAGTTCTATGGACAGGAGGGGAAACTTGGCCTCAGTCAGGACCTGCCAAAGACTGGGTCATATATATTTATTGGCTAAATGTAGTTTTAAAGTAGAAATACAAGAATATATTATTAAATATGTGGAAGGTACTAAAAGAAATTGCTGGTCTAACCGACAGTGGCAAAATTACACAATTAGTCAATTTCATTCAGTTTAATAAATAAAGTATTAAAAACCTGGGGAAAAAATCGTATGGCTTTTTCTTGATAGTCCTACTGAATTTCTCTGCTTTTGGCTGACTGACCATTTTTTTCAGGTATCAAATCAAGACAAAAACGACAGGATTCTGCCTTATTTATTTAGTTATTTTAAATAGGCTCCATGCTCAGTGTGGAGCCCATCTCGGGGCTTGAACTCACGACCCCTGAGATCAAGACCTGAGCTGAGATCAAGAGTTGGACGCTTAACTGACTGAGCTACCCTGGCGCCCCAAAATTCTGCCTAATTTAAAATCAAAATGATGACCATTTTGTATCCCAGGAGCAGAATAAACTGAAACTTGCACTTCTAAATAAAACATTCTAAGAATGTTCGAGTTACATTCTACAGAAGAAAAGGTCAAATTTAACTTCTCTTGATGCTACGAGGAACACCCACAACATAAACTAATGATAGTTAAGTAGTTAAGTAAACTATGTTAATCATTTGCAAAGTATTCATTTCTGAACAGTTCCTCAGTTCCAGAATGCTTTTAGAATTCTTGATCTAAGGGAAAGATTGAACCAATGCACATTATCACCAATGTTAATCCTGTGAAACTGACACTGAAGCATTAAAAATGGCATTAAAGATAAACGCAAAATTTCTAAAAAGTAATATCCAACAAGAAAAGAATTACCTGGCCTGGAACAATAGTATGTGTGAAAAGTTTATTCAGTTCCACTAATTTATTGGGAGTGATGTTAAACTTCAGGGCTATGGAGTTTAGGGTGTCCTGGCTTCCAGCCTAGAATAATCAGACAAACAAGATTCAAAATATAAAGCAAAAACAAAAAACAAGAAAACCTTTCCAACATTCATCTATTTGTGATATGAGTGAATGAAAAGTAGTTCTATCCAGACATATTCTGAAAAAGAAAGTGGATACATTCTCAAGCCTTAATAAAACCATGGAAGAGCAAAGTCTTAAATCAGTTCATATCTGGGCTCCCTTATCTTCAAATTTCAGTGTCCACTAATTAGATTTCTAAATCTGCTTTGGCACAACTTAGCTGCATGGAGTAGAAGTCCATGAGATACAATACAAAACTGTAAGTAGAAAAGAAATAAAACACATACACCGTACCCACCCATCAGAGAAGTCAGGGCTACTTTCTCTATTCTCAATGTTGTCTCTTGCCAGTCTCTTCACTGCTCTAAAGGCTCCTGGATGGTGACCTGTTAATGGCTGATTTCCCCAGTGTCAGCACAGTGCCCAACACACAGAAGGTACTCAAACATTTGACAAATGAATACAATGGAAGGCAAAGAAATTGGTAAGAAATTCAGATTAGCTACCCATCACTGTTCAGTCATTAAAATGACAACTTCTCATGGTCAGCCAAATTAATGTTGTCTAAATCTGTGAAACCTATGATACATGCCCCAGGAGGAGGTCTCTCTCCTTCTCTAACAGAGGGGAAATGTGACCAAAGAGGGCAATGAGATGATGGGAAACTTCCCAAAAAAGTCTGCTGCCTCTGGGCAGGTCGATATCTCAAACTCCCTGTCTAGGGTCACTGGATGGGACCTGTTAGTGGGAGGCCACTCTGGTGTGTGTCACTAAGAAGTTCCCATCTACAGCCCTGGGTCAAGACCTGTGGCTGTCCTGAAACACAGAACTGGCTTCCCCAGGTAAGTCCTGAATGAGGCGGTGACGGGACGTCGTGGACCAGTGAAGATGCAGAAGCAGAATGAAACTCACCACTGGTCTGAGAATCAAAAACCCCCCAACTAGATGAACGGTCTCAGACTAATCAAATTCATAGTTACAGGTGACACCAAAATGACCTCAAAGCATTTCTGGAACAAGGTAGTATTTTTAAAAGGCATTGAAAAATTAACAACCATATGCCCCTACTTCTACCCTGGGCAAAACCAGCCTTACTAAAAGTAAAAAAAAAAAATGTTTTAAAGCATGTATTGTTCTTTTAATATTAGACATTTACATAATATATTCACATCTAGGAGGTTTCAGGGTCTAGGAGTCAGTACAAGACACACTGAGAATGGAGATTAGAGCCAGACTGTTGGATCTGAATTGTGGATTTGTGACTCACTAGCTGTGTGACCTTGGGTCATTTGCTTAACTTCTCTATGTTTCAGGGTCTTCCTTCATCAAACAGATAATTATAATTCCTGCTTCACAGCACTTACTTCATGGCAAGTGATCAAAAAATTTGCTTCATATTTTTAAGAAAAAACTTGTAGAATATACTGCTTAGGGAGTTTAGGGAAGGAGATTAGGGAAGGAGAAAAACATTAACAATCTGGAGTTATTACATAAGGATAAGACATAAATATAGAATCCAGCCACAGACCCTGGGACAGATACTGGAATCATTAAATGTTTAAAACTAAACAGATGCCAAAAAACAAAACAAAAAACAAAAAAAACCCAAAAAACTAAACAGATGCTTGAACATCCACAGCTCTGGAGCAAAACAAGTAATCCAGTAAGTGCTAGCATGGTTCTCTAAACACAAAGGTATGAATCACCTTTTATTTCCAACGACAAGTACAAAAAATAACTTGCCAAGTAAAACTAATCTCCATAACCTATCAATCAAACAGGTAGGCACAGCTGCATTACTAATTTGATCACCTGTTTCTAGGAGTTAACATGGGGCTTGCTATTTACTCTCACTGCATCATTTAGTATATACTTTGTGAAGCATCTCCTAGCCAATACCGCTTCTCATTTTTTTTGGAGGGGCTTGTGAGTAATACTGCTGGATACATACATGGCTTTAGAGTTAATATTGTTTTTAATGATAAATAATCCAATACTTCTTGAGTACCTACTAGGAGGTAAGGCACTGTGCGAGGTGTTATGGGGTTCAAAAACATACTGTAGACTCTGGTAAAGTGAAATGAAAAATTACCCCAAATCCCTTCTGGAAAGGACTAGTCCTTTAACCCCCAGAAAGATGCCTGGAGATGTTCACAGAACACTGAGCACAAAATGCCTGTGCCAGGCTCTCCTGTGTGATTCTAGAAGGCTTGGAGATCATTTACCATTCCAAAAGAAATGCCAGGGAAGGATCAGGTCTTGCTGCTTGCCTTATATAGAGGCTGGCAGAGCATATGAACAATGAGTAGAAAATATATACACAGGAGAAAATCCCAACCAGGCAATGACAACAGCACTTATTTTCTTATTAGAAGTCAGAGAACACGCCTCAACAATGCTACTTCAAAGTGAATTAAAACAAATCTAGAACTGAATGTTCACTTTGTAGCAGAGCTAGGATAAATGGACACAGCTCCTGGCCTCCAGGAGTTCATGTTGCAGGAGAGAGATGAGTACACGGCACATACTGTGAAGGTACAGTATGGACACACGCACAGCATTATTCATCTACTGATCCAACAATATGGCAGCCTGTACCCGGCGAGCCCCAGAAATACAATGGTGACCAAAAAGGGGTCTTTCTCCATGGGTCCATGAATTAAGGCACAAGACAGACATTAAAATAACAATCACATTAGTGAATCAATAAACTGAGATAAATTATGTAAAGGAACATGAAACTATGAGAGAGTAAAATGAAGGGATCTGGCTGGATGGTCACAGGGGATAAGAATGAACATGGAGAGTCATGGGAAGAAGATGTCAAGGACAAAGTTCTGGCTTGCAGAAATGTGTGGCCGATGGAGCCATTGCTTTTTGGAAAAATACCAAGCCTGGAGGTCTAAATGGATATGATGAGTAGGCAAGTGAGTCTGGTTATGGAACTCAGAAGGCATGGGTGGGATGAGACCTAAAGTTGGCCATCGCTGGCATATCAAAGGTAATTCAAGTCACCGTTTTACATGAGATTGCCCAGAGAGAAAATACAGAAGAGAAATGACCTAGAACAGGTCTTAAGAAGCTTCATTAATTAATGGGCACACAAGAGGAATGCAGCTAAGGGACAGGATGTGTCATGGGGAAACATCATGTAAATCCAGTGGCATTAACAAATGTTTATACCTCCTGTTTATACTTACAGTGTATTCCATAGTACCGTGGGGCTTCTGAACCACCATCTTCTTCTCTTTTTTATCATGTGTTTTGTTTTGATTGTCATCTGAAGAATAAAATGTATATAAATGAATAATTTCATTTTCAGGGATCGAGGATAGGGTAATCTACAGGACATTAAAACCCACTTTCAGGATGCTTGGCTGGCTCAATCAGTAGAGCATGAGACTCTTGATCTCAGGGTTGTGAGTTCAATCCCCACATTGTGTATAGAGATTACTTAAAAATCTTAAAAAAAAAAAAAATACAACACTTTCAAACTGACTTAAAAAAAAAAAAAGACACAACTAGAAAAATGGACTAAAGGCACAAATAGACCATACTCTTAAAAAAGTACTGTTCATCAATGAACACTTGAATAAATGATTTATGTTAACTATAATCAAATAGTACAAATAACAATGAGGTAATGTTTTATAGTTATTAAAGTAATGGTTTAAATGATAAGATATAATGATGGAGTTAGAGTAAAACTAGTTATGATATACATGATGCCTAATGTGAATCAATACCATTCTTTTACTTTTTGTTTTTTCATTGAAGTGTAATTAAAATAACGTAGTGAATCAACAATTCTGTACATTACTCAATGTTCACCATACAATGTTATTACACTATTATTGATTATATTCCCTATGTTGTACTTTTCATCCCTGTGACTTATTTATCTTATAACTGGAAGTCTGTACCTCTTAATCTCCTTCACCTATTTCACCCATCCTCCCTACCCTCTCCCCTCTGGCAACCACCAATTTGTTCTCTGTATTTAAGAGTCCGTTTTATTTATTCGTTTTTTCAGATTCCACATATAAGTAGAATCATATGGTATTTTTTTTTCTCTGATTTATTTCACTTAGCATAATCATCTCTAGGTCTATCCATGTTGTCACAAATGGCAAGATTTCATTACTTTTTATTGCTGAATAATATTACACACACACACTCACTCTGTGTGTGTGTGTGTATATATATATATATATATGACAGCCACATCTTCTTTATCCATTCATCTATCAGTGGACACTTGGGTTGCTTCCATATCTTGGCTATTGTAAATAGTGCTACAATATATCTTTTTGATTTAGTGTTTTCATTTTCTTTGAGTAAATACTCAGTAGTGGAATTACTGTATCATCTGGTATTTCTATTTTTAATTTTTTGAGGAAGCTCCATACTGTTTTCCACAGTGGTTGCACCAATTTACATTCCTACCAACAGGGCATAAGCCCTTTTAGAAAGTGATTTGTCAATACACAACAATAGCCATAAAAATGTTCATTCTTTGATTCAGTAATCTTTCCCTTAGGGATTTTTATCCTAAGGAAAAATTCAAAAGAAGAAAACTGCCATATATCATAACATACGGTTCATGCAATCTTATTTATAATGCTGAAAATCTGGGAAGACCGAAATGCCCAACAACATATTATAAGTTGGGCCATAGACTTTGTTGTTTTTATAGGTCAAAACAGGTCAACCTAAGGTTTAGCAGCTGCATTATGATTCAAATTAATTCTCATGGTTAAATACATCCTAATATAATCAGCCCAGATATTGAAAACCAGAGAGACATACTGCAATGGATAAAAATTTAAGTGACGGGCGCCTGGGTGGCTCAGTTGGTTGAGCGACTGCCTTCGGTTCAGGTCATGATCCTGGAGTCCCTGGATCGAGTCCCGCATCGGGCTCCCTGCTCGGCGAGGAGCCTGCTTCTCCCTCTAACCCTTCTCCCTCTCATGTACTCTCTCTCTCATTCTCGCTCTCTCAAATAAATAAATAAATCTTTAAAAAAAAAAATTTAAGTGACAAAAAATATAAAATTGAATTAACTACATGAAAAGATGCTCTAACTTGTATGTGATCAGAAAAATGCAAATTAAGACAAGGCATCATTTTCCAGCTATTAGCAAGGCAAAAATCAGAAAGTTGGGTAATTTTAGCGTTGGCAGAGATGTGAACTGCTAGGAGGAATGTAAGCTGGTGTAGCCACTGCAGCAAATTCAATATATACAGCCCATATGACTCAGCAATCTAACAGACCTACATCCTCTCGCAAGAGGTATATACTTTATATATATCATCGAGTCACTTGCTGGAGGATGTACCTAACAGCATCATTGGTGACAGCAGGAAGCTGGAGGGTAAGCAAAATGTAGTAGATATGCTCTGGGATTCTAGCCAGTAATTAGAAATAACTAGCCAGAAGTATACACTGCAGCATGTTTACATCAAGAGAAAAAGAATGGGATGTACAGAACAATACCATGAGGTATATTTAAAATAGATGCACACAAAGCAACTACACATTTTTCAAGGTCACATCCAAATAAAAGTCTACACACCGAACAGAGCAGAATGCATGCGGTAGAGAGAGAAATGGGAGTGGGGAATGAGGATACAAAGAAATTAATGAATAAATAACAGGGAGCCCAGCTCCGACCAGTGATGATACGCCATGAACTAAGAAGATTAGCTCAGCTCTCTACATCTGACATCCTACAACCTCCCACACCTCACGCTCGATCAACAAGATCACTGCATTCACATGACAGGAGTGTACTGTACTGAGAACCGGAAGGTAACACAGAAACATAAAGAGTTAATTCATGTGGTATTGATCTGTCTTTTAAATATTTCCTTTATATTAATATTAAAACCAAGAAAAAAGGAATAGATGCTGTCATTAGAGTCCCTTTCCAGTCATTTTTATGTTCAATTGGATCCATTCACAGAACCAAAGAGCCTCTGGAAATGCCTCCAGACTATAAAAAAAGGGACCTCCCCACCCTCAGGTGGCCACACCTAAATTACTTCTGGAAGAGGAGACAGTGTTTTTTAGACCTCCAGATCTCTAGATTCTGCAGATAGGGAGAATTTACACAGCCTGATGAAAAACCCAATCTTAGTACTTTACAACGCTTATGATCTGGTATTCCATCCTTTTTTTTAAAATTTTATTTTATTATGTTACGTTTTATTATGTTAATCATACATCATTAGTTTTTGATGTGGTGATCCACGATCCACTGCTTTTGTATAACACCCAGTGCTCCAGGCAGAGCGTGCCCTCCTCAATACCCATCACCAGGCAGCTCTACTCTCTGGCCCACCCTCAGGCCCTTCTCTTGTCACTACAAACAGGTGTCACTGTAGGTGCTCTTGCTTTCTGAACAGGCTCTTCCCATCCTTTTGTAAGCACTTCCCATTTCTAGAGCCTATCCTCTTCCCATCTGTGGCAGCTTCGGGTCCATGCCTGTCCATAAACTGTGCATAATTCTCTCTGGTCCCAGTGGACCACACTGTCAGAAGCCACCAAACCATGAGTTTCCATACTGCTCAGCTGCAAAAGAAAAACAGGTGCTGGCTGACGCTCTCAGGATAAAGTTAACTTGTACGCCTGAATTGGTACAAAAATTACTTTTCCTTTGTCTCAGGTGGGTAGGCCAGAAAAAAGTCAAACATAGTAACATTATAAATAAAGGGAAAAAGAAAAGCCTTCCCTCCAGAATCTAAGATTTTGAAATTCTTGAGGTAAGGACATGATATCCACCCATCTTTGGATGTCTCGTGCCTTAATATGATACCCGGTACGTATGATCAAATGAACTTCCCAATCTAGGTCAATGAGCCTGACAAGGTTGATGAGGGGCAACATCGTCACTGACAGAACATCACACCAGGAATATCATATGAACTTATCAAAGCCACAAGCCATTTTTACAACTGACTCAATACAGACAGCAAAACACCGGCTAATTCTAAGGACCTAATTCAATTGTCTTCACAACAGCACAGTGTTAGGACGCCTGGGTGGCTCAGTCAGTTAAGCGTCTGCCTTCGGCTCAGGTCATGATCCCAGGGTCTTCGGAACCAGTCCCGCATCCGGCTCCCTGCTCAGTGGGGAGTCTGCTTCTCCCTCTGCCCCTCACCCTGCTCATGCTCTCTCTCTCTCTCTCAAATAAAGAAATCTTTTTCTTTTTATAATAGCACAAGGTAAAGCTTCATGCTGCTTCCTATTCTTTTTTTTTTTTTGCATTGTTTTAAAGATGGCCAGCAAGGTATCTCCGTAAGTGAAGTCCTGCATACCTTACCTGGACAGGCTCTGCAGCATGTAGTCCATGAAGCACGGGAGAGGTTTCTGACCCTGGAGAGAGCCGAGAAGAAACAGGAGCTGCCTTGGGCAAGGACTCCTCTGCCATGCTGCAGGATGGGGCTCCACCTCCAGGGTTTCAGGGGAGGGCCCATCACCATCTCTCAGGATGGAAGGATCTCCCAGTGATAATGACACCTTTACTTCCTGCTTCAGCCTCCTCAGACCCTTATATTTACACAAGGTTGGACCCTCCCCCTGCTTAGGAGAACCTGGAGCAAATGAAGGAACAGCATCTCCTGCCGGAGGGGAAACTTGGCCAGATGGTCCTCAGAAGCCATTCAGAGCAAAGCAACTGAACCTCCTACCTGCCCCGCCTCAGGAAAAAAAAGCCTCAGAGGCAGTTTCTTGCAGCCTAATAAGGAAGTAACTGTGACAAAACTGATAAGACCCCTAGAGGAGAGAAACGAAGGCCCCTTAGCCCAGCCCCTCTCATTTCTCATAAGTCCTGGATGTGGGGGTACCCGTGTTGACCTTGACCCAGGTGGACCTGGTGCCTTGCCTCCAAGTCGTGCCTCCTCTCTTTCCACCCCAGGGGAGGGCCGGGAGTGTCTGCGACACAAGGCTCTTGGCCCGTGCATCTGAGGAGATTCTAGTCACGTTTCTTGAAAGATGACTCCTCTCTCTCTGTGCAGTGGGGCTAGACGAAGCTGATGTCCAGGGCCTACAGGGGCACGAAGGCTGGATGTGAAGGAATCCTTTGCAGTGGTGGT
>NC_138376.1:96291502-96298246 GCF_054177405.1 Leptonychotes weddellii | reverse complement strand
CGAGCAGGGCAGCGAAGCGAGAGCAGTGGCAGGTGAGGGGCCCTGAGATGCTGCAGCGAGGAGAGTGGCCCGATGTATTCCTGTCCTTTTGCTACTGTTACCAATTATCACAAATGTAGTTGCCTCCACATGAAAAATAAACACAAACTTAGTATCTTACAGATCTGTAGCTTCCAAGTCTGACATGGGTCTCAGTGGGCTAAAATCAGTGTCTGGCGGTCCCAGGGAAAGACTAATTTCCTTGCCTCCTCCAACTCCTACAAGGAGGCTGCTTTCGTTGGCTCAAGGTTCCTTTCTCCACCTGCAAAAGCCAGCAACACCCAACCGAGCCCCCCCACGTGCCATTTCTCTAGCTCTCCCTCCCCTTCTGCTGCCCTCTTCCACTTTTAAGGGCCCTGCGGTTTATACTGGGCACACCTGGGTAATCCAGGATGCTCTCCTTAAGGTCAGCTGATGAAGCAACCTCAATTCCATCTATAACTGTAATTCAGCCTTTGCTGTGTAACTGAACAGGTTTTGGAAATGAGGACACAGACCTGCCTACCACAAGTGGCGACGAGGTTTTAGGAAAAGAGGCTCAGACTCAAAGAGGGAATTTGGGGGGATTCAAGCAGTGATCTGAGCTGTAAGTGTGCTGGGGCATGGGTAGGGGATGTTAAGGAATGCAGCGCGGGCTAGATGTTCTGGTTCTGAGGAAAAAAACGCAAGAATAAGACAATACCCATGTCGTTCAAACCTAAGCTTCGGGCTCCTGTCACAGACTACTGGAGATGGGGTGAAGTCAGGACAATGGGCACTGTTCACTACTGCCCTTGAAAAGAGACAAAAGACAACTGTGAATTCCCTGGATCCTGATTCCATAATCTCTGTATAGATATAGGAAAGACAGAATATAGCCTTTTTTTTCTGTTATCAATTGTGTGGGTAAGCACAAACAGAATGTGAAAGTCTCAGGGCCAGCTCTGTACTGGCCTCACACTTAATTGGGGTGTGGGTGTACTCTCCTCTTACTCTTCTCGAACAATCCATTCTCTCCCTCCCTTCTGTCTCTATCGTAAGACCATCTGAATGGGGGTACACGAACTGACAGCACAGGACCCTCAACAACTTGTCTAAAGGAGGAGAGTTTTCCATGGCATCCAAATGAGATGGATTTGTAGAGGCAAAAACTGTCTATGTCTCTCCAGATCTTTCTATGAAAGGGGCACCATGATTTATAAACAGAAGAATCCACTTCCAATGACAGGCATATCCCTATACTGGGAACTGATACATTTGACTGTGACAGTTTGATGATATAAACCCTAAAAATCAAGTCATGTGCCATCTCCCTTATGTCACCAAACATTTTTCTGATTACAGTTTGGTTTGGGGGTCAAGATGAACGGAGGTCAACTAGCCAGCCTGATACATTCTCACAGCTGTGCAACATTAACCAAGTTATTTGAAATCTTTGAGCCTCCACTTCCTTATCTGTAAAAGGAAGAACTACCTCATAATGTTGTTCAGAAGATTAAATGAGATGACAAGCACAGCATTGGTCTCAGAGCCCGGCACACAGTAAGTGCTTAACAAATGCTAGTATTAGTACTAATGCAGTCAACGTAGGTTCATAGCAATTTGAACAGAGTAGGGTATTAAAAGAATTACAAACCTTAAGCAAAAAGATTTCATTCCCGAAACACAGGAGTGATAGAACATTAATATGATAGATGATTATAAACTGTTTAAAAGAGAAAAACCAGATCTGATCACTTTGATACATCCCAAGGAAGCCTTCAATGAAATTAAACAGCCATTATATTAAAAAAATAACAAAATTAAAAAAATAACACCAGTTAGAAAACTAAAAATAGGAGTAAACTTCCTTAACATGAAGAACTTTTAGTTACTCTTTGATATTCATTAAAAAAATACGCTCCTGAAAAATCAAAAGAACCCTGGAAGTTGTATATTAAAAAAGCAATTTCCCTGTGAGAATGGAAGCACTGAATGACCTCCTGAGATCACTTCCTGGTCTGTCCGGGCTTGTTCCTTACGAAACACAGCCTGAACTAAGGCACTTGTGAGGCCCTTCCCCCACCCCAACTTTCTAGAAGAAAGACTCCAGGTTATGCAGTGGACGGAATACCCTCAGGCACTGCAGGAGCTCCACCCTATCCTCGTCCGGTTGTTCTGTGGGAGGCACATGACTAAGAGCAGTTCCAGCAAAGCGTTTAAGGCTTCTGGGCAGAACAACTCCCAATCCGCTAAACTGTAACAAAGCGGCTAACCTAGGATGATACAAGACTACACCACAAGAATTTAAGGTAATAAAAATAAACTTTGTCATGGAGATGAAAGCAGCAACACTACAAACACAACAGAGGCCGGCAGTCTGGAACTCCCGAGGCTGAAGAGAGAATCTCTGCCATTCTTTGGAGGCCACCTTTCACAGCACTGAGACAACACCTGCACCTGCATGGAACGTGTCCTCGCTTGCTCACCAACCGTGTCCTTAGAAATAAAGCCCGAAACTCTCCAAAAGCACACCTGGGGCAAGGCAACTGAGATGAGCGCTTATAGCAGAAACTGAAAGCAAATATTAAAACACCAATATAAATACAAGAATTCCTCCTACCATGGTTTATTCTCAACCGTGTTTTGGAATCCCTCGTCAAAGGAAAAGATAAAAGAGTTTTACATACTGAAAAGCAATGACATTTTGTTTATTAGCAGATGAAGTGTCTACTTAAAGAACATCATAAAAATATCCAGAATATCATGAAATTGTTCAGTAAGGTGGCCAGATATAATAGTCTTTTATATTTGTGATAGAAGTGTGTTTTGAAAAGCCCCAGGCCGTAATAGTACGAAACTAGAAAATGTCTAGGAATAAATATAATGAGATAATTGCAAGATATATATATATATGTGTGTATATATATATGTGTGTGTGTGTATATATATATATATATGTAAATTTTAAAAGGTTTACTGTAATTTTAAATGGAAGCTTGAATAAAGGGAGGTATATATAACGTTCCTAAATTGGAAATCTCATTCTTGTAAATATTTCACTTTCTCTTCAAATTAATGTTTAAATTAAACACAATTCAAATAAAAAAATTTTTTTTGGAGAAGAGAAACATGCCAAATTGATCATATTTCTCTGGAAGCATAAATACATCATAAGACTATCCAAAATTATTTTTAAAAGAAAAATGACAGTAGGAACCCTGTATTGATGTTAAAACAAATGATTATAAAGCCAAAGCAATTAAAATTAAGACAGTAGGAACCCTGTATTATGTTAAATGATTACAAAGCCATAGCAATTAAAAAAATGTGGTGAATTATCAAAAATGAGAACTATATTGAAGGAATTTAATGTAACACAAAAATGCCTTTATAAACCAGTAAGAAAAGAGTGGCTTTTCCCATAAATGTCATGTAGCTTCATGTCAGAGAGGAGGCTTTGGCATCAGACAGACTGAATGACAGTACTGGTCTGCCCTGGCTCACTGTGTGATTAAGTAACTTTATTTAATCAAAGACAGTTTCCCAGCATGTAAAATGGGGATACAGGTGTGCCTGGCTGGTTCAGTCAATAGAGCATGTGACTCTTGATCTCAGGGTCCTGAGTTCAAGCCCCACGTTGGGCGTGGAGCCTACTTAAAAACCACACACACACACACAAAAATTAAAAATAAATAAATACGGATACCAACTGGACTCCCACAGAGTTACTGTAAGGCTTACATAAGGCAATTCGATTAAGGTAAAGCACTCCACAATGTGTGAAACAAGGACTCAGGAAACCTTAAGGATTACTATTAAATGAGGTTGGGTGAACTCCAGTTAAGATTTGGAGAAAAATCTAGATCACTCTTAAATCAATGCAGATAGATTAAAGATTTAATAGTTAAAAATATAAAGTTAGAAATGTCCTTGAAGAAAAATACAGGATTTGTATTTGCTTAAAGAATATGTTCTCTATCGGTGATACACACTTCTGAAATTATTGGCCTCATTCTGTCAAGAGCGCAATGAAAATATTAAATATTATTATTTAGCATCGTAAGGGTAACTTTTGGAACACCCGAATCATAAACTGTTACAATAAAATTTTTTAAAAGGTGTGTCATGAGCAACCTTCATGGAGAGGGCAGGGATGTGAGGAAGAATGGACTATACTAAATATGAACTCCATGTTTTCTCCTCTGTTGACATGAAGGGTAATGCCATGCAGATGTTTTCCTTCCTTCAAGCATGCCACAGGCAATATAGTCCTTGACTAACGTGAGTCACAGTCACCTGATTTAAAATCTAGAATTCAAGAAGAAGGGTAGGGGAGTTGTTTATGGTGGAATTCTTTACCTCAGAGGCTAGTAGTGCCCTCAGCAGGGAGCAGGCCCTCAAGTATTTGTGGAACGAGTTAACTAAACTCTCACTAGGTATCTAAGCAAACAGAGTACTTCAGTTGTCCAGTCAGCTTCTGACATACCAGCCATAAAACTGGTGAGTGTGTTGACTGTAATTATATATATAAGACTAGGTTAAGCAGTTAAGCCCAGAGAGAAATTTCAACCCTATCATCATTCACACTCTAGCTCAGGGGAAATGGAAACTCTATGTATAATCAACTTTTTCTCCTTACTAAGAAACCACAATGTCCCTGGAGCTATGGAGAAAACACTAAAATTTTATTTAACTTTTGCCTTCTTTCTCTCTCAGAGTTGACTCGGGGGAAGCAGAACAATGTACAATGGCTTCCTTAGGGCTTTTGTGCCACAGAGCTGGGCTCAAATCCTTGCTTTACATCGATTCACAGTGGGACCTCTGGTAAGTTACTCAGCTTCTACGTTTTTTTTTTTTTTTTTCATTTGTAAAATAGGCTCCTACCACCTGCATTAGATCATGACTACTAGTAAATTAAATAATGAAATAAAGCATCTAACCTACAGGAGACACTCATCCAAAACAGGCTCTTTCTGCTCTTCCTGTACCTGCCGCTGTTCTGTCCTACCATCCAAAAACTTAAGGTAGCTTTTTTTTATATGTACATAAATGGATCAAAAACTTAGCTGGGTAAATTTAAAATTTAGAAGAAAATAAGAAATATAAAGATCAATTCTGTACAAATCCAAACTATAAATGGTCATGAAAAAATACCGTTGAACACGGGAAGAAAATACAAAATCACCCATGTTACCCCTATTCAGAAGGAACCAATGTTTGCATTCTGGTGACTATCAGGCCAGCAGTTCTCCATCTCCCTTTTTGTCTGTATATAGGGGAGTTATTTAAACAGAAATGGAATCATAATCTATACACACTGCCAACCTGCTTTCCTACCATAACAATATTTTGTGAAAATTTCCCACAATGTTTTTCTACATCACTTAAAAATAGCACATAGTCTTCCATTTTATGTCATTTATTTTTATTTTCCCACTATTTAAAACAACGCAATGAAGAAGATGTGGTATATTTACATAAGGGAATATTATTCAGCCATAAAACCGAATGAAATCTCGCTATTTGCAAAGACATGGAGAGAGCTAGAGAGTATAATGCTAAGTGAAATAAGTCAGACAGAGAAAGACAAATACCATGATTTCACTCATATGTGGAATTTAAGAAACAAATGAGCAAAAGGGGAAAAAACAGAGGGTAGCAGGTTGGGGGGATGAGTTAAATATAGGATGGGGATGAAGGAATGCACTTGTAATGAGCACCAGATAATGTATGGAACTTTCAATTACTATATTGTACACCTGAAACTAATATAACACTACGTTAACTGGAATTAAAATAAAAACTTAAATTATAAATAAATAATGTAATAACAAAATAAATAATAAATAAAACAATGAAATGATAGTCACTGTATTTAAATCTTCTAATATGCTCATGACTGGTTCCTTAGGGTGAATTTCTACAAACAGAATTGTTGGGTCAAAGGGTATGGAAAAGGTAAGTCTCTTGATAACAATGGTTACTGCCTTCTAGAAAGGTTTGACCACATTACCGTCCCACCATCAATGTATTGGAGCATTTTTCCTTTGCCCTTTCCCCAGTTCACTTCTAATTTGATTTTTCAATCAAATTGCTCAAGCTGAAAAATCACTGACCATATTTAGTCTGATCTGTTGTCCTTTTTTCAGCCCAAGTCACACTGAGATTTCTCCTAATACAAATATGATATGACAGATTAATTAGGGAACAATATTTGGACTAAACAGATCAATTATAATAGGACTAGACTCAGATCTAGCTCTAGTACAAAAGGTTTTTTAAAACATAGCTGTTTGGTTCAGTGACCGTACTTTTTGCTTCAACAATGACAAGAATGGATTACAATATACTGCATTAATGGGAGTGCTGACACTGGAAGAGGAAAAGGAAGGAATGTCTCTTGATCACTCTCAGGTTACCAGGGGCTGGAGGATGGGGGAAATAGGTAGATGTTGGCCAAAGAGTGCAAACTTCCAGTTCTAAGATGAGTAAGGTTTGAGGACCTAACGTACAGCATGGTGATCATAGTTAATAATACTGTATTATAGGGGCGCCTGGGTGGCTCAGTTGGTTAAGCAACTGCCTTCGGCTCAGGTCATGATCCTGGGGTCCCGGGATCGAGTCCCGCATCGGGCTCCCTGCTCGGCAGGGAGTCTGCTTCTCCCTCTGACCCTCCTCCCTCTCATGCTCTCTGTCTCTCATTCTCTCTCTCGCAAATAAATAAATAAAATCTTTAAAAAAAAA
>NC_138376.1:96157063-96291002 GCF_054177405.1 Leptonychotes weddellii | reverse complement strand
GGGGCGCCTGGGTGGCTCAGTTGGTTAAGCAACTGCCTTCGGCTCAGGTCATGATCCTGGGGTCCCGGGATCGAGTCCCGCATCGGGCTCCCTGCTCGGCAGGGAGTCTGCTTCTCCCTCTGACCCTCCTCCCTCTCATGCTCTCTGTCTCTCATTCTCTCTCTCGCAAATAAATAAATAAAATCTTTAAAAAAAAAAATACTGTATTATATATTTGAAAGTTGCTAAAATAATGGATCTTAAAAGTTCTCACCACAAAAAAGAAATGGTAATTATGGGACCCGATGGAGGTGTTAGCTAAAGCTATGGTGATAATCGTTTTGCAATATATACATGTATCAAGTCAACATGCTGTATAACTTAAACTTATACAATGGTATATCAATTATATGTCAATAATATGTCTGGGATGTTTACTGTGTGCCAGGTGCTACACTAGGTGCTGGATCTAGATTTACCTGCTACCATCTGCCTCCCTGTAATTACTTCACTTCCATTTTCCTGCTCCCCTCTCAGAAACAAAACATTTTTAGAATCTGCACCATTTTGCTACAATGGGGCAACTGCAGTGACTCATCTTTCCATAACATCTTTTATAGATAACTAACTGTCGTGTTTTCTAAGTGTCAGGAGACAGCAATGAATTGTTACCCGAGGCTTACATGAGGCACAGATAAATCTAATTCAACAAGTAAAAACATCATTTTGTTCCTTAGATTAGGTAGATGTTAGTGATGTGCAAATAGATACCTATAGAAAGTTACTATGTTCCTCCTTTATTGATCATAGAACTTTACATTTGTTTAATGATCTTTTTGCAAAGCCCTTGGGTTTACTGTTACTCATTTCTCTGTATTTTTCGATTAACATTAAAAATAACTGTAAAATGTATAATATGTAAAAAAAAAAAAAAAAAGTGAAGAAAACAAAACTCCCTTGCAATTTCTGTACTCTGAGAAAACGATTATCAACATATTGTTACAGGTTCTTCCAGTCTGTTTTTCTACTTTCATTATCATGTGTCCTCCATTAACTTTTTGTTTTGACTCTCTACATTCCCTGTTTTTTCTCTGACATGTGTGGATTTACGTCACACCTTTACGTCACAATTTCTAGGCCTCTCACCTGAAATCTAGGCCCCTTTGGACAAATCCACTTGGCACCTCAAAAACATCTCCAAACACAAACTGACATTGAACTCTTTTTTCCTTCTTGAGTTTTCCAGTTTGTCAATTCTTGACTCTGTTCTTTTTGTCCCTCACACACTAGAATGGTCACCAAATACTGCTGATTCTATGAGCAAAATCTCTCCGTAGGGTGCCCTCTCCACTCTGCCCCAGTCTCCAACCAGCTCCACCTGATTTCAAGCTGACTTCTACCCAATGTCACACAATTAATGCAGTTCTCTGAACAGCTCTCCACAGACGCTAGCCAAGTCCAAATCCTTAGTGTGGCTGAAAAGAACCTCCCATTTTAGTGTCTCTTCTCCTCAGACGAGAGCCACGAAATTGAAATGGGATTACTCTTGATTTGAGGCCTACTACTCCACCTAGTGGTACAGAACACCACCCTGGGATGGAACTCTAGGAATATGCCAGGTCAGCCCTATCAGACCAAGCAAGCCTGCCCACGTGGGTGTTTGTCAGCTAGACAGGGAAGTGAAAAGGACAAAGAACTCTGGAATTCAATGGCCATCTAGTGGTTTTACCTAAGCACTGAATTCTCCTAAGGGAAGGCCCCAAACCTCCAAACCAATGATCATTGCCATTCTTTTTTTTTTTTATGTTATGTTAATCACCATACATTACATCATTAGTTTTTGATGTAGTGTTCCATGATTCATTGTTTGTGCATAACACCCAGTGCTCCATGCAGAATGTGCCCTCTTTAATACCCATCACCAGGCTAATCCATCACCCCACACCCCTCCCCTCTAGAACCCTCCGTTTGTTTCTCAGAGTCCATACTCTCTCATGGTTCTTCTCACCCTCCGATTCCCCCCCTTCATTTTTCCCTTCCTACTAGCTTCGAAATAAGTCAATCAGAGAAAGACACGTATCCTATGATCATCGCCATTCTTGAGAGCAGATGAAAAACCATGATGCCATCTAGACTGATCTCGAGACCAGTCTAGAAAATCACAGACTAATTCTGACCCAACTACTGTACTGCCACCTGTATCCTTCCAGAATTTTCATGAAACTCAAGCAAACTGAAACAGTACTCATTCATCTATGTATTAGTTCATACCCTCGATGCACATTTAAGGAACACCTGTAACTCAGATACTACACCAAGCTAATAATACAGGGTCCATGTGAAGACAGCCTATAAATAGGAAAGCAGATAAATAAATCCATAATGACAATGCAGAAGGAGAGTCTAAGCTGGCCATGGACTGGGAGGGCTTCCTGTGAGAAATGATGGCTGACCCGATTCTGTGGTCAAGCGAGAGTTGGTTAGGTAAAGAGCAGAATGAAAGGTATTCTTTCAGATTCAAAGCATTACACGTGCAACAGAGTGCAGCACGTTAAAAAGCTATCCTAACACATCATCTACAGTTAGTACAGCATCCTGACTAAAAGAAACCTCAGCCAACAGGACTCTACCAGCCTCTTTCGGGGAAACCCTACAGAGCAAAATATCTCCACTTTATTTTATTTTTTTAAAGATTTTATTGATTTATTTGTCAGAGAGAGAGACAGCAAGAGAGGGAACACAAGCAGGGGGAGTGGGAGAGGGAGAAGCAGGCTTCCCACCGAGCAGGGAGCCCGATGCGGGACCCGATCCCAGGACCCCGGGATCATGACCTGAGCCGAAGGCAGACACTTAACGGCTGAGCCACCCAGGGGCCCCAAAATATCTCCACTTTAAAATACTTCTTAAGCAACAGCATTTACAATAAAGGTAAAAAAAAAGATAATATTTTAAGCTGCACAACTATTCAAAACCACACATTTTCAAATCTCCAAGGTGCACAAATCATATGTAAAAGAAAATGAGAAAGGCGATTCTCCTTAATCCTCTTCCTCTTTTTGGAAAGAAGGGGTAATACTCAACACTTTAAATTTTAAGGCAAGTCTATTAATCACACAGAAGTTTCTTTCAACAGGTGACGGTTACAGCTTTTTATGAAACACTAAGTGGTTTGAGATTAAAAGCATCCGTTGAGCTGTGTAAGACATGATGTAATCACACTATCACCCATGTATGATATAATCGCAATGTGGACTCTCCACAGCAGGTACCTCATCTACCTTCTGCTGGAGCAATGCCAGCAGAAGCAGCCCATTTTATCTTTGATGAGCACTGCTAGAAAGTTCTGTTAAACATGGAGACAAGACCTGTCTTCCAGTACCTCTGGCATTAACTGCGACCAAATGTGGGGCCCCCGGAAGAATCTGCTGCAAGAGCACATTTCACATACTGTCCTGCAGTCTGTTCTCAGAGACGCCCTCTTGTCCCTTAGCCTAGCGCTCTTAGTACCCTGTATCCTGTGTGCCACATCAAGGTCAAGGTTTGACTCCCGCTTCCCTTTCTTTGCACGCTCTTCTGACATACCCCAGCCCTGCATGTGACAGGAGCAGTAGGTGTGAAATGGATGATCCCAGTAAAGCAGGGTTATCACCTCCCTCATGCTAGCTATGCCACTTCTGTTAATGCAGTTTAAGATGCAATGAATACTCTGAGAAACTACAGAATATTGCAGCCTTCTTTTAAAATTCCCCTTAACTAAGGGCGCCTGGCTGGCTCAATTGGTGGAGCATGTGACTCCTGATCTTGGGGTTAAGAGTCTGAGCCCCACACTGGGTGCAGAGATACCTTAAAAAAAAAAAAAAAAAAAATCCCTTAACTAAAACTCTCAAGTTGTGTGTGTTTGTTTTTAACTGATGGATGCTAGGCCATTTCTCCACAATTTTCTATTGCCCAGCTGATGCCAAACAGTTCAGGCATTTCCAGCAACATATTTATGGATATGTCTACATACATTAAGAAAAATATTTCTCATACAGCGAAGGTGACCATCCACTGGATAGATATTTATTAGCACACACTAGGTGCTAGATCCTGGAAACACAAAGTTAAATGAGACACACCAAATTATGTCCCTTTACACAAGACTTTGTCTTTACACAAGACTATGTATACAAAACAAGGGTGGGTGGTACATCATAGTGCTCAATAAACTGCTACTGTTATTATTATGATGATGATGAGCGGTTATAAATTAATAGTCTTTTAAAAATTACTAGTTGTTTTTGTTTTGGTTTTTGTTGTTGTTTTTTAGAGAGGGAGAGAGAGAGAGAATATTAAGCCGTCTCCACACTCAGCACAGAGCCCAACACAGACCTCGATCTCACAACCCTGAGATCACGAGCTGAGCCAAAATCAAGAGTCGGACACTTGACTGACTGAGGCGGCCCTATGTTAAATGAAAATACTGCAGTATTGCCGATACTCACCAGTACTATAATATCTCTTTAGTTCTGTACGCCTGATCTCCTTTAACTGATTATTTTTTCTCTTTTTTTTCTCATCAGTAATATATTCCTCTTCTACAGCAATGTTGCATTTGTCTTGTTCTAAAATGACTGTTTTAGCATCCTCTTTTCCAGTATGGGTCCTTGTAGCAATAGCTGAGGCTGTCTCTGCATTTTGTTTGGCTTGTTTTTTCTTTTTCAATCTAGGAATGGGAAAAAAAAGGGAAAACATTGGAGAAATGATTTTCTAGGAGGAATTATATTAGTTTCATGCTGTTGGGCTTTCAGAAACTAATTAACTGATACAGAAAACACTTTCTTTATATTACTGTTAATCACATTTTCCTGTTATTTTTTTCTTTCCTAATCACTTAAAAATTCTTACATGGAGACCTGCAGCATTTCCTCAACTTTATATCCTCAATACTTATATCTCAGAAAATTATTAGGAAATCCTCCAGGCCTGGGGAAAAACTAGATTCTTCTACAGGCTATTAAATGTTGAGCATTTTCTTGATCAAAATATATGGCTGCCATGTTTGCAGTGTTACATTAAAAAAGAGAGAGAGAGTGAATTTCGGTTTTCAGTGGGCAAACACATTTGTAAAACTAAATCCTTTATAACTGATTCACACACTGAGTATAAAAGTTTGGCGAACTGGTTCAGGTCTGAGCAATTCTTTTCCTTCATACATATGACAGTAGTACTGAAGAAAGAGCTACATTCCCTGAGACAGAAAATGCCATAATGACAATATATAAAGTTATCATTCGGATCACTAATAGCTGATACATAGTTAACATATCTGATGTTTTTAATTCCTTACTCCTAAGTCAAAGAGATGAAGTTTACTATACTTGGTGAAATCCAGTAACTCAAAATATTTTCCAACTGATGTATCACTCTAATTGATGTGTCACTCCATACTTACCAGCCCTTCTGAAGAATGCCTTTACCTTACCAGAAGGTAGAGAACAAGGGTTCTGGCCTCTAGTATATGTGGCAGTCTGCTCCTATGTAAATATTTTTAATTAGGACTCTTTTTGCTCGTTCCCTTTCTGTTTACACATGGTCAGCTATCTCTTATACATACATGTCTAGTTCCTTTGCTCTCTTGAGCATCTATACAATTTGATGTTGGGCAAGAATAAGGAAATGTTTTGGGAGGAAAATGAGATACCTAGCGGGTAGCAAAGGGACCAAGGTTAGATTTTCTGCTTCTTTGTTTCGTGACATTGAACAAATCCATTTAACAATCTGGAGAGGTCCCTCGTTAAATAAGAGACCCTCATTGTTAGGGTCTTTTATTAGGATCAATTGAGATAATCTATGCCAACATACAACACAAACAAACAGAAACAGAAATAGTAAAATATCCCCTCATAAATCATATAATGACATGAGAACTAAGGAAACATGACCCATTCAGCTTTGGAAATAAGGTGTCATATTCTAACAAAATATTTCAACTAGGCTGTAATTCATTGAACACTTAGCAGCCATGTTCTTAGATTTCATTGGCTAATAAATGAGTATATGGCCTAGGAGAAAGGGCAGCTGGACAAAAATCATAGATGAATACCCTCCCCATTGCTTAGTTTCGCTATCTTTTTATGTTTACCTATTAAAAACCACACCAAACCAAACCAAACTGGAAACTCATAAAAAGGACTTCTATTCAACAGACACTTTATTTTCTAACCTCAGATTTTAAACTGTTTAATTTTTTTATTATTTCTGGTAAGAGTGGGTGGCTCTTTGCAATGTTGAGTCAGATAATGTTCCTAATAAAACAATTTCTCTCTTGATCAAGAGTACTATGTGAGGCTGAAATTAGTATGCATAATGCCGTAATGACCTAGATATCTTACAGAAACCAGCACTTCGCTTAGGGAGGTCTAGGCACAGAGCTGATATCTGTGTCCAAAATGCTGGCTGTGGATGGGCTGATGTTCTGATACAGTGGCTTATCAAAACCATGCTTGAGATGAACCTTATTGCCCACTTCCAAAAATCATTCCTTCCAGGAGGAGAGAAAAGAGGAGTCAAAAATTAATTCTATGCAGCCTGAAATATACTGCTTCTGGCTCTTTTGGATTTTTCCACTTTAAGTTGATTTAAATGTCCTCATTTTGCGGTCCCCATGATCATTAAACTCACTCAGATCTAGGGCACATGTTTTGATGAGCAGCACTGTCTGGGGACATCTCATTAGAGACTGGTTTTCACACATGGAAATAACAAAACGGGGTATATCATTTTATTCATTTGCCTCTGTTCTGCACAGACCCATTACTGTCAACACTTACAGCCAAAAGTAGCTGTTTTTCTCCAAAAAAACAAAAAAAAAAACCCTAGAAAATAGCAATACCAAACTTGTTTAACAGAAAACAGAATCCAATTTAATACTTCACTAATTTTACAATCAGCTACATCTTTTATTTTGACTAGAGCACTCATGAGAATTTGTTTCTCTGGAGTTTATCAACACGACTATAGCATTCTGAGCTCATAACTGGAAATCAGATGTGAGTTCGGGAAGCCCACTGTAAAAATCCTTCCTTCAAAGCAGGGAATACATTTTTAACGCCTTGTCTAAGAGGGACTAACTGCCATCTGACGTACGTGGTATAGTTAATGCTCTTCAAACGTTCCTGTTTAAGCCTTCTCTGCTGTTCTGCAAGTCAGTATCTACCATGGTAAGACATTCTCACAAAAGGGTTTTGTCATCACTAAATTAAGGTAAACTGAAAACAAAAGGTTACACAAGAAAAGAAACCAAGCTTTTTCTAATGACCCCAAATGTAGATTTATACTGTGCACCAAAAAAACACTTAGCAAATCATGTTCAGCAGATGAATGACTGTAAACAATGAGACATATTTATATTTGATAGCTGTGAATACAAGTCCTAAAACCCACCTTTATTTTATTATGCTGCATTTATCTTTCTTTAAGAGATCATAATTACATAAAACAAGTTTTATTATTCAATCTCCCCTCACTACTGTAACCAAGCCCTATCAGTTGTTTCCTAAATCCTTCCCTCTCAAATTCACCTTCTCTTCTTGATCTCTGCTCCCATTGAATCATTTCAGGTTTTCATCATCTCTCTGGACTACTGTTCACAAGATAATTATTCTTTGTTTTATTATAAAATTTGTACTTATTCATATTCAAAAATATTAAAATGCAGAAAGGTAAAAAGCACAGAACTTATATCAAATGAAATGCTAACGCTCAGAAGCAGTCACTGTTTGGGAGAGAACAGGAAAGCCAGAAGTTAGGGAAATCACAGACGTTCCCCAGGCACAGAAGAATAAAGCAGGGTGGCTTGGGTCATGATTCTGAGCTGCTTATTTGTCCCGTCCCTACCATAAAGGAGTGTTAAAGGACTTATTCTGGAATCTCTTGGCTTTTTTAAATTAAAATTTTAAAATTAAAAATAGCACCCAACCCAGCGTTAGTAGACTGAAGAAATAAACAAGGTGTTACTGCTAAAGAAAGCATGTTTAGTTGCTGAATGAAAACTGTTTTCCTCTGAAGCTTTTTCCTTTCCTAAAGGAAATAAGTTCAGGATACTGGCAACAATCAGAGCCAGGGCCTTGAGCAAGTTCCTTGCTTTGTCTCTGCAGGGGTCTCTTCTGCCGCTTCTGACATCCAGAGCAATAGAAACACAGAGAGGCATCAGAGGAGGCTTTCGAGGAGGCTTTCGTGAGCACTAGAGTGAAAGCCTCTTGAAGGCAGGGATTTGTCTAGTAAGTTCTGTTAAAATGCCATACTCCCGGGGCTTCTCCAAGGTACACAGGAAGTACTCAGGAAGCTTTTTCCAAACGCATGAACAAATAAATGAGCGAATAAACTGGGCTGTCTGTTGAGATCTGCTCTCCCAGCTAGGGCTCTCCTACGAACATGCCATTTCACCATCTTCTTAATTAGCAGCATGTGTCAAAAACTTTCACATCTCCTTAATTAGATGCTTGATTGAAAAAGAAAATATATTAGCCACATATAATTTAAAATGCATTAAACTATATACTTCTTTAATTAGTATTAAATTAGTTCCATATGATTCTTTCCCTAATTCCATGTTTCATAATAAAACAAAGAATAATTATCTTGTGAACAACAGTCCAGAGAGATGATGAAAACCTGAGGTCCATGAGTTTCTGTATCTAGTAAGTGCCGAAGACATAAATATCTAGCACAGCACTGTCCAATATAGTAACCACTACCCAGCCACTTGTGGTTATTAAAATTAATTAAAATTAAAGTTTAAAATTCAGTTCTTCAATTGCAAGAGCCACATTTCAAGAGCTTAACAGACTTATGTGCTAGTGGGCACCATAGTGGGTGACAAACACATAGAACATTTCTTTCATCACAGAAAGTGTTGGACAGTACGTAGAGCTATTGATTCAACAGTTAGCCCTATGAGCAAGAGACTAGAAGGAAGGGTGAAGATAGAAATCATTGAATATTTAAACTTATTTAGTATATGCATAGAATATGTCTACAAGGGGACACATGAAAAAAATGGTAAAGTGAGTTTCTGGCACATGTTAGTGGCTAGGGGGAAAGACAGAATAAGAAAAATTACTTTTCACTGTGTTTTCTTCTGTGCCTTTTGAATTTTACACCACATATAAATATAAGCTAGTCAGAAAAACATTTTTTAAATTTAGTCTTTGAAGTCTCTTCCTACATAAGAATAATTTAACACATATTGCCAAATTTTAAAAATCGAGTTTTGCTCTTTAACAAAGACTAATATGTGGGCCGCCTGGGTGGCTCAGTCAGTTAAGCGTCTGCCTTCTGCTCAGGTCATGATTTCAGGGATCCTGGGATGGAGCCCCAGGTCGGGCTCCCTGCCTGGTGTGGAGCCTGCTTCTCTCTCTCCCCGCTGCTTGTGCTCTCTCTTGCTATCTCCCTCTCTCAAATAAATAAAATCTTAAAAAAAAAAAATTATGAAATTTTGAAAGAGGTTTCTTCTAAAAGAAACTATTATTTTTTCTATTTTTTTATTATGTTATGTTAATCACCATACCTTACATCATTAGTTTTTGATGTAGTGTTCCATGATTCATTGTTTGCATATAACACCCAATGCTCCATGCAGAACGTGCCCTCTTTAATACCCATCACCAGGCTAACCCATCCTCCCACCCTCCTCCCCTCCAGAACCCTCAGTTTGTTTCTCAGAGTCCATAGTCTCCCATGGTTCGTCTCCCCCTCCGATTTCACCCCTTCATTCTTCCCCTCCTGCTATCTTCTTAACAGAAACTATTACTGAGTTGACTAACGAACCAGACACCATGATATGTACTTTACAAATACTATCCCACCCTCACAGAAGCCCAAAATGGTAGGCAATCTTACCTCCCTATTACAGATAAGAAAAGAAAGACTGAGAAAAATTAGGGCCTTTTCCCAAGGTCACAGCGTTGAGAGAGCAAAAGGCAAGCTGAGGGCCAACCATAAGCTAACACCCCCCAACTCCCTTCCCCCCAGGTGGGATACATGTGACATTCCTCAGGCTCTCCTAGTTGCTCTAGAACAAAGGAAAGGGAAAAACAAATGGTTAACTGATAGAGATCACAGTCATGCAGGACAGGAGTCTCCATCAGTTTGCAATTGTCTTAATGATCTACGAGGAAAAAAGCACTCTCCAGAAATCAACAGACTCAAGTTCCTGGAACCCTAACATCACCCTCCCCCTCTACAGGATAGACTATAATCTTATATAGTCAGTCATTCCTCACAACCCCAGTGCAGCTCCTTCTGCCCAGCTCCTTCTGTCCCCGTGCTTTAATAGAACCACCTTTTTGCACCAAAGACATCTCAAGAATTCTTTCTTGGCCGTGGGCTCCTTATTCCAACATTTCCACATCATTTGGCATCTGAGCGTGGGGCTCATCTGGACTCTGAGCCTCGGTGCAAACTTAGCGAATACTTTCTCTTCTCTTCCTTTACTTTCATTTCAGGGGCTTTTCAAGGAGTATGGTCTTATTGGAACACTTTCATGCTGATTGCTCAGGCTGCAATCCTCCAGCCCGTGACTATTCTACAGGGAGGAGAATGCCTGCCTTTTGGCTGGAAGTTAGTACCCTAGCCGGAATGGTAATAAGACCCAGAAACTTGATGCCCTTTTTTCCTGTCCTTATACAAAGTTATCTGTCTTGGGCACGGGACAGCCACCTAAGTCACCAGGACAGCTACCAGTCTTAAGACTTCCGTGTAAGGTTTCCTCCTCATTGGTCTAATGTGAGCTCCTCCACATCTCTAGTCTAGCCACGAGACCCCCACCTGGAGCCAGCCAAAACCAGTACCCGACTGAATTAAAACCCAACTGGGGACCATTTTCTAGGGAAGTCAGCTGTAAGGAATTACCTGTGATGGAATGTCACTTAGACCATCATGGATTTCTATCTTTACTGTTTTCTGTCAATGTCCCCTACTAACTGCTTAAATTACAAAATTGGGTAATTTCCCCTTGCAAAAGTTTTCTAGTGTTTTCCAAGGGTTAAAAACAGCAGGTTCTTCAAGGCAAAGCAAAATAAGGCACAGACTTCAAGGCAAGGCAAAATAAGGCAAGGCCTTCGTGGCATAGTCTTTAAGACAAGGCACAGTATCTCAGTCCACTCACATTCTAGACCGCAATGGGGAAGCGTTGGGGGAGGGGCGCTAACATCCTCCAGGGCCTTTAATGGCAGGGCAGTGATCATTGTGATTTCCTTCAAGGGACATCTTGGGTTGCTTTGACACCAGGAACCTCTGACATATTCTGCGTGGGATGCCACCCAGGAGTCGGGGGGAGGTGGGGAGTGGTTCGTGGTAATGGACCTTCTCTACTTTTCTAGGAGCATGGGATCTTCTTTCTTCTACAGTTCCCAAGGACTCTCCCTTGGAATGCCTTTTAACCCACTGGAGACAATTCGGATTGCAAAAATTAATAAGGACTGATCTCCTGTAGCACTGCATGACCTCAGTATGATTGATCAGTTAGATCTTTTCTGCTGGAAACAGGGCAAATGGACTGAGGTACCTTAGGTCCAGGCCTTTAACTATCACCTTGACCAATTCTGTGTGGCTGGGATGACAAAATCCCAGGGATACACTCCTTGGGGTTAACTATGGGCTTGTGGAGAGACTGGATGACCCCACTTTCCTTATGATTGGATTGGATGATGCACTTGGGGATGCTCTTATCTCCTGAGACAAGTCTTCTCCCACTTGCCGTGATTCCTTGTAATTAGGATATTGTTAAGGCTACACCTCAAATAAAGAGAGTTTCCTGAGGGTTTTATTCCTTAATCATATTCGTCCCAGGAACTACCTCTATTAACGTAAAACTGTAAATAGAGGCTTTGGCCAAGCATACAACAGTGCTCCTGGTAGAAGCCTCCTCAAAGCTCCCTGTGGGAAAGTCCCTGGCTGTGTAATGACACCCCATCGGGTCCAGAGTTGTCTGAGAGACCAAAGGCCACCAATGGATAACGGGAGGCGACTTTATTAAATACCAGGCTCTCCTTACAGATACACCTGAAATTTTACTTAAAACCTGTCAAACTTTAAACCCAGCTACCCTATGCCTGGGCCTGACCGTCACACTTCTGTGTTAAAATATAACTGCTCAGAGATTATTGATCTTGTTTATTCTAGCCGATCAGACTTAAAAGATCCCCCTATGGAAATGCAGACAACAGTTGGTTTCCTTATGGCACTAGTTTCATGGAAAAGCGGACAAGAAAAGCTAGGCATGCTACAGTCAGTCTAACTCAAGTCTGTTGAGGCCAAAGCCCTCCCAGCAAATACCTGCGTCCAAAAGGCAGAGTTAATAGTGTTCACCCATGCTTTACAACGGGCAAAGGGCTTCAAAATTAATATCTATGCTGACTCTGAATATGGCTTCCTAGTCCTACATGCCCACGGAGCAATCTGGAAGGAAAGGGATTATCAAGCCATAACTCCCCATTCAAATATGGGCCTGAAATTACGGCTCTTCTTGAGGCTGTACACCTACCTGCGGAGGTAGCTGTGATTCACCTCGAAGGATGTCAAAGGTGTATGACCCTACAATCTAAAGGAAACATTTGGCAGACTGTGCAGCCAAGCAGGCAGCGCAAAATAAATATTAACCCCAATAAAGGCTTAACTCCAGTCTCTTCAGACCAAAAAATTCACTTAGCCCAGGAATGAGGATATTCAAAAATGCACAGGACTGGCTTGTTAATAATAAGGGGAAAAAATCTTTATACCCAAAAATAACCAATGGAGGGTAATACAGGGTTCGTACCAGCTACTCATTTGGATATAAAGGCCACTGAAGTGACAAAAACTTTGCTAAGAGAAACTGTCCCTAGATTTGGACTCCCTTGGTCTCTACAAAGTGACAACAGACCGTCTTTTATTGTGCAAACAGCTCAGCAAATAGCTCGGGCCTTAAAAATCAATTACTATTTACATTCAGCCTGGCATGCACCATCCTCTGGAAAGGTGGCCCTCCAAAACCAAAGGGCTCTGATATCCTGACTGCAGTTCCAGAAGGCCTATAATTAGACGGCTAGCTCCTAACAGGACCCAGTGGCTAGGCAGCTCTACTTGTGGCCATAGCTTCCCTCAGCTGGACAGGCCGCTGGGCTCTGGGTTTTGCCTGGATGCACGGACACGTTATTAAAGCCATTACCAACACAGCCAACCTTCCAAATTTAAAACAGCGGTGGGCATGTTCTGTGATTTATTCATACAACCACCTAGCATCCAACTTTGTTCCCTCTTTAGGACTGGAGGATGTCATTTGGCACATGGACGCTCTTAATAAGTATACTGTCAAAGCCCTAAATGACACTCAGAATAGCATTTCTCTACAAAACACTGAAAGAACTCAAATGCATAAAACAGTTCTACAAAACAGAATGGCATTAGCTGTTTTAACAGCAAAACAAGGTGGGACGTGTGCCATCATTAAAATGTAATGCTATGTATATAGTCCAGATTATCACAGACATGTCACAGGGCTGTTGAAAAATATGAATACCCAAATTGAGGCTCTATAAAATCCTTCTCTCTCTTTCAGCGATTAAGTTCCTGGGTTTGGGGGAGGACCATGGTCAACTATTAAGGGTCTCTCTGTTGGAGTTCTCATTCTTAGAGCCATATTAATCCTAATATGTTGCCTTTTTCAATGTCTCTCTGCTTGGTGCTGAGACTCCATCTACAATGACTTCACGTCGACAGATGATCCCTACCACACAAAGAGATGCTCGTTACTGTCTAAGTTGGATTCAGTTGCCTCCACTTTTGTAACTCTGCTATCTGCTCCCTGACTGACCAATACTGACCCATGGGTAGGGACATCTTTACGCCCCTACTCGGCAGGAAGAAGCTACAGAAGGTGAGACCTTCTGCCTTCAACAACCTTAAAGATTTAAGGGTCAAGACTGTTCGGGGTGGGGGGGGCGATGATGAGGGAGCAAAAAGCAAGCTGAAGGCAAAGCACAAGCTAACACCCCGCACCCCTCCCCCAGGTGGGATACATGTGACATTCCTCAGGCTCTCCTAGCTGCTCTAGAACAAAGGAAAGGGAAAAACAAATGGTTAACTGATAGAGATCACAGTCATGCAGGTCAGGAGTCTCCATCAGTTTGCAACTGTCTTAATGGTTTATAAGAAAAAAAGCAATCTCCAGAAATCTACAGACTCAAGTTTCTGGAGTCTGTAACATCACCCTCCCCTCTATAGGATAGACTATCTCATATAATCAGTTACTCCTCACAACCCCAGTGCAGCTCCTTCTGCCCATGGGTGCAGTCCCCGTGCTTTAATAAAACCACCTTTTTGCACCAAAGACGTCTCAAGGATTCTTTCTGGCCCTTGGCACCGAACCTCAACATTTCCACATCAACAGGGCATAGTTAAGTGGTGGAACAGGAATTCACAAAGCTACGTGTGAGCCAGTAGCCTCAGGGCCTCCCAGGTCCACTCCTACAAGTGTTCTGCGGCCTATATTAGCTTATCTTTGATTTTAAAATCACTGGACTTTGGAAATTCTATGAACTATTTGGGGGAGATATGCCTGGCAATCTGGTGGGCTTCGATGGAGAACATGCTTGCAGGAAGGAAAGATTTCAACTCTAGGTGTGGCTCTCTGTGTAATCAGCTGGGATCTGCTTTGAAAATACAAGGCCGAACCCTCTGGTACTTCTAAGGTAAAACAAAAGCAAGAGGCTGATGACAGGATTTTCAAGCCTCGGTCTGGCTCCTACAGTTTACACTTAGCTGGATTAGGAAATGTGCTGAAGCAGTTTTGAGGTTAAAAAAAATCTTTTAAATCCAAACCAAACCTTTCCCAGACTCTGCACTTCCCTGTGCTCCCTCCCATCTGAGTACATTTTCCTTTCACTGCAGTTTCCATCCCTGGGAAAGTCCAGAGGCCAACTTAGAACCATTGATACATGAACCACTGTACATGAACCATTTACATACAAAGGATATTAAAAAAAAAACAACAAAAAAAGGCAAAAAAGCACTGCTCTATAATTTGAAGCTAATAGCTCCATGAAGAAAAGTAGAAAATGTCAAAATGGGTCAACCATGAGAACAATATCTTCTTTTTTTTTTTTAATTTTTTATTTTTTTTAAAGATTTTATTTATTTATTTGACAGAGACAGAGACAGCGAGAGGAGGAACACAAGCAGGGGGAGTGGGAGAGGGAGAAGCAGGCCTCCCGCTGAGCAGGGAGCCCGATGTGGGACTCGATCCCAGGACCCTGGGATCATGACCTGAGCCGAAGGCAGTCGCTTAACCAACTGAGCCACCCAGGCGCCCGAGAACAATATCTTCTTTTTGCTTATTTTTTGTTTTTTTTTTTAATCTTCCTTAAGGATACCCCTTGGTGTCCCATTTCATTCAGTTACAGGTGAAGAGGGAATGACATTTGGTCTGTGGAACTCCAGAGAACATATTAATGAAGGAGAGGAAGTCATAGAGTAAAAAGGTTAGTTCAATATAACTTTCTAGGAGTGCCTAGAAAAGGGTCCTGGGATCGAGCCCCGCATCGGGCTCCCTGTTCAGCGGGGAGCCTGCTTCTCCCACTCCCGCTCCCCCTGCTCATGCTCTATCTCTCTCAAATAAATAAAATCTTTAAAAAAATATATATAACTTCCTAACTGAGCAATCCAATAATGGAAATGGCTGCTCCATAAGTAGCGTCCCCATCACTGAAGTATGCAAGCAGGTCAGGTCCAAGTTCTGACCTCCAACACTGTATGGGACTGCCCTACATCTTTTTTTTTTTTTTTGAGATATAATGAACATAAACATTATATTAATTTCAGGTGAACAACATAATGATTGGATATTAGTATATATTGTGAGATGATCGCCACAACAAGTCTAGTTAACATCTGTCACCACACAATGACAAAATTTTTTCTTGTGATGGGAACTTTTAGGATCTCTTAATAACTTTTAAATATGCGATATAATAACATTAACTACAGTCACCATGCCATACATTACATCCCCAGGATTTATTGATTTTATGACTAGAAGTCTGTACCTTTTGACTACTTTCACCCATTTTGCCCACCCCCCAAAATACAGCTGACCCTTGAATAACTCAGGGGTTAGGGACACCAACCCCCACACAGCCAAAAATCCACGTATAACTTTTGACTCCCCCAAAACCTAACTACTAAGCCTACTGTTGACTGGAAGCCTTTCTGATAACATCTACAGTCAATTAACATATTTTGTATGTTATATTAAGTATCATATACTGTATCCCTGCAACAAGGTAAGCTAGAGAAAAGCAAATGTTATTAAGAAAATCACAAGGAAGAGAAAATACATTTAGAGTACTGTGCTGTATTTATTGAAAAAAATTCCGGGTATAAGTGGACCCGCCATTCAAACTCGTGTTGTTCAAGGGTTAACTGTAGTCTTCTTTAATACAAATACTTTTCCTCAAAATTGCCTCTGTAGGGAAATAAGAGTACTCACGTAAAAGATATAGAAGTAATAGTCTTTCACGAAAAAAATTATAGAACAGTATTGTAGTATGACCCTATTTTAGTGAAACAGAACAAAAAACAAAGCAAAACCCTCTCGAACCAGCAACTATTCCGTTTCAATATATACGTACGTGCGTTTAGATATGTAGGTATGAGAAAATGGTTGGTCAACAGAGGAGAATGAAGTGGGGCAACTTTTACTTTGCATTTATATAATTTAGTGTTTTTGAATTTTTGATACAACAATCCTTTATTGCTTCTGTAATTATCAGGCCAATAAATCTGTAAAAATGAAGTATCTGCAGCCATGGCAACATTTGGCCAAATCTCTGTCAGAGGTTTATTCTTTCTCCTGAGTCCAGCTATCACGGGAAATACTAATAGCAGCCCCACTCCCTCCGTTACCACGCAGAGCTGGGCTGTTGCCCTCGGGGAACTGTCTCTTGCTATTCACTGCAACCTTGTCATTGCACTGTTCTTCAGAGCCTACGCTGTTTTTTCCTGGTTGCCCAAACTGACTCTTGCCATTTCCAGACTCAGGGAAATGGATGGTCACCACGAAATGGGCCAGAAACATCTGCATTTGAAGCCTCATTTGTTCCTTCTTAGGTGTGCATCCTTGGGTGAGTTACTAAATCTAAGCCTCAGGTTCCTTGTCCTTCAAAGGGAAAGAATGGCGTCAGATGGCTTTTTTGTGATGATTACACTAACTAGCACACAGAAAGCTTACAGTGACTATTAAACGCAACCTGTGCCTGGTCCACAGCAAGGGCTCAATAACCAGAAGTTACTCGTTTGATGTGCTGAAGCTATTGCCATCACTTGGGGATTTCTCAGGATCCAAGAGAATGAGTTAACATCTAAAGCACTGTAACACATCAAAGAAGGTATCTGATAAATTCTAGATGTTATGGGCTCACGATTTTTCTCGCTATACATAAATATTACTTTTATTTAACTCTGCTATGAATTTAGTCACTGGTACAAGATATTTATTATTTTTAGAAGAGTATCACTTCTAATATTTCATTTCGTGTTTTCACAAAAGGAAGGTCAGTTTTCAGTTTCCACTGCAAATTCCCAACTGTGACATGTGCCAAATAATATCCAACTTCATGCCAGAGGGGGAAGACAGTTAAAAAACAAACAAACAAAAACACTCACTTAATGAAAATTCCCTCTCAGAATTATGATCAAATAAAACCAAAAAGCTTAGAAGTAAGCACTAGAAAAGTCTATAGATGTACCTGATTCTAGTACCAACCTTTGAGATGTGCATTCTTTTCCTCACTTTGTCTAATTTTGACAAAGAGATTCCGCTCCCCCCACCCCTGAAAATTATTCAGTCAAAATGGAAATACTCCGGTTCAGAAACAGTTAGAAAAAGAGATCCTTCGGCTTTGAGTTCAATAACTAGCAATATATCCACACAGGTGAACACATGAACACATAATGGAATTTTCCTTGGCCTCAAAAAATAAAAGCATTCTATAAAGATTCCATAAATGGAATGCCAATCAAGGACAAAACACCAAACTTCCCCTTTTTAGGATTTCTATGAAAACAGTGATGGGATCAGTAGATCGTAGGGGACTCTGCTCATCAAAGTGCAGGTGCCGGGAAAGGATGCAAATTGTCACACTTTCAGATGAGACCGGGCGTGGGTTCCTAAGGGACATTCAGAGAGCCTTGTATGCCCCTCCTCAGTACCGGGCTGACAAAAATGAATGTTTACTGTGTAGAACGTTTGCCTTGTGTTTATGAAACAAGACAGGCTTTTGTTGCATATATAGATTGCCCGTGTGAGAGTCTGGTTCCTTTTTCTAAAAAGTCAGGATGCTGAGTCACAGCCTGAAAAAGTTACAGGGAAATCAGTGGCACTAACAATGGTGATATAGAACTCAGCTATAAACTGAGGAAGGGAAGCAGAAAAGGGAACTTGCTCCAGGTGATAAGAGAAGCACGTTGTGCCAAGAGTAATCAGCAAAGTCCTGTAACTATGGTATTTACATTTTAGGAGTTTTACTGCTTATCAATCAAGAATAAGCTGATAAACACAGCAACACAGAACTTAACCAAACCCTGCAGATTGTATGTGGTTTATTTAACTTCATACAGTTAAACTAAGAGGCTCTATTAGTCCCCTATGTCTGCTGTAACAAATTACCACAAACTCCGTGCTTAAAATAACACACAATTATTCTCGGACAGCTCTGGAGGTCAGAAGTCCAAAATCAGGTACAGGGCTGCATTCCTTGTGGCCCCTTCAGCTCCGAAGCCAGCAGCACGGTCTCTGGCTTCAGTGTCTCAACTGCCTTCTTCTCTGCAGTCAAATCTCCCTCTGCCTCCTAATCTTATGGGGACACTGAGATCGCATTTTGAAGCCCACCCGGATAATCCAGGATAATCCCCCCATTTCAAAATCCTTAACTTACTCATATCTTCAAGGTCTCTTTTGCTATATAAGGTAACACTCACAAATTCCGGCATTAGGACCCGGCTATCTTTGGTGCTAATTACTCAGTCTACCACACTAGCTAAATTAGCATGTGTGATATAAATAATTGTAAAAGCAACATTACAGCCCATGTCCAAATCATTACTAGGTCTAAGAAAAGTTCACTGCTTGCAGTGAGTGGTAGTAAACATGTTATTTCTAAAGCAAAACCCAAAAGTTTACTTAAAACGATCCTGAAATCTCAAGGTGCAGTGGAAATATTACAGACATGAGCTTTCATTTTATGTTGGTTGACCTCAGAACAGCCTCTTGGAGATGGGGATATTGGAAGGAAAATTTTAACAGGCTGGATTTCCAAAGGGTTAAATCTTGTTTTCATATCTGATCACTTCAATCATCACTGAAATCAGTCTTTCACTGTTTATAATCACCTACAAAGCTGAAGAGGTCTTCCAAATATTTTTTTCTTTTATTGGAGCTCCTTATGGGCCCAGAAATCATTTTTATGACAATCTTTAAAAAATATTTCTTTTTTACTCAAAACCAATCATATGCTTGGACTCCCCAGTGACAGCACCGGGATGTATTTCAATGACATATATATTTCAGCAGAGCAGCTATATTGCAAAGACACGATTCTTCGGGAAAAACAGAAAAATTTTCATTTCTTGAAGCTACTTCAGCAAAACAAGCAACTAACTAAAGCAGAGCTACTTGAAATTTTCCCAGCAGAAATACAGTGATAGCAGGGATTTTGTTCTCTGAGTTTAACCTATTCCTTGCTAACTGCTTAAACTGTAGAAACATGGAGGAAAATAAAAGCTAAAAAATACAGTCCAGAAGTAATCAGTTTAGTATATAAATTAATGCTCTCCTAAAAGCCTCATGAGTGAAACATAACATCTGTGATCAGCAAAAATGTCCTGCTGAGGAAAACAATTATGAGTGGCATAAAATTAGAATATGCTCTAACTCAACTTCTCTTCCTCCTTCCAACTTTTAAAATATATTCTAATAATATTTAACTGCCTTTGAATAATTTTAGACACACACATACGCTTCCTCTCTTATGATAATGTTATTTCAATGCTATAAATGAGAAGTGGCCTGCCTCATAACTCTTCCTGTCATTTTGGGTACTTTCAGAAAGAATAATGTATTATCAAGTATAAAATCTGAAAAATTATTTTGGCAGATGCTCTCAACTTAGTTGGTTTACATCCAATATGTCCATTCAATTTCTTAGAGGTATTTTTTCTACTTGATATATACTGTCCATATCCTTGGGAAATGACATTGCTCAAAAACAGGATTCACGGGATGGAAGACTAGTAATATCTACTTCGAAATTCTTCCCTTCTAAAATTGCTGTCAAACTCTGAGGTTATTCATTTGTATGTAAAGGCACACCAAAAATAGATTTTTAAAGAAAAATCCTGGCCTTGCTTTCGTATTTCTGAGGGCCAGTCTCTGGGGTGATGACCTTCCAACCACATGGCAGTCTTGGTTGGGCTTTTCAAAAAGCCTCAAGGATGGTCCTCTCTCAAGTGTACTAGTTTGCTCTTAACCAATCGAAAAGAACCCCTGTGTTATAATAAAAAATAAATGCTTGGTTTTTGTCCCTCCATAGTCTGGTGTAGAGCTCCTAAAACACTTGGAATCTCCTGAGTGATAAGAATATCTTTTGTGTGTCGATAAATGACTCCTGTTGTTTGTGTGGGGGGCTAAGACAGCCTCAGGATAGGGACTGGTCACCAGAACCGCCAAGCCTTGATTAGAAGATTGGAAATTTTGGCCCCACCTCCAGACTCCTGGGGAGGGGAGAGGGGCTGGAGATTGAGTTCAATCACCAATGCCAATGGTTTAATCAATCATGCCTCTACAATGACACTTGCATATAAACCTTTAACTGACACGGTTTAGAGAGCTTCTGGTTCAGTGAACACACTGAAGCGCTAGGAGGGTGGCATGCCCAGACAGAGCATGGAAGCTCTGCACCCTCCTACTCCCATACTTTGCCCTATGCATCCTCTTCCATTGGGCTGTTCCTGAAAAATACGCTGTATAATAAACTGGTAAATGTAAGCAAAGTGTTTTCCTGAGTCCTGTGAGTTGTTTTAGAATTGTCAAACCTGAGGAGGGATCACAGGAACTCCCAAATGTACAGCCGAGCTGGACAGAAGTGTGGGTTGACTGGGGATTCAGGACTTAGGAATGGCATCTGAAGTGAGGACAGTCTTGAGGGACTGAGCTCTTAAACCTGTAAAGTCTGACACTGACTCAGGGTAGTTCGGGTCGGAAGTGAACTGAATAGTTGTATACCTAGCTGATGTTGAGAATCAGAGAACGCCAGACTCTAGACTTTGCCAGAACACCAATCTTGAGCACAACAGAGAAGATGAAAGTGAGACTGATGGACCTGTAAAAAAAACAAGCAGGCTATCCTTTTCTCGATCAGAGATGTGACTGAATGCCTGTTGTATGTTCTGCTTGGCCCACAAGCACTTTTTGAAAATCTTAATGACTAAAGGAGAGCATTTAAAATGAGGCTATTTCACATAAAAATGTGGATTTCAGGCTCACCTTGAAGAATTAGCAGACATAATAGTATTGGTCCTGGGCCCCGCATGGCCAACCAGGCTGGAGTAGAACAACAGCTTCCCTCCTTGGAAAAGGCGTGTGCTGTTGTCATCAGGCCCCAGTCTTCCTTCCCCACAGAGCACCAACGTCGAAGGCCGGCAGTTACCACCTACTGTCCACTCGTTTCCATCACCGCTTTGGCCTCTAAGTAGTCAATGTTTGCATTTTTTGCTCCAGACAGCATAAAGTTCTATTCTTGGGTCAATTCAGATGATCAGAGAGCTGCAGTCTTGGACCATACTATGATGGCCCACTGCAAAACATCTTTTACTAAGTCCTATATTGGCATCATGTCCTCTCTTGGCACTTTTCGCTGTAACAAATTGCCTTTATGAATGTTAATAACAGACACTACTACCACATCTTTTTAGTGTTCTTTTTATATAGGATATGAGGTCCTACATAATTTTAGAGTTAAGGGTGAGGAAGGGTTTTGACACCTGGGAAACCAGTATGTGCTCTACTCATGAATAGGGAGAACTATGGAAAGGAGTCCCTTCGTTTTTGTTTTTTTTAATGCATGTACGTATGTATGTATGTTTATTGCTAACCGACTGACTGTAGTAATCTCTATACCCAACATGGGGCTTGAGCTCATGACCCTGGGATCATGAGTTGCATGCTCTTCTGACTAAGCCAGTTGGGTGCCCTGAAAAGAAGTCCCTTAGTAACACTGACCATGGAAGTAGTTCTGAGTCAACTACACAACTAATAGCATGAAGTTTAGGGTCAAGAAGAAGGAAGGAGTCTGGTGAAATAGCCAACAGCCACGTAAAAGTTCAGAAGCCAAAAGAGGGTTTTAAAAAAAGTTCCATCATATAAAATTAACTACCCTCCTGGAGGTTTCCTGAGAGTTGAAGTAAATACCTGAATTATTTTCTCTATCGTGCTTATTTCTTTGAACGTGACTTAATGCTGGGAGTGGACCAAAACAAGGCTGGTTGCATGTGGGTTACACATGTGTGTAATTTTTATAAGGTATCTCAAATCCTTGTAGAATAAGGTGGGGCACGAATGAATGAATACATAAATAAATAAGGACATGAACAAACATTAGTCCTGGAATGATAAAGCAGGCTAATGACAGGCTGAGTTTTATCTGTATCAAATTTCACAAATTGATAAAACCCTTGAAGCTGACCATGTCACACAGACTAAAAGGGACCTCATCTCAAGGGAGGTTGTTCTACACCCTTCCAACCACAGAAATCAAACTCCACCCAAAACCAATCTATTAATTCAAAGAATAATATAAGGTGTTTTGGGAGGCAAGACCTAACAATTCCCCCACAATTCAAACACCTGCCTCTTTCCCCCAAATAAACAAAACTGGACTTTCTTATCATTAATTCTTCTTTGTACCTACTACGTCTCTCAGCACACAGAGGTAAAAAAGAGTTCATTACATACCATTAACTGAGTCATCAAGCCACCCTCTCCAATAGCAATTTTGTACCAAGAAACTTACACTTGGAGTTTAATTATTTATTTAAAGATTTTATTTATTTATTTGACAGAGAGAGACACAGTGAGAGGGAACGCAAGCAGGAGGAGTGGGAGAGGGAGAAGCAGGCTTCCGGCTGAGTGGGGAGCGCGATGCAGGGCTCGATCCCAGGATTCTGGGATCATGACCAGAGCCGAAGGCAGATGCTTAACGACTGAGCCACCCAGGCGCCCCACACTTGGGAGTTTTTTTTAGTATATGTGCTGCTGAAGCGAGCACGGGAGTTTTTTAATAGTTGATAAAAGGCAAGGTAATTTCTTACAGATTTGCATTTATTTATATAGTTTTAAGTGTTCTGATCTTAGGGATTCCTTTTAATACACATTATAAAACTTTTTAAACCCTTATAACATTAGAATAATAATAATCGTCCAAATTTCCTGTGGATCTCCATGTTCCTTCGGTAAGCCATAAGAAAACTCAGCTGGACTGTATTTTGGCTGAGACTAAAGGCAGCTTATGAAGAAAACCAAAATGTAATGACAACAATATTGCATAAGATGGGGTAAAATAAATATGTTTTTAACTATTGTGGAGACTCTCTGCAGGGAGTATATTAGCCACAGTTCAAAGGAAAGTCAAATAAAGAAAAGTTTCATTGCTGTTTATATGGATTAGGCAATAAAGCTCCAATCAATAAAAAGCACGTTTCAATATTTAACCCATACATACATTACAATTTCACAGTGGCATGGACAAAAACTAAAATTCAGCATTTATCAACAATTATATCTTTAGTGAGGCTACCATACAAACAAAAAAGAAGGTGTTTTCCATCAGTATATTAATTCTTCCATATTCAGATATTGTTTTAGGGGAATTATGATGTCAAAGAAAGCACTGAATTGAATTTTCAGAATTTTACATAAAGTAGTCACAATATTAAAAACTCTAAAATGATAAATTTAAAATGATAAAATAATTACCTAAGCTAATAAACAAATTATCTTTTCCATTTCATTTTCCAAGAAGCATAAATCATAAAAGCTCATGTAGGAAAGCTCCTTAAAACGTATCTGATCAAATCATCCAATGACGGAATTAAGTACTACATTTACAGATCCTCTCAAAACTCCCCAGTGCCTAGAAACTGAGACTCAACATATGTCATTCTTCTTTTTAAAAACTTTAACTGCAGGGGCGCCTGGGTGGCTCAGTCGTTAAGCGTCTGCCTTCGGCTCAGGTCATGATCCCAAAATCCTGGGATCAAGCCTCACATCGGGCTCCCTGCTCCACGGAAAGCCTGCTTCTCCCTCTCCCACTCCCCTGCTTGTTCCCTCTCTTGCTGTCTCTCTGTCAAATAAATAAAATCTTTAAAAAAATAAAAATTAAAAATTAAAAGCTTTAACTGCAGTGTCTAGTTCAGTGTCTAACACCCTATAGATAATTGTAGCAGACTTTTGTTGGCCTCCCTACAATCTTTTCCTCCTCGTTTTGACATCAAGTTTCAATTTTCAGTAAATATACCCTCCCCCCTTTTAATACCATATCTGGGTAGGGGCACCACCCCAGCTCCAGGGATGGGACACCTGACCCAAGCCAGTCAAAGCACTGAGGCCCCTCGGATAGAAGCAGTGACTCCAGGAACCAGCACATGGCCTAGGCTGGTCCAGTCACAGTGAATCCTGTGTCAATTACTGGCAAACACACTTGCTTTGCCTGATGTTGCACAAGGGAGATCCTGAGTCGGCAGTGTTTATCAAGTAAAATCTGAGAAGACAAAAGAGTGGAAGAACTCAGATACAGAGAAACTGAGTCATGATGACATTATTTGGGCCCCAATCCAGACATTCCTGAAGTCAAATCTAAAATTTAACCTGGACTTTTAACTTAGGTGTGCCAGGAAATCCCCTAATGCCTTCTTTTCTCTCCTCAGCTAGTTTCATCTGTTTTCTGTTACTCGGGACTCTGGCCCCCTGCCCCCAGCAAAGGGGAAAGACAGACCTGACTATTATGGAAATTTACGTAAGAATTGAGGCTGTTTCATGTGAAGGATCCCAAAATGTAGATCGGCTGAGCTGGGGTTGGATGCCAGCTGGGAAGCTGGCTACCTTTGTCATGTGACAATAAAATGGATGTCTTTTGTACCTTAAAACCAGACAGTGTGCCTATCAGGAGTGTATTATTAGGGAGCTTAAGAGAATTTTTAGGATTCTAAAGTAAACTCTCCATTTCTTTCAAGTCTTCAGTAAGATCTTACAAGAAAGAGACGAGCTTAGACTATAATTTATCAGCTTAAAGTAGAACCAGATGAAAATATATCTTTGCTAAGAGAAAATTTTTGTTTGTGGTTTGCAGCAGTTGAGAGCCTGGTGACCCCTGGAGTCCTGCAGACGTGGAAAAGCCAAATTACCTGCCCCCAACTAAAGTTAGTGCAAAAAAGTAGGGGACGCTACAGTACTGAGATGAGGGTTTAGAAGCAGCTGCTCTTCCTCAGGCTCCTCCCAAATACCTCCACTTATTCCCTCTGCCAGACACACAGGATGGTGGCCCAATGCACTGAGGCAGCTAGAACACAGTCCAGGGCTCCTAAGAAGCAAATAAACAGTGCTTCCCCAGCTCAGGCCACTGGTTTTTACTGCCCTGAAGCAAAGACCCAGAGGGCAGTGCCTCTCTGAAGGCCCAGGAGATGAACTGAGTACCAGCCCACTGCTGAGAGACCAAAATTCCTGAGCCGGTTCTATCTCCACCCAAAGTCCATGGTTCTGGTTACTAACCCGTGGAATGTGGCCAATGACGATAGAATTAAAGCCTGCAAAATTTTTAAATGAATTGTATTGCCAGAGAAACCCCTCATTTGTCAAACATATGAACTTGTAAATGCTCAACTCCAAAGTAATCCCTCGGTCCCCAAATCTATGCCACCATAAAATGGGCGCCAAGGGAAGTCCAGCTTGCAGACAGGCTCCTCCTCAGTGTTGTCAGGAAAACGGACAAGAGTGAGCTACTCTGAGCAGCACTGGTGGCTGCCACAAGGCTGAACAGGGAACTGCCCCACGGGTAGAGCAGCGGGGAAAACCTGCTGTTCCTGTTCAGCAAGACCAGGAAGTGCAGCCGACCACCGGCCACTGTGCGCTCCCTGCCTGCTCCCTCCCCCCAGGGGGTGTTTTCACTTCAGTCCAGTCAGGGCGAAGCTGAGCTGCGCAACCGACTGAGCTGCCAGGAAGCACTCCTGCTTGTTCCTACCCAGGAAGATGTGAGGCTGGCAGTCTTCCTGTCACCACACATCACGGGTCCAGAGCCCCAGGAGCGCACTGCGGGGTCTGAGGGGGAACGGGAAAACAGCAGAGAGACACAGTGTCCCAACCCGGAAGTCCGCCATTCGTAATGGCTCGCCTGCTGTCGTGGGGTTTTGTTGCCACCTGCATCAAAAGGCGCACTCACTGATATAGAAAACAATTATTACTTATAAATCAATAAATGGCATTTATAAAGTTCTTTGTGATGCTGAATGCCAGAATCCGCCTCTGAAGTTTCCAGCCATTGATCTGATTTCTCTCCTCCCCTGTATCAGAGAACTGAGACTTTTCTGCTCCTCAAGGCAGGCCTTTCAAGATGGGAAGCAGATAGCACACCCACCCAGCAAGTTTTCTTCTTCAGGCTAAATATATCCAGTACCTTCCATTTCTCTTCATACAAGCTATGTCTGTGCTCCTACATATTTGTTGCTCTCAAATGAACATACAGTTCGTTGCCTGCAGTATCTCAGCAGGTGCCTGAGCTGGGAGGCCTGGAAGTCCATTATCCTTTCCCTCAAGAGGACGTGAGCTGCTTAGGGCTGTTCCAGCACACTCCCTGGTGTGGAATGGCCTCTTTGTAAATACCGATGACTGGGTGGAGGGAGGGCAGGAGGGCAGAAGGGAAGAAAAGGAGGAAGGGAAAGAAGAAAGAAAATTAGGAAAGGAAGACCAAAAATGAGGAAAGACAAAAAGACAGGAAACAGGAAGAAAGGAGGAAGGAGAAACTGATGTAGACTAAAACATCCCCGAAGTACCAATTTTTTATTTTATTTTATTATTTTGTTACTTATTTATTTTTAATTTATTTATTATGTTCAGTTAGCCAATATATAGTACATCATTAGTTTTTGGGTTTTTTTAGATTTTTGAAAAAATTTATTTGTCAGAGAGAGAGAGCACAAGCAGGGGGAGCGGCAGGCAGAGGGAGAAGCAGGCTTCCTGTAGAGCAAGGAGCCCGATGCGGGACTAGATCCCAGGACCCTGGGATCATGACCTGAGCCGAAGGCAGCCGCCCAACCAACTGAGCCACCCAGGCATCTCAGTACATCATTAGTTTTTGATGTAGTGTTCGAGGATTCATTAGTTGTGTATAACACCCAGTGCTCATCACAACCCGTGCCCTCCTTAATGCCCATCACCCAGTTACACCATCCCCCCACCCACCTCCCCTTCGTTTCCTAGTCCAGAGTCTCTCATGGTTTGTCTCCCTCTCTGATTTCTTCCCATTCAATTTTCCCTCCCTTCCCTATGGTCCTCCGCGCTATTGCTTATGTTCCACATATGAGTGAAACCATGTAATTGTCTTTCTCTGCTTGACTTATTTCACTTAGCATAATCCCCTCCAGTTCCATCCATGTCAATACAAATGGTAGGTATTCATCCTTTCTGATGGCTGACTAATATTCCATTGTATATACGGACCACATCTTCTTTATCCATTCGTCTGTTGAAGGGCATCTTGGCTCTTTCCACCGTTTGGCTATTGTGGACATTGCTGCTATGGACATTGGGATGCATGTGCCCCTTCTTTTCACTATGTCTGTATCTTTGGGATAAATACTTAGTAATGCAATTGCTGGGACATAGAGTAGCTCTATTTTTAATGTCTTGAGGAACCTCCATACTGTTTTCCAGAGTGGCTGTACCAGCCAGGCAGCAACTTTTCAAAAGCATGTGTTTCTAGCAGAATGGTAACATCCCAGGAAAAACACTGTTTGCAGGAATGCCAGCTGGGACACAATTCTCAGAGGGTAATTTGGAATAACTATCAAAGTTTATTGATCATTGCAAGGAATTTATATATATTATCATATAGATGACAATACAAGTATCATAGCAAAAAATATGAAATCATCATAAATATATGTCTACATATAACATTAAGTAAAAAGAAAAGAAGTTAAAGAGCAATCGGAATCTATTTATGAGCATGGGAGAGAAGACATGATTACATATGCACAAATATTTCTAAAAGGATCGATATGATCCTATCACCCAGATGACCTTTAGAGAATGGAAACTGCAGGGGAGAAGGGAAGAAAAGGTCAAGACTTTAAAAATCACTTATGCTTCCCTCTTTTACACTGTTTCAATTTCTTATCGTTCTTACTTACTGTTGCGTTTAATCATGAAAAATGGGTGAGCCCTGAAGTCTGTAAAAACCGTATTCTTTCTCATTTATCCTCTGTTCCTCTGGTCTCTATTTTCTGTTTTAATAAGAACAAGGCTTCGCTGTGAGTTTCCTTTGACCGGTCAGGATTCCAGACTCCTTGGGGACCCCCACACTCATCCCAGGGGCACTGCGGTCACAGAGCCTCGAGCTTCAGGAAATGCCTCACAGAGGGCGCAGCAGGGATGGGGGGAGCAGTGAGCAAGGGCTGGGAGGCCTGCGTGGACAGTTTCTGACTCTGATCTCACTTGACCCTTCAGCTGCAATCAACACTACCAACCAGATATATTCTGGCTTCCTTGACGCCACGCCTTGCTCATGTTTGTGTTCGAGGAGGAAAGCCACAGGCGGCTGGGATGCGGCGCCCGGGTGAACACTGGTAAGGGTAAGACCAGATCAGAGAGGTTGGCAGAGGCTGAAATTTGCAGGCTCTGTTCCAAGGTAAAGAGTTTAGATTTTGTTTCAAGGGCTATGAGAAGCCACTGGAAGAGTTAATCTAGAGGATGAGATGATCTGATCTGGGTTTTAAAAGTTCTTCTCTGACTCCTGTGTGAAGACTGGGATTGTCAAAGGCAAGAGTAGAAGCTAGGAGACCAACTGAAGGCTACAGCAGCAATCCAGGAGAGAGAGTGGATGAAGGAGATGAAGTGAACAGACTTAGGTTATGTTCTGGAGGTGAAGTCAACAGGGTTTGCTAATGAACTAGGTGTGGAAAGTGAGGGAAAGAAGATTAACACCAACTCCCAGGTTTTCAGTTTAAGCTAAGGAGTAGATGTACTAACAGCGATGGGGAAGGTTAGGGATGGGACAGGGTTGGGAGTTCTCTCTTTCCGCTCTCTTTTCAGAGGACCCATGGCCCACGGCTTCCATTTTTATTCCTAAACTGATGCCTCTCAAACTTTATACTTCCAGTTCAGAATTACGCTCTGAGCTTCTCCCCTGTGTATCCAATCACCTCTTCCACTTCTCCATGTGCCCTTCCCACAGGCACACCAAATTCAAGGGGACCCAAACCCAGCCTGTCATTTACCTCTCCCAAACCTGGTTTCCCCGAGGTGTCTCTTACCTTACTGGAAAACCACTGTCCACTCAGCTGTTTAATAGAAACCTGGACCCTGGTTCCTGCTCCATCTCAATCTCCACGTTCCACCAGGGCTATTCTGCCATTAATTTTTCTTTGTACCACTTATCAATAGTCTAATTGAATCACCACTACTGCAGTTCAACTGTTCAATATCTGGTTTTCCCTCATAGAATATAAGCTCCCTGAGGGAAGGGACAATGTCTGTCTTAGTTACACATCACTGTATACTCAGTGCTTAGCACAGTATCCAGGATATACACCAGAAGCAAAATATGTTTGCTGAATAAATGGGTAAATGATGCCCTCGCTAGCCAGTGACTCCAGTTCAATACCACCTCTCAAGGCTCAGTAACTCAGCTTGACCAAGAAGTTAGTTTAAGTAGTTTTTAAGTTATTTTCTTGCCCTAAATTCCATACAAATAAACAACTAAGAGATAAATCTAAATCATAGGAAAACTGACTATTCAGAGAACAAAATTCTTCATTATTTTAAATGAAATTTTCTAGAATTTTCTTAGAGGCGCAGAGGACTAACTATACTATGTCCACATGTACTTAATAAGCATTATTTATATTTTTGAGTTACTTTAGTTTTACCTCGCGATGATTTCAGACACACAGGTAAGTGTTTCATGAGAGCTTTCCATGGTTAAAGCCAAACATTTGAGTTTACTAAAAACAAAAAAAAAGCCACCCACATGTTTCTTTTAATACTTCTCTCACTATGTATCCAATTACAACTTATTTTTAAAGATTCATCATTTCTTGATTATCTCCCTACGAAAATATTTTTGCGTGCGGTATGATTTTTAAAAAATAGTGACAACTTCAGTGAAACATGCCATTTTTTAAAAAGTTCCATTATTCTCAGAGGAAACAATTATGTAGAACCAACAAAAAGGAAGGAAGAGACAGAGGCAAGAAGGCCTTACTTACGCGAGTGGGGCCAGGCTATAATTGCTCCAGGAGGAGATCAGGAACAGAACTGAGATCTGGAGGGGTTAGGAAAGGTTCTGAGCCTTGCTTTAAAGCCGCATCTGCTAAGCAGGCAGACTTTTTTTTTTTTTTAATCAGGACTGTTTTTTTATTTGGGGTGGTATGTGAGGAATGCTGATGACATGGTCATTGGGAGAGGGGACAAAGGCCCCCAAAGCAGCCTCCTGACCTCCAAAGCCTCCATCCTGACACCAAAGACCAGTCCCACTTATTTCTTCTAAGAGTTTTAGTTGTCTGCCTAATCAAGTAAATGTTCTATGTATCTGTATTTGATCTTCATTATAAGCACATTTGTCTTTCCTGGTTTCTGATTTTTTGCCCCCTTAATTTCTTATTTTCCCTTCAATGCAATTAAACTATGAGAATCACTTAAAATTATGACCCCAAACTAACAAATCACCAGATTTCTAGAGCCAATAGTTTTACTCTACGGTAACACAGAAACCTTATTTTGAAAAACATAAATGTTTCCTTAAACGGCATTTCTAGAAATTGGAAAATAATTTATAAAAGATCCAAGAAAGAAAATTAGTCTGAAGCTCCAGAGAGAAACTGAAACCAGTTAAGAGAATTTTGGGGGGCAGGACACATGGCAGGCAGAAGGAAGGCTCAGCAGCGTGCCATGCGGGGATGCAGCAGTGTGGTGGTGTCCCATGGATGGGAGAGCCACCAGTGGCCTCAGAAAACAATAGGGCACCCGAGAGATCACAGCAATCCCTCACCAGTCCTGCCCGAGAATTTCCTGCTCCCAGCAGCACTTCCCCGGGAAGTAAACTTGGTGCTGAGTTTCACTATAAATTGGTTGTGAATTTTGAGCAGGCTACCAGCCAAAGCTGATAAAAAATGATGAACTCTGAGCATCTTTGGTGTGCTAGACCCTCATGGGCCATAAATGAAGGATCTTTACTGACCAGTGAGAAACTGGAAATGTCAAGTTAACACGAATTAAAGCCAATCATCTGTGGCCTTGTGGACTCATGCCTCCTATCCAGGGTGCAAATTTTAATCCTTAGGTAGCATAACCAATGAACTGATGTGTGCTCTCTTGCCTGGGAAGTAAGAAAATTAAGTTGGTAATTATTTCGCTGATCCCTTTAATAATTAAAACAAAAGAGGAAGGTATCTGGTGGCTCCTTGACAGGGGGAATAAAAGCAACTCAAATTCGCCCTGGTAGAATTAGGTTTAGCACACTAATTCACAAAGTGGCAGAGAACAGCCTAAGAATGATCAAAACCATCATTCAAGAAAGAGTAACTGGTCCAGACACATGGTCAAGGGATTGATCCCCAACAGAAGAAACACGAAATGAATCTAGTGACTGAAGTTCTAGGTAGGAATCTTATAGATTTGGGTCGTCAACAATGTTTTCCCCTTACCTTCCAGTTGAAGGTTAGGACTGTGAGTCAAAAGGAAGATATGGAAGTATACAGCAGAGAGTGAAAAAGAACTGACCCAAGGGATAGGCTTCTCTTAAAGAATCTGAGGACTCCATCTCAGTGTCCCAGTCACATGTAAATCCCATGTAATTTCATGCGTCCGTGTATCCATACACAGTCCTTCGTCCGTGTGAAACTTCCCTCCCTTCATTCTCTCTTCCTGACATCTGAAGACAGCACAATATCACCTCTTTTATGATGATGCCCAGGCTCTTTTGGACAGTCACTTCCTCTGCCCCATACTCTTAGCACTTGGCAGTCCGCTTATCCGGTACTTATCCCATTGTTACTCCTTTTATAAGCATCCTGTTATTACACCAGACCGTACATTCCTACAAATGTTTTTGTTTTTTTGTTTTTTTTGTTTTTAAAAAGATTTTATTTATTTATTTGAGAGAGAGAGAATGAGAGACGGAGAGCATGAGAGGGAGGAGGGTCAGAGGGAGAAGCAGACTCCCCGCTGAGCTGGGAGCCCGATGTGGGACTCGATCCCGGGACTCCAGGATCATGACCTGAGCCGAAGGCAGTCGCCCAACCGACTGAGCCACCCAGGCGCCCTTGTTTTTTTTTTTTTTAAATTTGCATATAGTTAATACACAATGTTACATTAGTTTCAGGGGGTACAACACAGTGACTCAGCGTCTCCATATGTTATGCTGTGCCCACCACAGGCGTAGCTGCCATCCATCACCATACAACGCTATTACAGTATCAACTGGCTATATTCCCCATGCTGTGCCTTTTATTCTCACACCTTATTCATTCCATAACTGGGAGCCTATATCTCCCTCTCCCCTTCACCCATTTCGCCCTCTCCCCAGCCCCCCACCCCTGTGGCAACGGTCAGTGTGTTCTCTGTACTTACAGGCCCAATTCTGCTTTTTGTTTGTTTATTCATTTGTTTTGTTTTTTAGATTCCGCATATGAGTGGACCTACCAATGTTTGCTGAGGGAAAGGACAGATGAATACGATCTCACGGCCAGGGCTTAAAAGGAAAATGGTTCAAGAAGGATGATTCATTCTTCAAAACAAATTCTGTCAACTCCATCACAAATGAGCCTGTTGAAGAGGCAAAGCAGAAAGCATCTCAAGAACCAAATGTATCCTGATGAACTCCGGTTTTCAATAGGCATGTACAAAGAATGGCAGAGAGGAACAAAATGAAGCTTAGACAAAAGCAACAAGCAAATGACAGAAACCTAGAAGAACAACAATGGAAATCTGAAGCTCAGAATGAACAGACGGTTGTAATCAATGCAAAGGAAAAAGTCACAAGGAAATTTTTGGGATGCTGACAGAATGAGGCTGCAAGAAGCAATAGGGCCAGTGTCCACGGCACACTGGGTGGAGTTAACTCATAAGAGGGAGAAAGGAGATCTAGTTCACTCCAATGTGGCAGCACTATCAAAGAGACCATCCTAAAAAGGATGAAGCATCACAGCTAAGAAAATGAAATCCAGGACGAAGTCTCTAGCCCTGTGAGAAACAACTCCCTTCGTTGTGGAACCATTACCAGTAACCTCTGAAGAGTCCTGAAGAAAGACAGGAATTAGAAAAAAATAAATTCTGGTTTTCAAAAGAAAAAAAAAAAATCAGATTCTAGAAATGACACACTGAGCAGCTTGATCGTGACTCCCTGAAAAATAAACTGACAGATATTAGACTAATCATCTGTGACTACTTGAAGAGAAATTATTGACTGCTAGGAACCACCATGACTATAAGAAAATGAGGGAAAATGAACTAACACAATTCTCTTTTTTAACAGTACTGCTAGATTTGGCATATCAATCAATGGGCATGTCGCATGTATATCAAGATTTCAGTAAGGTCCTTGAGAATGTCTGACACTACCTTCTTAAAAGTAAGATGGAAACAGATGAGCTAGAGAATTTAGTTAACTGAACTCAGAGCAAGATGATTTATAGCAAGTTGGAAGAGTTAAAGATAATTATTTAATCCACTGATGATGGTACTAATGTGCCATAATTCGTACAGCTCTCCAATTCAGCATTTTTATCAACTACTTGGATAAGGATACAGAAGGCATGCTGTTCAGGTTGTATATCTGACCCAAGCGAGGAAGGCTGGCAAATATGTTTGATGTAAAAAATCAGGTTTCAAAATTCCGGGAAAATTAGAATAAGGGATAGAAAACAAACAAGATAAAATTAAAAGTCCAATTCCCATAAGGAAAAACACTATTTTCCCCTCAGTGTGAATACAATTGTTACCAACTAATAAAATACTGTATTAATGAAAATAAAAGGATAACAACTAATATTCCTATAAATGCATTAATCAGACCATACCGCGATAGTGAAAAATCTGAAAACTGTCTTAGATGGAGAGATTTAGAAACCTAGGATATTCAGTATGGAAAAGAAAAGGTTCAGGAAGAACATGATGTTGCCTTCAAACACATACAATGATAATATATGAAAGTGGGATTTGATTTGATATATTCTGCATGGATCCTCAGTAACTGAGAATAAGTAAATAAATTGAAAAAAAAAAGTAAATTTAAACTAAAACTTTAAACACAACTTTCTATTAACAAGAACTTTTCAAGAAAGAAACAAGTACCCCCCGGGAAGGGGGGGGTCCCTGGAATGCCCCTGTAGGTGGAAAAGTTCAAATCCAGATTGAAAAAGGCCTATTTGTCAGATGCAGCAGAGATTCTGTCCTTGGCATGGTGGCCCCGATGACCTCAGCCCTTCTCCTAAAAGATCTTATGTTTCTGAACTTAGACATGGTGCCCGTATTAAGAAGATGAGTGGAAGAAGAAAAAGGAGATGTCAAGTTAACACGAATTTGATACTTACTAAAGAAAATGCTATCTTTTCTTTCTAATTTCTCAATCACTTCTTCCAGGCTCCCAGGGCATTAATGAATTACTTTATTACCTGGTACCTCTTCATCCCACACCTACTGCTAGAGAGGGACTGAAGTTCCTCACATGATGTGCCTACAAAATGAAGTCACTGTGAGACAGTGCACTAAAAAAAGGTCTTGGAGACACTCATTAGAATTCTGATTGCAGGAAAAGAAATTTAACAGCTGTTATCAGAGCTATGCAGACATAACCATTCCACTGCACAATGTTTACTTGAAAATGCAGGAAGATTTGCTAATGGCTTGCTTTCTGTACCCAGAAGAGGCTACTACAGAATAGGAGCTGTGCTCCTCAAACATACTGTACATCAAGTTCCTGCCCATAGCATTAAGATGGGCATTCTTCATTTAAAATGCACATAAACGACTGATGCTCACCTATAACAGAAAAGTTATGTTAAAACTCCAATAGTTTAAAACCCAGTCACTTATAGTTTATTTATTTATTTTTTATTTTTTTAATTTTTTTAAAGATTTATTTATTTATTTGAGAGAGAGAGAGAGCATGAGAGGGGGAGAGTCAGAGGGAGCAGCAGACCCCCCGCTGAGCAGGGAGCCCGATGTGGGACTCGATCCCAGGACTCCAGGATCATGACCTGAGCTGAAGGCAGTCGCTTAACCAACTGAGCCACCCAGGCGCCCGCTTATAGTTTATTTTTAAGATTTGTATCAGTAAGGAAGAAGTCTTAAACACTTAGGAATTCTTCAGCTACCTTTGGACATATATTACAAAGAGGACACATTAGTAACTGCTAAAAAAAAATTTATGACAAAATTTCTATAAAGTTCTAAATGATATATTACAACTGAAAATTTCTAATATGGAATAGATTGATTCTACTTATTTTTACACTATACTTGGAAGGCAGTATGGAAGTCGTAGTTAATAAAGGTCTAAGAGCTGAACACAGAAGGAAGAAATCCTGACTCATTACTTACTAGCCATATCACTTGGGGAGTTACTAAACCACTCCAAGCCTGCTCTCTTGCCTGTCAAAATGAGGAAAATACCACCATCTACCTCATGGGTTGTTCTAAGGATTAAATAAGGTCATATTTGTAAGCCTCCTGGCACACAGTGAGCAATCAGCAAAAAAGAGGGTAGACCACCAATATACACAAGTAAAACTTTACAGCATGTTATAGGCCCTGGTTGGACAGGGTATAGGCAATCTGGTGTGGCTCATCTCCTGCTTTATTGCTTTGTTAATGTTCCCATGACTTTACATAAGGGTCAGTCATCAAGCTGGCCTCTCTGGGGGACCCCACACCCCCACCTCTGATGGACCATCCCCACTAACTGACAAACATGCTTTACTTCTCTTCCTCCTCCGTCTTTTTTTTTTTTAATTTTTGAAAGAGAGAGCTGGGGGGGGGGGGGGGAGGGCAGGGCAGATTCCCCGCTGAGCAAGGAGCCCAATGCGGGACTCGATCCCAGAACCCTGGCATCATGACCTGAGCTGAAGGCAGGCGTTTAACCAACTCATCTACCCAGGTGCCCTCCTCCGTCTTTATAAACTTACCCTTCCTTGACCTTCACATCTCCCTCCTGCCATGGCCCTAATTTTTGGCTTCCCTTCCCAGCCAAGTTCCCAGAAGAACTGCCTAGAAGTTCTTACTTCATTCCCTTACTTCCCATTTGCATTACACTGACTTCTCCCACTACTGCACTGAAACTGCTTTTATTCAATCATCAATGACATCCACGTGGCCAAACCTAATGGATAGGATACTTTTCAGTCCTCATCTAATTTACCTCTTACTGCTTCCAAAACCTCTGATCGTTCTCTCTTTCTTGAAATGCTTGCTCTTTTCTCTTGGCTGCTGTGATTCCATCTCTTCTGGATTTCTTCCTACTAGACCAGTAAAGGCTGGAGTTATCAATTCTGTTCCCCATTCCTAAGTTCTGTTCTCTTTTCACATTACATTCTCTCCCTATATGATCCCATCCATTCCCCTGCTGGCTGGGGCCAACAACTCCTCAACTTCTATCTCAGCCTAGACCACTCTGTTTTCACTCCAGGCACATCTACCCAACTGTACATTTCGTGGTTCTACTGGGATGTCTCATAAGCATCTCAAAATTAACATGTCCAAACTTAAATTCTTGAGATTCCCACTCAAAACTATTATTTTCCTAGTTTTCCCATTTCATTTAATGGTACCTCCATTCCTCTAGTTGCTTAATCCAAATTCCCAAATGTGGCTAACAAACACCTACATGACTTGCCGCACCACTTCTCCACCCTTCTTGTGCTATCCTCCCTAAAACACTCTGTTCCAGCACCAGAGGCCTTCCTGCAGACCCAGGAATCTGCCACGCCTTTTCCCCCCTTAAGGTCTTGGAATCTCAGTGTTTCCTCTACTTAGAACAGACCCCTCCTTTCCTTTTTCCCCAGCCCTTCTCCTAAACACATAGATCATATGGCAAATCCTGCCCATGCCAAGATCAGCTTAAATATCATTATTTTCTAGAGGTCTTCCTTGAATATCACTCCTATCTAGAGTAGATACTGCCCTTACAATTCTTCCATAACATCCTGTTATTTTCCTTCATAGCAAACCGTGCAATTTCTCATGACATATGCATTTATATTTCCTTATTTAATGTCTTTGTGAAAAATAATCTCTAGAAGAGCAAGACCCACATTTGTTGTGTTCACCATTCTACCCACTGGGCTTAACAGATGCAGGCACATAAGGTCTTTCTGAGATATAAGCAATGCTCAAGTTTCTCCCTGTAACACAAGAATCTATTTCAAATCCAAGGATAAACATTATATGACTCAAAGTCTTAAATCTGAGTAAGTCAAAGAACTTGGGACGTCTTAAGTATCTTAAGTGTCTTAGTATCTTTTTTAAATTTTTTTTTTTAAAGATTTTATTTATTTGCAAGAGAGAGAATGAGAGACAGAGAGCATGAGAGGGAGGAGGGTCAGAGGGAGAAGCAGACTCCCTGCTGAGCAGGGAGCCTGATGTGGGACTCAATCCCGGGACTCCAGGATCATGACCTGAGCCGAAGGCAGTCGCTTAACCAACTGAGCCACCCAGGCGCCCTTAAGTGTCTTAGTATCTTAAGTAGATACTTAAGATGTCTTAAGTATCCACTTGCATCAGATAATATAAAAACCAATATGGTCATTTATTCAAACTTAGAAAAAGGTTTTCCTGTGCATTAAAAATAAACAGGAAGAAAGTCAAGATTATTTATATTAGGTTCATAACTCAATTTTATAATTTTAAGTTTTCATTGACCTGTTAAAGACAGTACAAATTGCACTTAAATATTAGATGTATGTGTGTTTATAACTTTTATGTTTAAAAAAATCCATATGTTCTTATAAAAGAAAAACTGTTATATGTTTTTGCATTTAAAATCCATTTACTTTTATAAAAGAAAAATAACCTGAAATCCTGATTATATATGGTCAGGGCTGTATTTAGAAAAATTAAATTTATTTCATTATCTAGCAAAAGTAGTCGATTTAGCAAAAGGAAACACCCCCCCACACACACACACAAAATGATGGAGCCATTGAAATGGAGATGACTCAGTCCCCAGTGACCTCACCAGCATCTGCTTCAATTACCTTCTGAAAATTAAATAACCAAATTACCATTCAGCTTTCTGCTGTGCTAACAAAATTAATCTGAAATATCAAAATTCATCTCCTTTAAATTATATATTATACAACTTCTAAACCAAAAGCTCTCCTAGCTCTGAATTGTGAAAAACATGCACCGCAGCTGTCATAATCAACAGTAACATAGTCTCATAGACACAGGAAAAATGAATAAAATGATTAATGACTTGGCTGAAACCATCCTTGACAGTAATTTGATTTAAATCATGCGACCTATTCAAAATTAGAATCTATCAACTTTGCATCTATTCCGCTTTGTACAACAGATGTGTTCTTGAAAATGTATGTGCAAACTATATTTTAAATACTGTAGAGTGATTCAGAAATATAATTTGGTTTTTTGTTTTTGTTTTTTTTTTAGTATAGAAAAGAATATTTAAAGCATGAATAATTGGCCTCTGATTTAATTGCTTCCTAAGTTCACATGATCATATTTTGGTCATCTAGTCTATCAAGTATTCCATAAACACACTAATAAAAGCCATTTTAAAATCTGGATGTAATCCATATTTTTGTTCTCTGGTTCTTCCATATCTACTTCATACGCTATGTTCACACCTAAACAATTTAATGTCTCACAACCATCAAGCTACACTTCTCACTTTAGTGCAGGATAGCCCCACCTCACAGTCATCTTTAATTCTTCTTCAAGTGATTTCAGGTACGCCTGATTTCAGGTTCTAGTAATGTAACTACTGAGAAAACACCTCCTTTTTTGCTCTCCACCACCCTCTACCTAAGCAGAAGCTAACTCCTGTCTTGCTTTGGGAGGAGACCCAGGGTTTCCCAGATCCAGCTAACTCATCTTCCCTTTTTTTTTTTTTTTTAAGATTTTATTTATTTATTTGAAGAGAGAGACACAGCGAGAGAGGGAACACAAGCAGGGGGAGTGGGAGCGGGAGAAGCAGGCCTCCCAGGGAGCAGGGAGCCCGATGCGGGTCTCGATCCGACGACCCTGGGATCAGGGCCTGAGCCGAAGGCAGACGCTTAACGACTGAGCCACCCAGGCGCCCCTCTCATCTTCCCTTCTTATCCCTAGGGTGGTGAGACCCTTGGATTCTTGCTCTATGGTACTGACACAGCAGTCTGCCTTATTTGGTGCTGAATCACACTGCAAACCATGGACTGCGACGTGTCTTACTCAGTCTCCTTAAACTTGGCCCATTATCCTTTTCACTACCAACTTGATTTACATGTGAAAAGAAAAAAGCTAGAAAAAGTAGGCAGGACTGTTGCACATTCACTGGTATAATACACGACAAAATGAGTACAGAAAAAAATGGGGAATTAACCATTTTGTTTACGCAAACTTTATTTAAAGTGGTAAACGAAGGAAAAGGGAAGTAAAAAAGCATGAACACATGACCCATGGCTCAAGCACCAAGCATCTTTACAATAAAAGTGCCCAAGCAAGGAGAATTTCAGCTTGTTAGGGCCTCCAACTTTGAATCTAGAGAGGAAATAATAGGGCACTTCTTGCCAGTCCCCAAAAATAGAGAGAAAGGTCAGGAGATTGGTGGCATTTTTGTTGGTATGTGGAGACTTTCAAAGTTTCCTTGAAGGACCAGAGATTTCTAGTTTGTTTCAAAGTTCCTAAGAACAATTTTGCATTGAAAATCAGAAAATACCAGTTTAGTACTTTAATACATTTAATGATTTAGATCAGTGAGTCTCACTTATCCTTACCTGGATAACCAATAAAGTTCTATGAAATTCAACATAGTTTAATGAAGAATATGGCATAATGATTGGAGGCATGGGCTAGGAGGTCTGGCACACCTGGGCTGAGTCCTGGATCTGCCACTTTGTAGTTATGTGACTCTGGGCAAATTCCACAACACCTATAATAAAGTTTAGCATCTTTATCTGTAATTAGGATAATAACAGGACCTACTTCATGGAGTACTTAGGAGATTACATGAGTACACAAATGTGCTTGTTACATAGCAAATGTTCAACAAATGCTATCATTCACACTGAATGACCGTTAGATGCAGGGCATAAAGTTAGACCTTGTGAGGAATATAAAAATGAAAAAGAACCAACAATAAATAACAAAAAATAAGGCAGAGAAGACGAGAGTATTATGGGTATATCCAAAGACAGACTGTGTTCAGGGCCCCAAGAGAAGGCATAAGGAGGCCTTATCAATGCCCTCTGGGTCCAGTGGCAGGGGAGGGCACATCTAGTTGTGTGTGTGTGTGTGTGTGTGTGTGTGTGTGTGTGTGTGTTTGGAGGGTGGTTAAGAATTAAATGAAATAGAAAAGGTGTCAAGGAGACAGTATCACAATTACAGTTGGGTTTGTCCTCACTGTATACAGAGAGAGGACACTGATAGCGAAGTTCATCATAAAAATAAAGTGTAAGACATGGACAGGAAAATCCAAGAAGGACATAAAGACAGAAAGGTAGGAATGAACCATATTGTGCAGAACCTCAAATTTGAGAGAAGAATCTGGGATGCAGCAGTGACATATCTGAACTCTGTCTCAGGAAGACTAATCTGGGAAGATGCGTGGGAAGATACGCAATTAGCATTTGACTTATGAGGGTAGAAGGGGTGACTGACGGAATTTTCAGATACGAGTTTCGAAGAAAAAGAAAGAAAACTTTCTACTAAAATCACCGACAAGTGGAGTCCAGGCATGAGCTAGGAAGTTCCAGAGCTGTAAGCACAAAGCATTTTTCTGGTTCAGAACTCAATTTTCTCACACTGAAGAGTCACTGTACCAGCAATAATGAAAGTTTTCAAAGGCATGTGCCAAAGCATCTCCAGCTGAGGCAGTGCCAAGTTTCAGACAAATTCAGAAGTCAGTTCAGTTGAAGTCTTCCTCAACTGTCAGCAACATCATTAAAAAAGGAGGGATACAGCTTAAATCATTTACTTTTCAAGTGCTTCGGACTCATCTGCGTCTAGAGTCTTGGGTCTTTCACTGAAGGCTGTGACCACAGCATGTTTATGGACAAGTTTCAAGGTATATAAACTCCCTGAAAACTTACACCAAATGTATGCCTATATATTTATTCTTCCTTTTTCTCAGTTATTCCTGTATTCCTCATTTAGGCAGCATGCTTTTATATTAAAATCCATTAGTGCTAATTTTTCATTGGTACTTACTCTAAAAGACTTTATATATGTATTTTGATTCAATCCTCCAACAATATCTTACAGTAGGTACTATTATTCTCATTTTAGAGAAAACTATACCCAAGGCCCCAGAGCTAGTAGGTAGTTCTAGAGGAGAAACCTACAGGTGGCCCAGAAACAAAAAAGTTCCCCAAGTTTCACGATCAAAATAGTTCCATTTGGTGGTTCTGTTAGGTTACAGCTTCATCAGGTCTCACTCCAAGATCTAGGACAATCCAGATCAGCCTGAGATTTCAAATAGAAGGATACCTGCTTGTCACTGATCTTTCAAATCAGTTTTATAGGGAGCCATTATACTGCAGTGGGGGAAAATATATTTACAGAACAGGTACTTTATGTACAGTTGTCTTTGAACAATTGGTTAACATGTATTAAATCAGCAATTTTCAAAGAAATCTGTTGTTCAGTGAGGAAAATAACCTCACTCCCAGTATACTAACCACCAAAGACTCCTCTAGAACAATGAGTTCTTTTGATCATGGCCCACAATAAAAAATAATTTTAAACTGTGATTCAAGATATACGTATTTATATACATTTAAAACAAAATTTTCATGAAATACTATTTATTCTGACTACCTACAATGCTTTCTGATATTTTCTATTCTGTCTAGCTTTAGTCCAGACTAATCTATTCTGTTCCATTCCATTAGAAGAAACGCGGTTTCTTATCCACTTAATTGATTTCACGATGCCCCAATGGGTTGTAACCTACAGACTGTAAAGCAGTATACTGCACGGGGAGTTAAATCAAGTAACTCTGCCTGTTCCTTAAAAACAAAGCAAAAAGCATGAGTCTGTTAATGTCTAAATGTTTATAAGCCTTTTTAAAAATCTGTAGAAAAAAAGTTAATGATTTCTTAAAAACATCAGCAGCTCCCACTTGACCATGGACATTTTTCCCATTAATGAATGACAGGCAATATGTAAATGTTCTCTTAAGAGCTGCTTGATCTGAATTCAATCAAAAAAATACGAAGCATAAGCCTTTAACAACATCACAGCTCATTCAAGAGTTTAACTGGCAATTAGTAATATTTTCAAATAAGGCACAAGCAGCTTTTTATAGGAAATGGTTTTAAAATATTCTCAGTCTTTCTTAAGATTAATAAAAATTGCTGAATACTAAAAAATTTATAGTGATAAAAATTAAGACTCGGGGCACCTGGGTGGCTCAGTTGGTTAAGCGTCTGCCTTCGGCTCAGGTCATGATCTCAGGATCCTGGGATCGAGCCCCACATCAGGCTCCCCACTTGGCGGGGAGCCTGCTTCTCTCTCCCCCCACTGCTCACTCTCTCTCTCTCTCAAATAAATAAATAAAATCTTTAAAAAAAATTAAAACTCACAAACCATTTAGATCCTACACTAGAGAAGCTGTTCTAAATATTGTCAGTCTTTTAGTTGGTAAAAAAAAAAAAAAAATTTAACACTTGCCACGTGCCAACCACTATTAAATTAACGAGGCACATGGAAGGAGCACTGACCTATTGCAGAGTCCCACCCCTCCAGATGGGCCACTTGGGGGGGAGACAGAGTGCAAACACATGAACAAGAGCTCTGAAGATCGTCCACGGAAGTGCTCCTGGGCCACGCTAGGTGATCACTGCAGGAACTCATGGCGATGACAGTCTTCTAGGATGGTTCTTAGAAACTGAAATCAAATATGCTTTCCAGTAAAACCAACCAGAACATTCTACTTTCAAACCCATGTACAATTTTTCCTACTTCCCACATCACGATGCCAATAACATGTTCTATTCCCCCTCTCAATGTAAAAATTAATGCTTAATGCAATTTAAACAGAGATAATATGAAATAAAGAAAAAGAATCAGAGATACAGACAAAGTAGACTGGGATTCAGGGCTCAGCTCATCCATTTAAAGGGTAAGTCATGTGAGGCAAGTTATTGAACCTCCTGAACTACAGATGTGTCATCTGCGTTTCTATCTACTCACACGATCATTGTGAGGGTACAGGGAGAGAAGGCACGTGAAGGCACTTTGTAAAGGGCCAACAAATGCTGTTATTATTAACTTTTATTAGCACCACTAGACACAGCGAAACTGAGAGAATAAAATATTAACCAAATATTAAGACAGTAGAGCATTATAACACTGACCAAGCGCTTAAAACAGTTCTATTTGCTTTTCATGTATCAGCTCAGTGAAAACCTACATTATGACTGAATATCTTGAATCCCACCGCTGGTAATAATCAAGTTTCTCCTCAAATCTTGGACACGCTAACGTTCTCTAATGGTCCTTGGCCAGCAGGAAAAAACAATCTACAGACTGTTAATTAAAGGAAGGGCGAGAGTTCACATCGCACCGCACCACCCACGTGGCATATTCATTCTCAGCACTGGTATACCACAAAGTGGTAGCTCTTTCCTAGGGTTCAAAGGCAGCCTCTGTGGGGCTGGAGAGGGGGGGCCCTCCCTGTAGCCTCAGCAACTCTGCAGACCAACCAGCCAGACCCATCCAGTTGATACCTGCCACTGGATCTTAGGCTCTGTACATGACCAAAAGGGCATTCTGGGGTTTTCTGACCAAATGTGTTTCTGCATTCATTTCTATTATAGGCAACTACTCTTTTCAGATAAGAGGCAAGGCTAGCGAGTAACGTGAATCTCTGTAACGCAAAACCCCGACTTACGTAGGTCAGTTACCCAGACTACACGTTTCCTCCTGCCTTAGTTGGTCAATATGCTGACATTAAACTTGACAAGAGGTAGTATGGGATGTCCTCACAAGCTATAAACAAGTTTATCTTTTAAAGGGTCACATAGAACTTAGGATGTAGGGGCGCCTGGGTGGCTCAGTTGGTTAAGCGACTGCCTTCGGCTCAGGTCATGATCCTGGAGTCCCGGGTTCGAGTCCCGCATCGGGCTCCCTGCTCGGCGGGGAGTCTGCTTCTCCCTCTGACCCTCCCCCCTCTCATGTGTGCTCTCTCTCTCTCTCTCATTCTCTCTCTTTCAAATAAATAAATAAAATCTTTAAAAAAAAAAAAAAGAACGTAGGATGTACCTCTGCACATGAATTCACAATGATGTGAACCGTGTTCTACAGGCCCCCTCCTGCCACCAAGTTGCCCCACTGCCACGTGGAGCATTGCAGAGTATAAGCTGTGGTTGCAGAAGGCCAGGGCTGGGCTCAAATCCTGCCTCACCCGCCTGCTGTATCATCTCACTCAAGTTTATCCAACCCCTCTGAGTCTAAATTTCCAGAACACTCCAATCATATTTGGGCATGAAAATTTTCATAGATCAGATGCTTGGTATGAGGGTACTGTGGGCCAGTTCTCCCAACCTTTTTCACAGGAAAGCATCCACAGGAGAGGGTAATACACTCTACCCGGGATAAAATGCTACTCATGGCTAAAGGTGACCAGCCTACATGGTCCTACCCGGCCACTCTAAGGGCTGAGGAGTCGGTGTCTCTGGCATGCACACCCAAGACATGAGTGTGTGTCAAACCCGAGTGGTGAGGTTCTGATTACCAGTTCATATACATAAAATAGGCTGGTATGGGGCCAGCAGGTCATTGACAATTTCATCCCATGGGCCTGGGCTCCTACTACGAAATAAAAGGGTGCCTTAGAATTCTCAAAGCCAGGGCGCCTGGGTGGCTCAGTCGTTAAGCATCTGCCTTCTGCTGGGCTCATGGTCCCGGGGTCATGGTCCCAGGGTCCTGGGATCGAGCCCCGCATCGGGCTCCCTGCTCGGCGGGAAGCCTGCTTCTCCCTCTCCCACTCCCCCGCTTCTGTTCCCTCTCTCGCTGTCTCTCTCTGTCAAATAAATAAAATCTTAAACAAAGAATTCTCAAAGCCCTTTGGACTACATAGTTCCACTTTATGCTATTCCAGAACCAGTTGTGCTCGTAACAATGTACCCTTGGGAAACTGCTGACTGCACTTTGGACTGTTGTGATTACTCGTGCCTCCCTGATCTGAACCACAGGAGCAGCTCATGGGATGGGAGGAGGGTATCAAGATGAAGATTTTTAGGTGAAGACGAAGGTGCAGATAAGCATAGAAGCCAAGGTCAGAGGTGACTGAGCACTCACTGTGCCAAGCAATATGTTACCTCCATCTTCACAGCATCTTGGTTTGGTTTTGCTTGAATAAGACAGCCACACAACTGACTTTGTATATTTAATAAAAAGACTATCCAGTGGGTTCAAATATCAGCCTCCAGATCCTCCTCCCTGAAGAAGGGGCTAAACCTCAATCAGTGTGGATAAGGGACCAGACCTGGTTCAACTCTGGTCCTCCTTGCTGTGTCCCATTTGGACTTCATCACCTTGGCTCAGGCTGGGAAGCTTCCTTCTTCAAAGCCATTTTGTTAGTAGGTTATTATTAGCCACACTTAACAGCAACAAGAAATGCAGGGTGAAATTTAGAAAACTTGGCCAAGGTCATACACTGGAGTGGTTTTCAAACACCAGGTACTCTGCTGATGGTTCAGAGGTTCAAGGATGAAGAATTGCCAGGGTGGAGGCTGGGGATGCAAGTGGGGGGGGTGTCAGAGGAGTGGGGATCGGAGCTGAGATGTGCTCTACGTTCTGCAACCTTCAGCGTCTGGGGTGGGAGGGTGAGGCAGAAAGAAGAGCGTCATCCCCCTCCACGCTGCACACAACTGGCTCAGGGGGGCTGGGGAAGAAGACAGCAGGTGGCGGCAGCAGCCCTGCTTTTCTGGAAAACCAGGAAGCAGTGGGAAGAGGGACCTATACGAACCAAACAGAGTCTGCTGATGAGTCTCTACCACTCAGTGCCTATTTACAGGCCCTGTCAGACCTTATCTGAGGGGAAAAGTCAATCTCCTACAAAACACCGCTTTAGGTTCACTGAAAATATATTTTTGATATCCTAAATTGACACTCGATCCTGCATGCTGTTTTTAAAAAATGTTCAAACATACAAAGAGCATAAAGAGACCTGCACAAAAATCGCTAAATGGGTTCTAAATTCTGCAAAAGCCACATAACGTCAAAGTGTGGAAGAAGATGACGAAGGACAGCACATGGAGTACAACCTGCTTTCATAACTCCGTTTTTCACTTAGTTGCAAGACCTGTCAAGTGTCGAGGAATTAATCCACATATATAATATACTAATTTTGTATACACAAATTCTTTGCAATAGCATGGGGAAAGGTCTCATGAATCATTCGATCTGGAATAGACAACTGGTATAAAACGACACCGAAGATCCTGAAAACCAGGTGGGCCAGGCCAGGAGATCCTGAAAACTCCTTAGCACGTATCCAGAATAAATCTATCTAGTAGTAATGCTAATTCACCCTTCCATTTAGAGTTACATCGGCATATTTCAAGATAAATGCTAAGAAAGGAAGTACTGGGTGATCCTCAAATTGCTAATTTCAATCCAAAATTATTAAAATGGCATCTTTTAAACTTAACTTTGCTTTGGTGTTAAATTCAGAGAGAGGGAGAGGGACGTCCACTAGGAGGTAGATAAAGGATTATTTACCAAACACACACAAGCATACAGTGTTTATGAAAACACATGGTAAAAAAAGTACACCAAGAAAACAGAGGCTATTTAATGACACGGAAGGAAAAAGGGATGAAGACAGGGGGAACAGAGTTTAAAAGCAATTTTTCGGGTTTCAGATACGTATCATGGTAACAGGTAGAAATAAGGACAAATCTTTTGATCTCCTCTGCATACCAGTAGAGATTTATGTAAGGTAGTGTGATTGCATCAGTTCAGCCTTAGCCTTGGCCTGACTTTACGTTCTGCTGTGGAAATCTTGCTTGGACCGCCCTTATGCACACTGCTCCAGAGAAATCAGCCCTGTGTTGTCAGAAACTGACTTTCAAGTAGGTCCTCTTGGTAATTCCATGTTATGGTAATTCCACAGTTTAGTCAGAAAGTATTTGAAAAGAGTATTAACTTTGGTTGCCTCTTTTCTGATAATGGAGGGTTTTCTGGTTTCCCTTTAGCTTTTAATAGCTTGACCATTTTGGGCCACCAGTGCACTGTAACAACTAAACTACAGATTTGTCTGTTCTCTCTCTCTCCCCCATTTCCTAGTAACTAATCATGTTGGCGTGCTGTTAGAACAGCATCACTGATTTTTGTTCTTGGCCTGTTATCCTTATGCTTGTAAGGTCATACTTAATTTTTGGATATGTTTTACTTTTCATTGTTAGAACAGTTGTCACAAGAGGTCAAGGCAAGCATGACAATTAAATTTTACATCTCTGACGCTGAAAAAAAAAAACGGTGCTGTTCTTCCAGAACAGTGTCCTCTTGCATTCTCAATTGAGGGGGCCCCCCTTATTCTACATCTTAGGAAATAGAGGTGGTTAACTTTGCACAGATTGTGAACCACCCATCGCCCTTACTGTTGGAATCAGTGTGCAGTCAAGCTGAGAAGGCACTGTAGCTTTCCAAGTCACTATCTAGGGCATCCATAAGCAGAAAGAAAAGAAAACACATTGACCGAAACTCGTATCTCATATAAAAATTAATTCAATGGATGACCGACAAGTTTAAAACATAGTATTATAAAACCTGTAGAAAAAAAAGACAAAAGCAAATCTCTAGGACTTAAGGCTGGGTAAAGCATTAGACTTGATGCCAAAAGCATAATCCATAAAAGGAAACACTAATAAATTGAATCGCATCAAAAGTAAAAACTTACGCTCTGCAACAGATGCTGCTAAGAAGAGGAAAACAAAAGCTACAGACTGGGAGAAAAGAGCTACAAAGCCTCCATCAAAGGAAGAGTATCTAGAGTGCATAAAGAACTCTCAAAACTCAACAGTAAGAAAACAGGCAAAAGACTTATGAAAAGGCACAGCTCTGCAGATGGATAGAGAGCTAATAAACACACGAAAAGATGTTCGGCTTCTCTGGTCATTAAAGAAATGCAAATTAAACCAGGAGTTATCACTACACATTTATCCAGAATGGCTAAAATAAGAAAGAGTGATAATACCAAATGCTGATGAGGATGTGGAGGAACTGGGTCATTTATGCAATGCTGATGGGAAGGCATGTAAAGTGGTAAAGCCACTCTGGAAAAGGGGATGGCAGTTTCTTACAAAATTAAACATGCACTTAACATCTGACCCAGCAATTCCACTCTTGGGCATTTATCCCAGAAAAATTAAAACTTATACTTACACAAAAACTTATACACAAATGATCCTAGTGTCTTGATTTGTGATAGCTCCAAACTGGATATAACCCAAATGTCCTTCAATGGGCGAATATTTAGAAAATTGTGATACAGGCATACCATGGAACACTACTCAGCACCAAATCGGAACTATTGATATATATGAAACATCTTGAACAGATCTCAAGTGCTATGATCTGAATATCTGTGTACCCCCAAAATTCATATGTTCAAACATAATGCCAAATGTGATGGTGTTGGAAGGTGGAGCCTTTGGGGAGTGATTAAGTCATGAGGGCGGTGTCTTCATGAATGGGATTAGTGCCCTTAGAAAAGAGGTATGAGAAAGCTCCTTGCCCCTTCTGCCATGTAAGGTTAGAGCAAGAAGAGGGCCTTATATGAACCAGGAAGCGGCCTCTCGCCAGACACAGAACGTGGCACCACGGTCTTGGACTTGCAACCTCCAGAACTCTGAGAAATACAGTTCTGTTGTTTATAAGCCACGTAGTCTATGGTGTTTTGTTACAGCAATCTGAGTGGGCTAAAACATCAGGGAACAGCACTAAATGAAAAAAAAAATCTAATCTCAGAGGGTTACAGGTTATATGATTCCATTTATATAATATTTCTGAAATGACACATTACAGAGATGGAGAACAGATTCGTGGTTGTCAGGGGTGGCAAGTAGAGGGAAGGAAGTGAATGCAGCTACAAAAGGGTAGCACATGAAACCTATTGGATCTGTATCTTGATCGTGATACAGCCACACAACTTTATACATGTGATGCAATTACATGGAACTAGATACACACAAATACACAAATGAATGCTTGTAAACCTGGTGAAATCTGAATCAGGTTGGTGGATTGCATCAATGTCAATTTCTTAGTTGCCATATTATAGGACAGTTGCATAAGGTGCTCCCACTGTGGGAAACTGGATGAAGGGTGCAGGGTGGCTCTCTGTAATATATCCTACAACTATATGTGAATCTATAACTATCTTAAAATAAAGCATTTTTAAAGATTACTATCTAGTTCTTATTTATTCTAGGTGCCCTCTTTCTAATGTTCCACCCATTAGATGCCTGATTTCTTCTTTCCCTGATCTTGCTACTCTGTAGTCTTAATAATGGAAAACATTGCACTACAATTAGTCGTTTAACTCTTGCTTTCCAAAAACTCTTACTTACAGTTTACTATTACTAACTGGGGCATGCCAATATTCGAATACTGACTCTTAAGCTGCATGAAATGGACGAAATGCTTCCTGAGTCTTAGTTACCTCACTGGTAAAATAGGGGGAAATGTAGGTTAGGTTTATTGTGAAGATAAATAAAATAATAAAGAACTTTATACATAGTAGTTCCTTAAAAGTTCATTTCCTTCCTTTTCCTATTAACAGTCTAAAACCTAGCTTAATTTCTGGATAAAAAATATCAACAAAAAACTTTGGTTTTCAGTTTCCAAGGCTTACATTTGGAAAACAAGAAATGCATCTTTAACAAGCACAGACTGGGGATGTGGTGAGGCTGAATTCAGTTCTTCAGAAATATTTCAATTTAGGAGACCATAATGATAATTTTAAGCCTATGTGTTCTCATTTCGAGTCTGAAAACATTCTATCAAAATGGTGTTTTAGCATATCATGCACTTTATTATGATGAGTACCTGCCCAATATATGGTTAAATCTTTAAAGAGTAACTGATCATATATTAGATTACATCTATTCACAAACCAACAACTGTATATATGTTGGATGAGTTCAGCTTTAGTAATGACACAAACTCCAATGGTAGAATTTCATCCATTCCATCTACTTACAAAAATACTTTTCAGTAACAGACTCCCAACAAGGTAATAAGCTTAAAATATGTCATAGATTTTTAGTTATAGCTAAACCAAGTAAGCTACGAGAGCAGCAGGAACTAAGCATTTGGGATCTAAGATTCAATGTAGGTTGCTAAATGTGGGATCCCAAGCAACATGCAGCTCAGTGCATAATGATGGTGCGAGATCCCCTGGGCAGCACCAGCCTGAGAGAACTGTCAAAGATGGAAAGAAAAGAATCGATTGTTCTTCCTCTACTGCGAGTAAGAAAAAGGATGAAAACAAAGCGCATTTAACTTCTCCTGGACACCTGCTTTCTTTATGAACACTCGCCAAACACAGAATGCCAACTAATACTTGAGGACAAAGTCTCCCCGCAAATATTTAAATACCGATAATAATTTTGCAAAGCAATGCTTACCGAGCAAAATAACTTTGTTTCCGTTCCTTCTTCTCTTCCTTGGTATCCATAATACACAATCAAAATGCAAAGTATTTGGAAAAGTCCTTCTTTTTAAATCAGTGAATCATAACCCTATAATAAAAAAACAACAAAGTGACTAAATTAAGAAGTTTATAACAGCCAAGATGAAGAATAAAACAGAGTGGAGCTACATGGCCTGCCATGAACGGAAGATAAACTTGAACCAGTAAATGCAGTCACATGAGTAATACATGAAATGCAAATGTCCATGGGGGGGGCGGGATTTATAACCTACCATCAGGATGGAAGTGTTAAACTAAAATAAAAGGTGGCTGGAAAATTAGACTGAAGTATTTTCCTTACAATTAACAATTATTTTGAAATGTGCTAAAATGAAAACCACTGATTTTTTTTTTTTTTTGAAGATTTTAGGCTGCCTATGCAGCCTAAATTTACGAACTCACTTTTATAGGTAATTGATCATGAATAGGTCTCATACATAATTATGAAAAATGGATCACTTACGTGTTTTACGACAATGTTCTTTCTTTAAAAAGAACATCAGTGTTCTATTTTATTTTCGGAAACATGCCAGCGGCTACATCCCACTTGAGCAAATGTGGAAATGAAAGTACAAAGCCTCAGGAAGCTATTCTTCAAAATGGCTTTATAGGCTTGCTCTGCCCTCCCCACCCTGCTACCCTCACCTATGCTTCCCAGGAGCGTTTGCTTAAACCTGTAATAAAAGGTTGTCTCCAGATCAATCTTCCTTAAATACCACTTTCATCATGCCACTCCCCTGCTCAAAAAGTTCCAGTGTCTACTTTGTGCCTGATTCACTCACCTAAATTTTCTGCAAAGCATTAACCTTCCCTAAAATCTATCCGTTCATCCTGAGGGGTATCAAAGTAAAAGCAGAGAATGTTCATCAATCAAAATTATTTGCTAATTCAATTCAATGAACAATTTTTTAAAAAGATTTTAAAGTAACCTCTACACCCAGTGCGGGGCTTGAATCCACAACCCCAAGGTCAACAGCCACCTGTTCTACTGAGTAAGCCAGCCACGTGCCCCTTCAACGAACAATTTAATTCACAGTACACATTCTATGGAAGGTACTATGATAAGTATCAGAGACCAAAGATGAAGAAGCCATGGTATTTGCCCTAACAGAGTTTACTGTCTTACAAGGGAGATGCTTAGGATTTGAGATCAGTGGGATACCTACTGACTGCTGTGGAGGAGCAAAGGTGCCACGAGAGTCCAGAGGAAGAACACTCGGCCTCGTGCACGGCCTAGCCCATGTACTCCCCATGCACACGAAGATTAGAAGGATGAGTATGGATTTCCTACTAAAAGGGTACAGGGAAGCAGGTCTAGCATGCACAACACAAGAAGACACGATACTTCTCGGCTGCTCCAGGATTAACTGTGAAGCAGGGCAATGGAGGAAGACATGGGCAGGATTAGGGTCATGGCAGGCCTTTCATGTCACACGAAAGAGCTTGATCTTAATCCCAGCTATGCATTATGCCTGCCCCTTCGCGGCTCCTGTGTCAGACCTCACCAAGCAACAGGGCCGCACTCGCTTACAGACATTACCAAACTGATCAACAGGAGATGAAACCAATTTTCTCATCCCTGATGTACATGAAAGGAAGTCACCAAAGCGTTTTACACGAGGGACTGTGATACACCCACACTGGAAGGATGGACTTGAGAGGGTTGAGTCAGCGCGAAATAGATCTGTTAGGAAGAAATTACAGCAAAACTAGTTGAGAGAGGAGGGCCCACATTTAGGCAGCAGTATCCAACATAGAAAGAGGAGGGATGCACTCAAGAAATATTTAGGAGGCAAATGAGTCAAGGTCTGGTGACTCATTCAGTGTAGACAACATCAGAGAGGCAAGATGAAGAATGCCCTCCAAGCTTCTGCTGCAGGGGCTGGGAAGACAGTGACACCACAGATAGAACACAGTCGACATGGGGGCACCTGGGTGGCTCAGATGGTTAAGCATCTGCCTTCAGCTCAGGTCATGATCCCAGGGTCCTGGGATCGAGCCCCACGTCTGGCTCCTGGCTCGGCGGGGAGCCTGCTTCTCCCTCACCCTCTGCCTCTCCCCCTGCTCATGCTCTCGCTCTCTCTCTGTATCTGTCTCAAATGAATAAATAAAATCTTTAAAAAAAAAAAAAAAAAAGAACACAGTCGACATGAAGGGGGCAAGCCGGGTGTGGGTCAGGGCGCAGACACAGATAAAAGAACAGGTTTTGGACACATTGCCTTCGAGGTGCCTGTGGGATAGTCAGCTGGAGACATTCACCAGATGTTTGATTTTGCTTACAGCACATGAGTGTGGTGAGGGCTGGGGCAAAAGATATAGAAGTTATCAGCATATGGTTGTGGTTAAGTCAAAAAAAAAAAAAGAAAAGCAAGCAAGCACGAATACGATGATAACACCCTGCAAACATGACAGCCATGCACAAAGCCCTCCATGGAAACAACAGGGACACAGTCTGAACTCTGACTGCTTTACCTCCATGTCCTTGACGTGGCCTCTGCTCTCGAGGACTTTATCACCCGGTAGGGAAAATAAGATGTGTGCAAAACACTAAAACTCAAGGTAGTAACTTGGAGTTGTCCAAAGAAAGGTAGTAAGAATACAGAAGACACAAAGTTCACTTTTGATCGAGGTGATAAAGTAAGTCTTTCAGGGCAGTGAGGATTTCAGTAGGTAAAAAGAAGAGGGAGAGCATTCCAGAAAGAGGGACCAGCTGGGCGTAGGTATGGACAGAAAAAGAACAAGGCACGTTCAGGCAAGAAGGACAGAGTGGCTACCAGGTAAGAAAAGGGAACCAATCATAATGCCTGCCTACCAGAAGTTATTTACTTCAACGCATTATCCACACGTTATCTCTTTTAATCTTTACAACCACACTGTAAGTTCAGTACCCTTATTTTCACTAAATGGAGGCTGGGAGATACTAATTTCCCTAGTTCCACAGCACTAGCTGTGGTGGAGCAAGGATTTAAATCCAGTTTGGCGCACGCTTCAATGCCTTTCAATAACCTTTGGAGCCAGAAATATTTGGAAATGAGAAAAAGCAGTCTAGAATCAACAGTGCCCAATGCCTCAGTGCAGAATCTGCAGATCGGAGCAAATGTAGCTGGGTGTGGGGGGGAGGGGGTCCCTGAGCCCTCCAGCAGGACTGCACCAGCAGAGGGGTAAGAGTAGAAGCCACGCCTCAAGGAATGAGCATTCATTCAAGAAGCAGGGTGATGAAAGAAAGAAAAAAAAGACAAGACAGTGGTGGTCCAACTCTCCGGAGAGCTCAGTCTCACACTGTGGCCTGAGCCCAGTGGGGGGTCCCTTCACCACCCCCCTCCCTTCCCTTCACCGCCCCGCCATGGGGTCCTTTCACCACCACCCCCCCACTGACCCCACACCTTAATCCTTACTCTTTCTCCAAGCTTCAAGTGACTTGGCTACACTCCTCCATCTGACCAGATCTAGCACAAGGCCCAGTTCTGCTCTACAGCCTTCCCTGACCACTTGTGTGCTCTCCTTTCTCTTCCTTAGGAGCTTATTTCACAGGTCACTGAATACTTACTGTGACGCTCTGAGTCATCCACTGTGTGACACCGCCACTTCACTTAGCCTCCTCAGCCACAAACAAACCAAAAGCACCTTCAGGTCAAAAACCACCATGTTTCACAATTTCCTTTTACTTCCCTAAATACCTAACCCAGAACTAGGTAGTGAATCCACATAAAAGCCAAGCAAGGAATTAATCCAGGCTTGGGGTAAGGTCAATTAATATGGCAGACTGATATACATCCATGAATTCTCCCCTCCCTCTCAATTAAGAATAACTTGGAGGCAAAAAAAATAATAATAGTAACTTGGGGGCGAGAGATATAGATGCAAAGCAGTTTCTCTCTCTCTCAGACGCCAGAAAGGATGAGAATCCCTGATCTGGGCCAGGTGGTTTATTTTAAAGTTCCTCTCCTGCATTCCACCATATGTGATGATCCCTGTTTATTAGATTTCTCCTCATGAATAAAAATGAAGTCATAACAATCTAATTGGAAAATTTTTATATTGCAAGCTGAGCCAGAAACTAATATTTGGTTCTAGTGGAAAAATATTGACAAAAATAAGCATAAGAGAAAAAGATTAAATGATCCAAGAACTGACATCTGGTGCCACTGTGTCTGTTTAGAACTTGAAAAGCTTTTTTTTTTTTTGTTTAATATTCTATCTGATAAAGAAAAAATATACTAATCTTTGATTTCTTTTAAATTTCTGGGAATTTTTGTATTCTTTAAACAAGACATATGCAGTCCTTTCAGGTCTAGACGCACCAGGAGATTAACCAGGAAGAGAGCAGCAAAGGATGCTATAAAAATGATTTGCACAGGGCGCCTGGGTGGCTCAGTCGTTAAGCGTCTGCCTTCGGCTCAGGTCATGATCCCAGGGTCCTGGAATCGAGTCCCACATCAGGTTCCCTCCTCGGCGGGAAGCCTGCTTCTCCCTCTCCCACTCCTGCTGCTTGTGTTCCTGCTCTCGCTATCTCTGTCTCTGTCAAATAAATAAATAAATAAAATCTTTAAAAAAAAAAAAATGATTTGCACAGAGGACCGCACAGCAGCCTTCATGCTTCACTGAAGGACCAGAGCTCCTTAAATCAATCTCTAATGGGAACTACATTTTCCATTATAAGTGGTTATAATGGGCTTCTTAAAAGCCCTTCTTTCATTTAATGTTGACTTTTTTTCACGTCAATAAACTCTAGACTCATCCAAACACTGAATTATAAGAGTCTCCTGCACTTACGGCACATTACAGACCAAAAAGAATTTCATGAGGGAAGCACAAGATGAATCTTCTATCTACATATTTCTTTTTGTAATCTTAAATCAGGATGGTCAATTTAAACCTAAATTCAGTTCATTATGCAAATAAAAAAGGCACCTACAGAATCCTTACCTTGTAAGCGCTGTGTTGAAGACAAAATATTTGCTGTTATTACCTGTAAAGTGCTCCCTGTTTGAGACCATGGTGCCACTCAGAAAGAATTCAAGCACAGAGCGACAAGAGACTTCAGAAGTACATCAAACCAGCATGGACCCACAGAGCCCTGGGTGGCTTTCTGGCTTCGCATCTAACACCTTGCAGCTCCTTGCACATTCAGGTATAACCAGTCTGGACTAGAAAAACACCAGTGTACCTATGATGTCCATCAACTGTTTTCCCCACAACATGTTTCCTATTATACAAATGAAATAATGACAAAAACATGCTTTGAGGCTTGGTCACACTAAGTTTGGGCCCTTGGGGGACAGACCAAACTGTACCTTCCTATGCAGATATTTCCTTCTCAAAAATACTTATACTTCTACAGAAACAGAAGAGGTGTTCCGTGTTTCTCAAAGCCACAGTCATCTAAACAAAGGAAGGATATTCAAATTTCAGCATTAACCAAGGTCTGAATTTGAATTCTTTAACAGGAAACCTGGGAAGAAAGACATAGCAACAGATACAAAAGGGTGCCACAAACACATAAGGGGAGCAACCAGGAGATAATGTCCCCAAGTAGACAAATGTGTGTCACAAAACCAAAACAACAGAAAACAGAACATAGAACAGAACCAAGAGTTAAAAAATTATGCCTGAATCAAGGAGATGATCAAGGACAGGCCAACGGTCTCTGCTATTTGGGAAAATGGGGCAAAGTCAATGGATGGCAAAATGAATGGAGAACTCATCAGCAGTTATTCCACTACTCTTCGCCTAAGGAACTAGAATTAGCTGAAGAGAATTAAACAAATGTGAGTTTCATTTAAGACAAATATAGAGAGGGGCGCTTGGCTGGCTCAGTCAGTGGAGCATGCAACTCTCCATCTTGGGGTCCTAAGTTCGAGCCCCACACTGGGTGTAGAGTGTACTTAAAAAGAAAAAAAGGGAGAAGTAGAGAGATTTCATCAAAGCTCCTAGATACTTTTTTTTTTTTTAAAGATTTATTTATTTATTTGAGAGAAAGAGCACAAGTAGAGGGGAGGGGTAGAAGGAGAAGCAGACTCCCCAAGCAGTGAACCTGATGCAGGACTTGATCCTAGGACCACCCCAGGATCATGATCTGAGCCAAAGGCAGACGCTTAACCGACTGAGCCACCAAGACACCCAAAACTCCCAGATACTTTAAATGAAGACCCATCTCTAGGCTAGTTAGATCATTTTATACGTTTCATCTAAGAAGAGAATGTGCATATGAGATTTCTAAAAAGTCACCGGTAGGGTCAAGAATTATCAAAGATGTGGAAAGTGCCAGCAGCCTGACAATGGGCAAATACATTTTAATTTTCAACAAAAGTTAGAAAAGGGATTGTGTTAAATTACACACTGCAGATCATTACATAGATTCTCAGCAAAACTTCAGAACTGATCATGACAGGCAGGTTGGCCAGGACTTGGAAGAAGAGGCAGTGAAACCTGGGACAGAGACTGTTTACAGAAAACTAACCATTCAGCAGAAAAATAATAAATGAGCAGACCCCTTTTTCAAGCCTCTACCTTGGACCAAGTACTCTGCTGGAGATAAAATATGAAGACAGCATTCATGGGCCAAGAAGCTCAGGTGGAACAGGCAAGCGAAGCCCATCAGCTGGTACAACAAGTGGCAAGTACTCTGATATTGGCAGAGCACAGAGGGAAGCTACTAACTGCTAAGAAGGGAAGGAGAGTCAAGGCAACTTCGCAGGTGATACCAGAGCTGGGTGTTTCCCCAACAATGCACACAGAAGAGGTTGGGTTCACTAGGCAGACTGAGCCTGCGCGAGCCATCATCAGGCAACGTGTGGTCCCTGGAGAATCCTGAGTGGTCTGGGATGGCTGGAGTGCAGGGCTGGTGGAGGGGAGGAAGTTCAGCGAATGGGGGCTTACTCACATTACACTGACCTAATTTCCCTCTTGGACACAGCTACTAGTCTCATACATTAAGGAAATGAAGTAAAATACAATGTAACTGTACTTAAAAGCATTTGATAAGTTTCTCTTGATCTGCTTATGGATAAGATGGAGAAATGTGGGCTGGACATGGGTGGATGCTTCGATGATTACATGGATAAAGAAAAGTACTGAACCACTGTAGCAAGAGGTATGAGCTCACCAACTGACCTCAACCCAGAGCCGGGAGCTGACCTCCATCTTCAGCCTGGAGGGTGGATGCTAATAAGCTTAATGCAGTATTTGTTCTTAGCCCCTCTCCTCATCAGTAGATTTACCACCGACCTGAATGACAATAGGGACCTCCTTATTAGACTTTTGGAAGAGGGATAAATAACATCCCGGGATAATAGCATTTGGATTCAGACAGATCTCAGCTCTCTGTAGGAAGGTGGAATTTACCCCATATGAACCTGAGGTTCTATATCTGGGTGGTGAGCTAAGGAATGAGAAAGAGCTTAGCATTAGCACAAGTGAATATGACCTGCAGTCTTAGGTGAGAGTAAGCTCCATACACCCAGTAGTGATATTCTACCACCCTTCCTTCCAAAAACAAAACAAAACAAACAAACAACTTAATCAACCCAGAATAAAAAAGATTATGATGGTCTGTGCCACCCTTCTTGAGGATTAGAATATATCAAGATGACTTCATTTAACTCTAGCTCTTACACTAAAGGAGAAATATAAGGAAAGTGGAGCAACCAGGATGGTTAAGTGACATCAAACCAAGTTTTTAGATTAATAGTCAAAGGAGCTGGTCAGGGTTCATCTGCAAAGAGTTGGAGTGAACCGAGCTATTTTCAAATATCTGAAAGATCTTATCTGGTCATGGATTCAGGCTTCTACCAGTAGACCTTTGAGGGGAATACCTGGGACCAGTCATTAGATATGGAGGGAGATGGGTTTTGGCTCAACAGAAGGAAGAACTGTCTTACAGAGAGATGCAAACAGCTGATAGGGGGGCTTCCCAATCTCCAAAAGTGACTGAGCACAAGCTGAACAACCATTTCATGAGACGGCTATAGACCAGCAGTTCTCAACCTTATCAAAATCAACACCCCTCCTCTAAATAAATAGGTATTTCATAATATGCCCTTTATAATATTGAAATGAATTTCACAGCTAATACAACCTACTTACTTAATTTTATGAAATCAATATAATGCCCCACAGAAAGTCATTTATAACAGGTATTTCAATAAGCAAATTCTCAGGCACAAGTTCACTAAAAGACATAATGAAATACTCAGATGCTTGCACCTACTTCTATAGGGCAAGTTTAGCTATAGGAGAAGTGGGATCAGAAACTATTTCATTATAAACGAGAAGTACAGGAAAATGAAAAAGCAGACGTGAGGGGGATAGGAGGGAGTGGGTAATGGGAGGGTGGGGTGCAGAGAACATTAGAATAAAAGCTAGTGCTATAAAGAATAATTGGGTATTTCTAAACACAGTAATTTAAAGCTATTCTCTTTTCTTGAGAATGTCCCAATAAATATTCACATAGGTCCTATAGAAGACATAAAATTCCTGAGTGTAAGGGACAATTCCTTGTTGTCTAGAACTGTCCCGCTCATTACAGGGCATTTGACACTTCTGCATCTCCCCCAAATAAATGCCAGTAGTGCCCTCCCCCCAATATCCGGGGGAAACAAACTGCATCCTGCCCCGGGGGGAAGGGGGAGGAGATACTAAACTCATTGAGAACTACTATTATAGAGGAAAGTCAAGCTCAGTGGGGAAACTAATATTTACATCTTTTTGATTAAAAATGTTTAATTTCAAAAATTCCTTCAAAGCTGAGATTAGATAAACTCCACACACGGGAAGTTCTCCGTTTCCAAGATGCCCCTGCTTCACCTGACCTCTCTGACCCATGCTATTAGGATGGCAGCACCACGAAAGGACAGGCCTGGTTAACATCCCGACTCCAGCATCTCTGAAGTACGTAACTTTGGGCAATTTACTCAGTTTTCCTGGTCCTCAGCGTCCTTATCCGCAAAGCGCTGTTGTAAGAGATTCAACGTGTCCCAAAGGTGTCTATAGCGTCTAGTGCCCCATGGAACAGAAAATTCTCTCCAGCGAACCCAAATGTTCAAGTATTGACACAAATGATACCTGCCTTCAACAACACCTGAAGAGCTAGATTCAAATTTGCCCCAAACAGAAAAAAATCCTATAGGAAACTAACTGAAGCTAGGCAGCTCCAGGGATATAAAGATGACAGCAATCAGCAACAGTTGAACATTAACCACATGCATCAAGTTTTTTGTTCGATGCTGTTACACTGTTTAATCTTTATGACTGTATGAGGGAGTTAATATTCTTAATCCGTTTGAAGTTCAGAAAGGTTAAAGAACTTAATCAAGGTCAAACAGCCACAGAGTGAGAGCCAGAATAATTAGCTTTACCTGATGCCAAAGTCAAACCCACTAATAATGGCCTCTAATGCTAGGCTAGATCTCTACACAGAATTTTCATTTCAACTGCCTGGTTCTTCCTGCATTTACCCACCATTAAAAGAACAAGAGGGTGAACACCAGCTTTTTGGCCAATTGTCTTTTAGGATGTAAATCCTGAACTGTATTCAGGCTAGTCACTACTATTCATTAATAAAAGCACTGCAGCGAACATGTCCATGCATTCAATAAATATTTACTGCAGTGAATTAGACTTTCAAAGAGCTAACTGGAAAGCACATTCCCTTAATTCACTAAACTAAATGAATTACCTCTTAAGTCTTAAGGACAGAAGTACTGACATAACTTTGAATACACCAGAAAGATTTCTTAGCAGTTGACCTTTCATTTGCTTGTTATGAAATGTAATCTTCTGCCAATCCAATTAATTTTCCACTGAATGTTAGTAAAGACAGAGAATCAGCAAATGAAATTTTCATCTTTTTAAAATAACATTTCTTTATTGATTTTAAGTTGCAAGAGTCCTTTGTTCCTAGGGACTGAAACTGTAGGTCCTCTTTAGAGCTAAAAATCATGATTCTATAAAAATTCTACCAGAGGTTTTTAAGGTACTGCACGCATTCTCTTATTAATATTCATAAGAATATAAGAATTCCGTTTCGCACAGCTTTCTACCAGTGCACAGACAGATCAGAGGAGAAAAATATGCAGAAAGTCATATAGAAAGTTATTAGAGGCAATGAAAACAGAACAGACTCTACTCTGCCAAACTCATTTCTCATACACAGGGAAAACTTCCTCTTTCTCACCATCAATCACTATTTATTGGGCGTCTGCTACATGCAGATGATTGTCTTTCACAAGAGTGGGGAAAAATCTGCTGCCTGCCTCATCCCCAGAAGTGGTTTCTGGGGACACCCCCTACTTCTGGTTCCAGCACTGCAAGATCACCCCCAGACGATCTCTAAGATGAATCCAAAGGTGGCAGGCACCACGGAGCACCAACAAAGGAACAGGTGACAGGAGACAGAAGTTCGTCCTCAGTTACTTCTGGACTTGCTTTTAATATTATCAGACCTATTGCTAAAATCCTAGGACCTCTGGCCTTTTGATTTTTTTTCCCCCAGACCTCTTCTGGCCTTGGCCCCAAAGGAATAAGCTCCACACTCTTCCTGGCGTTCTGTCTACTGGTACAGAACTGAAGTTCGCTCCCCGAGGCCTTGCAGAGGACAGCTGCCAATGTGAATCACTGTGCCAGCCCCCTGGGCTCACAGCATCTGCTGTCACTACTGTCACCATGCCCCGACTCCTTCAATTTTAGGACAGAAATCAATGTGAGCAGTGGTTACAACTACTCACTTACTTTTGTTATTATTATCACTTAGTGGGAGGTGTCTATTGGTAGACCTGAATTAGAGGTAACGGATGCACACAAAGCCAATAAAATTTAAAGGGTAAAAGATGTCATAAGTGAAATGCCTTTACAAAGAACATACAGTTTATGGGCTTCGAACACTGGTTTTCAACAATTCGATTTGAGTGTGTTTTTGAACTATCAAGAGACATAGAGGTTTACTCTACCTGGTAAACTAGTTCACTAAGGAAAAGGCGACATGCTTCTTTGTTCTCTTATGGAATAGCATCTGCAACTGAATGCATTTTCAAAATACACCAGCATACGCTCATACTTGTAAAAATGCAAACTAAAAAATAATTGAATTATCACTCTTCTTAATGTACTTTCAGTATATTTATTTACATGGAGAGTACAGGAGGCAATAAGTAATTTATACTTACTTCAAAATAGTGCTTTGTCACGTAATTACATGCAATCTCTTCGATTCAGTAAGCGTTTACTAAAAACTTGCTTTATTCCTTCCGCTGTACTATTTATCTAAAACCTATGAATACAAAAAGGACTCAACAGGCTCTAAGAAAACTTTGATTTTTTTTTTGACAAGGAGACAAAATTAACAAATAAAACAATTAGAAAAAATGAGTAGCCTAAAAATTAATGACCAATACAATGTATTTATGCACAGAGAAGTGTTAGTGGAAAAAAAAAGGGCCAGTTCACATGGGCCAGTGTTGTTAGGGAAGGTGCCTGAAGTACAATCTCGCTGAAAACAACCATTCGTGGTTGTATTTCGACAGTGCCGCACGACCAACAATCATATCTGTAAACCAGAAACATTTTACCCTCAATGAAAATGTTCCCTATCAGAGCATGCTGAAGAGGACGATTCTACCGGCTTCTGCCTCAGATGTCTAATGTAAAGACCGAGAGGGTCAAGTGGTGCTTTGGTCAGTGCAATCGAAAATGTGCTCAATATACAAATAAGGGTTCAGGAAGAAGGCATAATAAAAAGTGTCTTGGGGCGCCTGGGTGGCTCAGTTGGTTGGGCGACTGCCTTCGGCTCAGGTTATGATCCTGGAGTCCCGGGATCGAGTCCCGCATCGGGCTCCCTGCTCGGCGGGGAGTCTGCTTCTCCCTCTGACCCTCCTCCCTCTCATGCTCTCTGTCTCTCATTCTCTAAAAAAAAAAAAAAAAAGTGTCTTAGGGGCAGGATATCGACCCAACACAAAACCAAATCAGTATTGTGAAGTATTATGACCTTTACTTGGGGGAAAAAAAAAATGTATGTGAATTCAACTATAATTTTCCAAAAAATTGGGTTAAGAAACCAAGTCTATGGTTTAATACATTTTCTTTTTTAAGTTGCTTCACATAAAAGTTCTTGTAGAATTCACAAGAAAAACTGCCCTTTGCTAGACTGGATTGTTCTCCTCAATTATGCACTTGCTCACTGTAAGAGAAATATACATCCGTACCCTTTGCTCTGCCACCTTGGGGTGCTTTGCACTACACAGAGTATGCATCTCCACCCACCTGGCCATGTGGCTTGTTTTGACCAAGAGACTGAGAATTAACAGTGTACCTAATTCAACTTGAGACTCCAAGAGGCCTGGCAAATTTCTGCTCTCCTCCAGAAGAGCATGCTCCAGGTACCAACTTCTCCTTCTTCAGCCCTGTCCCAAGATAAAGACACGTGGAATAGACCTGAACTCCTACCTTAACTTTGGAGGCCAGCCCACCCCTGCCAAACCCAATCAAGAGCAGCCAAACCGCAGTCAATCTGCCGATTTATGAATGTGAAATAAATAATTGTGGTTCTAAGCCACTAAGATTTGGAGGCTGTTATGCAGCATTATCACAACAAAAAAACCAAAACACCCTTAGAAATATCCTGATCCACAAATTACTCTGGATTTTTACCAGGAAGATCAAAGCCATATAGTACATACTACTGTCTATAAGAAGAACTCTACCGGGGCACCTGGGTGGCTCAGTCGGTTAAGCAGCTGCCTTCAGCGCCGGTCATGATCCCAGGGTCCTGGGATCGAGTCCCGCATCAGGCTCCCAGCTCGGCGGGGAGCCTGCTTCTTCCTCTCCCTCTGCCTGCCTCTCTGCCTACTTGTGCTCTCTATCTCTGTCAAATAAATAAAATTAAAAAAAAAAAAAAAAGAAGAACTCTACCAAGGCGTGGAATACCAAAGCCCAGAGACAGAAGCAGCCAATTGACACAAATAGCCAAGAAAGCTTCCTTTCCTTCCAGTTGTCATTTACCCCATAACCAATGTGTGTGGCTATGGAAGTTTAGCCATAAGAAGGCATCATCCGACACCAAGGGTAACTTATGCACATCTTGGTATATTCACCTATAGACTTTGATATTACTTCTTGTTATGAGGCAAAATGTGTTATCCCGCCCCCCAAAATGTTTACGTTGTATCCACAGTACCACATAATGTGACCTTATCTGGAAAAAGGGTACTTGCAGATGCAATTAGTTAAGATGAGGTCATACTGGAGTATGGTGGGCCTCTCATCCAACAAGACCAGTGTCCTTTTAAGAAGATGGCCATATGAAGCTAGACACACACAGGTAGAACACCGGGGGACAACAAAAGCACAGATTAGGGTGACGCAGCTGCAAGCCAAGGATGCCAAGAACAGCCAGCAAAGCACCAGAAGCCAGAAGAGGCAAGGGAGCTTTTCTCCTAGTTCCACAGAGGTCAAGGCTCTACCAACACCTGGATTTTAGACTTCCAGCCTCCAGGGCTGCAGCACAACGAATCTCTGTTGTTTTAAGCTACCCAGTTTGTGCTACTTAGTCAGAACAGCCCTAGGAAACTAATTCACTTATTTTATTTTATTTTATTTATTTTTTAAAGATTTTATTTGACAGAGAGAGACACAGCGAAAGAGGGAACACAAGCAGGGGGAGTGGGAGAGGGAGAAGCAGACTTCCTGCGGAGCAGGGAGACTGACGCGGGGCTCGATCCCAGGACCCTGGGATCATGACCTGAGTGGAAGGCAGATGCTTAACGACTGAGCCATTCAGGCGCCCCCTAATTCACTTATTTTAAATCGTATACACTAGCATTGTTCCAAAAGAATACTGCATCAAAAATGTTGTTACTTTCCCACCGTGGCTATTCTGCCACTTCCTCTTATAATTTAAAGAAATGTGAGCCAGTAATTGAGAACACTGGTAGAATTTTTTGAGTATTAGAGCAGAAAGCCCCCACAGTTAATTAACATCTGTACCTAGGAGATAATTTAAACATAGCTTATTTGAATAGGGGGACAAAGAACTGACCTGATTATCAAGAAAAAAACTTAACATAAAAAGGGTTTTGAAATATTCTGAGAATATAGCATCCCCACGTATTATGCTGCTCTTTTACTTTGGCGATTTTAGTCTAACCACCTCATACTGCTAGGTTTCCTGTGCATACTTATGCTATCTTGTACCATTTTGTTTTTGTTGTTGTTTAGTTAAAGATTTTATTTATTTATTCATGAGAGATAGGGGGCGGGGAAAGGGAGAAGCAGACTCCCCGCAGAGCAGGGAGCCAGGACCCAGGATCAGGACCTGAGCCAAAGGCAGATGCTTAACCGACTGCGCCACCCAGGAACCCTATCTTGTACCATTTTCTAATTGATTGCTCATCATGCCCCATCCTTCTAATCAGACTAAGCTCTCTAAAGGCAGGGAATGTGTCTTATGTTTTATGTGCGTGGGCACATGCACATACACACATGACAATTTCTAGTTTAGGCTAGCACAGGATTTATGTTTAATAAGTTCATTTTTAATTTGTCATGGCTAAATACCATATAGAAACTGACTTCAGGGCATGAAACGATAAGGTCTCGCCTTTTATTTAGATCAGTGGTCTCCATTTTTAAAAGTTATATTCTACATCAGTAAAAGTATCTGAGCATAAAATCCTAGTATGTATATATTTTTACTTAAAAAAAAACATGTGCTCTGCACTAATATATGCATTATAAAACATATAACAAAAATAGAAATCATGAAAAGATGGTACAGACGTTCTAGCAAATTCTTCCCGTACCATCATGGGGCACATGAACCCCAGTTGGGAAACCACTGGCCCAGACTACGAGGGTAGATATATGAAAGCGTTTCCTAGTATTTTTGTCCTTTCCAGGAAATGCAAGATCTATGAGAATCTATCATATTTATGAACTTTAAACACATTCTATGGAAGATTCCTTAAATTGTCTTGATCAAACAAGCAATATTTTTGAGTTGATGATAGAGGTGTCCTTGCAATTAGGATTAGTTTGTATATTACTGGACCCCAACTGTAAATCCATTGCCAACCACAGTGTTCTCTGCAACTGAGCTCTTTAGTTTTTAGGCTTTGGGAATGAAAATTTATTACCAAAACTTCAGGTAAATATCTATAAGACTGAGAGAACCAAATGAGGTAACATTCTGATTTTGAAAAGGAAGGAAGGAGAAGGTTGGACAGAGGAAAAATGGAACAGAAAACTCATAAATCATGTCTTAAGAATACTGTCAACACAACATCACCCAATCTTCCTGTGTCCCATGTGCACATATGTGAACAACATTGCTATAAAACAGAAGGGCAGACAGTAACACAAAACACAGTCCTATCAGCTTACTGTAAGAACAACGAAGCCATAAAACAAGCCAATATTTAATTTGTGGTACAAATAGTTAAGTGCCAAAAGCCAGGGGTAGAGTAGATGTCTTGGAAAGTGTTCATGGAACTAAGCATCAACCTTGTGCAGAATGGTGGCTTTAAAGGAAGAAAAGGGCAAGGAAATTTCAGATAAAGGGGGCAGTCAAAAAGCCGGAGGCAGGAATTACCCGGTGTGTATGAGAGGGGTACTGGGGCGCCGAGTTCATTCAGGTGGGGAGTGGGAGATGGGGATGAGCGCCTGGAACGTGGAGACAATGCAGAGCCTTAGCTGCACTGTCTCGCTTAAACCTCCATGAGAAAGCCACCACCACTAAAATGTCATCAATCATCTCATTTGGTCTACTTATTCTTGAAGAACTGGCCTTGGGGCTGATCTATACCCAAAACAAGCAAGCTAAGTGCAAAAAATGTGAAGCAGATAGCACGTGGGTGAAAATGTTGGGGAAGTGAAATAGTAGCTTTGAAAGGAAGAAGAGAAAGTAAAGTATGTCAAAATGAATATGCATTTGGTAAAGAAAAGTTGAGAATATAAGAATCCTAGGACACCTAAATTTTGGTAATTTCTAACAAGTATCACTATAATACATACAGATAATACAAATGTGAAAAATAGAAATTACCTACGATCCCATCAATGGGGAAAAAGCTTTACTATTTTGTCACTTTCCTGTCTTCTATGCAGGTACATTTTAAAATCAAATTAGGATCCTTTTGTGCATACAGTTTGGTATACTATATACTACCACTTAAAAAATGACTCCACTGTTGGATTTGTCTCAAATTTTTCAACTATAACCCTTGATGATAACGAATTACTACAGTTGCTTACTCTGTGACAGTACTTTACATATATTAATCTATCTAATTCCCAATACTATATGGGAGGTAGATATTATCTTCAAATATACATGAGAAAATCAAGGAGAAACTAACATGCCTAAGTTCACTAAATGGTGGAAGAGGATTCCAAGCCAGGCAACTCATTCCAGTACCCCTCCTCATAACCCCATGACCATTCCACATGCTCCCCAGAGACAGTATGCTGATCGCTGAAATGGAGCCTCATTCCTGATTTCCTTTGGAGGTGCTCTTAGAATAAAACCACTGGTGCCAAAAAATTCTACTAGCTAACCTGTTCTCAATCTAAAGTACACCAACAGACCCTCTCACCATCCGTGAAAAAGGAACATGACCCAGCCTCAACTTTGCCAGCACAGTTATAGACTTTTAAAAATCTAATTACAATCTGCATTTCTCTGGTGCAATTAAGTTGAATGTGTTTTCATGTCTTGGCTCTTTGTAGTTACTGTTTTGTGAATTTCCTATTCCTGCTATCGACTGTGTCCCCCGCCCCCAAATTCATATGTTGGCAACCTAATGCCCAGGTGATAGTATTAGGTGGGGCCCTTGGGAAGTGATTAGGTCATGAGGTCAGACCAGCCCCCTCATCAGTGGGATCAGTGCCCTCATAAAAGAGGTCCTAGAGAGATCCCTGGCTCCTTCCACCACGTAAGAACACAATGAGGTATCAGCAGTCCGCAACCTGGAAGAGAGGTTTCACCACAGCTCGACCATGCTGACACCCTGATCTCAGACGTCCAGTTCCCAGAACTGTGGGCAATAAATGTTGCTGTGTATAAGCCACCCAGTGTATGGTATTTTGTTATAGCAGCCTGAAAGGACTAAAACAATTCCTTACTAGAATGTTTTTTAAAGCATTAAGGCGTATTAAATTGAAACTATTTTGCAAAGTGCTATGATTTGAGTTATCAGAGGGCTGCTAATGAGCTGTTTCAGTGGGACCCAACAGACAGGCAATATGTTGAAGGAATCACCAGGACCTAGGAAGGAGGGCTCAGTTGTAAACAGCCAGGACGGAGCAGGCCCTCCCAACCCACTAATGGCCCAAGACTGTGCTTTATATCGTAACAGCAGGGACTATTCTTATCCAATGGCTAGGATACTCATTACTGCCACTCAGGACACCCTAGAATCAACATGTCTGAGGAAACAAATCAGTAAATCTGGTGTTTGCTGAGTGAGGTCAGAATTACAGCAGGAAAATGAAAGATTTTGAAGGATCTCATACCTACAAAGTCATCTTGCGAATTTTTCCTACTCTACAAGGCATACCTGATTAGTGATCAGAATCATCCACCAGCCAGGATTCCACATGAACAGTACTGAACAAACACTATTATATTCTTACTCTCTAAATCCTCTGTTAATCAGTCAACAGCAAATTACCTCATGCCAGGCACACTGCAATAAAACTGAGCACACAGGATACCCTGATTACTTGGCTTGGAATTAAAAATATCTCATCTGCATGCATAGGAGTCACTTAGGATAGACCACTCTCCAGACAGTTCATGTCATCTGTCAGGGTCAATGTTTAATGGCATCCTATTTGGAAGCTTTTGCCACTCTGTGTATCAATTACAGAGGGAAACCCAAGGGCGGAGGCATAAAAGACCCTCTCCAAGATGAGGGCCATAATGAAATACGAAAGTTATTTTGAATGAGTGTTAACACAATGTTTGAGAGAGAATTAGAGAAGCCAGGATGCTAGAGAAAATGATACAGGCATGTATTCTATTGGGGGGTTGAGGGAATGAGTAGAAGAGGGATGAATGGTTAAATAAAACTTCAACCTGGGCTTTTTTTTTTTTTTTTAACCAATCTTAGCATGCTATCCAAAATCAGAGTTAATTTCTACTAGAAAAGCAATTTTGTTGTTTATGGGAAATGCCTATTCCCAGTATGGAAACTGATTTGGGACACTAAATTACATGGGGAAGTCTCCATGAGTTTATGGAATCTCAACTAAGAATGGTCCCTAGAGAAGACACCAGAATTGGGTGTGGCTTGCTAAGGAAAATGGGAGCACAGAATGTCCCAAGCAGAGGGAACAATAGCACGGAGAAGGAAAATCATATACTATGCATGTGCAAGAAGTGACAAGCAGTTTTGTATGACAGCAGAGATTCTTAACTTGGGGTCCATACACAAGGATGTGCAGGCAAAATGGTGTGTAGTGCATGATGAGACCGTGAACTTTCATCAGATTTTCATAAAGGGTCCATAATCTGGGGCAGGGGTAGGGTGGTAGTCAAGAACAATTGTGGGCCAAATGCATGACAGGGAGGTACAGGGGGCAACAGATGAATTCCTCAGAGCCCCAGAGACCACTAAGATCTCTGGTGGACTCCTCCATGTGTAGGATGATTCGCAGAGGAAAGTTGAGAAGGAAGACTGGCTGAAAAGTGGAGAGCTGAGATGCAGCAGAAAGTAAAATGCAGCAACAGTCCAAAGCATCCGAGGAGCCACACAAGGGCAGTGGGAATGGAGAGAAGGGAATCTGAAAAATGGTTGGGAGATAAAACGAGCAGGTCGAATGTTCATCTTTGCTTGTAGATGCATAAAATGTCACCGGGGGATTCCCAGTTAACAGCACTTGTCGCCAGTGGATAGGGGAAGCACGTAACTGGGGAAAGGGGAGGAGAGAGTCCTTTAATTATATAACCATTTGTATCTTTTGAATCACATGAAGGTAGTACCTGCCACAAAAATAAATTTTAAAAAAGACATAGAGGTTATTGAAATGAAATGCTTCTGGGTAAAAATCTACCCACTTCTCTCTTCAGATGACTCTAAGGCTTCACACTGCATTTTTGAATTCAGATTATTTTTGCCCCAAAGGTTCCAGGACCACACCCATGACTGAACCTTAAGAAGGGCCGATCTGTTGACCTGGGTGAAAACATTATCAAACTGAACTTGGCATCATATAAATAACTCATATAAATAACAGTAAATAACTATGTAGTTACATTCAACCAACTTAACAGGTAGTTGTCAAAATACCAGAATGAAGAAAGTTTAGTCAATTAACTTAGCTTGATCTTTTAAAATTTATGGTAAATAAATGAGGCACATAGAAGAATCTATCAATCTGATTCATTAAAACAAAGATGAATCAAATAAATTACTGATATGAAAGAGGTAAGATTTGAGGTTTGGTGTGGTGAGTGTTAAGCTAGTTTAAGCTAACCCCTTGGCTAAAAATGACTTTTTAAAAATTATATGAGGGCGCCTGGGTGGCTCAGTCGTTAAGCGTCTGCCTTCAGCTCAGGTCACGATCCCAGCATTCTGGGATTGAGCCCCGCATCGGGCTCCCTGCTCTGTGGGAAGCCTGCTTCTCTCTCTCCCACTCCCCCTTCTTGTGTTCCCTCTCTCACTGTGTCTCTGTCAAATACATAAAATCTTAAAAATAAATAAATAAATAAATAAATAAAATAAATAAATAAATAAATAAATATATATATATATATATATATATATATATTATATGAATCTCCTGTTCAGCCTAACAAAGCACATAAGGTAGATTCCAGAAATAATTGACTTAAACTGAATGGTTTGACCAATTTTAAATTGGTGGTAAGTGGACGTAAATTTAATATTACAAAATAAATGGAATTTAGTTTTGCAAAACTATGGAACATTGTTTTCCATTTGGCTATATAAGCTCAAATATACATAAGTGGAATTTAGTTTTGCTAAACTAGGGAACATTGTTTTCCATTTGAATATATAACCTCAAATATACTAAACTTGCAACATTTATTCAAAACATACTTAATAGAATCGATTAAACTTGCTAATCAAAAACATATGTGTCCAGAGATCGATTCTGCAAATGTTTTCATTTGGTTTTATGTATTATGTTTTGCCTTGTTTCACAAAGGATATGAGTCAGCTTTAAATAATAAATTCAATAAAGTGGGAAAATGTAATTAGATAAAAATGAGAATCGAGAAAAACAAGGTAGAACAGAAGCTCAATACCAAAGGGAAAGTTAGAACATCAATATTAGGTCATTGGTTTTTATAGGGTTATTAAAATCAAGTTGCAAATTTGATTCTGCATTTGCTAGTTGCCAAATCAGAAAGGGAAATATAATCAATTATCTGATGCTAGTTTTGCATGATGAAAAAAAGGCACACAACATTTGTGCAGGGCAAGTAAATCTTTTCTTTGGCCTCTATTGCTAAATGGAACTTCCCTGGGTCTTCACACAAGAGCCGCAAAAGGAACGATGATCTTGGTAAGGACATCTCTTAAGTAACCTAACTTAGGTTCGTTGTAACTGCTGTTATAGTAGAATCCCTCCGCATATGCAAATGGGGGGTGGGGTGCAAGAGCTGCAAAACAAGTCACCAAAATACATCATTTCTGAAAATTTGGCTAGACTCCTGGTCTAACATCTAGAATTGGAACAGAATGGGTGGACCTCATGGCCTTTATTACCACCAACCTTCTAGAACCATCATTTCTCTCCATTAAGATTCAGATCAAATTCATGAGCTGACAACTGATATTCTCTGGCATGTGCAGAAACAAAGGCATTCTACACCATTGTTCAGGGGAGGTTAGTAGACAACAATTATTCTTCAACCACCACCTCCCCATATTTGAAATTCAAGGTCATACAAATTTTCTTTTCCATACTTTCTCTGCAACCATAACAATTTTGGTTCCAACATACGTAAATTGAGTGGATCCCACTGGATGTAAAGAACAACAACAAAACTTATGGGCTGGGATAAAAAAGAAAAAAAAAGGACAGTAAATAACATTTAGCAAGGAAGGGATAGAGGTTTTGGCAATAAAATCTTAGGAAAGATACATAAAGAGAGGAGAGACTATACCTGGTCTTAGAATTGCATTCCAGTGGTGCATATGGAGGCGGGATGTTGGGGGTTCACCAGACAGGGCCCTGACAGTGAGGCATCCAATCACAGAGTTGTGCATTTGGATGCAGGACACACACAGAAAAATGCCTCTCCCATTCTGAGATTAAAAACTAGCTCGTACTTGATGGGTTTCAAGGCCAAGAGTGTCAGCACAGCCTAAGTACTCAATTTCTATTTGTCAAAGGAACAAATAAGTGTTTACTATCTGCAACAAAGTAAAAAGAGTTTACTGTACCCACAGGGGAGGGCTCTTTTGAGAAATTAAAGTGAACAAGTAAAAACAATGTGAAATAACTGCTCAATATTCTTGATTACAAATGTAAGATGCATAAAATGTAATTATCTTTATTTGGGGGAGGACTTTTGCTTCATTTTAATAAATCATAATATTTTTCATATGTTCCCTCCCCCTGTTGGTTCCCCCAATCTTACCACCTTTTACATAAAAGTGTGATTTCCTCACTGTCTGGGAAAGGCCTAAGTAGGATGGAGAAGCAATAGCAATAAACTACGGTTTACTGTCATTTTATGAAAATAAGTCTTTGGGGGTAATATGTAGTGAGGATAGCAGCAAGGTATTAAAATGACAAAAAAGGGGCGCCTGGCTGGTTCAGTCTGTGGAGCATGCGACTCTTGATCTTGGGGGTGTGAGTTCGAGCCCCACGTGGGGTGTAGAGATTACTTAAAAATAAAAGCTTAAAAAATAATTTTAAAATGACCAAAAAAATAAAGAAAAAAAGAAAAAAGAAAAGACTGGACCACTCCCAGATAATTGTGTTAAACAAAGTTACTGAAAAAAGGTTAATACTGATTCATAAAGCTTACATAACAGGAAAATAAAAACAAAATCAAAACAGGAAATTTCACAGTGCAAAAAAAAAGCAAATGAAATATGATGCAGTTATCCTTGATTCTTCCAAGATAACATAAAATTTAAAAAAAAGCAAAAAGACACTGAATCTTCCAAAACCCTGATGTCCAAATTGTGAAATGTGGAAGGCAGCTATGCTCACCACTATACCATCAACACATGCAAACTGTCAAATTTGGAAATCGATATGCTTATGTACTAAGGAAAACCTGCACAGTTGAAAATATGTATCTATACCATATATTTTGAATCATTTAGGAACCACAGACACCCCTAAATACTTTATTTTTACCTTTACCTGTAATAAAATACATTATAATTAGATCATCTACAACTCAAGTCTAAACGGAGTTAATGTCACTTATTAACCGAAACACTGTTACCTCTGGAGTAACAGAATCTTCTTGTAAACATGAATTGTATTTTTGAAATTGTTTGAGAGTTTAATCGAAATATGTTTGATTACCAACAAGACTAGAAAATCTGCAAGCTCAGACATGAAATGCACTTACATTAAGGGTTGAGGAGAATTGCTTCACTTAATAACACAATTTAAAAAAGGACAGCATGTGGTCCTAAGAATGCCAAAATTCATACTTAAATGTTAAGACAATTTAATTTGACACTTCATACAAACAGGCAATTTTTTAAATCCAGTTAAACTTCAAGAGCCACAGGACAAATACGCTGTAATCCTAAACTGTTTTTAGATGAAGCCTGAAACACAGTTCATTCAACAAATAACTAATGAGCACCCATCACGCATCAGACGCAGAGCATTACAGAACTGAGCAAGACTCTGTCCTCCTGGAGCTGACACTGGCTCATTTTCCAAAGCTCTAAACCTTAACACGTTAGTATAAAATTGGAGTTCACAATGACCTACTTTCCAAAACTATAAACCTTCTTGCTTATTATAAAATAAAATTTAAAAAAAGATAGCCCGTGAAGAGATAATCTTGCCCAAAGCCCTGATGTATGAACTTCACGCTTGGGGAAAAGAAAGAATTCATAAACCAGTTTCTCAAATACACAAACAGTTAACACCTAATAGGCTGCGCCCAAGGCTGCCTCTGCTGGCCGCATGGGTGCATCCTTCCAGCAGATTCTCAACTCCCGACACCTGTGTCAAACTTGCCACTCTTAAAACACATCCCTTCACGAAAGCAGGAGGTTCCTGAGTAGGCAACACGAGAATACCCCAGCCTCATCTACCTCCGGAAAAATTTGACTTCTAGAAGGACCTTCCCTAATTGGCCCTAAAATGTTGACTGTAAGGGACTGAACCATTAATTGTATTCACTACACAGCCAGTTCCGAAATATACAAAAAATCCCCGGAGACTTCTACGTGCTGCTAAAATAACGCTTTGCGTGGCTACACGTTTAGCTAAAACAGGAAGAACGCATCTGCTCATTCAGCCGAAACATTACGGTGACATATTTCTACCTGAGCGGCTGAAAATCCAACGGTATTCCTCCCCCATCCCCGGCCCCCAAATTAGCCACTAGCCCACCGGTCCTCCCCACCCCCGCCCGCCGCGCGCAGCCCACCGGGCCGGGAGGGGGGCGGGCGGGGAAGGGTCAAGCTCTCCTTCGCCACCGCTCGGCCTTCCGAGCTCCAGAAGAGGTTGTCAGGTTAACAGGGTCTGCGCCCAGCGCCATTAGCACACCTCCGAGCGCTGTGCCGAGCCCGGGCGGGAGGCAAGTTTGGCCGGTCCTGGCCCCGGACCCCCGCCTCTCCCCAGCGGCAGCATCAGCTGCGGCCGGCAGCGAGGGCTGGTCCCCGCCTCACCCACCTACCTACAGGGCGGGGGCGCAGGCTCCTCGAGTCCGGGAGAAGGGGATCCGGCGCATGCATTTCTGGGAGCGGTGGCCTCTGCTGCTCGGCGCGGGGGAGCGCATCCTCTAGGGTGGGTGGAAGGAGGGGTCGGGGGAGGTTCGTGCGGCGAGGAGGAGCAGGGGCGGGAGGGAGGAGCGCCGAGGCGCGTGCCCCCGGGGACCGGCGTCCGGAGCTGGTGGACTCGGGCGCCGCCAGGACTCCTCACGCCTCTCCCCAAGCGCGGCACCTTGCCAACCCTGCAGCTGCGCCCGCGGTCAGGGCATCGGCCGCGACAGGCTCGCGGGCCCGGCCGGAGGCGGGGAACTGCGGGTGGCGCGACGCGGTGCAGACGCCCGCCTCTAGCTCCGCCCGGCCCGCACCACGCTCTGCGCCCCTCCGCAGCGGCGGGGGCCGGGGAGCTCCGCGGCGGGGCTCGGCGGCTCGGGCTGCGGCATCTTCCCCGCCCCGGCGACCTCCGAGCTGGAAGGCTGGGCACCCCCGCTACCCCCGGCTGCTGCAGCCTAGGCTGTCCCGGCGCAGTCCCAGCCCCGGCCGGGCGGCTCCGCCCCGGAGAGCTGCGCGCGCGGCCGCCGCAGGCCTCAGCCCATTGTGACGCGTCCGAGAGGCAGCTCGCTGCTACCCGGGCGGCCGGACGCTGGGCGGTGGAGCCTGGGAGGGTCTTCTTACCTCGCCCCGGGCCGCATCCCCTACAGCTGGCCCGACGTGGCCACCACTCTTCGTGGGAAGTGAGGCTTTGAGAGCAGAGCTGGAGTTATAAAGCGTCTGCCCGAGTCTTAAAGCCTTGAGTTTCCTTCCAGCTTAGGGACCACTGGCCACAATAAATTCATCCTTCCGTCCTTTCCGGCGTTACGTTTCGCAAAGGGGCCCACCATCTCCTCCCCCTCCCGCTCCCGACCCTGGTACAGCATCCCGGATGCTGCCAATTTGCAATCAGTACAGCAGTAGGGACGTAGCAATTGGGTTCTCCGGGCCGGCTATTGGCAGAGGCCCGAGAGAGCCTTGGTTGGGAGGATTTGCATCAGCAACGGGGCAGTGCTGGTGAGCTTCCCATCCCCTCTTGGGAGCTGTTTCCTCTATGGTCCCATGACCAGCACTGCAAGATGACTAGGAGGATTTGGCCTTGAGGTTTACCCTTACACACAGAGAAAAAGAAAAAGAAAAAAAAAAAGTCAAGGCACAGTCTGCAGCTGGTCTGATAACACTGGTATGTCAGAGGCCATACACACAGACGCACGAGATAGCAGCCTCCTCTGGGTTGCTGAGGCTGCTTATGGGCTTTGGGATTTCAGTTACAAGTGGTCATATTATACGATTTTGCCAAGTATGGAATAATTGCCCAATTCTGTACTGAACATATGTAAAATTGGACCTCCGGTTTACATCTTTAGGCATTTTATTTGCAAATTATTTTCAAGGGAAAATTAGACTCTTAAAATACAAAGAGCTGATTTTATTGAATCAAAAGATTGATTGGGATCTCCAGAGAAATCAGTTGAGCCATTCTCACACTTGTTTGATGAGTGCTTTTATGATTTTGAAATCTAAGGTTACTTTTTTAAAATGGGCAAAGATAAGACATGTTCCATAGCAGTACAAACTGATAAAATCGCTAAGACTTCTTGAGAGGAGTTCCATGTGGAGCAAGGTAAGACCTGAACTGCTTAGGAGTCAGGAAACAGTGGCACATGACTTGGCCACTTTGAGGACTCTGACCTAGAGCTCCAGTTTATATTCAAAAGATATCTTTTATTATTCATGATATGTTGCCTCCGAATTCAGAATAACTCAGTTATAGAAATGTTTAGGTATATATGTGATACATAAATGACAGAACGAAGCCACTTAAAGAGAATTTAGCAGTTGCTTACTCTAACAATGCTTATAAAGAAGCCTGCCTTAGAATGCAGTTTATAGGACATTTGTAGAAATGCTCATTGAGTTGCAATTCTTGACTGTTTCCATCCTTTTGCCACCAAGAGTCCCCTTCTGTTTTTCTTTATATAGACCCCATGTTTTGGCAAGAAACTAGTGATCTTTTTTATTAGACAAAGGCAGAACTGAGTATGTATTTTAAAAGTAGTAAGCATCAATCTATAAAATGTTTGCCAGCCTTTCAAAAACACTGAAGGTAACTTAAGGATCCTCTTTCCTATCTTCAGGAACTCCTCTAGGACTGCATACTGTATCATATGCTTATTATAACATTACAGTGGAAGTCCTGGTATAATAGAGATTTCTGCTCCCCAGCTTAGAGGGAGAGAAAATCCCCTCTTAAAGATTCGTCACTAGTTCCTTCTCATTAATTTAGCATTGATTGATTTGCCCAAGCTCTGTCCTTCTGGAGAAATCAGAAGAAACAAAATCATTTCCTTATCCTCTAGTGTGCTAGATGTGTGCTGTCCAACAGTAGCCACATGTGGCCACTTAAATTTAAATTAAAAATGTATTTTTTCATTCCACTAGCCACACTTCAAGTGCTGAAGAACCACACATGGCTAGTGACTACTCTTTTGTATAGAATAGAACATTTCCATTATTACAAAAAAATTATTCTGGACAGCGCCACTCTAAATAGAAGGTGAAATTTTAATTGGGAGATAAGATGAAATACATAAAATAATTTGGGAAATCTTAGTACACTAAAGATCGAACCTCATTAGAACGTGTACTTCTTGAGAACATGGCAATCTCTAAGAATTCAGGCTTTGACCTCAAACTATAGTTCTCCCTGTGCTGACCTAGGATGTGTTGCTTAACTTCTGTTGCTTTATCTGTAAAAGGGGGATGAAAATAGTATCAACTTCACGGGATGGATATAGGGATTAAATGAGGTAATCCATGAATGATGCTTAGACTAAAGTCTAGAATATGACCTTCAAGAAAAGTTAGCTATTACTCTTATAATATACATTAATGTAGTAAAAGTTTTCTTTCTTAAAAGTTGTATCCCTTGGGGGGCGCCTGGGTGGCTCGGGTCATGATCCTGGGGTCCTGGGATCGAGCCCCATGTCGGGCTCACTGCTCGGCAGGAAGCCTGCTTCTCCCTCTCCTGCTCCCCCTGCTTGTGTTCCCTCTCTGGCTGTGTCTCTCTCTGTCAAATAAATAAATAAAATCTTAAAAAAAAAAAAAAAAGAAAGAAAAATTTGTACCCCTTGGGTGCCTGAGTGGCTCAGTCAGTTAAGCCTTGGACTCTTGATTTCAGCTCAGGTCATGACCCCAGGGTTGTGAGATCGAGCTCTGCCTGGGGCTCCAGGCTCAGCCCAGAGTCGGCTGAGGCTTTGGGAAACACCACCAAACAATAGTGACTGTTGTTGCAAACGTGTGCATATTTTTCTTACATAACTATCTAAAGATAATTTTGTAGGGAGAGGGGTGGAGGGATAGGGTAACTGGGTGACGGACATTGGGGAGGGTATGTGTTGTAATGAGCACTGGGTATTATATAAGACTGAGGAATCACAGACCTGTACCCCTGAAACAAATAAGACATTATATGTTAATTAATTGAATTTAAATAAAAAAATTAAAAGGAAAAACAAAAAAATAAAGATAATTTTGTAATGAAGTGTGGCTAGTGTGCTTTTTTTGTTTTTTTTAGGGAGGAAGAGTATATGCCTGAAGTAGGGAGTGTGGGGAGGAGCAGAGGGAGAGGGAGAGAATCTTAAGCAGAACCCATGCTGAGCCCAAGGTGGGGGCTGGATCTTAGGACCCTGAGAACGTGACGTCCGCAAAATCAAGAGTCAGATGCTTAACCAACTGAGCTACCAGAGGTGCCCCTAGTGTGTCTGTTTTTAAGCACAACACTCACTGGTTATCTTCCCTTGAACTGGAATTCCAAGAACATCAGCACATACTGCTCTAATACTTTGCCAGAATGAAAGAGGCTCCTTGGATAAGCAATGAGCTCACAACCACTGAAAGAACTGAAACTCCTGTGGAAAGAAGTTTTCTCTGTAAAGGTGTTGGCGAGGAGATTTGTGTATTGGGTGATGAGTTTAATCTGTGGGCACCAAGAAAGTTCACTCTTCAGTGGTTAAACCTATCCTTCTCTTCCTAGCACAGAAACATCTTTCACACGCCTGACTTAGGTTGGTTGAGACACAGGAGTTCCATGGCAGGTAAATGCTAATGACATCTATGGAGGTTTGTGGGTAGCCATCTTGGACCTAAAGAGACAGAATTGAGCTCACTATTTAATAGTGGTTCATTTTTACAGCTGCTATCATTGAGCCAGCACATCATAGATAACCCTTGAATTCTGAGAAAAATGTAAATAGGTCCTTTTGTGGATGGGCCTAGGGTCAGTGCTTCTCTCAGTTAGTTATAAAGTCTGAGGAGGAGGTAGAAATCTCCTTGTCATCAGAAAGGAGGAGGCTGCCGGAGTGTATTGAGAAAGAAATACTGACGTCTATAGAAACGGATTGCTGTCTGTGTGCCAGTCAACACGTAGAACTAATGGCTGATTATTTAGATTAAGCCCAATAAATTTGTCCTTTTCTTTTATTATTCACAGTTCATTGAAAAGTTCCCTGTTCTTGGAGAGTTTCCGCTGTTTTATTTCTGCTGAAAAGTCTGTTCAGTAGCTTGAGAATTCATTACATATTTTCTAAATTTTCTGGAAAACTTAGTCAAATAAGCAGGTACAAAGACACTGTAGCTAAGATATAATTTAAAATTCTGAAATGAACCCCTAAACTGAACTGGTAGTTGTTGCTTGGATTTATTAGATGAAAGAAATTTACAGTGCAATAAGCTGAAAAGGGTTTTTTTCAACGGACATAATTATAGATCCACAAAAAGTTGCAAAAATATGTATATAGGGAAGTCTCAGGTCCCCCCACCCCCACTGCCCCAGTTGTCCCCATGGTAACATTTTGGGTAACTCCACTAATATCAAAACCAGAAAAATGACATTGGTATGCTCTTTCAAGCTTAGTTATATTTCATCAGTTTTACATACACTCTTTTTTAAGTATTTGTGTGTCCTATACAATTTTATCATCTGTACAGATTATTCTACCACCACCCCAATAAGACACAGGACTGTTCTATTACCATAAAGCTCCCATGACCTGCCCCATTATAGTTGCATCCATCTTCCTCCCCACCACACCTCTAATTCCTGCAAATCACAAATTCCTTCTCATTTCTATAATTTAAAAAATGCTATACAAAAGGAATCATACTGTATAACCTTTTGGATTGGCTTTTTCATAGTCCCTTGGGATCCATCCAAGTTGTTATGTGGATCAATGGTTTGTTCCCTTTTTTTGATAAATATTCCATGGTATGGATATACCACAGTTTAACCATTCACCCCCTGAAGGATATTTCTGTGGTTTCCAGTTTGGGGCTGTTATAAAAAAGCTGCTGTAAACATTTGTGGACAGATTTTGTGTGAACGTAAGTCTTCATTTCTCTGGGGTAAGTTCTCAAGAGTACAAGTGATGGGTCAGATGGTAGGTGCATGTTTAGTTTTATAACAAATAGCCAAATTATTTTCCAGAATAGCTGTACCATTTTATATTCCCATCAGTAAAGTATGCATGATGAGTGGCACATTTTAATCTATTAAATAAATATGTTAAAGTATAGTCCTACATGTCTCTTAATATCCACTCTTTTACTGTTGTTCCTTACTTACTTGAACCCCACCAGACTAAACTTCAAGGTCAGGACTCCATTTTGTTCATCTTGATGTCTTTGGTGCCTAAGATAGTCCTTGACATATATTAGTCAATAAATATTTGTTTAATAAATGAACAAATTAATGAACAGAAGAATAGCTGAGTCAGACTGAAATCAAATTGAAAAATAAAACTGTCAATAAATTATAAGTGAATTTGAATTGGATGCAATGAATTTTCTTCCAATGTATAACAATATTTTCAAATTAGAAATTGGCACTCTATAAGTTGAGTCATTTTGGAGCAAATTTGTAAAAACTAAATGCTAAATTATGTTGGGCCAAGTTATTCATATTAGTACTTTGGTAAAAGCAAAAGATTGGAAATAATCTAAGTGACTGATATGAAACTGCTTTAATAAAATACCTAAATAGTGGAATACTATGTACTTATCAAAAGTAATGAGAAAACTTTTTATGTAAAGAATGGACATCCTTTAAAAGATATTAATTTTAAAAAGTTAGAAAAAGTATGTAGAGTATGTCCCTCTTTGTGTAAAAATAAAACAAAGAAATGAAAAAAAAGATATAGGCATAAAGATCTTAATTCTCTCTAAGTCAATCTATAAAGTACAGGGTGTGCCACACTATCTTGTAACAGAAGGTAAAGAAGTGCTCAAAAATTAGGGAGACATATCAAAAGAATACAGGAGCCAACTTAAAAGGACCCCTCTGGCCAAATGTGGGACAATTACTAAGAAAAATGACAGTGATGGATTATAACACATTGAATAAAAACAGAAAAAGAATATGAGTCCAAACTATATTTAAAAATTAAATAGAGAATAAAAAGAGAAAGGGAAGTTGTTTACATGAGAATGATAAAATTAAAATAACACCATCTTGCAATCACCATGGTAATAATTGATTCAAGCAAAGATTGTCAGTGAGTGAAAGTTTGCTGAGGAACAGAAGATTCATACATTCTCAAGGTATGGTGGACACCTTAACCAAATGCTCGAATTTACTATATGTTTCCTATAGCTGCTGTAAAAAATTAGCACAAACTTAATGGCTTAAAAACAACACGAATTTATTATCTTACAGTTCTGTAATCTGGAAGTCTGACTTTGGGTCTCACTAGCCTAAAATCTGGGTGTTGGCAGGGCTGTTTTCTTTCTGGAGGCTCTAGGGAAGAATCCCTTTCCTTGCCTTTTTCAGCTTCCAGAGGCCACCTGGATTCCTCAGCTCAGGGTCCCCTTCCCCTTCTTCAAAAGGAGCAAAGGTAGGTTGAGTTTTCCTCGGATCACATCACTGGGACACTAACTCTCCGACTTCTCTCCTTCACTTATAAAGACCCTTGTTATAATTTTGGGCCCACTCAGATAATCCAGGATAATTTCCTGTGTCTTGAAATCCTTAATCACATCTGCAAAGTTCCTATTGCCATGTGAAGTAACATACTCATGTGTTCTGGAGATTAGGACAGGGACATCCCCATGGGGGCCATTATTCTGCCTACAACATTGGCCATGAGAGATAATGTGATACATTAGCATCATGCACATTCTGATGTAATGCACTGAGAAGGACACATCACTTAAGGTTCTTTTCTTGTCAAAAGAGATATTTATCTGAGTTGATAAATTCAGTTCTGAAACAACAGTCTTTCACTATTCAAAAAGATCAATATTGTTAAAAAAAAAATCGGGGAATTGTTCCAGAATAAAGGAAAGAGACTAAAGAAACATGACAACTAAATGCATTGTATAATCCTTGAGTAGATCCTGGGTAAAAAGAAAAAGTATAAGAAGTGTTATTATGACAATTGAAACATTTTATTTTTAACTGTATAATTAATAATATTGCATTAAATTTAAATTACCTAAGTGTGATAATTGTTTTGCTTGTTCTTAGGAAATATAGGAGAAAAGTATTTAAAGGTAAAGTATTATGATGTCTGCAACTAACCCAAAATGCTTCAGAAGAAAGATGAAGAGAAAGCAAATATGGCAAAATATTAACAACTGGTGAATCTAGATCAGTACTGTAAAATAGAAATATATGCAAGGCACATATATAATTTTAAATATTCTAGTGGTTACCTTAAAAAGTGAAAAGAAAGTGAAATAAATTTTAATAATATTTTAGCCCAATATGTTTCTTTTAAAAAATTTTTTAGAGAGAGAGCATGCACCTAAGTGGTGTGGAGGGGCACAGGGAGAGGGAGAAAGAGAATCCCAAGCCAACTCCACGCCTAGTGTGGAGCAGGACAAAGGGCTGGATCTCACCACCCTGAGGTCATGAACTCAGCTGAAATCAAGAGTCCCGTGCTCAACCGAATGAGCCACCTAGGCGCCCCAACCCAATATATTTCTAATTTAAAAATGTAATCAATGTAAAAATTTTTGAGATATTTTACTTTTTCCCTATATTAAGGCTTAAAAAACCAGTAGGCAGTCATCAACTGTAGAACATCTAAGTTTGTGCTAGCTGCATTTCAATGCACAATAGTCACATGGGCTGGTCTTACTAAATTGGACAGCACAGGTTCAGATGAAGGGTATATGTGTGTTCATTTTCCTACACTTGGAATTTTCTGCAGGTTTGGAATTTTTCAAGATAAAAAGCTGGAAAAAGGAGAAATAGATATTAGTTTTATATGCATAGACTGTTTCTAGGATACAGAAGAAACTGTTAACATTGGTTACCTCTGGGAAGAAGAAATTAGTGACTGGGGAAAAGAGAGGGATGGTGGTGTTTACTGTACCTTTCTATCCTTTTGTAGCATATTGTGACTAAGTCTATTAAAATTTGAAATTATTCTAAAAATAATATCTGTTTTATCTTTGTATTCGAAACCAGATCCTTTGCTACTTAGCCCTGGTAACCCGCAATTCAGAGGAAAGAGCTCCACCTACTGAACTTGATTTCCTAAGAATTCCTTGATAGAGGAAAGAAGCATGAGTCCTATCTAAAATATAATTAAGTTTAGAAATTTCTCGTGATTTTTCCATCTTTGTCAGTCTTTAAAAATCCGTTTAATCTTCCTGCCTGTATATTATTAAACAATTTTAGACAAATGTTATCAATAATCTAAACCGTCTCTGGGTTGCCGAAAACAAGAAACAATATTCAAGCAGAGGCTCACCTAAATTCTACGGTGATGGATGACCGCTGGAACTCACAGTGGCGCCGGGGGTTGTGACCAAGTTCATTACGAATTTATATCTGTTTTACTTAAGCCTCCTTCCATCTTGCAGCGGAGCTGGGTCTCTTGGGTTACATTTGTTCTGCTGGAACGGTTGGCACTTCAAAGCGGAGTTACATCCTGTTGCCTTCTGCTCCTATTTCACGAGGATTTCTGAATCGAGGCTGGGCGGTAAGGTTTCTTACTCCTCTGGTAATTGCATCATTTCCTGGCCGTGTCTCGCACAGAACGCGGAGACGTGAAGCGATTGCCCGGTTAATAACACTTACAAAATATGAGGATAATGGAAACGCAGTGGGTTTGAAGGGTTTCCTCGGATCCGGGTGCAGATGATCTCCGCAGTGCTTCACTAGGCACGTCACCCACAACTCTAAGCTTCGTTAGCCTGGCTCAATAAGTAATCATCACGATAGATACATAATCGGGTTCTAGAAGGCCACGTGGCCCTTCATCACCCACAGAGAGCCTGCGCCGTGTGCCAAGGACGTGTGCGGTGTCACACCCAGCTCTACAACGTGAAATGCTCTCTGCCGGTGACAATCTATCTAGATTTAATACAAGGTTTAGTGGGACTTAACATCTGCGTGAGAGGAAAAGTCAGAAAGAGACAGAGGTTAGATTTAGAAAGAGCAGCTAGATGATTAAAAAAATAACAAAGCAAATGACAAGCTTCCAGGCAGTACTCTCTAACATTTCTATAGATATAGATATTTATGTTACATAATTAGAATGAATTACGTAATTAGTCTTTTCTAGCAGGGCAGTCGGAAGAGGATTGGATTTGGAGGGTCCAGGATTTCCCCACAGGAGCCACCTGGGTGCTGGGCTGGGAGCGCCCAAAATTTGCCTCAGTTTAGGAGACTGCGACTCAAAACAGGAACGAAGTGGGTGGGGCTTAGAACCAACAAACTCTCTTTCTACTGGTCAGGTTTACGTAGAGATTTTTTAAAGTGGCAAATAAGCTTCAGGGGACACTCCAGTCAGCTTCCCTGGTGGTCTAGTGGTTAGGATTCGGCGCTCTCACCGCCGCGGCCCGGGTTCGATTCCCGGTCAGGGAAAATGTTTTATCCTACCTCCTAAAAATCTTGAATTCTTACCTGCTTTTTTTTTTTTTTAAATCATATTTATTTTATTCACTCATAAAAGTTGAATTCGTCTTTAAATGTTATTTAATCTAAGATTTAAAATACGTCTTCTTTCCCCCCCAGGTACAGCAGCAGGTTCTTTTCCTGTTCCTCAAAGCATCCTACGGGTTGTTGGCACCGAAGAGAACGTAAACATTGGGTTCCTCCTGCTGGAGCACCTGGTAAGACGCTTTACCCAGATTGGGACTGGAGAGTTGGAAGGGAACAAAGTGAAAGGTGGAGGTCCTGTGAGACATGCAGGGGAGGCCTGGATAGAGAGGAAGGTGGGTAAAGAGGAAAGACAGTAAGGAGAGTGGTGAGTGGGGAAATGGGGGACACTTCCTGTTCCAGTGCATGTCGCATTAAATAAACTAGATTTACTGAACAAGAACGTTGTGGAAGGAGAAGCAAAGCATAGAAGTTAGAGCAAACACCCCTACCCTGGGCCGACCAGGTCCTCTGTACAGAATTACAACAGAAATGTCCGGAAGTAGAGCGAAGAAAGCCTTGGCCCCCAGCACGTGAAGGGGCAAATAAAACTGCCTCTCACAGTTGTGTAGAAAGTCAAAGGAGAACACAATTACGGTTTTGAATATGGCCTGTTAATTTGGAAAGGGTGCTGATTGGGAGCGTGGTAAAGCAGGAAGCTGGGTTACATTAAGATTTGGTTTGAAGAGGTCATCCAAGTGAACTTATCCTGTACATATGGAGTGAAATTTTTGACTAATAATGATAGGTTTGGAGGAGATTATGCTTTGAAGTGAGAACTGAAGGCCCAAGAGTAGAAATGCTTCCTAAGAGATTGAGTGCAGCATAAAGAGGCAAGGTTTGCAGGCTTGACCTCCACTGTAGGAGGACAATGTAGGAAAGTCTGAAGGACAAGAGTCAGTCCAAGTCAGGGTCAAAGAAGCCAAAGAAGAAAGAGTCTAGAAATTGCAGTGTACCCATTAATAGCATAAAGGATATTTTTCTTGTTTGCTTAATTTTTTTTTTTTTAAAGATTTTTTTTATTTATTTATTTGACAGAGAGAGGCAGTGAGAGAGGGAACACAAGCAGTGGGAGTGGGAGAGGGAGAAGCAGGCTTCCCGCGGAGCAGGGAGCCCGATGCGGGGCTCGATCCCAGGACCCTGGGACCATGACCTGAGCCGAAGGCAGACGCTTAACGACTGAGCCACCCAGGCGCCCCATGTTTGCTTAATTTTTTAATGGCGTTTTATTTTCTTTAGTCTTGGTGTCATCCTTATTGTTTCACCTATACTATGGCTATTTTTAGTCAAATAAGTACACTTTTCCTAAATAATATTGTCATTTAGACACAGCAGTACTTTATCACATTCCCTACACACAGCACAAAGCTGCTGCTCTGTAGAGCCGGAATATTGTGCTCAGCTCCGTACTTATGAAAAAGGGGGGCGCCTAGGTGGCTCAGTTGGTTAGGCGACTGCCTTCAGCTCAGGTCATGATCCTGGAGTCCCGGGATCGAGTCCCGCATCGGGCTCCCTGCTCGGCAGGGAGTCTGCTTCTCCCTCTGACCCTCCTCCCTCTCATTCTCTCTGTCTCAAATAAATAAATAAAATTAAAAAAAAAAAAAGAAAAAGAAAAAGGGGGAAATGCTGAAGGACTGTTTGCAGAAATAGCCCACATATGAGGAGTTTCCTTATTTAACCAGCACAGATGAAAGCAAAGGTTATTTGCTGCCTATCAAAAACATTTTTCTGAACTTGTCAAGTTATTTCATTTAAACACAAAATCCTCATATATCCAGGGTTAGGGTGATGCATAATTGAATATTAAGATGGTGGAGAGGAACCAAGGGTGGAGAGGAAGGAAGGGGAGGACTTTATAGTTGGTGCTGTATTAATGGATTACTTAATCAATTAAATCAAGAAGTAGATTGCTAAGACTTCACTTGCAAACAATCATATACATGTTCAGCCCTCATAATTCTATTTTTTTATGATCCACAGCTCTACATTTCCACTGAAAGAAGTGGAAAAAGAATTACACTGAGTCAATTTGAATAATGTCTACAACTTAATGAGTTCTTTCAGATTCTGAACACCGAACTAAGCAGTTTATCTACAATAATCAAATCAATTTGTACAACAATTATCCTTGTTTTGGAAACAGACTCAGAAAGTTTATTTAACCTATCTGCAATCACACAAGTATGTGGGGGAACCAGGATTCCAACCTGATTGGCCCAACCTAAATCTGATATTCTTTAAGACTCCCCACACTACAACAAATTTTCTGGTGCCACATTGGCATCTTCTTTAAAGCAGTCTTTACAAATAGGATGGCTCATAGGGAGTGTTGCATAGAAGTAAAGAGGAATTATATGACATTGCAGGTTCTCTTTTAAAGGTATAATTGAATTCTATGCATGACAAGTTTAGTAAAAGTCAACTGTAGTAGTTTTGGGGGTTACCAGATTCCATAGAAACATGTGGAAAACATTTATTCTTTTTATTTGTTTGTTTGAGAGAGAGAGACAGACAGCAAGAGCAGGAGGGACAAAAGGGGAGGGAGAGAGAGAATTTCAAGCCGACCCCATGCTGAACACAGCTGAAAGCCAGGCTCTATCCCAGGACCTTGAGATCATGACCTGAGCTGAAACCAAGAGTCAGATGCTTGACCAACTGCACCACCCAGGCACCGCGGAAAACTTTTAGTTAAGAAATAAGTTCAACAGCAAACACAGTGTACTTGCATTTATGGATAAGCATGTTGATTTGTGAAAGTGTTTTTTTTTCCTTCAGTACGATTTTAATTTATTTAAAAATCATCTTTACCACAACTCCATTTGATCATTATTACTTTATTGACTTAAAAATGATTCTTGTTTTTTTATCTTCTTCCTTTAATAGGTAGGCTATAGAAAAATAATATTTTTACATTAGTTACATAAAAGGAAAGCAATTTAAATTTAAGCCACGGACCTACTTGATTAGCTTTTTTACCAGCTTATTACATCCTCTGAATTTCTATAATATATATCACATAATATATAGTAGTTTATATAACTTGCTATAGTTTTGTGTAAGTTATGCTTTTGTAAATTCCTAGATGTCAGAGTTCATAAAATATACTTCTTCTGCCTTGTAAAGTGATAGTCATATCATTGGTGGCCAAAAATTCTTGCTGTTTTTTGGTCTTGATAATTAGTATGATGCCTGAGGGCACTAACGTGGTAGTAAGCCAAGAGCTCCATGAAGGCAACGTCTGTATCACCTTCCTCTTTGTATCCTCTAGGTTATGTCGGTACTTGGCACCTAGGAGCAACTCAAATGACTCTTGAGTGGATAAATGAGAGAATGAGGCAAGACTGGAATTGGCACTTCTCCGAAGAAACATATGTGACCAGTAAATTTTTTTAAAAGAGTATCAACTTCTTTTGTGATTAGGAAATGCAAATTAAAATTTAAAAGATCCTGGGGCACCTGGGCGGCTCAGTCGTTGGGCGTCTGCCTTCGGCTCAGGTCATGATGCCGGGGTCCTAGGATCGAGCCCCGCATCGGGCTTCCTGCGTGGAGGGAAGCCTGCTTCTCCCTCTCCCACTCCCCCTGCTTGTGTTCCCTCTTTTGCTGTTTCTCTCTCTCTCTGTCAAATAAATAAATAAAAAATCTTAAAAAATAAAATAAAATTTAAAAGATTCTGTTCATACCCATCAAAGTGGCAAAAGTGAAAAAAATCTAATACCAAGTGTTGACAAGGATGTAGAACAATGGCACTCTTACACGCTAATGGTGGAAGTGTAAATTGGTGCGATAACTTTGGAAAACAATATGGTGTTATCCAGTAAAGTTGGAGTTTCCCATACCCAGCAATTCAAACCCTGAGAAATCCCTGCACAGGTGCACCGGGAGATACACAGAATGTTTATTGCAGCACTGTCATAATAGACCCAAACTGGAAGCAACCTAAATGTCATCAAGAGTAGAGTGGCTAAATATATTGTGGTTTAGTCATGCAATGAAATACTGCAGCTTAGGGAAAATAAATGGATTACAGCTCCTCTTACCAACATTATGAATCCAGAAAAATATGATTTAAAAGCAAATCGAATGCAGAATGATTCCATTTTATTTGAAGTTTTAAAACGCTAAATTAAAAATGTTGTTCATTGGTAAATATATACACAGATGGCGAACTATAAAGAAAAGCAAAGTGGTTATTCCTGGTTGATAGAAAAGAGAGAGGAAGGATTGGGCAAGAAACATGCAAGAAAAATGCTAGCCTGGGTGTACACAGTTGTTAATTCTCATTTGATTATCTATAACATATTATACTATTTTTCTCCACCAGTTCGATATTTAATTAAAAAACAAAAAGGAATGAATGATATGTTTGGGCAAACTCTTTGGGATAATGGCATGCCAGCAATATTTAGTTGAGCAAAATCTCACTCCTCAGTAGTCATAGTTTATAATGGTGCTTTTCTGTTTTTTTGTTTGGTTTGGTTTTTTTAATAATGGTGCTTTCCTAAAGTAGGGAAGTTCCAGGATTTTGAAAGTGACAAATGCGAAAATAAACCACAAGGTGGCATCATAGACGCATGTGTCTCATTCAGAAACATTTAATCCACTTGCCTTGGCAATGTTGAATATAGTTAAAATCTAGAGTTTATTGTATTCATAGGGAGCAGCAGAGGATATTTTTATTCTTTTACCTTCTTTCTTCTCATTTCATCAATTGTGCTTGATTTTACTTGCATGTATTCTGTGTTACCAGATTAAAGTTTGAAGGAAGCAATTCAAATAAATCCAACGCAACAATTACGCAGGTCCAGCTTGTGACATTTATTCATTCATTTCTCATTCAGTCATGCACTCATATAGTCATTCATTTAACCAGTATCTGCAAATATTTGTTGTTTCTTTCTGTACCAGACGTAAGTCAAAGAGGCCCTGGAGACTTAACATGAGCAAAAACATAGTCACTATCATTTGCTTTTCGCGTAGTGGTAGAGACAGGTAATAATCATATCCTTACAAATTTAAATTGCAACTGACAGATTCCGTAAGGAGAAGTATGTGATTCCACACTAAGGTTTTGAATCAGTTGGAGATGTCTGCGGAGGGATCCATCTGTTGAGATCTGAAAAATGAAGGTGAGTTACCTGGGTAAAAAGGAGAGAAAAGAACATTCTAAGTAGAAGGAAAATGTGCAAATGCTGGTAGCAGGAGAGAGCAAGGAGATTACCAGGGGCTGAAAGAAAGCCCGAATGGCTGGATGGCAAGTCCAAGGTGGTAGAGCAAGGTGAGGAGAGGTCTAAGAAGTGGGCAGGAGACAGATCTTGCGTGGCTCTTAGCCTGAGGTTAAGGATTTTGTCTTCATACTGAGAGCATGGGGGGAGCCACAGAGGAGAGCAGGTGGAACAGCGGCTTAAAGCCCATGCCCTGTCACTGGTAAATCTGCAGCTTTATCAGCGTCTAGGAAAGATTCTGCCTTAGGTGCTAGAGAGTGGCACAACTCTGTTCACCGATGTATGTGTGATTTGCTTTTTGATGGTGAAGGACATCATTTAAAGACAGTAGGATAATTTCATTCTCAGTCGTATTCATTAGATTCAAGATTTGTCTTCTAAAGAGACATGACTCCGTTGTATTTATTTTGAATCCGTCTAAAAACCATTGCTTTTGAAGATAGGAAACATAAAGGATGATTTCTTAACCAACCAATAGATCTATTCAACTCATCCACAACAAAATAAAAAGCCTTGGCATCTAAAATATAAAAGGTATGAAAGAAAATGTTTATAATCCTGTTGTCTCAGAAAGAACCATGTATTAGAAATCAGGAGATCTGGGTCACATGACTGTGGGAAAGATGATCTAATGTGGTTGGGCCTCAGTTTTCTTCTTCTGTAAAATGAAGCACTGGTCTAGGTTATATTCTTCTAACTCTGAAATTTTGGAAATCTGCAAATTTATTTATATAAAGCAAAATGTACAGGCAAATAATGTAATGTAAAGAGAACAGGTGTTGGGGAAATACCTTGGTATGAATTTGAATAAAGGTGTGTGAATGGGACTGAATGAGACTTATTTTGGATCTTAAGACATTTTCAATAAACTAAATTTGAATAAGCTACACTACCATTTATTGATAGTGTACTATGTACCAGATCTTATGAACATTATCTCACTTAATCCTCAGAAAATTCTTGTGAGATAGGTGTTGTTTTTTAATCCTATTTTACTAATTAAAAAACAAAGCTTACACAGATTCAGTAATTTGTTCAAACTCACACAGTTAATGCATCTCAAGATGTATCTTGATCTGTCTGATTTCAGAACTTGTCCTTTCAGTCATTATACTATTTATTATATGTCTTGAAGAGTTGAGATTTTTAAAAATGACATATATATTGAGTAAAATAGAGATAAATTTACTAGAATCACAAATATGGATTTCAAGTTATTTATAAGTGATCTGTTGAATAAGTACCAAGAATTTTAATAAGCTCCCACATCTTAAAACAAACAAAACTGCTTATTTAATGAATTAAACATGCACTATCCTGGATATGGCTGTGAAGTTGCACTATTACTAAGCAAACCGTCTCTTTGTCAGTATGTTTTTGCTGTATCAGTCAAGGATACGCTTGCAGAATTTTAAGCTATATATTTAAAAGGAACAATTAGACAAATAGCTTCCATCACTTTTCTCGCTATGTCATATCCTGATGACAAACAATGGTGAACTTTGTTTCTCCTTTTGTCTCAAACTCCTGATACCCAGAGCAAGGAAGCTGCCTGCCAGACCTTGTCGTTTGGAGACGTGGCTAAATGCATTTATATTGAGTTATTGCTCCTGTGTTGTCTGTAGCTCCCACTCTTAAGCATGCTTGAGGTTTGATGATTCACATCAAACGGAATTGTGTTCTCTGTTGTGAGAACTGGTCAACATTGGACAGATAATTCATCAGTTTATTGCTGGACCCGTTGCTATGATGGTCATGGTCAGGAGGCACTTGCTGTTTCAATCTATTCCTTCGATGCAACACATTTGCCGTAAGCCTGCTCAATGATTCAGCTGTGATGGACTTATGGATATCTTTGGGGTAGGGGTGCTTACTGAACCTTGAAAGGGGACACAATGGCCCCTCAAGCCTCCTTACTGTAGGAGTAAATGATGTTTGTCATCAGAGGTAATGCTTGCCTACCGAGCTTGGCCGTACCCTCATCTGATGGTCACCAGACTATATGTGGGTTTGATGATGTTACTACACCCAGCCATTTTTACTGTGCTATGCTTATCTTTCTGACAGAAAGATTCAAAACAACAAAATAAATCTAGCAGGGGCTGCTTGTGAGACAAAAAAAAAGTGGCTGGCTTAGTTCCTGTTTAGGAGGGGGCCTGTGACTGTGACAGAGAAATGTGTTATGACGAGAGTAAAATATGGTCTACGTCCTTCTGTGTTTTGCCCTCCTGACTGTGAGCACATCTCTGTCATCTTGCCAGACCCCAAGGGAAGCCTATTTAAAGCAGGCATTCTGGGGTGGACTGGCTAGAACAGAGAAGAGGCCAGCCATTGCTGGCCCAGGAGAAAGTCGACACAAACAGCTACACAAAGTGCTAGTTGCTAGTTGGATTGTTTTGGTGAAAAAAAAAAAAAGTCTTTATGTTCTCTGTAATTAAGGGCAAGGTTTAAAAAGAAGTGATGAAAGATCTAGGAAGCAGAGTTTTACAGTATGGTAAATAATATTCAGCTTGATAGCTTATAATCACAAAAGGAGAGGTTAACTCAGTTAAAATACTCAGTTGTTTTAGGAGTTTATGAGCAATTTAAAATTTATCACCCCACTTGTACAAGTGAGACATTATGACTAATAGCCATTCTTTCCAAATACTTTTTCTTCCACATGAGAAAACATGACTTTGTTATCACTGCTGTGAAAACACAATTACAACTACAAAGCACACTTAAAGCAAGAAACTTTAGAGTCAACTTGCCAAAGATACTCAACCTCATTCTATCCCTTAAAAACAAAACAAAACAACAACAAAAAACCTTAGAAGGCAGTCTACTACATGCATATCCATTTCATATGTATGAATCTCTTCACTCCCACAGACTAATAGATTGACAACCAAGGTCAAGGAAACAGAATATTCAGTTCTCAGAAGACTAAGAAATTAGAGGCATATAAAAATGCCTCTGGTTATAAGATTTTTAAAAAACTATACACATATAAACTGTTAAAGGCTTTGGAAAACATGCTTAACTGTAGGCCAAAGCTTTAAGGCTAGTTCAAAATCCCTTCCTGATAATAAGAATTGTTATAGTGGATGGGTTACTGGGCAAGTCTTCCTAGGCCAAATGACGAGTATTGTTTTATGACATGATGGACCTGGAATATATAAGTAATCAGAATGATCCAGCATTCTCTCCCACCCCACCCCCCATCCACAACCTCTTTTACATCCAGTGGGAGACTGGGGGTTTTTATTTTCTTTTCAAACTCAATTTACTCAGATACCTCATCTTTTTTTTTTTTTTTTTTAAGTTTTTATTTATTTAAGTCATCTCTACACCTGATGGGCTCAAACTCACAACCCCAAGATCAAAAGTTGCATGATCTTCCAACTGAGCCAGCCAGGAGTCCCCAGGCACCTCGTCTTAACACTTCACCATTTTCCTTTGCTTTTGCCAACCACCTTGAATGAGATTATAGGATATTCTTTGGTAGCCATTACTGAGGGTCAAGCTCACTGATTAAGGTAAGGTAGGTATGACCTGCTTGAAAGTTGAAAGTTAAAACTAGAAAACTGCCAAAACTATTTCCTTTTATGCTGTATGATGGAATAAAGTGGGGTTATTCTTTTTTAAAATCCTTTCATATATTAAAAGGGTAAGATGGTAGAGGCTTTTATGCTAATACGATAGACAGATTTACTCTTGTCAATAATTCAAAGTGATTCCAGGCAGGTTGAAATATTCTTGGTTAGTCTGAGTCTGAAAAAGCAGTGTCAAAGCCATAGCCTAGAGGTTCAAAGGTATGGATTGAAGAATCAGACAAGCCTGGGTTGAGTCATAGCTCAAACTGCTAGGTGTGACCTTGGGCAATTAACCTCTTACTCTCCAATTCCTAATATGCGAAGCAAAGATAATAATATATGCATTCCATAGGACGGTTACAAGGCTTAAATGAGACAACAGATTTCAAACACTTAGCATAGAATTAAGCACAGAGAACAACTGAACAATATTTGCAGTTAGTATTAACATGTTTTCTTTATTAGACCTGTGACTTAGGTGGGTACCAGTTCTCAGTTATAGCAGAGGACCCAATTCCCTGACCAAACCCATTCCTGTCTGTTCCTTTGAAGTTGAAAGGGAGGGAGAAAGTACCACCTGGTACCTGGGGAACCATTTCTCATATGCCTCTGGCCTCTCATACAAGATCATCGGTGTAAGCTAAGGGTTTTTTTTTATTTTAAATTCTCCCATCTGAGTTCTAAGACTTATCCTTCCAAAGAATTTGAGCTATAGTCACAGTTTATGATGTCATATTTGCTGTAGTGCTTTGTTTTAGTTGCTGAAATATTCACAACCTCAGTTATTGCTTAGATCTTAAAAGAATTACAAGGGGAAGTCAAACTCCATTCTTCAGCAAAATGCAGAACTGGGAATAGTCCCATTGGGCAATAAAAACATGAAAAGCTTCAAAAATATATCTATCTTTAGCTCATTAAGCTTACAAAGTCAACCCAGATTCATAATTTGACCAGGACCCTATCTTGATGAGGTATTTTTTTTTTTTTTTAAAGATTTTATTTATTTATTTGAGACAGAGAGAATGAGAGAGACAGAGAGCACATGAGAGGGGGGAGGGTCAGAGGGAGAAGCAGGCTCCCTGCCGAGCAGGGAGCCCGATGCGGGACTCGATCCAGGGACTCCAGGAACATGACCTGAGCCGAAGGCAGTCGCTTAACCAACTGAGCCACCCAGGCGCCCTTGATGAGGTATTTTTAAAGTAAGCTAAGTCAGACACATTTTAATCTCTATACATCTCTAGTCTTGGACTTTTTTTTTTTAAGATTTTATGTATTTATTTGAGAGAGAGATCACACAAGCAGGGGGAGCTGCAGGCTCCCCACTGAGCAGGGAGCCGGACGCAGGACCTCAGGGTCGTGACCTGGGCTGAAGGCAGATGCTTAACCCAGACACCCCATAGCCATGGATTTTTACAATTGCATTGAAGTATGTTATTATACTACACTATTGCCTCAGATCCAAAATGTACCTTTTTTTTTTTTTTTTCATTTTTACACTCTGGAAATTGGGATGTCTTATGTTCAATAGGTAATATTCTGTTGTGGTGGTTCTTTTCCTTGAAAGCTGACCTTAAGCCAATAGTGTATTTTGCAACTGATGGAGTCTTACACTTAAGGAAATTGCTTTGTGATGATAACCTAAGGTGATTACTCTTACTCTGAATGCATGTAATGATTGGAAAAGGAACGAGATGATTATATACAGAAGATAATCCAAAAGGCTTCATTAAGATTTATGATACATATGTACATGTGGGTCACTAGGGCCATCACTCTAGTTAATATTTGGCCTTTTTTATGTTTCAACTTACTTTAAAATCCCTCAGATTTGTTCAAATGATAGGATTACCATATTTGCAGTAGCAAAAGATCCCAAAGAGACCAACAAGCCTCTCCAACTAGTTCTCAGAAACCCTCACTCTCATGGCACCTCCTTCTTTTGAGGGCCCTTGTGAATAGCGAGAGTGAGCCATACCGATCACTCTCGGGCGATAGAAGCGCGTTTGCATGTGCTGCTGCATGCCCTTCGAAACTTAACATGTACACACTTAAAATTGGTAGTTATTCAATAAATACCTTCTGGTTCACTGATGTGAAATACAGAACTGTGTTTTAATTAGCGCTGAAATACATTTCTAGGCCCAAGATGGAGCCGTTCCTGCCCAGGTGCTATATCAGCAAATGGAACTTTAGCTAACTTTTGAGTCCCTGTACATGTTCCACTTGACCAGAAATGCAGTATATCCAGTTAGCCAATCCCCCAATGCCAGGCCAACTCTGGGCCTTCTCACCCTAAACAAGGTTGATTGTGTAACCCTGCCAATCAGATATTTTCCATTTTTCTCTTCCTTGTTATTCTTTATCCTATAAAATCTCCCTGCCTTCTGCCCTATTTTGCAGTTCTCCAAAAGGAGACTTCTTCATGAAGTATTACAGTTTGTTTGTATTGGCTAAATTGTTTCCTTTGTTTTTTAACATTAGGTATGCATATAGCTTTTAACATTGGGGGAAAATGAAATTTCTAAAAATGTTCCTTTTTCCTTTTATCCTACCAAAAATCCCTTGAATTAATTTTGGGACTAACTCTGGCATAAATAAAAGCCACCCACAAATTAAACTTTAAAAGTTCTTCTCCCCTTGGACCATAAAAACTAATTTTTTTCTATTTTGGAAGCAAGCATGAAAATTAATCACACCTAAAGGTGGGACACCACTTTCACAAAACATTGGATCTGCGATGGGAAACAGTTGTTAAAAAGAAAAAACAGGCTCAAAATGGAGTCACTTGTGCAAGCCCCACATCAGCAAACCAAGACTTACTATCTAACCAAATTGCAGTGACCTTTAACCAGTCAATTTGGAATTAACCCATCAGTACCAGTGAGGTCATCTGTGTCACAGACCCCCCACCCCCAAGGAAGGTGACCTTCCCTGAAACAATCCACTCTTTGTTACAAACTTCCTTTTTCAGCCCCCTTCTGCCTATAAAAGCCTTCCATTTCATATGGCTTCTTCCAACTCCTTTCTATTTGCTAGATGGGATGCTGCCCAGTTCATGAATTGTTGAATAAAGCCAATTTGGTCTTTAAATTTACTTAGTTGCATTTTGTTTTTTAACAGTGTACTGTGATGTTAACAGCTGAGGATGTGAAACATTTATCAAGAAACAATTAAATTCACATGACCAAAATTATGGACAACAATTAACTTTAGGAACTATGACAACCTTTAGCAACTATGTAGGAATTTGTTTTGCAAATATTTTAATCATTTAATTGGAAAAATAACAACCCATATGTAACTGAGAAGGAAAAAATATAAGGAAAAAACAAAAAGGACAAGAAAGGGAGGAAAGGAGGAAGAAAGAGGATTTATCTTAAAATATTTAATCAAAATTAAAAATAAAAATTCCTGATCTCTAAAATGGTTTACATTCCAAAAAAGGAAAAGAAATTCTTTGAATGCTGACATTACAACAGGCACAGAATCAGTATTAGATCTTAAAATAAGAATTATTTCTATGCCTATTGTCCACAAATCATGATTAAAAAGCAAACTTCAAATACTACTAAATTCATTTTCTTATTTACTACCTAATTCCATCAGAGCTAATTGAAGATACAATAACCACAGAACTTACAGACAGGAGGAACAAAGTGACCTGTTTTTGCTCATTTTTTTTTAACCACTTATAGACAAAAATTAGAAAAACGATGTAACTTTTCAAAACTAAAATAATGTAAGAAACCTCGCACTCTTTCCTTTAACTGTGAGGATAACTGATATGAATAAAAAACATTCTTTTTTTATTCTTTTCTTATGTTTGGCCCAAAAGCTTCAGGAACTGAAATAATCTCTTCTAGGCTTCACTGAAGAGGGAGAGATATGTGCATAATTTCTACAGCATCAAAACAAAGTTTCATTGAGGTAGGTACAGAGGATTTATCATCAAGAAGCATGTATATGCTTATCACATATGCATGTGATGTTTTAAAAACCCTCTACAAACGTTTTTGAGTTACAAAATGTATGACACATTCTAGCTTATTATCCTAGGTTCAGTTTACCATTATTTGGAGTTCTTATATTTGCACTTTTCCAAGAACCATGGTTAAGAATAAAAGGCATAGGAAACTGATCACTTCCTGTCTCCAATAATGTCATACCCGCCTATGCTTAACTGATTTACAAGCTCAGATAAATGTTATTTTCAGGCAAGCTGTGAATTATATTAATTATATTAAATGACTCTGAAAGAGAAAAAGAAAAGCCATGGCTTAAACTGTTAATGTAAGAAGGCCTTGCTTGAAATTCATGTCAACTTTCCATTCTGCAAAGCAACTCATCCACATAAAAATAGTCAAAAAGGACTTCATTTAATTAGTGATATGTAGACTTCTGCATAGAAAAAGGTTACAAAGTAATGCAAAAAAGACTGGGTACAATAATTTTAAACAAATATTTAAAAAGTATAATTTTGCATAATGTTTAACATTCTCATGTTTATTGCTTTCTCCACACAGCAGAGAAATGAAGTGCATAATAATACATGCTGTGTCTTTATCTTTCAAACATAAAATCTCATGTACTCAATTTTAATGTATTAAGAGATTACTTTGTCATTAAACAGAATAAAAAAAACAAAAGAAAAACACCATTATGTAGCACTAGTCTAGGCATGAACAAAAATAATTTATGTACATCCCATTGCATACATTCATCTTGATTTGGGATCAAATGCAATCATAAGCTTGACAAAGAGCTTTTAAAAATCGTGGCTTTTCTCTTCCCAATGCTCTATCTCTGTCTCATCACCTCCAGAAATGCAACTTTTCCCAAAGGGTGACGAGAATAGATATTACACATTATCAGGACGAAATGAAGAGGGTAAGTATGTAAAAACAGTCCAAATGAAACAATAAATTAACCTAAACTTTTACAAACTGGAGAATTTTCAAGTTGGCATGAATCAAATGGGCACATGGTAGGCAACTGCTTTTAGGTGCACTCTCTATATAAATGCATGGTTTACATAAAGAAGCACCATATTTTGAGCCATGAAAAAAGTGCCTGGGGGCTTGCAGGCAGGGCAGAAATGGTTGTTAATCTGAGCACTGATGGAATAATTGCTTATACCAATGCATTGCTAAATGTCACCACTTGGCAGGCAAGTCTGTACAAAGAAAGCAAACTAAGATAAAACTAGGGTCTTTCAACTTGAAAATTATTTTCAGCAATCCTTTTGGCGAATAAAACCTGTTGGTTTCAACACAGTACTCTTCTCTGGCACTGTATTAAAATGTCTGCAGCCTAATATAAGACTTCTGTCCCTTTCCTTTCTTAACCTAACCTCTACGCTCTTCTTTACTTGTGCAATGTTATATATTCAGAAGAAAACTTTACTAGCTCAGGCACTTATGAAACACGAATTTTTTTTTTTTTCATCTAGTTTAAAGAGAATCCAGTCAGGACTTCCCTCCCCCCCCCCCTTCCCCCAATTCAGACATACTGATGTACTGCTGGATGATACAGTCCATATATCTTCCAGGAAACTTCTAAATGAATACAAGTGTGAAGTTTTCAAAAGTTGCTGATGTCAGTTACCAAGCTGCCCTAAACAAAACAAGAGAAAAAAGATAATACCACATTTCCACTTGTGAGGTTTGTGTCTCAAATAGCTTTATTGTTCCTTTGTGGATCTGTAGACATCTGTATGGCTACTTTCAGGGTGCAGAGGTTTAAGCTGACTCGGAAACGAAGGACATTCGGTTACCATTGCAAAAAGTTCAGTGAAAACTTAAAAAGCTCCCACTTCTGTCCCCCAGGGTCGGTAAGGTTTACTGTTTGTTCCACCGCTTGTCTGCTGCGGGCTGGACGTGGCCGACACGGTTAAGGGCGGGCTGATGGCTGTGGCGGCTGCCACGGCTGCAGCTGCGTTAGGGGGAAGCATGGGGAAGGCCCCCGCGAAGGACAGAGGGAAGCTGTGCGCCGCTGCGGTGGCCGCGGCCGCGGCCGCGTGGACAGTGGCGGAGAGGGACAAGAGGGAGGTGGAGAGAGGCGGCACGCAGGGGGCTGCGCTGCCCGTGGCCGGCATCCGAAGGGCGGAGTCGGCGTGGGCGAACGTGGCCGTGAGGAGGGTGGAGCCGTGGGCAGGAGGCACTTCCGAAGCGGTGGAGAGGCGACAAGGCGTAGACTCGGACGCGTGGAGTCCGTTGGGCTGGAGCAGGGCCGCGGGGAGGTGGTGGAAGGCTGCCGCCCAGTGGTGCGGGTGCAGGGGATGGTGGTGGTGGGCCAGAGAGGACGTCATGGCCGCCGCCTCCCGCTGCGAGGCACACGTGCTGAGATGAGAGACCAGTCGCACCCGCAGGGGGTCGGAGGAGTCCAGGCCCTCCACGGAGCTCAGGTACCGGGCCACTTCCGTTAGGCACTCCCGGAAACCAATGCTCATGAAGTCCATGGCCAGAGCGTGTGCGTCAAAGTAGCCTGAGAGGGGGTCGGAGCAAGGGGGGGGGCAGGAGGAGGGAGCGAGAGAAAGCGGTACAGTGACTATGAGTAACCACCGACTGTGCTTCCCTCTGTGCTTCCGAAGAGTCAAGGAGAATGACGACCCTTTCTGAAAATGTTGCCAGTTACTTCTGGTTGTAATTGTTACAGAAGAAAGTATACTTTGCAATTCACATGTGTGACAACACTAGCAATGCTATATACTACAGTTCTTGCAACTAAATATCACAGCGGGGAAAAGTAATTAAGAACATCCACGTTTCAATACTTCCATTAAAAAAAACAAGGGAGGGGGGGCCTCTCCTTTTGTACTGTGGGATAGTGAAATTCCCTAGTAAACTTTTTCACGGTCGTACAGGATTTCAGTCCCTCTGTCTCTGTCGCATGCGGTGGAGATTAAAGGGTTATTCTGAAACAGCCGCACTCTTGGCATTTGTAACAGATATGAAATGCATCTTAGCAGCTTGAGGACTTTCTTTAAATATGTGCTAGAATCTCTTAATAAATTCATAAATGCTTCTTGACTGTTGTTTTTTTTTTTAGCAAATTACTTGTATGAAAAATTTGATGAAAACAAAAATTTTTTTTTTTTTAATTTGGGGGTTACTAATTTGAAGATCTTATTTTTCTATCAGGCAATATAAGGCTGCTTTACTGATATGAGATTACGATAACTCCTCACTTTCCTAAAATTCAAAGATACCTTTCCTTTACTGGTTAGCTTATATTTTCCTGGCATCCACCCAAGAAAAAACTGTTAATTTTTCAGTGTGTATGCATGTACCACACCCCTCCCACACCTAAGGTTACAACCATAAAAATGGCTGGAGCTGAGTCACATTTATGAGAATCCCTTTTTATCCAAATGTAGTACATTAGATAAAAAATAGTAATGTATCATTATTATCAGTGCCAATTTAGGGTAGAATAATAATCAGACATTTGGGGGAAATGTCACCACTCTGAGTGACCTCTAATGTGTACAAATGTATCCTTTTCAGATTCTTTCTCATTTGCAACTTTTTTTTTTTTTTTTAGCAATTTTCAAATTAAAAATTTATTCAGCTTTGGGATATGGGTATACAGAAATGAAAAATATTACAAAGTTATTTTTACCTAAGGCATTTAATGTATTATCTTTTTCATGTTTCTGCAGATCCAAGTATTACCTGTTTCATTTATCATCTACTAAAAATTAAACCATCTTAATGTGTAATCAAAGCACTTTGGAAAATAGAAGTCACAATATTCAAACTCCTAAAGCTATTATATCAACAGAAATATGGAAGTCTCAAAAAGATATTTGGGGCAAAAATACACACCATTAAAACAGTAACAATAACAGCACAAAGCTGATATAAGAGAATATCATGAAATGTGGAAGATCAGCAACAGAAATAGTTATCATCCCAGGACTTCAGCTTAGATAGCAACAAAATCCCTGGGATTAAGAGAGAAAGCTCTTGCTGAAGAAGACGCCTCCATAGAAAGAGTTCACATGAGAACCCTCAGCGTTCTTTGTCGGGCTTTTCAGGCTTCTAATTTTCATGAGAGAAGGATCAGGCTTCTAATTTTCATGAGAGAAGGATGGATGTAATCCAACAGAAGACAGAGTCCAGAAATACAGAGGGATCTAGAAATTTAGGTTACTCTACTAAATTCTCTTTAGAAGACACTGCAGTACCAAGACACACTGTAAAGAATGGACCAACAGAATGGGAATCCCAGGGGCTTCCAAGAATTTTCATGAGTGGGCACAAAGTGATTGAAATTTGTGATTTGCCAGCTTTGTGTTGTTATATATGGCTGAGTTCTCTGTTGCGTATTAAGGAATATAAATTGTGTAATTCCTATTCTATTGCTGAATGCAGAGGAAAATGATGATGAGCAGCTGTCCCCTAGGAATAATCTTGGGCCAATAATGAAGGCACATGGGTCCATATCACTTCCTCTGTGCCATCACTAATGTATGGCTTTAAGTGAATAAACTCACAACAACCTTGTGAGGTAGACACTATCACTGTCCTCATTTTACAGATGAGGAAACTGGGGCTCAGCAGGGGTTAGTAGTTTACCCAAGTTCACAGAGCTAAAATATGGCCGAGCTAGGATTCGAAACCAGGCAACCCAACTGCAGAGTCTGTGTCCTTCACCACTACACTGTGAGGCCCCACAGCAGCTGTGAGTCTTGGATGATGTGAGCCCCCACGGCCAATCCCTCCTCTTCAAGGCCCATACTTCCTCCTGTGCGATGACCTCTCTGATGACTTGGCCATCAGGCAACTTGTACGGAGCTTGCTTGGAAATATCTGTTCATAAACTATTCTGGGGTGAATTTTAGGGCTGTTCAGGTAGCCAAGAATAGCAACCAAGAATGGAACTTAGTTTTTACAATAAGGCATAAGAACAGTATTCCTCTTTAGAAGTATAGCGCATGCCAAATATTTGAAACCCTGGTAAGAATTCTTAGCCTTGTGAACAACACCAAGGGAGGCAGAACAGTCAGACTGCTGTTCCTGCACCATCACCAACTCAATCAGTCTACTATCCTGAGGTGGCAGGTGCAGAATCAAAATCATGGGGCTGCAGGGGCTTTAGAGCTCAGAATGCTAGTGTAGGCCTCACAGTGCAGCAAAGCACTTCTGTCGTGGGTTAAAGGCAAGGCAATGGCCAAGCTAGGCTGGATCACTGGTTTCTACGATTTCATCCAGTTCTCTTCTCTATTATGTAAGAGTTTTTGCATCCTATGCTGAAGGTTAATTTTCATGATAAGAAATCACAATTCCGTACCTATTCAGGATGGTTTCTAGAGAAGGTGCAACTGAGGTTTAGTCAAACCATGGGGGCTTCTCTTTACGTGATCACCGCCCCTCCCCGCACACCTGATACAGGTAAAAGAGAGTAATGCCAGGGCTGATGTTCCACAGGTCCTTGGCAGTATGGTCACATTGGAGTTAAACAGTGAAGTACTTCCACAGCAATTGGTAAACGGCTATTTCCCTCCAGTGCCTTGCCCCTGCTCCGATCTAGGGCAAACTGTGATACTATGTAATGAAAGGATAATGCTGAGCAGAGAAGCTGCCAGGGTTGAGGGCAGCACTTAGCCCTCGTGGTGGTAGTCTCTCCCTACCCAGTTGTCAAATACATTAAATAACAAAAGACTCTTGGTGAAGGTGACTAGCAAAGGCCTGCTTGAAGAGTGAAAAAGATACTAAAGGGCAAAATCAAGTCTGAGTAATGTGTGAGAAGAGGGATCATGAAATCTGAATGAATATTACAGCTTTCAGGATCGCAAGTCTATTTTTAACGTGACATGAGGGGTCCATCTCTGACCTCTGGATGATTCTTTCCTAAATCACTATCTAGTACAGAAGACATCTATCTCTCCAGGGCCCTGGGCCCAGGATACCTGTCCCTGCTTGCTCTCTGCAGGAATGACTCTGCTCCATTAATAGTTTTCAGTACAGAGATTCACTACCTATAGTTCAAATGTTCTGTCTGGTCTAAACCCAAGATCAACCAAAATCTGAAAACAGTGAAGATAATTCTAAAGTCAATTCCTTTGGAACGGCTGCATTAGGTTGAGTCCTAGTCTTGATTTCGGGGGTATCAGAGGATGAGAAAGAAGAAGAGAAAAAGATTGCCTTTAACCTCCTGTTTATGTTTGGATGTTTGCGTGTTTGTTTTGTCTTTCTGTACAGACTCCAGCATGTGTTCCTGAGGTCCCAAACAAATCTCTGACCAGGCTGCTGTGAATGAAGCTTTACTCCCACAGTATTATGAAAGCAAACACAAGCCCAGGGTCAAGTGCTTCTTTTGTTCCGGAAGTTCTTTCCCACGAGTTCAATCCTGCCACTAGCATTGATTTCCACAGCTTTAATCTGGGACCTCCTATCTCAGCTTGTTAAAGAACTGTTCAACTATGACTTTCCTATAATCTTAGGGGGGAAAATGAAAAGAGACAGGTGGCAAGGGGGTAAAAATGAAGTCACCTACTTACCTTTACCCCCAGTTGCCTGAAGCATCTTCAGATGATCTACTGTCATTTGCAGTATTTCGGCTTTCTCTAACTTTGCAGATCCCTGTATAAACAAATAACAAAGTCTTAGAAGTTCTATGGAAACTGAATTGGAACATTTTACACTGGATTTTCAATATTCCTTTTCATTAGAAAATTCTAAGTTTAAATTTTTTCACAGAAACATCTGAGTTCTTGGCAAACTTTACATATAAACAATAATTACTGTGTCACACCTCATGACAGATATTGGCCAATTTATCTTTTAAAGACTAAAAGGTATAACAAATAATTTTTTAATCATAAGAATAATTATACTCCTGGGCGCCTAGGTGGCTCAGTTGGTTAAGCGACTGCCTTCGGCTCAGGTCATGATCCTGGAGTCCCTGGATCGAGTCCCGCATCGGGCTCCCTGCTCAGCAGGGAGTCTGCTTCTCCCTCTGACCCTCCCCCCTCTCATGTGCTCTCTCTCATTCTCTCTCAAATAAATAAATAAAATCTTTAAAAAAAAAAAAAAAGAATAATTATACTCCTAAGATCGCTCCACTAAAACAATTATAATCGCAAAAATCTCAAACCTTGCATCTAATCTCTACCCTCTATTTCATTAGGGGACATCTAATAGCCTTATATAATGCTGCAGTTCTAGATCAGTTGAATCCCACTCTGAAGGATAAAGAGACAGGATCTTAGCAAATTAGATTTTTCAAAAATAAAAAGTTCTAATAAGTCTTTAAGGCACACCCTGGTAAGCAGAAACAAAAAATAAAAAAGGGAAGACTTTTAAGGGTTTTTTTTCCAAAAATTACCAGCAGGTGTCACTGTGAGTCCCAATATCATAAACAAGAAAGCATAATTTACTACCTATCTAGTAAGCATCAGAAATGCTTAAAGATATTAGAACACTTTAAAATAGTTCTTAATAAAATATCTTGGAAATATATTTATATGTCCTACTTTTTAAAATCAAGCAACCTCTGGAAACCAACTGAAATACAGATGTGCCACCTTGAACTGCCTCAGAGGACTGTGGGTGGCTGCTAATTTCCTGGAAAAGCTAAATAATTAAATCAATATGTCTTTTTGAAAAGGAAACTGAAGTTTTTTTCAGGTTCCTATGCTCTACTTGTTTTGTGAAAATTATCAGCACCCTGTACATGGTGAGAGTGCCAGAGTTATTTAAACTGCTAGAAAGAACACTCTTCTAATCATACTGTGACAGGGCCAGCTAACTAGGATTGGTAGCCAAGCTTGGCAAATGGGAAAGCCTGTGTTTATGGTAACTAACTGCCAAACAACTGAGGTTTGCTTTTAAGGTTTGTTTTAAGTCGACATTTAAGAAAAAAACCCTAACAAACTAAGGGGGAAAAAAAATCAAACTGACTGTTCTTCATAACTGCAGAGATTTCAGTACTCAAAGTGAAAATGCCAATTACTGATATTTTCATTTTCAGCCTATTGTCATTGAAAATGTTACTAATCAAAACTACAATTTCCATATTACATTTAGCTTATCAAAGGCAGTTTCAGCATATAGGTATCTTTTTTCTCTCAGAAATGTACAATCAAGAGCATATTACATCTTGTACTTCTGTCAATTTGCAGTACCTCCATGAAGATGTACAGTAGTTTTAGTGAAAGTGACAAATAACAAAATTGCAGTTTCTGGATAATTTCCAAGGGCTTTGTAGGGCTTGCTGTATAGTTGTGGTTCATGAAGTAAACAACAAAATAAACAAACAACTGCTGCCTTATACCCTATTTGAATTAAATTGAAAGTATTTTCAATAGCATACGATGCCATATTCTTTGAAAGATGCTCTTAGAAATCTGTGCTATTAGCCATTGTGGCAAGAGATATAAAACTTTTCCAAAACGACAAAGGAATATTTAAACATTTGGCTTCTTCCTTTTCTAAGTGTGCAAAATCTTTTTTTTTTTTTTTGTAAAGGAATACCTTGAATTCTGAAAAAGGAAATTTATGGCTAGTTGTATTTTTACCAAACTTCCAAAAAGATGCCCCAAATAGAACACTGTTCTATTAATCCAGGGATTAAAAATGAAACCAAGTGATTTGGTAAAAAAATTTTATTGGTATTATCATAGGAAATAAAGCTAGAGATGTTACTTCCTGGACTTTGGTTATTTTTAAAAGCATTTTTTTTTTTAACCGTTTGACACAAAAATGAAATTTCACATGGTATATTTTTTAAAAGAGTAAGACATACAGCTCAGTTTTAAATAAAACCACTACTGGTCTTCATAGAAAGAACAGAGAAAGCATGAACACTGTTACTCTTAAGGGAAAAATAAGCTGAAGAATGGAAATGTTTTTCAACTTCATGATGGATTATGTTTTTAATAGTTTTGCCACAACAAAGCATTTTATTGAAATAGCTGCTCTGTGCCAGATCAGGGCACATACACCATTATTTTAATGAGCTTTAACAAGAACCCACATTCCCAGATGAGAGAATCAGATTTTTTTGAGCCTTTTGGTGGGGTGGTCAGGGGTAAGGGTAGCTTACTTGTTTTTCAAAAGCAGTTGGCACCAGTCGTCTCAACTCAGATAAACTGTTATTTATTCGATCTCGACGCCTTTTCTCTATTATCTATTCCAAAGGAAGCAAAACAATAACAAAAGTTTTTGAATACACAAATGCTAAATTTACTCTTAATGGAAGAATACAACTGTTACACATTAGGCTGCATTACATGAAATAAAAAGAAAAAAAAAATCACATACCCCTCTCCTTTTCTTTCTTGCCATAATCTGAGATGTTGTTGTTGGGGAATTTGATCTAATCACAGAGCTAGTACTTTGCCTATGAAATAGGAACAGTATGTCAGGTGCTGCATTATCATAACAATGGTTTCTTCTGGGTGCTTCATGGCATCCATTAAATATTGAGTGATTGCACAGTTCAGTTCTGTGTTTATTCTTAATTCCTACTTTTAACATACTTTGTTTTCAGTCCTTATATCTACTTTCAGGTAAGAATCATGCCCTCCCCCCCCTTTTTAACAAGTCATCCAGACACCAAATCCATTTGCAAAAACATCTCTAAACTTTTAAGTCTTGCAGTGAAAAACTTACGAGCAGTCAGAGTGAGAAGTCAGTTATTAGTACTTCCTAGTTCCACTCATAAAAATTTCTTAAAAATCAACTAATCCCTAATAGCATCCCTCCTCCAACCTCCGGTCAGACACACTAAACAAAGCAAAGCTATTTTAAAATAAAGGCCATGTTTAGCACCACTATCAAACAGATAGACAGTCATCACATGTCAAACTGTTGTCCCTAATGCAATCTTCAAAATAAAAAGAAGTTATCTTACTATTTCAAAACTTCAGTCAGTCATATCTCACAACAGGAAAAAAAATGACAAATGTAATGTTTTGTATACTAATCTTCCAAAAGAATGCCCAAATTAAATATGCCACTGATAGGGAAATTAAAATGAGATTAACCACTAGGTAAATGTTTTACTTTGAAAATGAAACTGTAGGTATCTCCTAGTCTTCAGCCTAAGCTTAAACCTCTAGAAGCTGCAATCCATCTTGAGTTTACTAATGAAAAAATATTTTGTATTGAAAATTCAATCAAATCATTATTTTGTCACTTACAGCTTTTGCCATCCTTTCTAGTTTGTACATGTTTCTCTTCATAATTCATGGATACTATGCTTCTTTATGTTCTCAAATTCTCCAGATTCCTGTTATTTGTCCTCTTTCATTTTAGGACTGTTGCACACACCAGGTTCTTATTACCTCACCTTCTCACTTCTGGATCTTATTTCTGAATTAAGTGTCCCCCTCAGTCCCACCCCATCCCAACTGGTTTCGGCTTTCACATGACTTCTGTTTTTCAGATCTCATTTTTTAAGATGACGCACACTTTAATAATTAAAAAGATCCTTCGCAAGCAACGTTTCATGTAAATATCTCTGCTGTTGCCGATTTCACGCTTTGGTTTGTACTTATTAGAATAACGATGTGGAAAGAAAACCAGTTTTCCAAAGGTAGGAAGAATTTTGCTCTTTGAGTGACAGCTGCAGATAAATAATTAAGGAGCTTGTGGGGATGCCAATTAGAAGCAATTATCATTTGACCCGCCTTGGCATTAAAATGCCTCGGTAATCTCCCTCTGTCACTGGAAAGTAGAGGTCTGGCTTCTGTGATCACGACCCCGATCTTTTCCAGACTTAAGAACAAGCAGTCAAAGAGATGATCTATGCCCCAAACGATCCTTACGTCTGTCACTCACTCTCCCGTCAGGCCACTCACACATAGTCAACCTGGAAAGCTCAACCTACTTGGCCTTAAAATTGCAAATTGCTTTAATTTCTCCAAAAGGCAAATCATCTTTTTAGACTCTTGAAAAATAAAAAATATATATATCAATCTGTTTCTCTCTTCGCCTGGCCTATCCTGGAAGTGCTCCCGCAGTTTCAGTGGCGGGGGCGTCGCCCGTCGCCAGCGCCTCCCTGTCCGCGCTCCCAACGCTGACAGCCGGGGACCCTCCCTCGCCAACTCCTGCGCTGTGGTTCAGTCGCGTCCCCCTTCCTCTCCGCCCCACCCCTGGTGTGAAAACCGACATCCCCCGCCCCACCCCAACGCACGCTCCGTGAGCGCCCACCGCTCAAAGTTTCTCGGGCAAAACTTTCCCCGCTTCGTTAGGACGTCGCGGAGAGGAGCCTCGGGACTTCCAAGGAGCCGCTCGCGCACAAAACTCCCCGATGCCTCGGGCTCCGGGCAGTTCCCGTCGAGCCCGCGCTCACCCCGAGTAATTGTTCTCGCTTCCCACGTCGATGGTCTCGTCCATGTCGCTCTCGGAGGTCGTCTCCTCGCAAGGGCGCTTCATCGCGGCGAAGACGGCGTGGGGAACAGCCCAGCCCGAGCCACCAACGCGGAGCGGGGCGCAGCGCCCAGGGGCCCTGCCAGCCTCCTCCCTTCCTCCCTTCCTCCCTCCCTCTTTGGGTCCGGGAAGGCGCGGCTCCCGCGGCGGCGCGGTCGGCTCCTCGCGGCTGTTTCCCACGCCGCAGCCGGGATCGGCCGCAAGAACCGGCGCCGGCCACGCCCCTCCGCGCGGGCGGGGCCACCTCGCCCGCCTCCCGCGCGCAGGCCCCCGCCGCCCCGCCGGGTTCCGCCTCCTCCGGGTCGGCGTGGCCTGCGATTGGCTGGGGCGGAGGGGCGGGGCCGCGCTCGCCAATGCTCGCGGCGAGCCTCCTGCGGAGGCGTGGGAACGCTGCCTCGCACCTAGGGTCCGGGAGCTGCGCGCAGGCGGGAGAGGCAGCGGCGAGCGTGAGCGCGAGGTTGATAGCTCCAGCTAGGGCAGCACGCGGACGTGGGCGCGGGCGCGGCGGGGGAGGACCGTAGAGGGGCGGGCTCCAGACCTCGGGTTTCGGCCCTCCCTCGCACCCCTCCCCGCAGTCTGGCGGTGAAGTTTCTGTCTTGTGTTTAAAGAATAACCCCAAGCGCGTGGCTGAGTGTGAGCGAGCGTGTAGTGACGTTGGGAGGCGCCGTGGCTTAACCGAACCGCCCCACTCGGCTGTCCCTTGTCTGGACCAAAACTGCTGACTGGCTGACCCTGAGGGTCACATTTGCCCTCTGGGGTTTTTGAAAACCTTAAATCAAAGTTGCTTTTCTCCCTGGCAACTCCCAAGGCTGCTTTCGCGGCCTCTGGGCTGTGGACAGATAAGGACGTGAGTTTCCCCGACCAGGTACTTAACCGCTGGCTGTCTGAGGGTCTGAGCCCGGCTACCATGTGACGTTCGATTTGCTCTAAATCAGTTATTTCCATCTGGCCACGGGGGCTGTGGATAGTAGACTGCGCTGAGTAGACCGTGAGCCGGAGTTATGTCCGCTCTGGTGGCAGGAAAGACTAGACCGCAGGTATTTCAGGACACAATTTTAGTAGTTTTTCAAGTTCGAGTTTTTCGGGCTTGGATTATCCAGATGATGGCAATTCTCCATTCCCCTTGGTGTGTGTGCAGTCGTAGCGGTAGAGTTAATGAGAATTCCGAACGTGAAAAAATTCGCGCTTGGAAATTCAGTTTGTTTTCTAAAGTACGAATTCGTGTCCAGTTTTTAGAGCGTTGGACAAGGTGGGTTGTAAAAACTACAGAAGTGCTTTCAAAACATGTTTTCTAGCGGCTCTTTGCGTGTGTTGCGGTACTTGAACAGGCTACGCCAAGGTGCCTCAGCGAGGGCTGGAGCTGAGCAGACCGAGCGCGAGAGGCGGTGTGGGCTCGTAGGGCCCCGAGCCGCTGTACCGCGAGGCGGGCGGCGGGTTGGTCGCGGTCGAGCCGGAGACTCGTTGCTCCGGGACAGCTCCGTGCTTTCTTTAGTGGAGGAGAAAAGGCTTTGAGAAAGGGGCGTCTGTCATTCATCATAACCGTCCGCCACGGACGGATTCCGGATTTTCCAGGGATCTGCTTAGGGCGTCCCATTGACACTCCATTCTGTCCGCACACAAGACCGGCGCGGGGCGGGGAGGCGGAGAGGAAAGGATGCGTCGGGAAAAGACTGGGCCCGGGCGGGGGTTGGGCGGGGGAGAGCGGGAAGGACTTGCAGCCAGCGTGTTAAGCCCTCATTAAAACACAAAACCCCCTTCCCCACAAGCCCTCGTCTCTTTTGTGCGGTCCCCGCCGCGGTGCCTGCAATAACCGTGTGAACAGAAACCCAAAACGTTTCATCCTGACTTCTGAAACTTAACCTCGGGCAAAGCACACAGTCGGCGGGGGCCGGGCAGGCCCTGGTGGGCTGGACCAGGTCAGCTCAGGACGCCGGGGACGCGGGGGGGTGGGGTGGGGGGAGCAGTGACCCCCCAACTCGGCTGCCTGCCTCAGGGTGGGTACCCAGCCCGCGAGGGCCTCTGCTCATCTGAGGGCGCTGAGCAGAGCTGAGCCGGCCGGCTTCCCACGCGCTCCGACCTCCCCCGACGTCACCCGCTCCGGATCCCTGTAGCTCTGCAGTGCTGAGCCTAACCGGCGGGTCGCCCGCCCCACCTCCAAGGAGGATGTGCCAATGGCCAGTCGGCTCGGGCCACAGGTGAATGCGCTGCACCAGGCCTGGCGTGAATTCAACCTTCACAACTTTCAGTGAGGGATGCACGTTTTTCTGAAAGTGAATGCCTACAAGTGCAATTAACGTTTGCCACGCGAGCAAATAAACCCGCGCTTCCAAACGCCGGAGGCAAAATCTGAGATCGTCATTGAAAAAAATTAAGAGTTCATTCTCACTATATTAGTGCATTTGATTACTATAATTGTGAAAAATTGCAAAGAGGGAAATGGTTTGCTTGCAATAAACTAGCAACTGGTTATAATTTTTCCATATTTGTCTTTGAAGACTTAACTGCTGTAACGTGTTATAAAGAAAAATACAGCAGGGACGTTCGAAAAGCACACGCGGATTTAATGTCGCTTACAAAAATTTTTTTAAGCAAAGAGGGTCATATTTTAAAAAGTGTTTGGAACAGTGCCGGCACATGGTAAGCGCTATATAAGTCCTTTAAATAAACAAGAATGCATAGGGCAAAAGACCTCGGTGTCAAAACAAAAACCACTACCAAAAGAATAATATGCTCACTTATCTGCAAAATAATCGCAATTAGGCAGCACGGGATTTTTCAATTAGGTCTTTTATTCCCCTCAAGTATGCCATTTGACTATCCCCTGGTTAGGCATCTTGTCTGATCTATCTTCCACTGAAAGTAACTCTCGGGTCAAAGGAAGAAACGGGGAGGATCGCCCCGGTTTACTTAGAAACGGTTGTGGATTGTGGATTGTCGGGGGAATAGAGGGGGATGGAGAGGTGGCCTATGCGGAGAGAAAGAAAAGAGAATGAGAGAGCGGTGGGATTTCAAGCCTCATCACCCCTCAGCAACATCCTTTTCAGCGAAAGTTGGTTGAAGGCTTACTAAGAGCCCCGGCAGAAGAAAAGATGTCCGCGCACAGAGCAAACCACGGGCTCTTTCCTTTTCAAAGATTTGTACAATGAGATAATGAGACCGAAAGATATGAGAGACTTCCCTAGAAACGAAAAGCCATTAAGAGAGAACGTTCAGGACGAGGATCTAAAGGGAATGGAGGAGGGGGTAATCTGCCGTCTTCCCGAAATTGGTCATCTCGCCCATGTTTTGTGCTTATGTGATTTAACTCACTTAAAGGCGTGGGAGTGAGATGTCGAATGCCAAGATCTGGAAACATCAGACTCAATGGCCTTGATCCCCCTTCCCCAACTCTTCTACCCATTTAATTTTGCAGCTGTTTAAATTACAATTTTTGTACCTGTGTTTCTAAGTATGGCAATCTTGACCTAGTTTTATATTGTCCCACAAAATTTGGGTTTTCTTGCACAGATTAGTGAAGTGCTTACTTTGCTGTAATTCTAACATTCCCCTTGCACCATTTAGGGAAGGAACCTAGGATTTAAAAAAAAAAAATCTTCTTGGTCTGCTTTTTTCTTCCTTAGAGCTCTCTAATGTTTCAAGATCAATTGTCATACACTTTGCTATTTGTAACTTCTCTGAATCCTTTGAGATGCTCCTTAGGATTACTTAAAAGGTATCTGCCATTCCAATGTTTGGCTTCTCTTAGAAAATCACCAAGGCATGACACCACTTTAAAAAAATGTTTTAACTTGGTTGTCAGTGAAATTATAGGCAGCTCTGTTATGTAAAGACTATGTTAGTCTGAGAAGCCTGTGTGCACATAGTTCAAATTGAGAAGTCCAATTTTGGGCCTATCTGAAATACATATTATAGTTATTTGCGAGCTTTCTCTTGCAAAGGGAAGACAAACAGGTTGCCCTGAAAAGTGGTAGTCTATTTGCAATTGCTGGGGCAGGTGACAAGCACATGCATCTGTGGGCAGTTTTGTTGGGCTTCCCTCCCTGACTGGAAGGCTATTGTGAGCTGGCAATGTTTTAAAGTGTGTGAAAAAGCTGCACCCTTGAGAGTGGAGGCCAAGGGCAAGATCCTTGTAAATTTTAATACCTTTCTCAACATCAGGCTGGCAGAAGGCAAGCCAACCTAGGGTCACGTAAGACAGGACACATATTAGCAAGCCAGTAAAGTAAAACAAAGCAGAAAGCAAGGGCAGATGTAGGCCCACCAACCTTGAAGTCAACTATAAAAGGGAACTGCTTTACTGGTTAACAATTATTCTTGCCTGGTCACATAAAATGCATCATATTTCTTGGCTTACCCCAATAGGTGCTACTTATTTGTTACATCAAAAACTCTGAGGTAGGAAATCTTAGACCCAAAGCCTCCTTTCTTCGAAGTTAGAATGTTTAAATTGATCTCTGCTACTAAGGGGTAATTTATTTAAAAGCTTTTATTTCATTAATAGTGTTACTGGTTTTTAGCACATGCCCAAGAATGAAAGCTGGTTTTATTGTTGGACCCTTGAGGAAAAGGTTGTATAATTAAGTAACTAGTATTCCATATCCCTGTAAGCCACATTCAAAAGATAACTACACTCACTCTATCAACTTCTTTGTGAGGGTTAAATTGATATTGGCAGGCTTTTCTTTCAAAGAGATTCTTTTAAATTTCTGTTTTCTTGAAGTTGGTTTGACTGGAATTTTTTTTCCTCTTTAAGGATACAGTTAGATATATTCACTTCTCTCATGAAAATAATCTTTTAACTAACCTCATCCGCATCCTCTAGAGTAGGGCCTGGCAGGCAGGGTGTGCACAATAAATGGTTTGAACTGAAATTCTTTTGAAATTAATGAACTTCCTGCTTCTTTCCACATATATAGAATTTAAATACATTGGCATAATAAAATAGCAAAAAACAACCATGAATTTAAAAGCTAGGAAAGCATTTACTGTTAATGGGAACTTAGTTTAGCTCTGAGCTTCCTGGCAGCCAAGTCAGAAAGAAACACAGTGAGTTTTCTAATTCTTGTAACCAGAAAAGAGGAAGCACATCTGTTTTTCAAAAAAGAAAAACTTTATCCAGTAGCTGAATTCTAAAAGAACTGCATGACCGCTTTGTTCACAGACTTTAAAATTTTTATTTTATTGAAAACAGTTATTTTCTTTGTCTAAAATTTTCTTCCAAGTATTTGTATTAATTACAACATGAACAATAGCATTCATATTATGTGTAAATGAAGACAATAGTTTATCTCCTAATAGCTGAATAAGCCATCTACTAAGCTCTCAAGTTTAATTAACTGACATAAATAGGACCAGTACCTCAAAGAGTTACAAAAATCTGGATTCTCCATAGGAAAGTGTCTGCTTCTAGTTTTAGAAAAAAAATTTAAATCAAAGATTCCTGGAACTGGTTGGTTGGCATTATTTGATGAGAGTGAAAGAAAGAAACACTATAGGTTTCTGAAATATCAAATGCTGTGGAAAAGTTTAAGAGTAAAATTATTTCCCACTAGAATGCAAATGAACACCTATATTTCCTTAACACTTTCACTGGAAATTTTATTAGATGTGTGCACATTTTATGCCCTTACTGCTTATTTTAAAATTGATAGATGACTTTATGGGGAGGGGAATTCTCCTAGATTGGAAATAAGTTGCTAATTTTAGATTTTCTGTGGAAAAAAAATAACAGGCTATTTCTGGACCTTCATGCTTTGCAAACCTATTGAAGTACATACTTTGTGAGAAACAGAAAAATAGCAAGTTTTTTGTTTTTTTTTTCCCCCAAGACAGGACTGTATTTTTCTAGCGGATATGAGTTTAACTAACTCTGGGGATCTGTTGGTTGAAAGGCAAAACACAGAAGTTTTAAAATTTTTCTGCCTATGGCCTTCAAAATAATTTAATGTAATAATGTATTGTGGGCATTGGAGATAGATATATTTTTTAGAGATAGATTTTGGTCTTAAGTAATAGCTCATTCTATTTCTAGGAAATGAATACTTAAAAAAAATAACAGTTCTCTTAGGAACTGCAACATTCATCAAGACAATGCAACCTCTTTGAAAACAAAATGTCATGGTGCTTAGCAGAGAGCAAACATGCTCAGCTGCAGGATGGAAAGGGCTGTGTACTGTACCTTGAATATGTAAGAAAGGTGCATCTTGAATATGTAATAAAGGCGTTTCCATAGCACTTTTAATCTGAGAATCCTAGGGCATTAGTGAATCATGTATGAATCAAAACTCAGAGCGTTGTAGGGTTTACTTGTCAAGGCTGGCTATCAGGATTTTGCTAGAATAGTCTCAACAGGAACATTAATAAAGTCTGAAAATAGGTCAAGATATGAATAGCAAATAGAAAACCCATACAAATGTTGTTTATGGGCGCTTAAGTGTTTATCCATCTATAAGTAGATAGAAGTGTCTATATACAGATACATGTACAAAGCACAAAATAATTAAAAGTTTTTAAATTGACATGCCTTGATTGTTAGTATATAAGAGGCTATGGTAATACCTGGTACAGACCAGTAGTTCAAGTCAGAGAGGAAATGCTGCATTGCATAATTAAACCACCATTTGTAAAAAGGAATTTGCAAATTTTGTAGGTTTTGTATTTTCTCTATTTCTGAAAATTGCATTCATTATATTTAAGTTTATTTTAGATACTGAAATACCTTATCTTTTGTCTATTCTATCATCTACATTTTTAAATCAGTTTCTTCAATTTTTAAAATGTACACCCTTGGAAAAGCAGACTTTAGTATTTTGAATCTCTTGGTGCAAGGGGAATAAGATTGTTATATAAAAGGGTTGGGAGAGTGAGTTTCTCTGGCATTCAGGTGAAACACCTGAAAAATCATGTTCTGTTTGTGTGAACCCATGAAATATTGATAAATTAACTATATATTTGTTTGCATAGATTCCAGTTGTGATAACGAAGGTGTGAGCAAAATTTAAAATTGAAAAATTCTAACAATAACTTAATGTTTTTGTGTGAATTGGGAAAAGAATATCCACACTTTGATTTTAACAATGTAGTACATCTCAAAATGTAGTTTGAGAACTACTATGTTGGGAACATCACAGTAGGAGCTAAATAAGTAGAATTGTGGGGGAAATGATCTAAAAATGAAACCAAAGAGTATGAACAGAGATCACTAACAGAATTGTTAGTTTGTATACTTGAAAGTAATAAGACTCACTCATTAATCATGCCTGATTTTTTGGACTGTGCCTCTCTTAAATTTGTTCTTATTTCCAGGCCACTGAAGTATTAAATACCTACTTTGAGCAGTGCTCTCTGTTAAGCAGTGTGGGTAATATCTGGTGAATAAGACCCAATTCCCACTCTCCAGAAATAGCAGGAGAAATAATATAGGATTCCAAATACAAGGAATTGTTACACAAGATGGGATATATTCAAGGCCAAAGTAAAATAAATCTGCATGCTGTGGGCATAAAGTGAAAAATTCATTTTCAGAGGGTGATTTCATCCATGGTAGTTCCAAAATTTTTGTGTAGGATTAGAGGCAGCGATCGTGTTGGAAGGGGGATGGGGGGGTGGCCCAAGGATTTTTGTCTTCAATTTCCACTTATATAATAAGCACAGTTTTCATTTAGATATTATGATTATTGGGATGTCTTTGTATTGCTGTCAAACATTATGAGGAGGGTTGTCTAACCTCTTATCTATCCTTTGGTGCAATTGTAGGATTAAGAGAAAAAGTGGCATTTGAGCAGAGCCTTGAAAGGTGTCTGGAATAGCTACAATCCTAAACACACTTTCTTGGAGAAGGATCAGCATAATCCTAAACACACTTTCTTGGAGAAGGATCAGCATTTGCCAAGATACACAGAGGCTGAAGATGCAGGCCATTCTTAGGGAAAGAAGTGATCCTTAGCTAGAGTGAAGGATCTGGAGGAAAGGTGGGTAAAAGGGAGAGAGTTGTTTGGGGGAAATGAATTAAGTTGTAGCCAAATCATAGAGAAGTTTGCCTGCCTGAAAGAGCCATAATTAATTAGATTGATCCAATCATGTTTCTTCCTTGTTTTGACATCACTAATTTGAATTGAAAACATTGTAGTAGAAGAAAAATTCCAGGAAAATTTGTCTTTCTAAATGAAATTTTGATACTCTTTGTTTCTCTGTGTAAGTCTTTTAGCCACTGGAAGAGAATTGTCAGGACTGTTAACTTGGCCTTTGGGAAACTCATAGTATTTTATTACATTTCTTGGATTTATTTAATATGACCAGTTTAGATGAAATAATATGTTCACTGTCTATTTTGTGGAGAATTCACAGAATTATGCCATGACTTGCATATCAGTATTTACAGATTTGTTTAAAAATCTGCCATGTCATTATTAAAATCAATAAATGGTTATACTCTCAAGGATTAAGAGAACTTTCTAAAAGTGAGATTTTCAGCTTCGTTGATTTCTGAGTAACCTATGGTACATGAACACTGCAAGCTATCTCAGATTTACCCAGATTAGATATTTGCAGTGAAAGATTGAGCCCTGATTCTTTCCTCTACTTTCTTGCTGAAAGAGAAAAATAAGTTACAGTTACTTTTCTACTGGGTGCCATAAATATTTAGGGATGTTACAATTCAGGTGTCCTTTAACTGTTTTTAGACTCATAAAGTTACATTCTTCCCCAAAAGGCCCTGTGGAAGTGAAAGTAACTTGCGTTTAAATGTTGAATATTCAATCAGTAAACAACAGTAATGTTTAAGAAGGAAATGCAAGACAGCCTTAAAATAGTGATTTTCTTTTAGTCACTGCATTGCAGGTCAGAATAAAACAAAGCTCCTATTAGTGAACAAAGGTTAACAAGATAGGGCTCTTACTGAATCAGAGTGGAAAACTTGCAGTGCTGAGATTTGGAATTGGATATTACTTTACATCCAGCTTCAATCCACTGATCAATCATCTAGTGAGCTCTTTAGGGAATTCAAAAGCAATGTAACATGTGATTTTGGGGGGAACTTACTATCCAGAGGTTACATTAATGATTGGAATAGCTGCCATTTGGCAAGTGCTTACTTTGTGTCAGTTAGCTAACAAAGCACTATGTGGATTCATTTCTTTAATCCTCTCTGGAACTCCTTGAGGTAGGACAATCATCATCTTTATTTTACTGGTGAGAAATCAGACCCAGTGAGGTTAAATAACTGCTTAAGGTGTTATGGGTATTAAGTGGTAGAGTCAGGTTTGACTCAGGAAATCCAAAAACGGGTCAGTGCTCTTACCCATTACTGGATATTGCCTCCAAAAAGGATGCATGTGAGACAGATACGGCCAGTGCAAACAGGTAGAAGCAATGCACAGTTCGAGAAAAATTTGTTTCCCAAAGACCATTTATAAGTGTATTGTTTGGAGTGTCAAATCTCATAGCAACTATGTGATACCTGGTAGTTTTTTGTTTTTTTTTTTTGGTTTGGTTTGGTTTTGGATGTGTGTGTGTGTGTGTGTGTTTTGTTTGTTTGTTTGTTTGTTTTGAGGGTCTACCTTCAAAAAGCCAAACTACTCCACAACAAGAATGTTTGTGGTTAAGAATATAAGCTTTGGCTTCAGACACTAGGGGGTCATTCCCAACTCTGTCACTAACCACATGGCCTTGAGCAGTCCTTTTTCCAAACCTAGGACCTCAGGGGTTAATGATACCTAATAAAAGAGTAAGGAACAAATAAAATAATGGGTGTCAAGTGCTTAGTAATATGCTTGACACATGAAAAGAGACAGATATTATAACTAATTAACTAATTGTGGGTCCTGATAATAGGGGACCAACTTCCTTGTTACCTTTTGTTTCTTTATTGAAATTGAAGGCATGTTTTATTGCTTTTATATTATAGTAGCAATACATGATTTTGCAGAAAAATTAGTAAATTGAGTTAGCAGTAACATTTAAATTGCCATTTAACCTGATAATCAGACAATCACCATTAGTGATTTCTAAATTGAAGCTGGATGTAAAGTTTATCCTTCTAATTTTATATATTTTTTCATTTTCACAAAACATGAAATCATTTTGCCTAATACTATTTGGTAAACTGCTTTTTAAACCTAAATTAGTATAGTGAACATTTCCTCCAGTCATTAAACAGTCCATAACATCATTTTTTTTTTCTGATAGTGTAGTAGTCTTTGGAATGGATGTATCATAAATTTACTTAGCTGTTTCATATTGGGCACTTAAATGCTTACAGTTTTTTTCTATTATGAGCAATGCTGAAATTTAGAGAAACCTTATAGGTAAAAAAAATGTGCATGTGTTTTAATTATTTTTAGTCTAAATTATCGGGAATAGAGTCAGGTGACAAAATAGTATTCAAATTGTAATCACTTTTGATATTTCCTGCCAAATTACCTTTAATAACAGTTGGACCAATTTATATCTCTGCCACCAGTGTGTAAGAATATTCATTTTTCTGAATCATCACCAACACTAGATAGTTCAATAGTTGCCAACCTGATAGGTGAAATAGTATCTATTTTAATTTTAGTTTTTTTACTATTAATGATGTTAGATTTTTTTTCATAATCTTATTGGCTTTTTATAACTTCTTGTGACTGTTAACATACTTAATGTTTCTCTTGAGGTAGTTGTCTTTTTTTTTATTAGTGAGTTAAAGCTGCTAATTATAAACCAAGGCACTTAATGTTTGTCTCAGATATTATAAATATACATATATATTTATTTCAGTTTGTCATTTTCTCTTAAATCTTATTTATGCACCTTTGATGTTTATGTGTAGAGGTTTTTACTTTTTCAAGTTTATCAGTATTTAATTTTTTTTCCAGTTAGAAGCAATCTTTATTCAATCTAGAATTTACTTTGGTATATTTTTTACATAGGAATGAATTTTAGTTCATTCAGCAAACATTAACTGCATGCCTACAATGTACCAGGTATCATGCTTTTGCTTGGGAAATTGGTACACAATGCAGGCAGAATTCCTGCCCTCAAGAAGGAGTTCATCCTTTAAATGGCTCATTAGTTGTCTCAGGATAGACTATTGATGCTCCTACATTACTGTTTCACTGACTTATATTCCTTCTTCATTGCATACCAAATTCATGTGTATAAACAGGTCTGCTTATAGACTTTCTATTTGATACCATTTACTTGTTTCTCTGTTTCTGTGCCAGGATCTCACTGTTATTAATTATTATAATTTTAAAACAATGTATTTTAATTAATAGTAAGACAAGGGCTAATTTCATTCCTCTTTCTTTTTTCTCTAATTTTTTCTTGACTTGTCCTTTCTTTCTTCCTTCTTTTTTTTTTTTTTACTATTTTTTTCATTGTGGTATAACGTGTATAACATAAAACAAAATTTTCCATTATAAGCATTTTTAAATTCACAATTCAGTGGCATTAATTATATTCACAATATTGTGCAGCCATCATCACTATCTCTAAAACTTTTCATCACCTCAAACAGAAACTCCGTGCCCATTAAATAATAGCTTCCTACAACTCACTTCCCCCAACCCCTGGTAACTTCTAATCTACTTTCTCTCTCAATAAATTTGCCTTTTCTAGATATTTTATATAAGTGGAATCATAATATTTGTACTTTTATGTCTGGCTTATTTCACTTAGCATGTTTTCATCCATGTTGTAGTATGTGTCATAACTTTATGCTATCTTATGGCTGAATAGTCCATTGTATGTAATACTGCATTTTGTGTATCCATTCAACTATTTATATAGTTGATAGAGCATGCAACTCTTGATCTTGGAGTTATAAGTTCTAGCCCCATGTTGGGTGTAGAGATTTCTTTAAAAAATGCTTATACTTCTGGAAGAACTTTAGAATCATTTTCTCAAGTACATCCTCTAATGTCTTTTTTTTTTATTTTAAAGATTTTCTTTATTTTTGCGAGAGAGAGAGAGCACATGAGCGGAGGCAGGGAAGGCAGGTTGGGCACGGGGAGGGGAAGAGGGAGAAGCAGACTCCCCGCTGAGCAGGGAGCCCCATGCAGGACCGGACTCAATCCCAGGACCCTGGGATCATGACCTGAGCCAAAGGCAGATGCTTAACCGACTGAGCCACCCAGACAACCCATCCTCTAATGTCTTCTTAACATCCTCTCATGTGACTTTCTATCTACCTTTCATTCCTGTCTCCCCAAGTTACTAGTACTGAGTGCCTTCATAATGACCCAAACCCAGCATTGTACTTTGATCCTTGAACATTTCTTTCCCTCAAGCTGCTCCATACTTTAAAATTCATTACTTCCATCTTCATTCTCCTAGTAAGAATGGATAGTTCCTCAGTGTAATTGATCTCATAGAGGTATTGGGAAAACAGTCTGAACTGGCCCTAAGTTGTGTGTGTTAGATGCCTCTTGGTAGGAATGTGTATTTTAGGAAAAGGATGTTTGTGGACTTAAATGATTTGCTATTTTTTCAAATTCCAATAGTATAACAAAGTCTCTTTTTCAAATTTCAGTCTACAGAAGGGTAATGTATTTTTGGGTTGAGGGCCAGCTCCTTGAGTCTGCCTGCCCATCCAAGCTACCTGAAGGCATTCCTGTTTTGTCACATATTATTTCTGTTCTCACTGATGGACCCATTAATTTTCTTTCTTTTTGGAGTTCCTCCTGTAGTAATGACATTACTGAGCCCATTAAAGGTGGAAGTGTTGGAGGTAGTGTGTGTGTCTGATTGGCAGGGGTAGGTATAAATCAGGGAGTATTTTAAAATAGAGACTTGGGGCACCTGGGTGGCTCAGATGGTTAAGTGTCTGCCTTCGTCTCAGATCATGATCCCAGGGTCCTGGGATTGAGCCCCGCATCGGGCTCCTGGCTCAGCAGGGAGCCTGCTTCTGCCTCTCCCTCTGCCTCTCCCTCTGCTCATGCTCTCTCTCTCTCTGTATCTCTGTGTCTCAAATGAATAAATAAAAAAAATTAAAATAAAATAAAATAGAGACTTAATGTAAATAATCAAATGCTAAACTGTGGCTGCTAGTCCACAGGTCAGGGATGGAAAACAGAAATGAGGCTGGCATGTTATGAGACAACTTCATGGGTGTTAAAGAGTAATTTATTTGAAAAAGTTATGTTTCTTCTATTCTTTGCAGAGGTATGGACAAGCTCCTAGAAGAAAGAAACTGTGGTTGACCCTTGAACAACATGGGTTTCAACAGTGCAGATCCACTTATGTGTGGATTATTTTTTATGACTATGGTACAGTACTGTAAGTATATTTTCTCTTTCTTATGGTTTTTGTAATAATGTTTTCTCTAGCTTACTTTATTGGAAGGATATAGTATATAATACATATACAAAATTTGTGCTAATTAACTGTTGTTGGTAAGGTTTTTGGTCAACATTAGGCTACTTACTAGTTGTTACGTTCTTGGGGAGTCAAAAGTTATATGCAAATTTTTGACTACGTAGGGGTTGGCACCCCTAACCCCTATGTTGATCAAGGGTCAACTGTATTAGATTGGTGGTGATTATTCTTCCCCTGTTGTATGTATGTATGTATAATGGAAAGCGCAATGGCTTTGGAATCATGCAGACTTAGGTTCTTGACTCTGTCACTTAGTAGCCTGTGTTATCTTAGCCATATTAATTTTTCTTCTAAGACTTAATTTCCTCAACTGTAAAATATACATTACTGAGTTGTTTTAAAGATCAAATAAGATAAATAACATGAAACCTCCTAGCAATATATAGTCCATTGTATATTCTCAATGAAGGTCAATTCTAAATAACAACAAAAATAATCTGTATGGGGAAAAGTATTTGTAGCTCTGAAACTGAATGTGTCAACCCTTTTTGTTAATGGCTGAATAAAGATGTCTTAATTTTTTGAAATGCCTCAATTTTCTTATATGTAGCTTTCATTTCACGCTTTGCTAAATTATGGTGCTTGCAAAGCTCCTTGAACTTTACCAGTACAAAGCACACTGTAAGCAGGATGGAATTAACATTATCCCTGATCTGTAAAGTATGGTACCTGCATTCTTAGTGATTGACAGGATACATGTGTATAGTGTTGATGTTGCCAAGGGACATATTCTTGCTTGAGTCTTGCAGCAGTGTTTTGCCACCTGTAACTGTGCTGAATAGAAGTGGTCCCATCTATCATTTCTGTAGCTTTTCCCCATAGAAGCAGTCTTGATAAGGATGAGAAATCCAGGACATCACAGTATCAACAATCCTTTCCTCTTCAAAGGCATCTTTCAGACAAGGTTCTACCAGTCCCTTACAAACATTAATTATATAAATCTTATACACTATTGCTTTGTGGGAGGTGAAGTATTTGGTAAAAATGCTCATCTGAACAGAGGTTGTCTGTGTGGGGGCAGGATGGAAATATGAAAAGTGGGAAGTGGGTGCTCAGCATGCATTCATTGCTGATACAAGGTCAACTGTGTGCTTGCCTAGTCCTGTGTACACTTCTGCTAGGTTTTCAACTAATGTATAAAATACAGGCTATTCTTTGTTAGAAATTTGTGAGTGGTATGAGCTACTTGAATACTAACGATGTTAATTCTTAAGGTTAATTCTGCATACTGCATACCCAATGGCACCCTGAGGTCATATGATGAAGAAGCAACTTCAGGTTGAGCTCAGATTGAGTCCGGATGGCTCAATCTGACTCCGTAGAGAATTAAATGGCAAATAAGAAATTTGGGGGCCCTTCATCAGAGTGGTAGAGAATGATTTAGTGGAGAAGTGAGCTTTAAACTTGATAGCAATGGTGTATAGGATTTATATGATTTATATGTTGGTGTCTACACTTTTTTGTTTTGTTTTTGTTTTATTTTATGATTATTGTTCCTAATCTGGGGCCCTTGTATCACCAGTGATTCACAATAGTAGTCATGAATATTTTTTTGGAAAAAAAGTCATTATTTTTATTTTTAAAAGCCAAGAGAGATCACATACATATTATTTATTTTAATCTTTAATAATGCTTTTTAGGCAACTGAATAATATATTTATATTACAATGATACTGAATAGACTAATAAAAATGTCAATTGTCTTCAAAGTTTCAGTACTTCAACTGTTTTCAAAATTTCATTTTTTACCTTTTAAGATTTCTTAAAATTTATGTCATTTTTTTACCTCTTAGGATTTCTTATAATTTATGTGTTTTTGATTAATCTTTAAAATGGAAAAACAAATGAATAGTTTTGTTGTTTGTTTCATAGGTAATTTTTTTTTTGTAATGTAGAATTAGTGTAGAAAAATAATAAAGAGCTCCTTGGTGTCTAGAATCTAGCCCAGCACCTGATACACATAAGTATTTGTTAAAAGAATCAAAACTGTTGCTGTGGTTGAAATCTTTGCTAATTTGATTCTTTGTTTCTGATAAATTCCTTATTTCTATGTTTTATAAATACAATTTAAAATAGGAGGACTATTTTCTCTGATGAAAATTGTATACTTGCCCATAATAATACTTGTCCAGAAAACAGAAGAGCTACTGTGACAGTTAATAAGAACTACCTGGACTAAAAATTAATTATCTTCCCAGTACCTATTACCCCTTGCCCCACTAAGTTGCAATACTCAAATTTTCCTTTGCAGAGCCACCCCTCATCACTGGGTAGTAGCTATTAGCTGAGGTGAGATTGAACTGACTCCAGTCCAGGGGTGGACCCTGAACTGGGATAGACCAACCAATCAGAAAATGCCCCTTCTCATGTATGCACATGCACAGTCTCCAGGCCACTGAGATTGATGATGAGAAGTTCAATCAGGGAGCATATTGAGATGTGAGAACACATGAAACCCTCCTTCCTGTGAGACTGTTTTGGAATCCTGAAGGAAGCCTGAAGATGACATTATAGAGAAGCGCAAAACTACGGAAACTGTAGAAAAACAGAGCCATGTCCCTGACTGAGCTATACCTGAAACCAGTCCTAACACTGAACCTTACTGTTTTATGAGCCATTAGATCCCTTTTGTTTTTAAGCCAGTTAGTATGTGGTTGCCTGTCCTTTGCAAGGGTAAGAGAATAATGGTTATATAGCTTTATCCCCATCATTACAGGAATTTTTAAAAAAATATTAGATTCTCCACAAAATATTTTAAGATTAAGTTTTTGCTTTTAGAGAGAGACACAACTAATTCCAAAAGCACAAAAGTTTCCTCTGATTAGAATGCAAAGATACATTTATGTATTTTAGACAATAAAACCACTAGCAAAACAGGTCAAAGTTTATGAGAAACTCATAAGTATTGCATACTTTTTTCCCGCACAAGTACCCAAGATATTATGGGTTTTTGCATGGCACAATCAATTCATCTATCTTTATGCACACCTGATATCTATCATTATACCTTTTAGGTACTATTCATTAGAAAAACCCTATTTTGAAGGAAGTTAGAAAACAAGTTGTTGTTAACAAAAAGTCCATTTAGGTAACCTTTGCAGAGTTGGTGTTTTTTCATGCCAACAAATCTTTTGCTTTATATTCTGACTTGGTTTCCATCATTGTTCATTTCAAAACCTCCCCAAGTCAGACTTTCCATGAAGAGCCATCCAAAACAGAATATATTTGGAATTCTGCTTCTCATGACCTAGTTGTATCACAAGAGGGATCAAAGAGGTTTTGTTCTGTTTCTATAATCAGCTATTTCTTTGAGAGGGCAGATTCATAAGAGTTTGAATTATGCTTAGAAATGCATACAAGGCAAGCAGCTACATGGCATTTTAATTACCTCCCTCCACTCCAATGAAAAACAACACCAGGCACAAACAGATGTCTCAGGTTAAATTCAGTAGATTCTCTTAACATACCAAATAATTGGACTGTTTCCTTTCTCCCTGGGCCTTTTCTTTTCTTTTTACTTATTTTAGTCTGTTTGCTCTCCTAGCTCTTCCTTTTTATTTCGGAAGCATTCACCTTTTGCTAATGTTAAGAAAATTCCTACTGGACAAATTCTTCTCCTTGCTAGACTCTACATGACATAGTATTAATATTCACAAAGGGAACAGATGGCTGCCTTTGGAATCCACCAATTATAGTAGTACCTTGCTTAGTCTGAATTGACTAATTAAAATCCTCAATTAACTAGAATGGAAAATTCAGCATGTACAACCCCTATGGTGACCTCATGTTATAGCAAGTTTGCAAATGAGCATTTAGAATTCTTTCCCTGCCCTTTGAGGGGACAAAAACAAAAGGCAAGGAAACAGACTCATCTAAGGGATTTATGAAAACTCTGAAAAAACTCAAACCCTGATATCCATGGTTTGCTCTGGCATCACTATACATCTAACCAAAGTTCCCATATTTTTCAACATATACATCTATAATTTTGTTCTTTTCAATCATCACTGAAATTTAGATTAATCCATATATTGAGATTTTCATTTTTATATTCAATTTGATCAGCATTTACTGAACCTCCAAAGTACTCAAAATACTGTGCTGCTGGGATGCCGGGGTAGCTCAGTTGGTTAAGCATCTGCCTTTGGCTCAGGTCATGATCCCGGGGTCCTGGGATGGAGCCCTGCTCAGCGGGGAGCCTGCTTCTCCCTCTACTCTCCGCTCCTGCTCTCTCTTGTTATCTCTGTCTCTCTCAAATAAATAAATAAAATCTTAAAATACTATGCTGTTAAGGCCCCCCCAAAAAAAAAAGAAAAGAAAAAGAAAAAGAGTTTTCTAGTTACCATTGCTGCCTAAGAAATCACCCAAAACTGATGGCTTAAAATAACAGCAGTCATTTTATTATGATCACAGATTCTGTGGGACAGGAATTCAGGAAGGCCTCAGATGGGTGGTGGTGGCATTGGATATCTCTTGTGGTTGCACTAAGGTAGTGGTCAGAGCTGAGACAGCAGGGGGTTGGAGGAACTGAGGACTTTATCTTCCTTTAAGTAGCTTCTGGGCTTATCCATGCGGTGTCTCTGAGTGGGCTAGTTTGAACTTCCTTGCAGCATGATGGCCTCAAGACAGTTGGGTTGCTTACATGGCAGCTCAGAGCAAATGTTCTGGCTAACAAGGGAGAAATTAATCACCTTTTATGACCTAACCTTTCAAGTCAAACAGTGTCATTGCTGCTACTTTCTGTTGATTACAAGTGAGTCCCCAGTCCCTCCAAATTCAAGGGGAAGAGAATTAGATTTTGTGTCTCATTGAGGGAGTGGTAAGTTTCTAGAAAAGCATGTGGGACTGAGAATGTGGTCATCTTTGAAAGACACAGTTTTCCATGATGAATGAGATACAACATCTTTTCCAAAGAAGCTCCTAATCTAGTGGATAAAGCATGATTCTTGAACTATGCACTAAGGTACCCCAGGTATCTGTAACAAATTCACAGCATACTTGACATTTTTGAGGGAAACAATATGACATCTGTCAGACACAATGTGAATTATTACTAGTAAGTTGTTTGGACCTAATTACTTAATAAGTGGAACTGTTTCTTTTGTCCTAGTTATACCATGAAAAAAACTTACAGAGACAGTTTAGGAATCTCTGGGATAAAAACAAGATATAGACATTCAACTACAGTCTTAGCAGGGCCATAATTGACATTTGTAGGGTCCCGGGCATGAATACAAATGGAGCTACTAGCTTGCTCCTTTCTTTTCCCATTACAGCTCCTACCTTTGTGAGATGACATGCATGTGTGTGGACACACCAGCTTTATACCCAAGCTCTGTGCATTCTTTCTCCCACTTCAATAGCAGCTTCTCCTTGGCCCTTGGAGTGAGCATCCCAGAGGTAAGTGGCCCTCTGGAGGAAGGGCCAGTGGAAGAAGCCCACACAGAAGTGGACTCTGGATTTAAGCTAGGAATTCTGGAGTCCCGGGTACCTGAGACATGATCTAGGGAAGGAGATCAGGGTTCTGGATGAGCACGCCCCCTTCGCCTTGCAGACCTTTTGCCCATTTGGAGGGGAGTGGCTGGATGGCCTTCTAAAATACAGGGACCTGTGCAAATCCTGGTCTAAGGGAGGTATTGAGACCCAGCACAGAACCTAGCATATAATTGGTCCTCAAGTTATATTTGATGAATAAATTAATCCAGAGCAGGTTCTGGTAAGTATGATGACAGAGATTAAATACTGGCTGCTATGGAAATTGAAACAAAGAACAATTAATTCTAACTAGGTATCTTGGGAAGGCTTCTGTGCATGTTACCTTCAAGGATGAGGGAGAGAATTAGAAAGAAGTGGGATGGGAACTCAGTAAAATGCAGGGATTAACGAAGCTGCTAGAGGCAAGCATCAAAAGAAAATCTAAAACTATGTTCACCATCAGTGGTGAATCTGAGTTTAATAGCTTTCTGAAGCATACGCAGAGGGGCTTTCTTTCAAAAAAAAAAAAAAGAGTATGAAATCAGGTACAAAAAGATCACACAAATTATATGTTTATAAAAGGTCACAAAGTCACAAATACAAAACAAAAATCTAAAAAGAGTAAGGGTGTCTGGCTGGCTCAGTCAGAAGAGCATATGACTCTTGATCTTGGGCTTGTGAGTGCAAGCCCCATGTTGGGTGTAGAGATTACTTAAATAAATAAAACTTAAAAAAAAGCCCAGAAAGAGCAATTTTAAATTAATTATTTGTCTGCCACACTTCTATAATACTTAGAATATTGTTTTGGCTGTGTAGTCTGACTGCTTTTTTTTTTGACTACTTCTTTACTAAGTATCAATTTTATGTTCTGTAGACAGAATAGAAAGATAATTTGCTCTAGTGTTGATTGAATGTTTTAAAAAATTATTTTTAGTTTATAAAACTTTAATGCCATCATTATTTGTAATGACATGCAAACTGCTGTCAACTGTTGTCAATTGGGGAAACCTCTTGTCATGCTGTTGAACTGTTATAGACCTGCTCTATTTTTAGTATAGTTACAGGTTTCTTCCCTTCAAACCTAGCAATTCTGAAATATTCTGTTTCATACAACTACCATAAACTATGAAAAGTGTGGGGCTTTTATAATTGTATATACTGTATTCTCAAATATATTCCTGAGAGGAGAAAGCATTTGTTTTGATTAGATCTTGATGGGAACAAAACCCTCTGTTAAAATTTTATGCACTTGATGATTGGAAGAATTTTCTACAGATTAGCTTCTGGCTCTGTAATTCCTACCTCCACCACCATATGCTGTCATGTAATAATCAGCCTCTGGCTCTGCACCTTTGTGTCAAGAAACCAGGAGAATTGACACAATGGGCAGTAAGGGTATTCTTAGAATCTGTCCCTACACTGGGATAGCTAGCTGTCAATAATTTTCATGGAACTTAACTGTGAACCATATAAATGACAATGTACTGAAATTGTGTGTATCCCAACTTAATCAACTGCTCCTTAACTCATATCCTCAAAAGGTACAAGGCTACCGAGTACCACCTAGCATGAGGGGAACCTGGAGAGGAAAGAGACAGTGGCCTTAACCAATTGCTGTTAAAAAAAAAAATTACTGTGCACATTTTACAAAATCATGTGCCCATATGAACCTAATGCTGTGGCCCTCCCAGGACCTCAGAAAGGGCCCACGCAAACTAGGCACTTAAAGCTTAAACCTCATTCCTGTAAATCCACCTCTGCTCACCATTCTCTCTATGTCACTAAAGGAAAGAAGTAGCCCAAACTGAGAAAGCACATTCTGTAATAGAAATAACATTGGATTGGAATCTAGGGAACTGGAGCTTTGGTCCCAGCTCTCTCAGCTCTGTTCCTTTGGGCCACCCTTTGGGACTTACTCTTGTTATCTGTTAAGTACTGGCCCTTCCTCATCTGCAAAAAGGAAATGGGAAATTGGCATTCCATTGTGGGACCTGGGAAGTAAATCATACTGAATTATGTAAATTATGTACATTTTAGTCCATGTTATTTCCATCGATTAGTACTGCCATTTCTGCAACTCACATTAATGTGAGAATTACAAACAGTATGCAAGAACTTAAAAATAGTTTACTCTGACATAGAGAGGTGGATGTACTGCAAAACACTCATGAGAAGCAAGAACAAACAAATTGTCATTCTGAATACCATCACTGAAAGTATACTGGAGCCTTTTTCCTCCGGTTTTAAAAAAGTTTGCCTTTCAAAAAAAATGTGCAGAAGTCACATAAGCTCCTGTAAAAACACTGCAAATGCAGAAATTTACATAGCAAAAAATATGGGTCTCATCTCCAAATTTCACTCCCGAGAGGAATTACTGCTAACAGTTTAGACAAGTGTGTAGCCGTCCAGAACCAGTCTATGCACACACAATGGCAGATGACATTTTGAAATATTAACTGAGGGGTTTTCTTTCCACTGCATTTCCTGGTGGTCCTGGCCTTTCACCCATTCCATCAGCTAGCACATTTGGCCTTCACTGCCTCAGGAAAAGATAACCCCACTGAATACATTAAAAAAAGGAAGTCAACAACTTTTGAGTCTCTAATTTTGAGTTTCTAGTCCTTGAGGGAAGAGAAAGACACAGGGAATAAAAAGAGATTTGGAAGAATATATGATAAGTCAGAAGAGGCCTTAGAGCTTTTAAGAGTAGATAAAAAAAGATTTCAGCTCTTGGGAGAAGAGAGAGATTTAGGAAGAAAGGACCTCTGGCAACTTATGCTGCTTCTCTCTGAAAATTAGAAAAAGGGCACATTTTGGTGAATGAATTACAATAAGGTGCCTTGTTGAGTAGATCCTTCCTAGGGGCAGTGGCTTAGACATCTGGCAACACCTTTGTACAAAGACAAAAGCCCTTCCTTCTTCCAGCAGCCTTAGCCCCATGCCAAGGGTCTTGCCTTTCTAGATTTCAGTCCTATTCATGCCACAGCAAGTATCTCTCTAGAGTGTTCAAACTACAAAACTGTATAAGACATCTTTCCTTGTGGGGTCCTGAGAAAGAAGGTCTTCTGTCCTGCCTCCCCAACTCAAGTGAACTTGGTAGTAAAGTGACAGGACAAAAGCAGGCTTAGGGAATTTGAAGGTAGAGACGTTGTGCCTGCTTTCTAGGTAGACGCTCAGGCAGGGGTGGTGGCAAGTCCTGGGAGGAAAAGAAATGTCAATGGGGGTAGCTAACTTTTTACAGTAATGCAGTATTTTATTTATTGTCCATTAATAACTAATATTTGAGAACATTTATAAAATGAAAAAACTTAATCTAAGAGAAGTTCAACTTGCTTTTTTTACATTTCAATATCAGGTGTTAATAAAAAAGATAGTCGAAATTATGGTCAGGGTTATATCAAAAATTTATAATAAATGCTTGGTGTTAGTCTATATACAATTTAGTTTTTGGCATAAAGTTCTTTGACTGCAAGAAAGAACATTTGGTTTACTTCACTAGTAGTAATACTTCTTTCTTCTCTCTCTCTTTTTTTTTAAAGATTTTATTTATTTGAGAGAGAGAATGAGAGAGAGAGAGCATGAGAGGGGGGAGGGTCAGAGGGAGGAGCAGACTCCCCGCTGAGCAGGGAGCCCGATGCGGGACTCGATCCCGGGACTCCAGGATCATGACCTGAGCCGAAGGCAGTCGCTTAACCAACTGAGCCACTCAGGCGCCCCGTCTCTTTTTTTTTTTTTTTGAGGGGGTAGGGGCAGAGGGAAAGGGAGAGAATCTTAAGCAGGCTCCATACCAGCATGGAGCTGGACGCAGGGTTTGATCTCACAACCCTAAGATCAGGGCCTGAGCCGAAATCAAGAGTTGGATGCTTAACCGACTGAGCCACCCAGGTGCCCCACTAATAACAATATTTCTTAATGCTGGGATGGTCTCTTCTTGTATTTCTTCTACTGTTGATTTTTAGTATAGTACCTATGATTGTATGAATGGCATTGAGTGGAGGGGTACTCATCATGTTTATTACAAATTAGAGTATATAACCAATTACTATAGTAATGAGGACATAAACAGAAAATGCAACTGCCCAATATTTTTTTTTTTTTGAAGATTTTATTTATTTATTTGAGACAGAGAGAATGAGAGACAGAGAGCATGAGAGGGAGGAGGGTCAGAGGGAGAAGCAGACTCCCTGCCGAGCAGGGAGCCCGATGCGGGACTCGATTCCGGGACTCCGGGATCATGACCTGAGCTGAAGGCAGTCGCTTAACCAACTGAGCCACCCAGGCACCCGCAACTGCCCAATATTTTTGAGGCCAATAGGTTTTGGGTTTTTTGTTTTTGTTTTTTGTTTTGTTTTGTTTTGTTTTGTTTTGAGGCCAATAGGTTAAGCCTAAGGAGTTTAGCCAAGATTCAGGAATAAAAGCCCACACAAGAAATAGTATGAAGCCAAATTGGGAGCTTAGGAAAAGAACAAAGCCATAAATCACTCTTTCTGGCAATGACAAGGGTGAATTTTCTACCACTTTCCCTGTGACTTGAGACAATCTCCAATACACACTGCTTGTATGGATACATAAGACCCACTGGACTTTAGAGAGTCTCTCAGAATTTCCTACAGCCTAGCATGTATGGAATGACTCATGGGAAGGGCATGGGAGTAGCTGGGAGAACAGACTAAGGAAGGGAAAGACGCAGAAATGATTGGCATGATCCGAAGATGGGTGGCCAGACAGGTTAAGAATGGATCCTAGGATACCAGTAACTGATAGAGGACAAAACCAGGGATGAGCTGTCTTTTCACCCACAACTTGGCCGAAATAAACCTTCCTGGAACTCAAACGCAATATCAGAAATTAATTTTCTATTACCACATAAAAGTAAGGTTAAAACAGAAAGTTTATTATTTTTTAAAAGTTACATTTCTTGCATATCTAAGTTTGTAAATCAAGATTCATACTTCATTAGCATTGTAATGCTAATAAAATTGTATGTATACTTGACAATATATCTGGAACAGTCTTCTATATGAGCACATATAAATCTACCTCTGTAAAAAATCCTTTCATAATATGGCTCAGTGTAACATTTACCTAACCATTTGCTGAATGTTTAAGTTGTATCAGAATTTCACTCTTAGGAATGTGGCAGCAGTAATTATCCTTTTACGGAAACCAACTATTGTTAGCACAGCCTCTTTGAGCAATCTTTTTGTGTACTTAGATGCCTGGTATTGAGAGGATTACATATCAGTTGGAAACACACACGCACACACACACACTCACATCAATATGAGAAATTGTGTGCTAAAATTCATGCTCAGTTGGATTTTTTTAGCACCATTATCTTTTTGTTAAATGAAATATTATGTGGCAAGTCTATATTTTAAAGATAGGAAGTAGAGGCACTCTGGATGGGTAGAGGAGGAAGGCTAGGGGATCTGACACTCTGGTCAACTCTATCCCTGCCTCAGTAGCCCCACCTTTTCCTGGCTCCTGCCTCTGAGTCAGTTCCAAGGCAAGGGATGATACTACAGCCTTTTCTATGGTCACTGGTCAGGAATACCATAGAGAAGATTTAGGATGTCAGTCTAGCAAAAGCAGTTAGGTGTCTCAGGTGTCTTTTATGGCTTTTTGACTTTTGCTTCTGTGATTTAATATCAACTGTTGTGAAGTTAATTGTGTTCTCCTTTGGTTTCCCATAATACATAGTGTATAATTCAATTACAGCACTTACCACATTGTTCTTTCCTAAAAATACTATTCCAGAAGAGGAACATTTCCTTTATTTTTATTATTATGTTATGTTGATCACCATACATTACATCATTAGTTTTTGATCTAGTGTTCCATGATTCATTGTTTGCGTATAACACCCAGTGCTCCATGCAGAATGTGCCCTCTTTAATACCCATCACCAGGCT
>NC_138376.1:96124057-96156563 GCF_054177405.1 Leptonychotes weddellii | reverse complement strand
TTCTGCATGTGGCTGTCCAATTTTCCCAACACCATTTTTTGAAGAGACTGTCTTTTTTCCATTGGACATTCTTTCCTGCTTTGTTGAAGATTAGTTGACCATAGAGTTGAGGGTCCATTTCTGGGCTCTCTATTTTGTTCCATTGATTTATGTGTCTGTTTTTGTGCCAGGAACATTTCCTTTAGCTTTGGAATCTATAGAATGTACCCATAAAACTTGGCAAGTACTAGTTTTCCATAAAGGCCTTCTTATGAATAAATGAACACATGAGTCACACACAGTTGCACAACTTAAATATACTACACAAACTCATCTTAAAGTGTATAGATAATTTTAAAAAGTACAAATGTACCTATTTTAGTCTCCCCTAGGCTTCTTTGGACCTACTATATAGGTGTTCGAGTATTCTTGCTTTAGAACAGATTTATAGAAAAGGGTTGGAATTGGTCCAAATGTCCCACATCATATTCTTGCAGCCACTTTTGGTAGGTGACATAATGAGAGCAACATATGTACCTATAACAACTACTACTGTGTGTGAAGGATGGATTTTTGAGCAAAAATGGAAATATATCTGTTTTTCACATCTGAGAGTTAGGAGAATCAAAGGTTGCCCACTCTACCCAAACTCTCAATTTTGTTACCAGGATGAGTGGGTGGAAGATGCTGTAGAATAGAACAGAAGATGAAGTAGAGGAGAGAGCACATGATAAATGCTCAATAAGTAATGGAGAGATCAAGCACATAAGGATAATAGTTTTTTTTCTTGTATGTTTTTATTTTAACATACTTTCAGACTTATAGAAAAGTTGCAAGAAGATTTCAAAAGATACCCTTCACCTAAAAGATTCTCAAAAAGATTAACATTGAAAGTTGCAGATATGATGCAACTTACCCCTAAATATTTCAAGTGTACACCCTAAAATCAAGGAGATTCCTTACATAACAAATAGAATCATCAAAATCAGGAAATTAACATTGATATAAATTATTACTTAATATACAGACAGATTTTTCAAATTGTCCAAGTAATTCTCTTTATAGAAAGCAACCAACCAAGCAACCAACCAACCAACCAAACAGAACAGCAACAAAAAAAAGCTGCTGGATCTCACATTGCATTGTTTAGTCTCCTGTCACCTGGAATAGTTCTTCAATTTTGTTTCATATTTTATGACACTGACATTTTGAAGTGCACAGCCAGTTATATTACAAAATGTTCCTTAATTTGAATTTGTCTGATGCTTCCTCATGATTAGATTCAGGTTATACATTTTCAGCAGGAAAAACCTAGGAGAGGTGCTGTGTCCTTTTCAGTGCATCATTCTGCACTATAACGTTACTACTTTTTTTCATTGTAATTAATAAATATCTTAAGGGAGAAACTTTGAGACTATATAGATAACTGATGGCTCTTCAAATTGATACATACTAGTTTACTGTCCATTGATGATACTTGCCTGAAGCAATTATTTCAATGACAGTCGCTAAACAGTGACTTTCCCTGTATATCATTTCTTCTATATTTACTAGTTGCTTTTGCACTGTAAAGAAGGGCTTTCGGGCACCTGGGTGGCTCAGTTGGTTAAACGACTGCCTTTGGCTTAGCTCATGATCCTGGAGTCCCTGGATCAAGTCCCGCATCGGGCTCCCTGCTCAGCTAGGAGCCTGCTTCTTCCTCTAACCCTCCCCCCTCTCATGTACTCACTCTCTCTCATTCTCTCTCTCTCAAATAAATAAAATCTTTTAAAAAAAAAAAGAAGGACTTTCTTGGGAGGCCTTGGTGGCTCAGTCAGTTAAGCATCTGCCTTTGGCTCAGGTCATGATCCCAGAGTCCTGGGATCAAGTCCCGCATCAGGCTCCTTGCTCAGCGGGGAGCCTGCTTCCCCTTCTGCCTGCAGCATCTCCTGCTTGTGCTCTCTCTCTCTGACAAATTAAAAAAAGAAGAGATTTCTCTTCCTACCTCATGTATGTATATATGTGTGTGTATATATATGTATATGTGTGTGTGTGTGTGTGCATATCACTATGGACTCATGATTCTTATTTTATTCAATAGGATATAAGTTACTGTCTTTATCATTTTGATGTCCAGATTTCCAAGATTTGACTAATGAGAAGTCCTTCAAGCTGGCTTCTTTATCCTTTTGATATATCCCTATCATTCTTATTTTCTCCCACCCAAGTGGTACTTTCCCTGTCCCAAACCTGTTTTGTTTTATAAATGGAAAAGGGGTGTCATTGCTTTTAGATCTCAGCTGACAGAGCTGGGAAAGCTACAGGATTATTCAGACCTTCCTCCTTTCCACATTTGTAATTCTCTTCTTTGTCAGCAAGAAAACTGGCTCCCATTGACCATAGTATATTGACTTATTTGCTTAATACTAGAATATGCAGAAAGTAGTTTCAGAAATGCCAATCTATATGTCTATGAGAAAAAGAAAACTCTACTGATTGAACTTCAGTAATTGTTAACACTTTTTGTTTTTAGCTTGAAGGGATATAGTCCAACTATTCCACTTACAAGTTATTTGAGTTCGTTCTCCCTCTCATTTGGCTCATTTGTTTGTTTCTGTTTATATTTCATTTTTTCAGTTTTCCCCCCTCATCCTTGTTTTCTTGAGTATATGAAGCATTCACGTTTCCACAAGTCAAGATTATATAAAAAGTGGTATGATTTCCCACATTTGTTTTATTCTTTTCAACAGTCTTACTGGTTTCTGTTTTATCCTGCTCTGTTTCTTTATGCACAAATGAGTAGATACATGTATATTTTCTAAATCTCTCTCTTTTCTTGCCAAAATAACTTCATATAGATATATTTTTCTTTCTTTATTTAAGAGTACATCCTGGAGAGCAATCTGTATTGGTTCATAGATCTTATTCTTTCTTACAGTTGCATGGTACTCCATTGTGTGTATGCACCAGAGTTTATTCAACTGCTCTCCTATAAATGGGCATAAAGGTTTCCAATATTTAAAAATTATAAACAATACAGCAGTGAATAATCTAAATAATATTGTACAGATATATTTTTGTATTTTTGGAGGTGTATTTTCAGGGTAAATTCCTACAAGTGGAATTGCTGGCTCAAAAGGCAGACACATATGTAATTTTGTGAGATATCACACATCCCTGTCCATAAATGTTTTGTACATACCACTGGCAATGTGTGAGAGTGCCTGCTTTAATTTTTTGCCATATGATAAATATTATCTCATTGTAGTCTTAATTGACATTTATTTACTATGAATGAAGTTATTATATTTTAATATGTTTATGGGCCATTTTTATATCTTTTTTGATTACCTGTTTATATCTTCTGGGAATAATACTCAGTTGTTTCATGTTATAAATGGAGTAAGTGAAATAAATATGCTCACCTTTTGTTCAAACTTTTTGAAAGAGTGGCCAACTCAGTATTCAGAGGATTGCAGGTTTCCTCATCTGTAACCCATTGTCTACTATTGACAGGACTCTGCCTAAGTTATCCCAGAGAGAAGGGATATACAAAGCAGGAAGTTCTGTGACAACTAGAGACACTGTTCTTATGTTTGCAATTGCATTTGGAAAGTCAGGGAAGAAAGAATGAAAATGAGAGCTGGTTTTTCCACTCAGTTGAGTGGTTGAATTAGCTGACCTTTAAGGTCTCTTCCACCCTGAATTTTATGATTCCATGAATCATTCCTCTGACTCAGGCCAAGTTAGTGATGAAATTGCTGGGGAGGTGTGGAGGTCAGAGGTGAGCTGGAGACATGGTGAGTGTGAGAACAAGGAGAAGAGGGACGAGATTTTAAATAAGAGTACAGAGTTAAGAAATATATTTTTTCTCCTTTCAAAACCTGGTATCAGAAGGGGGAGTAAAAATGTGCATTGGTGAAAAGGAATATTGGGTGGATAGGAAATTGCAGGGGAGTGGTAGTATGGTCATGATAGAGAATGGATTTAGGGAGTTGGACAGGATTTTAAGGATGAATAAGATGACAAAAAAGCATAACCAGCCACCATCCCAACAGGGAGAACAAAGCAGTATGGGGGTGCACAAAGTCTTCAGAGTGATTTTTTCCTTCTTCCAATTTTATCTACTTTGCATATACATGTAAAAAAACTACTTTGGATAAGACAATCTAATGTCAAATCTGTAACAAGAAATTAAAGAAACGATTCCATTTACAATAGCACCAAAAACCATAAGATACCTCGGAATAAACCTAACCAAAGAGGTAAAGGATCTATAGTCTAGGAACTACAAAACACTCATGAAAGAAATTGAAGAAGACACAAAAAGATGGAAAAATATTCCATGCTCATGGATTGGAAGAATAAACATTGTTAAAATGTCTATGCTACCCAGAACAATCTATACCTTCAATGCCATCCCGATCAAAATTCCAATGACATTTTTCAAAGTCCTGGAACAAACAATCCTAAAGTTTGTATGGAATCAGAAAAGACCCCGAATCGCCAAGGAGATGTTGAAAAAGAAAAACAAAGCTGGGGGAATCACGTTGCCCGATTTCAAGCTATATTACAAATCAGTGATCACCAAGACAGCATTTTTTTGAATAGAGACACATGCACTGTGGTTTTAAAAAATGTCTTCAGATTTTAAGGCCATTCTTAGAGGACAGACATTAAGGGAGAAGTGAAAAGCCTCTATAGATCAAAGTATTTATAAGAAGAGATTGAAAGTATCTTGAAACAATTTAATATTATTTAACTATCCTCAGTTGTAGAGGATATTTTCCTTCAGTTGACCAAAGAGATTTTGAGGTGGCAAATCATTGCATATGAAAGTGGACGTGCCATTTTCATTTTATCTTAAAGAAGTACTCAAAACAATAATATACAAAGGAGAAGTAGCCTGGGGGATGACAGCAGTGACAATGGTACCATGGTGACTTAAAATGGGTAGATAATACTTGTCTGTTGTAATAATGATGATGATAGTGATAATGATAATAATAATTAACACAGACACTTACTGAAAAGCTTAAGCTTCTATTTTGCTGGTATGATGGCATCTTTCTATCACTAAAGGAGTGAAAAATGCGTGAGAATGAAAATTCACATCAAGCAGCACCAAGGTAACATACATAAGAAGATAATGTTCGCCTTTAAATGACTTCCATGGTTCTCTAGCTCTACTGTGTTGGCTTTACTTTGCTCAACCTCTGAATGGCTGAGCTGCAGAAGACAAAAAAAGTATCTCCTGTCCCAGTCATCTGTGTCCTGTACAGCTCTTCCATTTTGAATTGAGCAGAAAGAACAATGAAAATGTCTTTTATTTGCCTTTTGGCTCTTTTTTTGTCTTTTGCATAAATGCATTAATTCAAAAATTATTTACTGAAAACCAACTCTGAGCTCAGCACTGGGTAATTCGTTATAATACCTTTCATTGGATAATATGCTGGATATTTGTTTTATTATTGCTGTGTAAATTGGCAACACATAAGCTCCAAGAGAACAGAAATTTTGTTTCTTGTTTTATTTAAAAAAAAAAAAAAACTGATGAAATGCACATAATATTTGTTTAATGAATGGAGAAATAAATGAATGAGTGGATGGAAAGGGGAGATAAGGATGAATAAGATGGAATAGTTTACTGTTGAGTACCTTACAATGAAGAGGTGAGAGTGGTAATAGACACAAGGACAGGTAGTTATAAAGTAAGGTGGTAATACAAGGAATGAAAATACATACAAAGAGTTCATAGAAACCCATATCCCAGGCTGGGTTGGAGATGAATGGGATGGAAAAATATTACATTAATATGACTGTATTATTAGTTATACGTGTATAATCCTGTTTTACTCACTTTTTTCTTATCTTCTTCATTTTCTTCAACTTAATATTTAATGTCTAGGTATGGCTAGGCCTGCTCAATAGCAAAAGTATGACCTTAGTACTAGAAATAGCTAATAGTTATTCAGTGTTCTACTTCATGTCATTTCCTTCTCAAAATATTTTGCTGTTTTAACTCATTTAATTCTCACAACCCTTTGAGGTAGTTACATTTATTATTTCCCTTTTATAGATACAAAAACTGAGGCACAATAAGGCTAAGGGATTTGTCCAAGGACGCATAGCTAGGAAGTTGGTAGAATGAGAATTGTATCCAGGCACTTAGTTCTTGATACTCTTTTTTTTTTTAAATTAAAGTATAGTTGACACGCAATGTTACATTAGTTTCAGGTGCCCAACATAGTGATTCCACAAATCTATACCTTATGCTGTGCTCACCACAAGTATGGCTACCATCTGTCACCATACAACACTATGACAGTACCATTGACCATACCTTGTATCCATATGACTTATTCATTCCATAACTGGAAGCCTGTATCTCCCACTCCCCTTCACCCATTTTGCCCATCTCATATCCCCCTTCCCTCTGGCAACTATCAGTTTGTTCTCTGTATTATTTATGGGTCTGTTTCTGCTTTTCGTTTGTTTATTCCTTTGGTTTTTTAGTTTCCACATGTAAGTGAAATCATATGGTATCTGTCTTTCTTTGACTTATTTCACTCAGCATAACACCCTCTAAGTCCATCCATGTTGTTGCATATGGCAAGATCTCATCTTTTTTATGACTGAGTAATATTCAGTGTGTGTGTGTTTGTGTGTGTGTGTGTGTGTGTGGTATATATATACCACATCTTCTTTATCCATCCATTTGTTTATAGACACTTGTGTCGATGCTTTTTGATTAGTGTACCCAGGCTTTTTCTCTCTCACTTCTACCAGAATGTCAGAAAGTGCTTTCAGGACTTTCTTTACATTATGGTGTAAGTGTACAATAAGTTCAATATGCTATTTACCTCATGAGTATTTACAAGGGCAGAAACACTAAGACAAAGGAATAACTTCTAATTGGAGAATCTCAGTCACCAGATAATGAGAACATTTTTTGGTGGGGAAAAGAATCTTTAAAAATGCTCCTTAACTCTTACTACTTCGGTCATCCCTTCAGTTGTCAGACATTTATTGAGTACATAGTGGGTGTATTCCAAGTTATGTTCTCTGGAAGCAGCTGCTGAAATGGAATTGGAGTACAAGGTCTTTATCAGGGACCAACAGCTATGAAAAGAATAGGTGGCAGCAGAACTGGACCAAGGGAGAAGTCAAATTGCAAAGCAGGGCTGACAAAATCTCAGTCCATTTGTCACAGAGCTCTGGAGTCAAAACTGCCCATCAGCTTTGTCCCAGATTGGCTTCCATTCTTTATCCTCCTACATCACTCCCCTTGGTTGTTTGGGTAGAAGATGCAGGCTTCCAGAAAAGGGCATGATCTCAAGTGAGGCAATCACCATCTACACCTGAGGCCAACTAAATGGAACCAACAGCTGGAGTTCTGACTGCACTCCCAGCAGCTGGGCAACAAGTCTTTCCATGAAAGGGCACCTGGATGGCATATCTCTGCATCTACCACAAGGTGCCAGACCCTGGGCTAAGTGCAGGGAACAAGCAGATAAAGAAGACACCGTCCCTTTGTTCAAGGAGAAATAGTTCCATCTGATCTATCAATGGTTACCTCTGATTGCTTTTCTTTCTTAATAATTTTGATTGCCCAAAACCTTAGATTTGTCCAAAGCCCTAGAGGGGCTTTCTGTTCATGGGCAAACAGGAATGATTATTGAAAACAGAGCAGGTAGACCTGGGTTTGTGCTTGGGAAGTCACTTTTCCTGAGCCTTTGTTTACTTATCTATAAGGTGAATATTACAAGTATCCTTTGGAGAGAGTTCTAGAAGCTACACAAGATATTTATAAATTTTCTAGCAAAGAGTTCTAAAATTTAGTAAGTGCTCAGTAAATGGCAGCTATTATTACTGCCCTCTTTATCATCATTAGATTCATGCTTACCACCAGCGGCCTTCTCTAAATATCTGTCAAGGTGGGCTTGAATCATCTTTTCTGTCCTTCATTTTGACCATGACATATCTTCTCAAATATGTCTAGATCTTCATATTCTACTTCAAAACTCTTTAGCTCTCTGCTTCTTATGAGTTTACTTCTGTCCATTTTCCCCATCTCCTGATACATATATTTTTTTTCCTTTCTAGGAAAAATTTCCTTAATGCTTCTACTCCATCCTTAAATTTTATTACCTTGGCTACAAGTCATATTTAGGAAGTTTGTACCTTTTAGCTAAGCAGACATTTTTACAAAATGTTTTATTCTTTTGTAAATTCCTCCAGGATGACTGGAAGAGAACAGCAAACTCTCACTGACACACATCCCTCATGATTCCCTCTTTACTATTATTGAATGTCACACAGCATATGCTTTCTGCTTACATGTAGCATTTATAGACATTCATTACTAGGACAGAGAATCATATAACTGTAACGCTGGAAGTAATAGAAACTTTTGGCCTCATCTGCCTCATATAGAAGATGGGGAAATTATTCTTAGAGAAATTAAGTTGCTCGTATTCATGCAGCTAGTTAAGCAGACACAAGCCTTGGTGATTAAAGTTGTTTAACTCTATGCTCTTGTCTGTTCTTTATTTTCTGTATCAATAATGCTATTTTAAGTTTCATATTCCTTGGGTATAAACACATGAATCAATATAGTCACCAGAGACTTACTCTATAAGAACTTAATAAACATGTGAGGGAAGATGGTTCTTCTCTACCTTCTCTTTTCCCAATTAGTCACATCAGAATAAGAATAAGGGGAGATGGGAGAATCTTGAGCAGGTGGTTGTCTTCATCCTCCCTTCTCCCTGCCCCCATGTTTCTGCCAGAGTTCCCACCCACACCATTGGCTAGGATATCTCTATAAGGTGATGTTTCAGGAAGAATTGGGGCCAGTTGCTTACCTTCAGGTTCCAACCATCTTGCAATCCCAGATCTTAAATGTCAATTTCCTGGAACCTTCCTTTAGGATGAGGGCAGGACCCTATATTGCAAGTCTCAGAGAAAATGTGGGGATCTGTAGATCCAGCAAGTGCTCTTAAATCTGAGCTGCTGAGGGGAGTATACACTTAATCTGGGATGGAGAAAGGGAGATAATTCCAGTTTTCTACTCATGAGGAAGTTTTACTGGGGCTTAGCTGCCCTTTCCCTAATACAACTCACAGAACCAGTGACTTCAGAGGGTTATGGGGTTTTCCCTTTGTTCAAGCTCTGGGTCATGGTGCTCTTTGCTGACAGTTTAATGCATATTTAGGAAAATTCAGTTTGTCTTGGGCCATTTCCAAACCACAGACCTCCTTTGCATTCCTGACTTCTCTACTGTGTCCTCTATGGGATTTGCAGAAGAGGACAAGACAGTCTGGAAAGAAAAACAAATGATTCTGTATTTATTAATGATAATGATAAAATTTTCAAGCTGGGAAGGTTATCTTTAAGTCAAAAGCTATCTCCCAAAGACCACATAAGTGAGAAATTACAGATTATTTCATGTGTTTCTTAACAATGCATTTTTGGTGAACACACCTTCCTTTGAGTAACTCAACAAGTTTCAAATTGGTTAACTTTTCAATGTAATGGTTGTTTGGGAAATTTTTATTTTCCTTAAATTTTTTGAGTCATAGGTTCAGCAAACATATTTTCCATTGCTTTTTGAAGCCCAAATACTCTTTTTGCTCATTCATTGATGATAATATGGTTTATATTATGAAGAGACTGTTGGTAATATAAATGCTACTTTGTAATTCCCAAAAGCCATAGAATTTTAACTTATTTTTCTTTATAGTTCCTAAACAACAAAGAGGCCATTGCATACTTTCTCCTTCTTATAAGCATCCATTCACAGGGACAGAGTGGTGATAAAAAAATGAGCTGTGCCTTCCCTCATGGAGTTCAACATCTAGAGTGAAATTAGACATTAAACAGGCAATTATGTACCAGGAAGGCCTCACCTCCTTAATCTCTGAATGCTGTTGTTTAGTAAAATTACAACTGACACCAGATAAGAATTATAAGTTGCCAAAGAGACAAATGCACAGAGGAATTATTCAAACTGTGTTGAATACAGTGGTGATTAGTTGGCAACCTTAGCAGAAGAGGGCTGGAGAAGAAAAGTGGGAATTTTCACAAAGATAGCTCATGTTTTTAAGTTTGCAGTTTCTCTCTTTTTCAAAGGAAACCTAAATAATGGCCTTACGGCTTTGGTTCAGAGCACAACTATTGAATCTGGTTGTTCTTGGAATGGTCTGGGAAGTCACAGTGGGCAGGGAGGGAATGTAGGCCTGGCTTCATTTTTGCTTGCACAGATTTAAAACACCGACTTCTTTTCAGAGATCCTGAAGATATTTTGTTTAACAATATAAATTAACAAGAATAATAAGAACTTCAAGAAAATAGACTATATCTGAATATTAAGAAGACTGTATCAGTCAGATGTGCTAGCCTCTGGACTAGCATATCTAAGGATGTATGAGAAACCTTGTTGCTTGATATTGTTTCAAACTGGAGTGACTAATCTGATAGTAAAACAAAAGAAATCATAGCTTGCACTAACAAAAGAATAGAAAAGACTTAGTAAACATTTTCTACCTCTAGGTTTTTATCTGTAGTTTTCATATGTGACCATTGCCAGCATAGTGAGGATAATCATTTCCTACTTTAAGAGGTTTCTGTTGGATAAATAAACACATAGTATAATAATAAAAATCAAGAAATTTTGAAATCATTATATGACAATAAAATTACAATGAGACATGTACTTGCTCAGCACATATGGAACAAATATTCCCCATAATAAAGGAGAATATTGGGTGATTTTTCAGTCTGTTTCAATTCTAGAAGCTCAGGGTAGATATACTGCATTAGAGTCCTCTTTTGTTTTCATAATGGAACACTTGAATGGGGCACCACAGCATCAACTGTGAAACTGTAGCTAGATTCCTCTGCCATCCTTCTATCCCCAGCATTTTATATCATTCCTGAAATTCAGCCCAGGGTGCAAAAGTCAGATTTGCCACAGTGTACACTTCCAGAATGCATTCCTTTCAACCTTTTAAAAGTTTAGATTCATCATTACCTTTAGAATGACTATAGGAAGATACTTCTATTTAGGGAATGTTGAATAAAAATAATTTTGTTTTTTGTCCTTAGAATTTTTAACTGGAAGAAAAAGATGAACCCAACAAACATCCAGAGAATATGAGTCTGGAGTAAGGTCTCATTCATCCAAGAAAGTTTTAGCATTTGAACAGGTTAGAAAGGATCCAATCTTTCAAGTAAATCAGGAGATAGTTCTGAAATACCAGGATCAGAGCAGTTAGTCAAGTTCTAGAGATAAGAGACAGGGCAGGATGCTTCAGGTAAGAAGCTCTGAAGCAGGGAACAGCTGGGCACCTGAGCAGAAATGGTCATGCAGGTCCTGTAGGCAGAGGTCACCAAGCCAGCTTCTGGGAGGCGAGTAGATCAGGAGACACTCAAGGTGAGCTGTGAAAAGAAGACAGAAGCGATTTGTTCTTGGACTCCTTTGAACTCCTGCTATGTGGGTGGGCTGGAGCTTGCAGGTGTCTGTAGCCAGGAGAGACAGGGCCTCACCAAGATCAGCTTTCAGTTTTCTGTTATCCTCGCCCCTTGTCTCAAGCTATTCAGCCAATATTGCATCTTTAATGGTTAAGCTCTGGGGCAGGTGGCTATTTGTAAGGCTACTAATTAGATAAAGGGACTGATTTGCACCAGGATGCAGATAATGCATGGAATTGTGCCAAGGCCCACAGCTCAGGAGTTTATGACCCCCAGCTACCATGGTGACCATGCCTATTCAGGCTGAGGAGTCTTTTTGTTGTGGGATAGGAGGCAGGGCACCGGGCAGAGCATCAGCTTCTGTGAGTTTGAAACTGAAAACTGAAAATGGAAGAGAAGAGACAAGAAGGCGAGAGGGCATTAGATTTTCCATTTATACCCAAATGGATAGATTATTCTGTGGATTTGTTTCCACTTACTTGTTAGAAAAAGCAGGGCCTTTCTTTGAGGGCAACTGTCAGATGAGTCTGAGATTTGGAAAGAAACGTTTATTTGTGGATCTTTTCTTCTTGCACTGTCTTCACACTTCAAAGCCTTCACCTCTATGTCTTTGATTTCTTATCCTTATCTTAATTTTTTCCAAATGTTTCATTGTGTTCACTAAGCAGATGTATTGTAAGGCAAGCCCATGACTTTAGAAAAAACTGAGATCTATTTTCTGATTTTAATGTATGTAATATAATCATGGCATTTTAGAACTAGAAGATGCAATAGAGATAGATGGTCACATGTCCAGTTTCCTTACAACTGTCCTGTTATCCTGGTGTACTAATTAATAGCGCTCCCTTTCATACTCAAAACCAACCCAGTTGGGCAATAGTTATCCTACTTCAAGACTGTATTATCTAACTCTTCATTCTATAGACAAAGAAAGACCCAGCGTATTTAAAAAAACTTGACCACGAGTCTGGAGTCAGACTCTTGGAAATGGAGAGAATCATTGAAAGAGATGTCATCATAGTCAGTGACATAGGACTATTGAATCTAGGCTAAACTGGGGGGAAAAAACAGAAAGAGGTTTAAATATTGGGAGAAGCAGGCGGCGGGGGGGTGATGAGGCATGAGATTGGAGAAAGAACAGATTCAAAATCATGTAAGTAGACAAATGAAAGGATAGGAAGTTGTAGTCAGAGACTGGGATGTTGAATTTATGATTTCAGAGGTGGAGAATTAATAGTGTGGCCTGAAGTTGTAGAGACCCCAGCAGGAAATGAATGACCCACTAAAGGATTAACCAAAGAGAGTTTAATAAAGGAACCAATTATAGAGGTGTGAGCAGGCAAAACAAAAAATGCAAACAGGAATGGTAATACATTCAGGAACTAGCAGTGACAGAAAGCTAAGCCATTTTCATTCTTAGACCTGAAGAACCAAGGAGAGGGAGTGGTGTTACTAGAATCTGGCTGGTTTTGTAGCCATGGGAGAGGGATTGCTTCTAGGAGCTCTGGCCATACCTAGATGAATGCAGCTCTTGCCAAAACCTTGGCTGAAAAAGAATGTGGGCAGATGGGATCACTGTCTCCTCCCACCCTTGGATCTCTTGCCAGGACCTTCTATTGGTTAAACCTAACCAGAAGGCAGAAAGAAGCAGAGAAGCACAAAATTTGGATCTGACAGGCAAGCATAAAATAATCAACACTTCAGAGAATTGTGAAAATAGAGTTGCAGCAGTTGTCTGTACATACTGGCTTCATCCAGGATGATAGTGAGATATGGAGTGAAGAAAATATGTAATATTATCTCTCAGAGGTTTATATACTTCAGTGTCATTTTACAGAACTGTAATATATGATAACTGAACAAATAGACTCCCCAAAAAATAGATTAGTAGAAAAATATTTAAAATAATAATCAATTGAAAAATACCTAAATTTGATGAGAACTAAAAATACATAGATGCAAGAAGCTAAATGAATTGCAAGCAGAAGAAATATCAAGAAAAACACACCAGAGAAGACTATAACACTAAAATTACTCAAAACTAATAATTCAGAGAAATTATTAGAAGTAGATAGTGGGGAAAAAGACCTCTTAAATACAGAAGAACAAAGATAAGGGTGACAACTGATTTGCCATTGGAAATAATGCAACCCAGGAGACAATGAAGCAACAACTTTAACTTTTTTGAAAGAAAAAATAGTCAACTTAGAATTCCTTCCCCAGTGGAAATATCATTCAAAGACAAAGGTGAAATAAAGCCTTTTTCAGACATATGAATGCTGAAAGATTTAATTAATAGATCTACACTACAAGAAATATTAAAGGAAGTGCTTCAGGCAGAAGGAAAATGATACAATATAAAAATCTAGATGTACATAAAGAAATGAACAGTTCTGAAAATGATCACTATGTGGGTTAAAAAAGAAGGACAATTTTTATTTTATTTAAATCTCTTTAAAATATAATGAACTTTAATGAAGAAAAAAGTTCATTATCTTTTTTTTTAAGATTTTATTTATTTTTTGAGAGAGACAGTGAGAGAGAGCACAAGCATGGGGAGGGGAAGAAGGGAGGGTAGAGGGAGAGAGAGAGAGAAGCAGACTCCCACTGAGCAGGGAGCCTGATGTGGGGCTCCATCCCAGGACCCTGAGCTGAAGACAGATGCTTAACTGACTGAGCCACCCAGGTACCCCAAAAGTTCATTATCTTTTATGACCAGTGGGATAGATATGTAAATATCTATCTCAGAGCTTGTAAGAACTAAAAAAAAAACAAAACCCTGCAAACAACAATTTAGAAAGTAAACTTTGCTCAGAAAAAAAAAAGCACTCAATGGATTTAAAATTCAGTAGCATTTTTGGATATTCTATAATATGCATCTTCAATGAAACAAATATTTCTATAATTTAATAGTAAAAATGGGTTAGGAAAAAAACAATTAAAATTACCTAACGAGTTATAGATAAGCATTTTGTGGTATTTTTGCATCATTCTGTCTCCCTACTTTTCTCTCTCTCAGAACCTGTCTGTCTCTCTCAAGTATTAAGTTTCACTGACTGAATCTTCAGGTTTCTGCTTTCTTTTCACTTAAAAAAATGTGAGCATTTTCTGTGTCCTTAAATGTCTTTAAACATAAATTAAGAGCTCTCTAATAATCCATTGTACGGAAATACAATAATTTAACACTTCCCTTCCAATAGATCATTTAAGTTGTTGTCATATTTTCACTTTAATAAATACTGTTCCATTGAATCTTCTTGGAATGCATGTTTATTAAATCTTTAGGATAGCTTTCTGGAAGTAGAATTATACTGAAAAAAAGATATGGACAATTAAAAAAGATAATGATCTGTTTAAAGCAAAAAGAATTAACAAGGTAGTATGAAATTTGTAACATATAGTAGTAAAAAGTATAGCAAAAGTACAATGGATGAGAGAAGGCAAATAGAAGTATACTGTTCTTAGGTTCTTATAATATGCAAAAAGCAATATTATTTGTAGGTAGATTGTGATAAACTAAAGATGTATATTGCAAATTCTAGAGGAGCCACTAAAAAAGTAAAACAAAGAGGTATAGTTATTAAGCCAATAGTGGAGATAAAATGAAGTAAATTAATCTTCAGGGAATCCAAAAGGAAGCAGTTAAAGACAGAAAAAAAAGAACAAAAAACAGATGGGACAAAATATGAAAAGAAATATTAATATAATAACCCATTCATGATAAAAACTCTTAGTAAACTAGGAATAGAAGAAAACTTTCTCAGCTTGATAAAGAACATCTGCAAAAAAACTATAATTGATATCATACTTAATGGTGAGAAACTAGAAGCTTTCTCACTAAGATCAGGTACAAAGCAAGTATGTCTCCTTTCACTACCTCTTTGTGACATTATACTGGATATTGCCTAATGCAATAAAGAAAGAAAAGGAAACAAAATGTATACAGATTGGGAAAGAATAAATAAAACTTGTTCACAAATTATATGTCATCCATGTAGGAAATCGAAAGAATGGACAAAAACACTCCCAAAACTATAAGCAATTAACAGCAAGGTTGCAGGATACAAGGTTAATACACAAAAGTTGATTACTTTCCCATATACTAGCAATGAACAGATGAAATTTGAAATTAAAAGCACAATAGCATTTACATTAGCACCCACCAAAGTGTAATTTAGGTATAAAAAATTGTAACAAATGTGTTATAAATAATAACAAAATATGTACAAGATCTATATGAGGAAAATTACAAAACTCATGAATAAATCAAAGAAAAACTAAATAAATTGAGAGATAGTCTATGTTTATGGATAGGAAAACTCAATATTGTCAAGATATCAGTTCTTCTTAATCTGAACTATAGGTTCAATTGAATCCCAATCAAGATCCCAGCAAGTTATTCTGTGGATATTGACAAATGTTTCTAACATTTATATGGAGAGGAAAAAGACCTAAAATAGCCAAAACAATACTGATGGAGAAGAACAAAATTGGAGGACTGATACTACCCAACTTCAAGACTTATTATAAAGCCAGAGTAATCAAGACAGTGAGGTATTAGCAAAAGAATAGACAAATAACTCAAAGGCACAGAAGATAGATTGAAAGACCAGAGACTGATCCACATAAATATAGTTAACTGATTTTCAACAAAGGAGCAAAAGAAATACAATGGAGCAAAGACAGTCTCTTCAGCAAATGATGCTGGACCAATTGGCCATCTACATGCAGAAAAATGAATCTGAAGACAGACCTTACACCCTTCACAAAAATTAACTCAAAATGGATTGTAGACCTACATGTAAAATAAGAAACTATAGAACTCCTAGAATATAACATAGGAGAAAACCTAGATGACCTTTTTAGATATAACACCAAAAGCATGATCCACAAAAGACATAACTGCTGAGTTGGACTTCATTAAAATTAAAAGCTTCTGCTCTGTGACAATGTCAAGAAAATGAGAAGACAAATCACAGACTGGGAAAAAAAAATTTGCAAAAGACATCTGACAAAGGACTATTATCCCCAATACACCAAGAACCTTTAAAATTCAACAAAAAGAAAATTATCATCCAGATTAAAAAATGGCCCAAAGACCTTAATAGATACCTCACCAAAGAGATGGCAAACAGGCATATGAAAAGATGCTCCACAACTTATGGCATCAGGGAAATGCAAATTAAAACAAAAAGATACTACTACACACCTTATTAGAATGACCAAAATCTGCAACATTGAAAATAGCAAATGCTGGAGAGGATCTGGAACAACAGGAACTTCTCATTTATTGCTGATGGGAACACAAAATAGTACCACCACTTTGGAAGATAGTTTGGTGGTTTCTTACAAAACTGAACATACTCTTACCATATGATACAGCAGTCATGCTCTTCATAATTACCCAAAGGAGTTGAAAACTTAATTCTGTACAAAAATGTGCACATGATGTTTATAGCAGCTTTATTTATATTTGCCCAAACTTGGAAGCAACCAAGATATTCTTCAGCAGGTGAATGGGTAAACTGTGGTACATCTAGAAACAGCTGCTATTCAGCTCTGAAAAGAAATGAGCTATCAAGTCATGAAAAGACATGGAGGAAACTTAAATCCATGTTATGAAGTGAAAGAAGCTAATCTGAAAAGGCTACATACTGTATGATTCCAACTATATTCCATTCTGGAAAAAGCAAAACTATGGAGACAGTGAAATGATCGGTGGTTTCCAGGGGATAGTGTTGAAGAGAGATGAATAGACAGAGCACAGAGGATTTTTAGGGCAGTGAAAATATTCTATATGGTACCATAATGATGGATGCATGTTACATGTTATTATATTATTGTCCAAACCTACTGAATACCAAGACTGAACCCTCAGGTAAGCTATAGGCTTTGGGTGATTATGATGTGTCAATGAAAGTTCATCAGCTGGAACAAATGTACCATTCTAGTGAGTAATGGTGATAAAGGAGGAGGCTATGCATGCATGTATGGAGGCAGGGGATATATGGGAAATCTCTGAACTTTCTCCTCATATTTGCTCTGAACCTAAAAAAAAAAAAATTCATGTAGTAGATTTAAACCCAAACGCATTGACAATGATATTAAATGTACATTGTTTAAACTAGCTTTGTTTAATAGAAATACAATATGAGCCATGTGTATAATTTAAATTTTTCTGTTAGTCACATAAAGAATAAAAACATGTGAAGATAATTTTAATAACTTACTTAACCCCAAATATCAAAAACATTATCATTTCAATATATAATCAGATAAATATTACTAAGATACTTTCTATTTTGTTTTCATATAAGATGAAGTCTTCAAAATCTTGTGTGTATTTTATACTTAAAGCACATGTCAATTTACAGTAGCCATATTTCAAGTGCTTAATAGCCACATATGGCCAATGTCTACCATATTGTACAGTGTAGATCTAAATATTTCAGTTAAAAGTCAAATATTGTCATCTTGGATTAAAAAAAGTAAGACAACTATATGCCATCTATAAGACCTACTTTATGTATTTATTTATTATTTATTTATTTATTTATTTAAATTCAATTAGCCAACATACAGTAAGTACATCATTAGTTTCAGATGTAGTGTTCAGTAATTCATCAGTTGCATATAACACCCAGTGCTCATCACATCACATGCCGTCCTTAATGCCCATCACCCAGTTACCCCATCCCCCCACCTACCTCCCCTTCACAACCCTCATTTCATTTATCAGAGTCCAGAGTCTTTCATGGTTTGTCTCCCTCTCTGATTTCTTCCCATTCAGTTTTCTCTCCCTTCCCCTATGATCCTCTGCACTATTTGTTATATTCCACATATGAGTGAAACCATATGATAATTATGTTTCTCTGATTGACTTATTTCACTTAGCATAATACCCTCCAGTTCCATCCATGTCGATATAAATGGTAGGTATTCATCCCTTCTGATGGCTGAGTAATATTTCATTGTCCATATAAACCACATCTTCTTTATCCATTCATCTGTTGAAGGACATCTCAGCTCCTTCTACACTTAGGGTATTGTGGACATTGCTGCTATGAACACTGGATAAACTTAAAATAGATGAAAGACCTAAACATGAGACAGGAATCCATCAAAATCCTAGAGAACGGGCGCCTGGGTGGCTCAGTTGGTTAAGCAACTGCCTTCGGCTCAGGTCATGATTCTGGAGTCCCGGGATCGAGTCCCGCATCGGGCTCCCTGCTCAGCGAGGAGCCTGCTTCTCCCTCTGACCCTCCCCCCTCTCATGTACTCTCTCTCATTCTCGCTCTCTCAAATGAATAAATAAATCTTAAAAAAAAAAAAATCCTAGAGAACACAGGCAGCAACCTCTTCGTCCTTGGCTGCAGCAACTTCCTGCAAGGCACATCTCTAAAGGCAAAGGAAATAAAAGCAAAAATGAACTATTGGGACCTCATCAAGATAAAAAGCTCCCGCACAGCAATGGAAGCAGTCAACAAAACTAAAAGGCAACTTACCGAATGGGAGAAGATATTTGCAAATGACATATCAGATAAAGGACTAGTATCAAAAATCTATAAAGAAACCTACTTTAAATATAAAGACACAGATGGGGCGCCTGGGTGGCTCAGTCGGTTAAGCGTCCCACTCTTGATCTCGGCTCAGGTCATGATCCCACAGTCCTGGTATCAAGCCCCGCATCGGGGAGTCTGTTTCTCCTTCTGCCCATCCCTTCCACTCATGCTCTCTCTCAAATTAATAAATAAAATCCTTAAAAAATATATAAAGACACAGATGGTATAAAAATAAAAGGAAATAAATAGATACTCTATGCAGAAGAAAGTTAGAGTTGCTATATTAGTATCAAAGTAAATTTCAGAATAAGTAATATACCAGGATAAGTAGGGACATTTCATAATGATGAAGAGAGAAGTCTATCAAGAGGACTTAACAAGCCTAAATGTTATTGCATGTAATAAAAGAACTTCAAAATATATGAAATGAATCTGATAGAAATTAAAGGACAAGACAAACTCACAATTATAGTTGTAGATTTTAATAGTTCTTTTTGTTGATAGAGTAGACAGAGAAATTCGTGAGGAAAAGAGGACTAAACAACACTATCAGCCAAATTGACCTAATTGATACTTACAGAATAATTCACTCAACAATAGCGGAATAAATATTCCTTTGTGCATGTGGAATATTCACCCAGGTAGACTGTGTTCTGAGCCATAAACCAAATCCCAATTAGTTAAAAAAACATTGAAATTATACAAAGTATGTTCTCTAATCACAATGGCTTTAAATAGAAATCAATATAAGAAGGATATTTATTTGAGGAATCTTCAGGTTTGGAAATTAAACAACACAATTAAAAAAAACGGAATATGGGCCAAGGAAAAAATTACAAAGAAAGCTAGAAATTATTTTGAACTGAAAAGAAAAATGAAGACAGAGTATACCAACACATGTGGGATGCAGTGAAGGCACTGCTTTAAACAGAAATTTAAAGCATTAATTTCTATTACAGTTGGGAGAAAGTTCTCAAATCCATGATCTAAGCTTCCACCTTAGGAAACTAGAAAAAGATGAGAAAATTAAACACAGAATAAGCAGAGGAAGGAAATAATAAAGATTAAAGCAGAAATAAATGAAAGAAAAAAGAGGAAAATAGAGAAAAATCAATGAAAAACACATTTCACAGTAATTCCACTTCTAGTTACTTATCAAGGAAAAATTAAAACAAATGTCCACAGAAAGACTTGTACTTGAATACTCAGAATAGCTTTATTTGAAATCGTCAACAATCGGAATGAACTCAAATGTCTATCAGTTGGTGACTAGATTTACAAGTTGTGGTGTATCCACACAATGAAATATTACTTAGCAGTGAAAAGGAACAGACTACTTATACATACAACAACATAGATGAATCTTAAAAGTAGTATGCCAAGTAAAAAAAGCCAGATGCAACATCTTATATGATTTTGTTATATGATTATGGTACATGAAATTCAAGCAAAAGCAAAACTCATAATAGAAAGCAGATCAGTGGTTTCCAGGACCCAGGGATAGGGTTATGGAATTAGTAGCAAAAGGGTAGGAGCAAATTTTAGGAGTGATGGAAATATTCTAGATGATGATTATGATAGCTGCTACAAGACTGTGTACATTTGTCATAACGCTTTGAATTATTCACTTAAAGGCAGTGAATTTTATTACATATAAATTGTATTTCAATAATGTTTCATTAGGAAAAAGAGAAAAATTTGAGCTACAGATGACGTTTTACAAGTTAGTTTTTAAAAAGTTATATGTTTACATGCTTATTTAAGAGAAAAAATACCAAATAGAACAAAATGATATAAGATGAAAAAGTAAAAGTTCGTTCTCCAGATTCCTACTTCTTGGGGCATTTTACTAAACAGTTTCTGTTTCTTTTCTTTTTGTTTCTCCCCTCCCTTCCCCTCCCCTTCCCTCTTCTCCCCTCCTCTCCCCTCCCCTCCTCTTCCCTTCCCTCCCCTCCCCTCCCCTTTCCTCCCCTTCCCTTTCCTTCCCTTCCTTTCCCTGTAACCAAACAGAGCACTAGAAAATAAGACTGTCTGATAATCAGTAGACTTCAGAATGGACATACTTGCCTCCTAGAAGTGCTAACTTCTGACCTAGACCTCAGTGGTTCTATGTGCACAGCTGCGGAGTGAAATCACCTATTCTTTTCAGGAATCTGTTTTTTTTTTTTTTTCGTGATCATATTGCCGTTTGTTTTCTTTATAGACCTGCCACTTGAGAGCTTAAGAAGTAGAGTATATATCCGCATGTCTCTTGGAATTCATGCTTTAGTCTTAAATACTTTTGCTCTCTTCAGTGTTCCTTTTCCCCATGGGTATTCAATCATGTATATGACAAACCGGCCTTGCATGTGACTCTCCTAGTAATGCCATATGGTTTCCCTGAATGGGGATGGATGGAGGAATTTATTGACTTTGATCATGGCAGTATAACAAATACAATTATGGCATGGGAAATTTCCTACTAGAGTTCAAGAGAAAATGGGGTAAGCCCCTCCTTCAGATGATTTGTGTGTCTGAACGAATCAGGAGGTTTTCCCCAGATCCCATTCTCTTTCATATGTAATCATGGAGATGATGTGCCCATCTGCATTACTGATGACAGGTTTCTCTCCACCCCCATTGCCAATCAAATAATCACTCCTTTAAAACAGAGGGGATGATTTAGCAGTTGAAGTGTTGGCTTTGAAACATTTAGACGTGGTGGCATCTTTCAAAATTTCATCAGGATTGACTTAGTCCTTCATTCTGGAAATATCACAACCACATGGAATCCTAAGCCATTACAGAGAGCTGTCTTTATAAGAACCCCCAAACTTGGGGGCCTATTGTCTCTGAAATTGTTGAATATACAAAGCATCACTTTCTGAACTGTGGCATACAAGTAAGCACCTAAAATTCTGACCTTAGTTATCCCTGGTAGGTTTCAGCATTTTAAACAGAGAATGTAAACTAAATATTTAGTTCAACTCTTAACTTACAATGCCATATGCATTTTCAGACAGAGTGCTTTTATGCTTTTTATAGTTGCATAGTTGTCCCTATGAATAGACAGGTCACTTTGTTTAGGTAAGTTACCATTTGAACGTTGCCTTCTGAACTAGCAAAATTAGCCTTCTGTTTAATTTGTGTTCTTATACAAGGCAAAAGAGAGAGTAAGCTTCAAAGCCAGGACACCCAGTTAGAATTTCTGCTTTATGCACTGTTTCCAATGAAGTGAATCGGCAGGGAGGTGGACGCCCCCTCAGCCTTGGCCTGGCCTCTTTGAGGACTGTCAGTGTCAGCATGGTGACCCATGGCCTCAGTCAAATGATAAAGAATGTCTCCTGAGCCCACAGAACAATGTCTTATGTAACACAGTGTCTGTGTTACAGACCAGGCAAACAGAGGTGGAAGCAAGGGGTCGAAGCAAGGGATGGAAGCAAATGTCCCTGGAATACAAGGAAATGCTTTACAACCTGCTGTGTGATTGTCAAGATCTCTCTGGAGGAGAATCAACCAAATTTGTTCACACACTTGATGGGATGGGAAGGGTCCCCGTGGGTGCGCAGGCTTTCGGGTGGCTGGGTCACTGAGAGACACAGGAGCCCACTTAGCCTAGACCTGAGCTAAAGCCCATTAAAACAGTAAAAATACATCCACGCAGCCCTTTTTTTTCAGGCCTCATTAAGTGGCAACAGTTCTGTGGCTTTTGGCAGCCCTGACGCCTCAGCCCCTATTGTCCCATGAGTCTGGCATCATGCAACGTTGGAGAGCTGTTCAGACAATCATCATTTTCTGCAATCCTACTGGGTTCTTGGGCTATCTCCCTGGGCCCTTGGGCTCCGGGGTAGTTTCTGATGTGTTTTTCTTCTGTGCGATGCTGCTTGTAGTTCTTGTTGTTTGGTGAGTCTGTGGCAGATCCTCCCAGCCTTGGGAACAAAGGGGTTCTGATAAGTGTCTCTTGAGCAGCTGATCTCTATTAAACAATACATGCCTTTCTTTTTGTTTTTTGTTTTTTTCTAACACCCTGCTGGTTGGCAATGGCACTGTGTCCCCCTAGTCCAAACAGCACTAAGGAATGGGATCCTTGTGATTTTTCTTTTTAAAGCAGCCAGTAGGTCTCAATAAGTGCTCTTTCTTAACATCAATCACCATCCTGTTGAGAGCCCTGGGCAGACCATTTTAATTGACCAGAACCAAATCCAGTTGTTCGATCACGGAAAATGAATGCTATTAGATTGGTTTCTCTTTGCACACTTTGCAGAGTTAAAGATTAAACATACAAGTACTCTGTTACTAAGATATAATAAGCCAAATAATTTCAAGGGCTTTTTTCATCTTAAAAATTGGATGGAATTTCAAACATCATGATGAAAATATTCTCTGTGCTAACAGAGGGTTCTATGGATCCTTTATTTTCCTATTATATAACTGACATTGATGTAGCATGAACAGATGGTTAAAGCCTCTGTTTAATTGGAATTGCAAACCTGGACAAATTTTCTAGTTACTCTAAATTTTTTAGTTATCCTTCTCTGTAAAATGGGGATGATAATAGCACCTATCTCCCAGAGACGTTACGAAGATTTAATGAAATAATCCATGCACAATGACTTCCATGTAGTAAAAAATAAATGTTAGCCATGAAAGTTTCCCTAGTATAAGTATGCAAAAATGTCATAGTTGGCTAAGTGAGTTTGATTGAAATAACTGTATAAAATTAAGTTTTAAAAATTATAAAGGGAAAAATTATATGTATTGTGACCTACATTCAGTGGGTTGTGTCCCTATGCTAGATAAAATAAACTTTTTTGTTGTCTTCTCCTTACCTTACCTTCCCCACTGGGTTGATGTATCCATCAAGGAGAATTGGGGAGTACATGTGACTGATTTTGTTTTTCACTCCCTTCCTGTGCATATATCTCTCATAGCCCTTACTAAATTGTATTGGGATTATTCATTCAGTGGTTTGAATTAGCCACTAGGCCAAGAGCTTTTTGAGGACAGAGACATTGTCTTATTTATCTTTGCCTCATGAGCACTTTGTTTCATAGCACTTGGTGTATGGTGCCATGGTAGGTCCCCAAAAATGTTTCATGACTGATGGAATGTATTTTTAAGGACTGTGTGCCAGCTTATAGTAGGACTTAGTAATTATTAATTACACCAAGAAACATCTTTAAAATAAAATTAAGCATTCCCAGTAGTTTATTTTTGCTCTTATTTCCCTTGCCTCAGGTGACAGATCTAGAAAAATGTTGGTATGGCTGATGGCAGAGAGGTACCACCTGTGTTCTCTTCAAGGATTTTTATGGTTTCAGGTCTCACATTTTGGTCTTTAATCCATTTTGAGTTTATTTTTGTATACGATGTAAGCAAATGGTCCAGTTTCATTCTTTTGCATGTGGCTGTTCAGTTTTCCCAACACCTTTTGTTGAAGAGACTGTCCTTTCCCATTGGATATTTGTTCCTCCTTTGTCAAAGATTAATTGACCATATAATTATGGGTTTATCTCTGGGTTTTTGGTTCTATCCCATTGATCTGTGTTTCTATTTTTATGCCAGTACCATACTGTTTTAATTACCTCCACTTTGTAATATAACTTGAAGTCTGGAATTGTGATACCTCCAGTTTTGTTTTTCTATACGATGGCTTTGTCTAATTGAGGTCTTTTGTGGTTCCATACAAACTTTAGGAATTATTTGTTCCAGTTCTGTGAAAAATGCTGTTGGTATTTAAATAAGGATTGCATTAAATCTATAGATTGCTTTGGGTAGTATAGACATTTTAACAATATTTGTTCTTCCAACCCAAGAGCATGGAATGTCTTTCCATTTCTTTGTGTCGTCTTGAATTTCTTTCATCAGTGTTATATTGTTTTCAGATCACAAGTCTTTCACCTCTTTGATTAAGTTTTTTACTAGATATTTTATTGGTTTCGGTGCAATTGTAAATGGGATTGTTTTCTTAATTTCACAATCTGCTGCTTCATTATTAGAGTATTTTGTACATTGATTTTGTATCCTATGACTTTATTGACTTCATTTATCAGTTCTAGTAGTTTTTTTGGTGGAGTTTTTAGGGTTTTTATATATAGTCTTACGTCATCTGCATATAGTGAGAGTTTTACTTCTTCCCTACTCATCTGGATGCCTTTTATTTCTTTATGTGTCCAATTGCTAAGGCTAGGACTTCCAGTACTATGTTGAATAATACTAGTGAGAGTAGACATTGTTGTCTTGTTCCTGACCTTAGGGGAAAAACTCTCAGTTTTTTATTATTGGGTATGATGTTGGCTGTGGGTTTTTCTTCTTCTTCTTCTTTTTTTTAAGATTTTATTTATTTATTAGACAGAGAGAGAGAGCACAAGCAGGGGGAGTGGCAGGCAGAGGCAGAGGGAGAAGCTAACTCCCCGCTGAGCAAGAAGCCGGATGCGGGGCTCGATCCCAGCATCCTGGGATCATGATCGGAGCCGAAGGCAGCTGCTTAAACGCCTGAGCCACCCAGGTGCCCCAGCTGTGGTTTTTTCATATATGGCCTTTATTATGTTGAGGTATATTCCCTCTAGACCTACTTTGTGGAGGATTTTTATCATGAATGTATTTCATACTTCGTCAAATGCTTTTTCTGTGTCTATTGAAATGATCATGTGTTTTTTATCCTTTCTTTTATTATTTTTTTATCCTTTCTTTTATTGATGTGATGTATCATGTTGATTTGTGAATATTGAACCACCCTTGCATCCTGGGAATAAATCCCACTTGATCGTGGTGAATGATTTTTAAAATATATTGTTGGATTCAGTTTGCTAATATTTTGTTGAGGATTTTTGCATCCATATTCATGAGAGATACTGGCCTGTAGTTCTCTTTTTTGTGGTGTCTTTATCTGGTTTTGGTATAAGGGTGATACTGGTCTCATAGAATGAATTTGGAAGTTTTCCTTCCTCTTGTATTTTTTGGAGTAGTTTGAGAAGAATGGGTATTAACTCTTCTTTAAGTGTTTGGGAGAATTTGCCTGTGAAGCCATCTGGTCCTGGACTTTTGCTTTTTTGGTTACTGATTCAATTTCATTCCTGGTAACAGGTCTTTTCAAATTTTCTATTTCTTCCTGCTTTAGTTTTGGTGGGTTATATCTTTCTAGGAATTTATGCATTTCTCCTAATTGTCCAGTTTGTTGGCATATAGGTTTTCATAATATTGTTACATCAAAATAAAAAGTTTCTGCACAATGAAGAAAATGATCAACAAAACTAAAAGGCAATCTACTGAATGGCAGAAGCTATTTGCAAATGACATATCCAAAAAAGGGTTAGTATACAAAATATATAAAGAGCTGATACAACTCAATACCCAAAAAGTAAATAATCCAAGTAAAAAGTGGGCAGAAGACATGAATAGACATTTCTTCAAACAAAGCATACAGATGGCCAACAGACACATGAAAAGATGCTCAACATCACTCATCATCAGGGAAATACAAATCAAAACTACAATGAGATATCACCTCATATGTGTCAGGATGGTTAAAATAAAAAACATAGGAAACAAAAAGGATATGGAGAAAAAGAAACCCTCTTGCACTATTGGTGGGAGTGCAAATTGGTGCAGTAACCCTGGAAAACAGTATAGACATTCCTTTGAAAACTAAAAATAAAATTATCCTATGATCAAGGAATCACACTACTGGCTATTTGCCCCCAAAATACAAAAACACTAATTCAAAAGAATACATGCACCCCTATGTTTATTGCAGCATTATTTATAATAGCCAAACTATGGAAGCAGCCCAAGTGTCCATCAATAGATTAATTAGATAATGAAGAGGTGATATATATATATATATATTTATAATATATATGTTTATTTATATATTTTATATATATATAAAATTCGGCCATAAAAAAGAATGAAATTTGCCATTTGCAACAACATGGATAGAGCTAAAGAGTATAATGCTAAGTGAAATAAGTTAGCCAGAGAAAGACAAATGCCATATGATCTCACTCATATGTGGAATTTAAGAAACAAAAAAAAGGGGGAAAAAAAAAGAGAGTCAAACCAAGAAACAGACTCTTAATTACAGAGAACAAACTGATGGTTACCAGAGGGGAGGTGGGTAGGGGGATGGGGGAAATAGAGCATGGGGATTAAAGAGTACACTTTTCATGATGAAAACATAAAACAAAATTAAAAATTTAATATAATTTTAAAAAGCATAAAATGTGTTCATGATAAGAAAGTATTATTACAGTGATGAATATATCATGTTTTAGTATCAAATAATTTAAAAATCATTTTTGAACATTTTAACTTTTTTAATATTTTAAAAATATTTCAAACACACCAAAAAGTTCAAAAACTAAAATAACAGAGGCCCATATACCTATCACTAAAATTAAACAAATGCAAATACTTTGCTTTAGTGCTCTCTCTGTCTTTATAAAAGCACAATGTTAAAGATAGAACCCCCCACCCCCAACCCCTGCCCCTTGTTTCTCTCTCCCTTTCTTTCTGGATGTAACTACTATCCTGAAATGGTATGTATTTTCTTCACAGTAAAAGTACAAAGCTATTGGAAATTTTATTTTTTAAAAATCAAAGTAGAAACTTTTCAAATACAAAGTCTTTTTTAACTTTCTCTTTTTTTGGTGACAGGCTTTTTTCTCAGCTTAAAAAGACCTGATAACTAGGACAGGGGAAAATGTCACAGCACGTCTTTGGCTAAAGGACCTGATTGAGAAGGGGCACAGATTTTAAATTAAATATAACTATCCCAGACTTTTGTTTGCTCAGTAAAATACGTGTGATCTAGGAATTGAAACTCCTTCCATTTCTTGGTCTTAAAACCACAAAAAAAGTATATCTGAGTACTAGGCACTTCATTTTTCACAGTCTACATAAGTTCTGGATATAGTCACTAACCTCCTTGTCATGGGTGTATAGAAACTTTTCTGCCTGAAGGAAAAAAATATTGATGTTTTTTGTTTTCGAGCAATATACCTCCACCTGTCTGTCCTCTTTGCTTTACCTTCACTCTGTGGGTGTCACAGCAGAGTACAACCCAGAATATAGTGCATTTTACACAACTTATTACTCTGCAGATTTGGATTTTTTTTTAATTGAAGTTTAATTTACATATCATGACATTCCCCTTTTTAAGGTGTACAGTTCAGTAGTTCCAAATATATTCAGAAGGTTGTGCAACTATTATCACTATCTAATTCCAGGACGTTTTCATTCCCCACAAAAGACATCCCATACCCATTAGCAGTTATCCCGTATTTTCTGTCCTCACTCAGCTCTCAGTAACCAGTATCTACCTTCTGTCACTATAGATTTGCCTGTTCTGGACATTTCATCTAAATGGAATTATATAATCTATGACCTTTTGTGATTGGTTTCTTTTAAGGTTCACCCATCTTGTAGCACCTATCAGTACTTCATTCCTTTTTACGAAATATATCCATTCCACGGATGTATCACATTTTGTTTAACCTTCCATCAGTTGATTGGCATTTGTGTTGTTTCCACTTTTTGGTTATTATAAGTAATGCTGTAATGAACATTCATGTGCGCGTTTTTGTGTGAACATGTGTTTTCAGTTCTCTTGGCTATATATGCATAGAAGTAGAGTTAAAGAGTCATATGATACCGGTGTGTTTAACTTGTTGAGGAACTGCTAAATAGTTTTCTAAAGTAATTGCACTATTTTACATTTCCACCACCAGTGTTTGAGGGTTCCAATTTCTCCACATCCTCGTCAACATTTGTTATTATGTCTTTTTGATTATAACCATCTGATGGTTGTGAAGTGCTGTCTTATGGTGGTTTTGATTTGCATTTCTCTGATGACTAAGGATATTGAGCATTTTTTCATGTGCTTATTGGTCATTTGTGTATATTCTTTGGAGAAATGTCTATCCAAATCCACCACTCATTTATTAATTGGGTTGTCTTGTATTATTGAGTGGCAAGAGTTCTTTATTTTAGAAAGTGGATCACTTTCAGATATATGATTTGTAAACATTTCCTCCCATCTTATTGTTTATCTTTTCACTTTTTGGTAGTGTCTTTTAAAGCAAGAATTTCTAAATTTTGATGAAATCCAGTTTGTCTATTTTTTCTTTGGTTACTTGTGCTTTTGGTGTCGTATCTAGGAAACCATTGCTTTAATTCAAGGACATGAAGATTTAGTTCCCTGTTTTCTTTTAAGATTTTGGTAGTTTTAGCTCTTACGTTTGGACCTTTGATCCATTTTGAGTTAATTTTTGTATGTGGTGTGGGATAGGGGTCCAACTTCATTCTTTTAAATGTGGATATCCAGTTGTCCTACCATTTGTTAGAAAGCTTATTCTTTCTCCTATTGAATGATCCTGGCACCCTTGTCAAAATCAATTGAGCATAAATATGTAGGTTCGTTTCTGGGATCTTTATTTTATTGATCTGTATGTTTATCCTTATGCCAATACCACAAAGTCTTCATTACTGTAGCTTTATGGTGAGTTCATAGCTTTGTAATTGGAAAGTATGAGTCCTCCAACTTTGTTATACCTTTTCAAGATTGTTTGGCTATTATGAATTTTAGTTTGTCAATTTCTGCAAAAAAAAGGCAGCTGAGATTTTGAAGAGGATTGGGAGTGTGCTATAATTGCCACATATTTTCCACGTACTTATAATTTCCACATATTTGTAAATTTGCCAAATTTCCTTTTGTTATTGATTTCTAATTTACTTCTTTATGGCCAGAGAATATACTTTGTATAATTGCAATCTTTTTAGATTTGAGACTTGTTTTATGGCTTAATACATGGCCTATTCTGGAGAATGTTCCATCTGCACTTGAGAAGAATGTTGTGTTCTGCTATTGTTAAATGGAGTGTTTTCTAGATACGTTATGTCTAGTTGGTCTAAAATGTTGTTCAAGGGGCGCCTGGGTGGCTCAGTCATTAAGCGTCTGCCTTCGGCTCAGGTCATGATCCCAGGGTCCTGGGATCGAGCCCCACAAAGGGCTCCCTACTCAGTGGGAAGCCTGCTTCTCCCTCTCCCGCTCCCCCTCCTTGTGTTCCCTCTCTTGCTATGTCTCTCTCTGTCAAATAAATAAATAAAATCTTAAAAAAAAAAGTTCAAGCCTTCTATTTCCTTGCTGATCTTCTGTCTAGTTGTTCTATCCTTTTTTGAAGGTGGAATAATGAAACCTACAACTATTATTTTTGAATTTCTCCCTTCAGTACTGATAGTTTTTGTTCCATGTATTTTGAGCTCTGTTGTTAGGGTCACATATATTTATAATTGTACAGATTCAGATCAGGAATGCACCAAATCATGCCAGACAAAACAACTAAATATGGATTCATATAATTTTAAAGATGGAACCCAACTTAGTCCTTCTCTAGCCCTCTTACAGATGAGAAAAAACCAAGATACACAAAGATTAAATGACTTTCCTGAAAGTGATAGAGCTACTAGTTATTATTGCTAGAGGCAGGATTAGAATTAAGATCTCTTGACTCACAATCGGACACTCATCTCTACTAGAGCCCAGTAGCAGCCAGGAGCTGTTCTTAAAATAGTATATATATGTTACCTTATTACTAACCCTAAAAATGATCTTCAGTGTTAAGGGATAGAAAAAAAATTATTTGTCCAGTTTTCCTAAAATAGAAAATTTCATATGTCAATATTAAAAAGTCCTAAACAGAAATATCATGGGGAAGAAATATGGCTAAGTGATGGTAATAAATTTTATGTTCCTAGTGGAAAAATCTGAATTTTTAAAACATTAGCCAAAAGACACATTAACCTATATCTAAAATAATGGAATGTAATGGAAAAGTAACCAAGGTATTAATTAGCTCTTGCAATCCAGCTGTATTATGTCAAGAAATATTTGAACCTTGGGACGCCTGGGTGGCTCAGTTGGTTAAGTGACTACCTTCGGCTCAGGTCATGATCCTGGAGTTCCGGGATCGAGTCCCACATCGGGCTCCCTGCTCAGCAGGGAGTCTGCTTCTCCCTCTGACCCTCCCTCCTCTCATGCTCTCTCTCTCTATCTCATTCTCTCTCTCAAATAAATAAATAAAATCTTTAAAAAAAAAAAAGAAATATTTGAACCTTAAAAAAAGTTTTCACCTGTTGTCACCTGTTGACCTGAGTAAATGGTATCATTTTTTTGGTGCTTGTCTGTCTTCAACAGGACTTAAGAAGTAAGATTTTTGGTCTAGCAAAAGCCAACTAATTCAAATTCAGGGATGAGCTTTTCTACTGGGGGAAAAAAAAGACAAAAATAAAGAAAACAGATGTAGCAGTAAATTTTGAAGTAGTATTAACTGATTTTTTCCCAATAAGGCTGTGAATCCTTCCTTAAAATTTACTTTGTTTTCAATAGTCTATGATATCAACTAAATGCATTATGATTTGTTACAATTTAAATCACATGTATTCTTCCTTCCCCTTACTCTTGTTTATTTTCATAGTCACTTAAATATAGTTATTGGCTGAATATGGCTGAGGGTATGTCTTTTTCTATTCTGTAACTTAAATGGCCTCTTTCCCTAGAGGTGTGGATTTAAACTAAAGTCAGTTACACATTCCATGCATGGTTCATAGTTGTATTTATTTTCTCCAATTATATTTTTTATGCTCTGCTTATTTTTATTCTTAAGCACATAATCCAGATCTGGGTTTTTCAAAGCTCACCAATATCTTTATAGTCTCTTGCTTTTGTGAACTTGCAATTTTTGCGTGAGTGATTTATTTGACATGCCATCGGTCTGCTTCCAGTGATCATTTGTTAAGAACCTGAGTGGACAATAAGGAAGTCCGATAAAGGGCGGCCCTGAGCAGCGTGCTCCAGCCAGATGGCAGTGGCCTGGAAGTGGGACGCCGTCTGGGGGAAGAGGAGGAGGGGCCCAGGGGGGAGGCAGTGGTGCTGTAGCCCCAAGTCCTGTTATTGGAGTGCGCCCGGGCTTTTAGCTGGAGGCTGCCTCTGGCGCAAGTGAAGGCCTTCGTGGAGTCGGACCTCAACGTGACCCTCAAGGGACAGGAAGCCATCTTTAGCTTGTCACAAGCCCTGGAGACCATTGCAAATGGTGCCTACTGCTGTGCTCAACAAGGAAAGGGGAAAACCCTCCAGAGGAGAGATTTGGATAATGAAATAGAAGCTGTGGATGAATTTGCTTTTCTGGAAGGAACTTTGGCTTGATTGCCGAGTTGGGAAGTTTTGTGAGCCTTCACCTGCATCCTTCAGCTAGCTCTTGTCCTGCAGGCCTCAGCTTTGAAGAACAGAGTATTTGGAATATTATACTTAGATACTTCTCCTGTTCTACCTTCACCTAAGCCAGGATAAGCAGAGATCTCACCTGTTGGCTTTTCTCTACAAGGCCTTCCTGTAGTTGTGTTTTTCCATCTTAGGCTTGGATGCAGCCGCTGCTGTTTGAGGCAGAGGAAAAGAAGATGATTTGTGCAGGCTGCTTAATGAATGATAAAGACCATAATCATATAATCATAATCAAGGTCTATGATCAATCCCC
>NC_138376.1:96080206-96123957 GCF_054177405.1 Leptonychotes weddellii | reverse complement strand
AAAAAAAAAAAAAAAAAAGGACTCCGACTATGTTACCAGATATCATTCAACAGTGAACAAAAGTGATAAAGTTTCTGCCTAATGGAGCTTGCATTCTAGTTATGAAAGAAAGATAATAAAGAAATAAGCAAATACATGGGTCTTATGTTAATTAGTTCTAAGAAGAAAATAAAGCAAGTCAGGGGAATAATATTTAAAAAGAATACATGGTTAGGGAAAGCCTTTCTGACAAGAAGTGATGGATCAGAAGTCTGAATAAGGAAAAAAGTGAGCAATATGGATATCTTGAGATGAAAAAGCCAGCTTTTGAGGTAGGAGTGTGCTGGGTGTATTCAGAAGTGATAAGGAAGCCAGTGTGATTGGAGATGGAAGAGGTGAGCCAGCAGATGAAAGCAGAGAGTCAGGTCATTTTGGGCCCTGCACCCCATGATTTCCTTTGAGTTGAGTGAGAGCCTTGGAGGTTTTGAGTAGCAGTGACAAGATCCAACTTAGGCTTTAAAAAGATCACTCTAGCTTTTGTGTGAAAAACACAATGTAGGGGGTCAGGAGTAGAAGCAGAGAGACAAATTAGGAAACTTTTGTATTCCAGGCAAGAGATGAGGGTGGTTTAGACCATGGTGGTGGCAGGATTCCAGAGAAGGGCAAGCAAATACTAGGTACTGTAAGTTTGGGTTGATGAGAGAGCCATGTGACTTTTCTTCTTTTATTTTTGGCTGTGTACAGAATTGATAGGAACAATGTAAAGATTTTTATTAAAATGAACATGACTATTCATCACCCAGATTAAGAAATAAAAATATTGCCAGAACTGGGGTGCCTGGGTGGCTCAGTCAGGTAAGTGTCTGCTTTCAGCTTGGGTCATGATCTCAGGGTTCTGGGATCAGGCCCCATGTGTGTTGGTGTATTGGGCTCCCTGCTGAGTAGGGAGCCTGCTTCTCCCTCTCCTCCCCTGCTTGTGCTCTCTCTCGCTGTCTCTGTCTCTCTCTCAAATAAATAAATAAGTAAAATCTTAAAGAAAAATATTGCCAGAACTTTAAAAGCCTTTGTGATCTTCTCCCCAGTTATACTGTTTCCCTGTTTCCCAGAGGTAACCATTATCCTACTTTTTAAAAAAATATTTTCTCTAATGCTTCCTTATAGATTTATCAGTTATATATTGCATTGCTACACAACATATTGCTTACTATTGGAAAATGGTAAGAAGCATGAACCTAGCTGTGTAGGGAAAGGATAATACTACCATGTTGAGATAGAGGCTTCTGGGAAAAGATGAGTGAACAAAACTGTATGATCACAATCAGGCTGTAGCTTCCCTGAAAGTTTACAAGACTCTCCTCTGGAGAAGTCTTTGGGCAAGATCTTGAGTGGATCATGGAAAACATTGGGCTGGAATATTGGAATTGGGCCAGAAAGCAGGACTATGTTGTGGGCTAGGTTCTACATGTTTAATAGAAAAAAATGTTTAGTGGTGGGAGTAAGTTGCTCTTTATTTTTTGCTTCTACACTAACCATTGCTGCTATGCTTCCAAGCTTACGTCCAGCTCTCAGGAGCAAATCAAAGCAGAACACTTCTGGGAAGTGAACTGAATGTCTTGAGCCGATTTAGGCTGTGGCACATGAACTGGAGAGCCATAACTTACTCAGATAAAAGTCTGGGCTGTTTCAGCCAGACATTCTCAACTCATGATGAAAAGGAAATATGTGGCAAAGTCCTCAATGTGGGCCTGTAAGACTGTTCCAATCTCAGCTAACTGCTCTCTCTTTCCAGTGTAGCTACCGTCCTGGGAATGTCTCTTCATCATCCTTCTTGAGAGTTCCTTCGATTTTATCCTATTCCCTGCATCCCATGTTTTTCTGAGGTCTGAGCTTAACTCTACCACTGTTCTTCTTCTTTTAGTCAGTAATCATTTAGGTTAATCAACATCCCATTTTTTAGTGGTATTTATTCCTACTTGTATCTTCATCCTTCCATTTGGGACTACTTTCCTTTTGCCCAAAGAACACCTTTTAGAATTCCTTTGATGCCTGTCTGCTAGTGGTGAACTCTTTTGGTTTTCTTCTTATTTTAAAAATGTCTTTATTTTACCTTTATTCTGCATTGAGAATCAGCAGTAATTAAAAAAATTTTTTTTTCACGTGAACATTTAATTGACCTTTACCTGACTTTCTTTCAGCATTGTTTGGAGCTCTTTGCTTCTGTATGACTGGTTTTTATTTGTGTTTTTGTTTGTTTGTTGTGTGTGTGTGTGCGCGTGCGTGCGTGCCACAGTCATCTGGCTGCACCCAAATGGGAGCATTGGCATCTTTTAATATTTTCACCCTCATTCTCCCTTCTTCACTGGCTGGCCCTGTTGTATAGGAAGGGTTCACCTCCAGATCTTCTGTGCTTTCTGTCCTTCTCTTCTTCTTGCCTTTTCACCTTTTTTCACATTCTCCTCTTCAGAGGTCTTATTTGTCCCTTCAGATCAGACTTGGCACAGTCTCATAGCGAGGCTCTTGACTCTCTCCTTGATTGTTACCCAAATTCTTTTCTAGCTATGCTGCAGGAAACCACTCTGGATAAATCTTTCTCCAAGCCAGACTTGGATCCCAGAAGCCCTGACTTCAGTATAGTTTCTATGTGTATAACTTTTGATGGGCTCATTCAAAAAATTCAGGTTCTTGTGATGACACATTTAATAGAAAAAGAGACAGAGAGGATCTTGGGATAGATGCGGGAAACTCTCTCACAATTTCTACCTTGGTAGAAATTTAAGCATTACTTAGAACAAATCAAATGAAACTCCCAAACATGTACATGCATATACATACCTTGTTTAAATAGATATGAATTTTATCTGAACTATTTAAGCTATTTTTCTGTATTAGGGATTTAGGGCAGTGTTCTATGATTTTTTAAGTCTGACTAAAAAGAATAAAAAGTCATTCTCAGAATATAGATATGATTATACCTTATAAATTTTATTGATTCTTTGGAATTAGAAGGTGAGGTGGTAAAGGGAAAGAAGTATCATGAAATAATTTTCAAATTATTACATATAAAATAAAATTTGGTCTAAAACATATATTGTTATTGCAAAAATCTATAGATTTATTTGACTGATTGAATACTTTAAAATAAAAGCCAATTTCTTTCTGAGAAAAGCATGCTCCCCAGAAAGTGATTTTTATAACAGTTTGTGAGAAAAAAAAGTTGCAATTCAATTTTGTGGCTCTGATTTTCAGCGTGTTTGAAGGGATTAATTTATTGGCCTGGATCTTACTTTTCCCAGCTATGAAATAGGAAGACTAATTGTTGCAAATATATTATGAGAACCTTAAATGGAAGATAACTATCAAGGTGCAAAGAGTAACCAGACATTTTACTCCATTTGTGTTCATCTGATTTTGAAATTTCTGCTCTTTTTCCAGTCTCATAGAGGAAACACCAGCTGCATAATTCATCCTGTTGTGATAAATTATAAGAAGGGATGTGGAAGTCGGCTCTGAATTTCCTCTTCTTTTGGTGTGTGTAAACCAGTCTTTAATGTTATTGCCCTGTTGTTTTGTGGTTTCCTTTCCTTTACGTCAACTGCATTCGTGTGAAGAGCTTTCTCCAAGATTAAACATTTGCCTCATTGGCAGCATTTCTGAATTTTCATCTGCCAAACTCTTCACACACAGACTACATAAAGCCAGTTTATTTTCTGGCTGAAAACCTGACGATGTCCCAACCACCTCATGACAGAGAATTCAGGCAACTGATGTAAAACAGTAGTGGATATGGAGACGAAATTGTGATGTGTGTGTGGGGGGGGGGGGATAGAAGAGTACAGAAGGGAAGCTCTTTCTATTAGACAGAAATCCATTTTATCCAATAGTCTGATGTGACAGAAAGATGGTGTCTCAGTGATTATAAGACAGAGATGTGAAAGTCAGGCAAGCCGAGAATAGTAGGTGTGTCCAGCATATTACTCTAGTCCAGAAAGCTGCTCCACTTTTGGAAACTGGAGATGGTCTGTGAATTTGTGAGGTTAGTACTGCAGCTGGGAGGCTGAATCTGTGGGCTCAGTGGTATGTGCAGAATGCGTTTGATCAGTTTCCCCACTTGGAGTTGAAGAAGGGGGCATAAAAAGAGTATGACTGAAATAAGCTGAAAGTAGGAGTTGAGTTCTGGGGAATAAGCCTTAGCTCAAATTTAGATTCTAGAAAATTTTCCTGTTGCAGTCCTTTGCCATGGCAAAAGTTTGACTTTTTGAAAATTTCAAGATATGAAAAGCACACAGAATATTTTAGTACCTCCATAAGCATTTACAAGTCTCCTATTATTCTCTTCCACACAATATCTCCAGGAATCTGACACAAGCTCTGCCATTTGGGGAATATAATATGGAAATAAGCATGATGACGGTCTTAATGACCTTACTGTGTTCTTGACAACCAAGAGACATTAGTCAAAAATGGCTTTGAGAAAGCAGGGATTGGAAACCTTGCTTTTTCTTTTGAAAAAACTTTGGTAGGAGCCTATTTATAAAGCTTATTGTTTTTATTCCCCCTTCGCTCATGAGTTCAAGGACTCCACAAACATTTTCCCTCATAACCTACCCGGGCAGTTAACACAGCCTAATGCCAAGAGTATCCTCAGGGGTGTAGATCTTCATTTCATGGGTGGATCACTAGCCCAAGGTCACCTGGGATGGTGGAGGAGAGACTGGGATCAAGCCACAGCCCAGATTTCAAGTCCTGTGCAAATAACTGTCAGCAGCAATCCTAAAACACGTGGGCAGCTGATGCAAGCTCTTACAGGAAAGAAACAAGAGAGCAGTAATACAGCCAGGTACTTTTATTTGTGCAAAGAGGGCTCAAGTAAAGAGGTTGTTTTGTTGGACTCTTGAATTCTTGAACTAGTTGTGCTGGTGCTGCTCGAGTCACTTAGCTGTTCTGTGGCTCACTTTACTCATTCAGCATTGAGCTTGGGGATGCTTGATCTGTCCCTCAAAATAGAGGATTCAAGGAGATGATGTGAAAAGTGAAGTGTAATGTTTGGCATCGGCACCGGATGAAACAAGGGCAACGTAACCGATGATCCCTTCAAAGCAAGTTTGCTTTTCCTAGGCATTCAGTAAAGTTTGTCAAGTGAATGAGCAATTGCAGAATGTTGAAGCAGGAGGCCTCTGGGAAGCAAGGTCCAGAGTAGTAAAGTGACTTAGCCGGCTTTCATAACTTGTTCATGGCAGAGGTCCCTTGTCGCGTCCCCAACTCTTGTCCTAATGCTCTTTCTGATATACCACATTGTCTCTCTTAGGCACCACTATGATAGCTTATATATATCCCAGATGCAGAATTAAACAACACTGAAAGCTTATATATATCCCAGATGCAGAATTAAACAACACTGAATTCTAGCTACTGGTAATATTTTTAAAAATTGAGCTATTTTAAATGTCCTAACCTTTTTTTTCCTATAGCTCTGCCCTCAGAGAAATACTTTAAACACAGGCATGAAGAAACAAACATTTACCGTAAATTAATTATTATTTCCATTTCAAAAAGTTGTGAAATGTTTCTAGAACTCCCCAGGATTGACCCAAGTTGGTTTCTAAGAATATTTTCCTATAATTACAAACATGTAATTAGAGAAGTGGTTGGGAGGGTAAAGATTATTTCAAACTTTTCCTCTCTAGTTTGTTCCTAATTAAAAATAATGAAAGGCACAAAATCCCATTCAATGATACAATGTATATTATTTAAAAATATTCATGTAACATTATATTAGCAGGAATAGGAAATGTAATCTTGTAAATGCAATCAATTCACATTTATCAGAGTTAGGGCTATATAATATTTATTTAATTTTTAATATTTTATGAATTATATACAGAGGATTTGGAGAGGAATCAAGGAAAAGCTTTATAACCATTTCTGGCCAAACTAGAAGCAAAATGTAATTGAAACATTCAGGAATGTCCATTTTCAGTTAGGCTCTATCTAAATTTAGGAAAGCCAGATAGGGTTTAAACCTATCACTGATAAAAGTTTATCTTATTAAATCTCCTTTAGCTCAGTTAATCATATACCAGTTTTGATTCTTGATCATGAGGTGATTTTAAACAGAGTAATAATGGGTCCTTAGTCCTATTCAAACTATGCCCAAGCAATTGTTTTGTGTTTGATGGGTTAATATCATGTAACACTGGCAAATTAGGAAAACAAGCAATATAAAGAGGCAGAAAATATGTACTTTAGCTGAAAGGTGCCATGATCTGTATACAACATAAACACATCTTATTCACTCAAGTACACTTAAGTTTCTTTTGTTGCTAACTAGAAATAATAAAAAATCTTGACCTCCTAAGAAATTTGTTGAGAGTAAGAGAGAGAGACAGAGAGGGAGGGAGAGGGAGGGACTAATTCAAGTCGGGGGTGGGGGAGCCAAGCTAGAAACATTGGAATTTCTTTGTTTAAAGTTATGAGGGAAAACATACAATAAGACATTTATAATCAACACAACATTGTTCAAAGTATTGCTTCTTGGATGGATCTGACTCAGTCATAAAGGGAGTTCAGCAGGACAACTCCCTTTCTGGTATGGCAAGAACAGAAGGAAAAATAAGCCAATGTTCACAAAAGCACTTCAAAAATGAAGATCATACCATAGTCACATTTATTTAAAAGTATATATATTCGAAGGCCTTTTCAACACAAGTTGAATCTACTAGTGTTCTGCTGTGCTGTTATTGAATCCCATAGTTTGAGAGCTCAGTTGGCAACACATGGGCTTCTAAGGCTCTAGTCTGCCAAGATGAACACTGTCAAGGGAGCATCTCATCTTTACATTGACTTTCACTTTTCTCTGGAAAACCATGACTAAGCTATAGCACAGTCAGCAGCTCTAGCAGAGGGTGTCTCGATGGTCACCAACTGCTATCACCTAATTGACTGAGGCACTTGGAATCTTTAGGAATGTAGAAGTAGTGGTAAAGGTGAATCTTAGCAACACCTTTGAGACATTTCCATAATTTTCTTGTCACTGCTAGAACCAGATTCCAAAGAGACTAGACATAACTAGTGGTAAAATGGGAGGAGATAATGCCATACATTAAATATAGTTCTAAAGGCTCCATTTCCAGATAGAGGGTTTTATATGCCACTGGAGAGTTCTTTGGCGTTCTTTTAAGAAATGACTTGCATACTCAGTGTTTGAGGCACTTGTTCCTGAGCCAATTGAAATCAGTCTTGAAGTCTTCCCATTCCCTGTGCTGCGTAGCTCTCTGATCTTTGATTGAGGATTGAGACAATAATGAAATGGGGTCGATTATGGCATACAGAGCTTGAATGAGAAATAAAGTCAGAGTGTTGCCAGAGCCAAGCATGTAATTGCAAAAGATTGACAGCGAGTCGGTTTTGAGGATACACCAAGATCCTATCACATGTGTGGTCTGCATATTTGGAAGGTAAAGCAAGAATTGATGATATAGGACAGGGAGGCAAATCTAAAGAAAAGAGTAAACACTGAAATTGCTTCTAGGAGTGAGGAACAATTGATAGCAGACACTGTCAGATCTTCTTAAGTTGCTCTAGTTAGATTCCTTAGCAGCAGTGTTGAAGGAACCAGAAACCCGACCACCAAGGGTTTCTTGTTGTTTATCCTGGTTTTGATGACCTCTAAAACATACACTTAGCATCACAAGCCTCTGTGATACAGATATTTCCTCCTTATTTGTGGAACAAGGGTGTTATAGTTTGGGTTCCCTCAGACTCTGAAGCACTGAAATTTATGTACAGTTAGTCTGTTGTGAAATGCCAACACATTTGAGAGAGAAGGAAAGCAGGATTAGGCAAAGAAGATGTGGAATTATGACTTTGCAGTAAAAGGCTTGGTTCCTCCTACTGGGAGTTCTGAAGCTGAAGTAGTCCTTAAGAGTTATTCTAAACTGGGGAGAGAATATCAGTTCTGAATAAAAATCAGTCACATGATGCACACACACAAAAAGATTTATATCCCCTATTGTGTAAATTAAAAAAACAAAAGTTCAGAGTGGTATAGTAGGTGCCCAAAGTCACACAGCTTCTAAATGGAATGGCTGGAGGCTATTTACTTGTTGTGGCTGAACTCCAGACTCATGGTCACAGCCAGGGAATATATAACCTCTGGCAGAAGGATCCTCTTTCTTAAAAAGAGACCAGAAAACCATTTGAATGTACTAAATATTTTCTTTTATGTAATTATATCAAAATAATAAACATTGTAGAACTTTTGTATTTTGGTTTTCCACCTAGTCCACATAGGAGCTTTGTGGATTTGAGTTATGGAGGCCAGAGCTCAAATGTAGAATCTGTGGTTCTGAGAGGTTATGAGCTTTGCCTGAGGTTACACAGTCTGTGTGGGTGATCCAGACCTCCTGCACCCCTTTCCGGGATCCTCATTTCCTGTGTGCTCCGTATACACTGCCTCACCCTAAGGAACGTTCCACCATGGCTCCATACCTAGGAAGTAAATGTGTTGTACCATATGAGTCAATGGAAGAACCAGGGCCAGTGTGTTTTTAGCGTGAGAAGAGCAACCAAACCACCGAAAAGAGGCATTGGAACTATTCCCATGAGCTCCTAGGAAAAATAATTGCTCTGGAACGGGATTAAGACTTTCAGTAGAACTTGTTATCTATTTTCTTTGGATGAACTCTCTGTTATTAGTCAATGTGATCTGGGCTTGGGTACCACATTAGAACCAGTAACAGAAAATATTGATCCTGCAACTTGTGAGAAGCATGAAGCAGGCATGAGTTTATCTCGGCGCTTCCATAAATGGTAACTTTAATTCTAGTTATTTGAAGATTTGTTGATTATTATTACTTGAAAGGGATCCAGCTAAAACAGCATTTGCTTGGATTCTTGGGTCAACTATTTCACTTCTAGTGGCAGAAAATATACTACATAAAAAGATTATGTCTATTTTTCTTAACTTTCCTTTCCTTTTTGGTCACTTGGCCAAAGCGAGGTCCTGGAAAATATTCTCCATATGCTCAAGTGTGGGGGGAAATGTGTGCATGTGTGGGGGGAAGGGACTGGGAGAGAGAGAGAGACAGAGAGAGAGAGCACGAGCGAATTAGCCATGTCTGAATGTGTTGTAACAGTAAGTGTGGTTTATTCAACAGACCAAACCTTACTGGGAACACCTTTGAGACTGGCTAAGGTTTGGTTTGGAAGGCTTAATGAGTGTTACTCTGGGGATGTGTGTATCACGTAATGAGTGTTAGGCAGCGAATCCTCGGGACAGTGGTCAAGGCTGTGGTTATTTCTATGGCAGGACTCAGACTGTCTCCTCCAGAGAGGAGTGTCACCTAGTGTCCGTGGTTGTGGCACACTGCTTGGGTCTAGGTTCTGGTAGAGCGAAGGTGGTGCCACATTTGTTGGGGACAGTGACCAAAGATGTGCTGCTGCCAGTAATTCAGGTAGACGGTATGAGAGTAGATGGACAGCACATGAAAGGTGGCTGACAATCCCTAAGTTCTGTAGGTGACTCACGGTTACAACTAAAGCAATTTTTGGTAGAGACCGCAATGCCCATGATTATGTGCACAAAGTTGCTGGAGGCTGTCAAGGACTGAGAGTACTGATTTTAATAATTAACCCAGGAAATAGAAATACCAACATTAGAAGTCTTACCTTTTGACAAATGAAATCATTTCAAAGAGAATTACTAGGGCCTGGGGCTTGAGGCCACAGAAAAATTTCAGGGCCGAATCAGATAATTGTACTGTAGGTGGTAGTACCAAAAAATTTTTAACTATCCATAAACTTGATGGAACAGTTGCTTCTAGTAATTTATACAAAATAAGTAATTAAGAATATGTGCAAGCAACTACAAGAATTGGTTTTGGAACTTGTTCTTCTAAGTTAAAAATTGGAAGAAAGTGTTAAAATCAGGAATTTGTTAGATTATTATAAATCCATGTAATAGAATCACATTTAGTCATTAAATATGATGAGTTACATAAAAAATATATATGTAAATACATATTTACATATAAATGTAAATATATATTATTTTGAAACATTTAAAACGCATAGAAAAATTGAAAGAATAGTGCGATGAATATCTGTTAACAACTTGCTGTACTCTCCCTTTTTCTCTCCTTTTTGCTAACCCTTCTGAAAGTAGGCTATCAATATTATGACATTTCACCTTTTAATGCTTCGTCTGCATGCTTTTCCCAAGAGGAAGAGTATTCTCTTTAATAACACCATTACCACAACCCAAAAGATTATCACTAATTCAGTAACATCATTCACAAACTTACTTAAATTGTCCTAAAAGATTCTTTATTATTCTTTTTTTTCTGATCCAAATTCCAATGAAGTTTCATTCATAGCTTTGGCTATTATATATTTTACTTCCCCTCAATCTAGAACACTGTTCCTTGTCTTCCCATGGCATTGAATCTTTTGAAAAGTCCAGACCAGCCTTCTTACAGAATGCCCTACGTTCTGGATTAATCTATTTTTTTCAGGATTAAATTCAGGTTAAAAATTTTAGGCAAGAACACTTTATAGGTGATGTGTATACCTCCCACTACATTGTATCATGAGGCGTAAAATATCTGGTAATCACATTATTGGCAAAGCCACACTTAACTGGGAAGTGCCTTTATTTTAAAGGCACATTTTCCCCTTTAAAATAACGTAGGCTCGTATTTTGAAGTGTAGATGTATGTTTATCAAAATGGAAAGATGTTCATGCTCTATTAAGTATAAAGAGAAAATTAGGAACTGTAAAGGATCTTAATTTTGTCAAAAAGATTTTACACACACACACACACACACACACACAGGGTAATGTCTAAGATACATATCCCAAGGCAGAGGACATATATCCCAAGGCATTTATAGTACTTACGTCAAAGTCATATGACTATGGGTGATTTTTATTTTTCTCTTTTTTATTTGATTGTTTTAAATAATGACTACATATAACTTGTATAATTTTAGAAGTTAATAAAATGGATTGAATGCAACTAATGTTTTACAGCCTATTTTACATAGACGAACATAGTATATGTATTCTCCCTTTACTCCTTCCTGTTTTGGTGACACACATATGTTGTTTGCATAGTTAGAGCTATTTTTATTGTTATTATAGTGGATCCTACTGGGCATATTTCTCTAGAAAGGAACAATTAATTCAAGGACAGAATTCTCACACTTCTCTCCAGAATCTCAACTTGTATATTTTAATCAGTACCCTGTACTTAATGAGTAAAGTATGCTTTTTTTGGTAATTTAAAATGAAATATCACAGAATTTAAGGCACCTGTTTATTTCTTGCTCCAGGATAGTGTAAGAATGCTGTGATTCTGGACAGCGTTTTTGAACTTTTTTCTCCAAAGTGACCTATATGGTTGTGGTCTAAGGTCACCTACCCTTTTTGCAGATGTCCTCTGGCTACTTCAGTAAAGGAAGTAACCTTTACTCAGCATGGGTCACAGGGATCTGGTGAGTCAAGGAGAGGGGAACCTAGGCTCATCTTGTCTGCTGACTCATAAGTGTACACCAGGTGGTAGGGCCACCGAAGACCAGAGGCTTAGGTCTCTGCGGCAAGGCTCGGAAACCATCTTGGCTAAGTGACAGAGTTGAAGACGGCCAGATCACAGCGTCCTGCCGCCTTTGTTATGGATACACAGCCTGTTGTTGATGGAAGCAAAGGCCGCCACTGGCCTTCCATGGAAGCTGACCAGGCAAGAGGCAATGATGTTGGGTTTGCTCCTTGGGGAAATCTTCCTTTCATCCCTGGGAAGGCAGACAAGCTGGTGCAAAAGGAAACCCACACCTAGTAACTGATACACAGCAGTGACGTCCCTGTGAAGCGATCTGCAGAACGGGGCTAGATGGAATTCTGCATTCCATTAACTGTAAGCAGGATGTGAGGGATTAAAAGGGAGTTGGAGTGGGCCGCACAAGGCTAAAAATTATCTACTGGAGTCACTGATATTTTCCAGTGCAAACAAAAAGAACACCCTTTGCAAAAGTAAATCCTCTGGAATAATATTTCTGGGGAATATAAGACTGGCTTCAAGCAAAACTGGTAAGTGGGTAGTGTGATTTTATAGCACACTACCCCTATTTCAATGCCTGTCTCCACCAACCCTGGCACCCCATTTTTCTTACTGCTATATTCCTTTCCTTTGAAGGTTCTGCTCTCTATATTATACCTTTGAATTCAGGGAGTAAACACACTTTGATGGTGGAGCTGAACTGGGTTCAAGTTTCAATTCCATTACACTCTGGTTATATGAACATGGCAGACCTTTTAACTTTTATGAGCCTCAGTTTTATCATCTTTATGTGGGAGTTATAATCCAATATTTAACATAGGTCTTAGTACATAGTCAGGGAAGGAAAGAAGATGGGAACTGATCCTTGCTGGGCATCTCTTGTGTGCCAGAATCTGAGCTGGGCCAAGTTGTGTAGCAGGGGTCTCAGCTTGAGCCCAGGCTGTAGTAACCATTTGGGATCTATAATGTCTAGGCATGTTTGGTGACCCTGGCAAAGGTCACCTGGCAAATAACCTGGCAAAATGGACCTTCCAGAAGATTGAGGGAACTGAGGAGCATCCCGGATGAGAACTTATCATTGAAGGAAAAAGAAGGTCTCCAGACAACTTGGTTCTAAAACACATTATTAGCAGGGCAGAGTTGACACTAATGGAGAAAGTGTGGGTAGTTCATATCCAAGATGGCCATATCGATCTTTTCCCTTTGTATATGTGAATTCCCCTGTTAAGAGGTGGAATCTACTTCTCCCATCCCCTTGATACTGGATTGACCTTAGTGACTTGCTTGATAAATAGAATATGGCACAAATGATATTCAGAGATTTCTGAGGCTCAGTCATAAGAAGCCTTGCAGCTTACATTTGGGACATCTGGAATGATCTTTCTTGCAACTCTAAGCTACTTAAGAAGCACATTTCAAGACCATCATTCATGAAAAGTCCAAGCCACATGGAGAGGTCCTGGAGACACCATGTGGAGAGAGACCAAGGAGAACGGAGGCAGCAGGCATTTGAGTGAAGTATCATCATAGGAGTCTTGATTCCCAGCTCCCCCATGAGGATGCCATGGGGATCAGAGATGAACCACCCAGACAAGCTCTCTCCACAAAACTCTGAGCATAAAAGTGATGGATGTTTTAAGTAACTGACTGTAAAAGGAAGAGAAGACTCTGCGTGTGTGTGTGTGTGCATGTGTGTGCTTCAAGTGTTCTAGAAAACAAATTTGAAAGCTATTACATAAAATGAAAGAAGTTTTAAAAGCTATTTCTGTGAAATAATGTAGAAAAACTATGGGTGGGAATGAGAATATGGTTAAGTTGGGCTATCATGGGAGAGGACAAGTGGACTGTTGGTTAGCCAGCTATGAACATTTTGACCATGCTTAGGGTTTCATGGGGAAAAATTTTCAAATTAAGACATGGAGCAGGTGGTATCTTGGGAGGCTTATGAATAAGGTTCCATAGATTCCTTTAGTCAGTTCAAATCGAGAATGCTTTGAGAGAACATAGCCCCTTCACATCCAGAATTGGCCCTGGCATTCCAACTTATATTGGAATGGGGTTATATTGATGTGGGTTCAGTATATGGATGCAAAGGGGCTCTGGGGCAATAGAAAAACTCTTTATAACCTATGACTTACTTAATTTGTTCAGAACAAGTGCTTCTTTACTATGTAGGAGACCCAGCTGAATGGGAGGTCTCCTTATAAGGGAGTTAAAATGAAAATAAAAACCATATGAAAAGAATTGAGTATAAAGAAAGGCTTCAGGTCCTCTGGACCAAGAACCTGGTCCCTGGGTAAAAGACCCAGGATGCCACCTTAGCCGTGCTGTGGACTAGACAGAGACATGCAAGGCCACAGCCCCCCTGTGGCGTGTGAGAGAGCTTGCTTACTGACAGCACACAGACTGTGCTAGCTAGCTCTGCCACGTCCTGGGAGGGCTGTGGTCCCGTAGTTCAGGAAAGGCACTCTTGGCAAACTGCACTCCTGTTTAAGGATTGAGGGACTCACCGAGTGATAATTCAGCTGCAGTGCTGGAAGTACAAGGGAGTCGATGTGCTGAGTGTCTGCAGATAGAGTGATACGTTTATTCCAGGGGTTGTGGAGAGGTTATCATGGCTCTACTATATTACAAGTTTACGTCAGGTACTTTTCAAGGAAACTTTCTCTTGCTAGCTGGTTTAGGTGTGGAGATAGACAAGTTCTTTTGGCAGTAGGTGGATACAAGGACGTAATTATTTATTGCATTTCTTATATTCCACCATGCCTTACCCTTGGGCATGGTATGCATTCAATCACTCTCTTCTTATTAGCCAGGAAAATATTTATAATCATTCTTTGTTGGGAGAGTCATTGTGTGCTCTTTTTCTGTGATTTTAGTTTTTTGAAAATTGCTTTTCACTAACTTAAAAACAATATGTTTACAGACTCCAGGTTGTCTCTCCACTTGTGAGTGGGGTCTTGGGTCAGGTCACTCAGATTCTCACAGGATTCATTACTCACCTACATTGTGGTCTGCAATGCACACCATACGCCAGTTGGAGGTAACTATATAGCAAGCTTTTGTCTGCAGTGAAGGAGCAGGAAATCAAAGGTAACAACTACTTCCTGACAAATTCAGCTCTCTCTGTCTCATTGAGTAGATGTTCGTTTGATTACTTAAACATAGAGGGGAAAAACAGGTTCCAACCTCTGTGGGCAAGCGTCAGCTAAGGCGCCATATGAACCCTTGTGGGGCCACATGTCAGGCCTTGTTTTCACCCAAGTTCATTGAAGTGTAAGAGAAACTTTCTATAGGAAATTCCTAATTGAATATGCTTATTGTCAGACATGCAGGGGATTTTGTTAACAATCACCAAAATGGCAGGGGCAGGGGGAGCAGTCCAAACTGGATTTCCCCTTTATGCTTAGTGTCCTTGAGATCAGAATGAGACCCAGGGCAAGCTCGATCACACCTTTTACACTTGTTTGAACAGAAGATTTTGCATCTACCTGGATGGGAAGTGTGGCTGGTCAGGTCTGCAAAGCCCAGCGTACTGTGCAAAGGCAGCAGGCATTCTGCTCTCGTACCCCTCTAGAAAAGCAGGTAAAATATCTACACTGGGACATAGGGAGACCAAGGCTTCATATAAAAGGGAGATGGGTAACTACGTGGACATCACTTAGTTTCGAGTAAAGAAAATAAGAAACCAGTAATTCAGGAGAGGTGCATGAGACAGCACAAGAGATCTGAATTAACTGCGTGAAGGTCTATACTCCAACTCTTTATAACTGACATCTTTTATTCTGGTATGTTCCAAACACACTTAAGGAAGGACAAAAATTATTCTTTGGAAGGAAAGGTGTGGAAGGAGTTGGAAGACAAAGAAGAATGGAAAGGGAACAGGAATTTACAATGAAATCTCCTTTCTATCCAAGACTTAGAAATAGAGGGTATGTAGAAATCATACCCAATCCGTCTACCCATCCATCCTTCTTACATCTGTCCATGGAGGAAAGAGACAAAGGGAGACTACGGCCTGCTGCCACACACCACCCTTTGAAAGTGGTTTGCTGATTTTAATGCTTCCCAGATGGATGCTTCAGGAAATTCTACATGGTGCCCTCAAAATGTAGCATTTCAGTTGTTAGAAGTGGGACGGAAGAAGCAGGGCATTCGGTCTGAGCCAATGTCTAAAACTAACAACCCCTTTGTTGTTGTGAAGCTATGAGGAGAAGCCAAGTGTCAAGGGGTAAAGGGACACAGCTTTCCTTCTCCTTTAATGCCTGGACTAGGGACACATTTGGTAAAGCCCAGTGGGGAAACATATCTCTGTGAATGTTGTAGGGATGAATAGAGAACTTTTGTCTCAGGATGTCAGTCTAGCACCTTCCATCAGAATTAAGTTCACTCAAAAATTTAAAGCACCCCACCCCCTACAACCATTCCTACATCCCTGAAGGATTATATTACTGTAATCAAAGTCACTCCAGATAGAAAAGGCCTTGCAGGTTATCCAGTTCATCCTCTGTTAGTGCAGACTCTCTTCCTTCAGCATAGCTATTGCTGTTTTGCTCTGTCTGGTTTCCAGTGTCCCGAGTGAGGGAGCTTCCCACCCTTCCCTGGGGAGGGCATTCTCGAATCCAGCAGTTCTCACCGCCAGGAAGTCTTGTCTGATACTCATCTTGAGTTTTCCTTCTTCAGCTGTATCCCATTACCACCAGGCCCTGCCTTTGTACCAAGGCTCCGTCCCGGTGGCTGCATGATGCTTCCCACTTCCACGACTACCCCTATTAAAACCACTTCTCTGTTGTTCACTCTCCTTTACACATCCTGTCCTTGGTTCTGGAGACTGCAAGTTCACTTTTTGAGATTCATGTTACCATATTTCGTTTGCACCCTTCCTCATACGTGAACACAGAAGTCTAATTGTAATAAGAAAGTGGGGGGGGGTAAAAATTTGTTTCTTGAGAAATTTTTGTAAATTTGCAACTTTAGAAATTCTTATTTTACCCCCAGACTAATTATTGAGCTCTTGTGTATTTCCTCAATGGGCTTAACCTTCATAGGTCAACTCTGTGATATACTTGACAAATTCAGGTCTGTGCATAAATGGGAGGAAGATAAATGTAGTAAAGAAAGATACATGTTCTTAAGCAACAAGATGAAAAGTCAACTTTAAGGGAAGATCCTGCAGAATCATCTGCAGCGTGGCTTTATTAGGTTGTGTGTTGTCAGGGATCTTGACATAAATGTCCTTTCTGTCATTAGCAGAGGGGACTCAGGTCTATTTGGCTCATCTCACAGGCTAGGTGGTTGCATGTTGATGACACGCTGAGCTCAGAGCAACCAAGGACAACTCCAGCTTCCTGAGTCTTCCCAGGTCAAACCTGGTGGACTCTCTTATTGGACAGGTCCTATACACTACATCTGATGTGGAGAAAAATCTCCTTTTGAGGAGAGAGAATGTTAGAAGACATGGCAAGTCTGGCAATATTTTTATTAAAAGTCTAGACTCTGGAGGCAGACTGGAAGTGTTCAGATCTCTGTTATTTCTGTCTGAACTCGGGCAAGTTACTTAATCTCTCTTATACTCATTTTTCACATCTGTAAAAGGGACTATTAGTCGTAGATTATCTCATAAGAATATGGCGAGAATTGAGGTAATGTTCATAAGTTATACCACAGTATTTGGCACATAGTAGACACTCATAACATGCCCAAAATTTACCTAGAACATCTTCTTGAAAGTTGAAAAAGGCTTTGCCAAATTTATGTATAAAGGTGCTCATTGCAACGTTGATTATAATGGGATAAAGAAATTGGAAACAACCAACATATCCAACAATAGGGGATCAAAATCTGGAAAATTTTATTAAGAAGCAATTTAAGTTCATTTAGAAGAGAGGAGTACAAGGCTGTATAGTGGGATCCCAGTTTCATATTTATACATATGCTCTATGCAAATATGTAATATATATGCATCAAAAAAGACTAAATGTAAATGCATCAAAATGGTTTTTTTTAAGTTTTAATTTTAATTCCAGTTAGTTAACATACAGTGTTATATTAGTTTCAGGTGTACAATGTAGTGATTCAACACTTCCATACATCACTTGGTACTCATCACAAGTACACTCCTTAATCCCCATCACCTATTTATTTTTAAATTTAATGTAATTCTTTTTTGAGAGAGAGCTTATGTGTGAGGATGGGGAGGGGCAGAGGGAGAGAAAATCTTTAACAGTCTCCATGCCCAGCAAGCCCGATGCGGGGCTTGATCTCACAACCCTGAGATCCTGACCTGAGCCAAAACCGAGTCCAATGCTTAACTGACTGAGCCACTCAGGTGCCCCCCATCACCTATTTAACCCTTATCCCCACCTTTCTCCCCTCTGGTAACCAGCTTGTTCTCTATAATTATGAGCCTATTTCTTGCTTTGTCTCTTTCTCCCTCTTTTTTGCCTTTGCTTGTTTGTTTTGTTTCTTAAGTTCCACATATGAGTGAAATCAATGGTGTTTGTTTTTCTCTAATTGACTTATTTTGCTTAGTCCTATACTCTCTATACTCTCTAGCTCCATCCATGTCATTGCAAATGGCAAGATTTCATTCTTTTTTTATGGCTGAATAATATTCCATTGCATATATATATATATATATATATATATATGTATGTATGTACATATATATATACACACACACACATACCACAACTTCTTTATCCATTCATCAGTCAATGGACATTTGGGCTGCTTCCATAATTTGGCTATTTTAAATAATGTTGCCATAAACATAGGGGCGCATGTATCCCTTTACATTTGTGTTTTTGTATTCTTTGGGTAAATACCCAGTAGTGCAATTGTTGGATTGTAGGGTAGTTTTATTTTTAACTTTTTTAGGACACTCCATACTGTTTTCCACATGGCTGGATAAATGCACCAAAATGTTAACAGTGGCGCTCTCTAAGTGTGGTGTACTTTCTCTAAGTATGGCTGATACTTTTTTCTATTACTAGTAGGTATTAGTTTTATTTTGCCATTTCCAGAGATGGAATGGGGAGATAAGGTCTCTATGAAATAACCTATATAATTTACGTTTTGAATATGTTTTAGAGCAATAATTCTCCTTTGTCTAAGCCTTTGCAAAGCCATGCTGCTCCATATTCAGCATCCAGATTACTTTCATATTCAGCAAAAAGGAGATGTGAAAAAATGATGTAATTTGCAAATAGTGTCTTGTCGGCTGTTAAACTATGACTCATCGGAGGTGGGCAGGACAGCCCAGGGGTTGCCTCACAATTCATTGCTGGTTCCCTGCCTCTGAGCCCTCCCCAGTCTCTGTTCTTGGCTCACTCTGAGTCACCTTCCTGTTCAGGGCAGACCTTGTCACCCCCTCCACAGAAGAAAGATTATTTTTGACTTTTAAATCAACAGATGTGAATTTGAATTCTAGCATCGACACTAAGAGTTTCATGTTCTTGAGCATGGGGACAGAAAAAAGCAGCGTCCTTATTTATAGAGTACTTATAGAGTATACCAGGATGCATTACTCATGGAAGTTAAACTAGAGACCAAGCAGCTGTGTATGGTGGGATAGTGACATGTTCCGCCTTCTCACTTCACATCCTATGCTCTTTTCTCTACATCTAGCATTTGGCTTCTTATGGATCAGGTTTTGTTTTTGTTTTGTTTTGTTTTGTTTTGTCTACAAAGGGAGGGTAATAATGAGGGGATTAAGTGAGGTAGCCTACTTGGGAGTGCATGGATCATGATTCATGTCCAATTTGAATGGTGCAATGGTGATCTTGGATGAAGAATTTGAAAGGGGCTGACTTAGAGCCAGGAACAGATCTTCAGGGACCTAATTCCTAGGCTGGTACTCTCTTTACCAATATCCATGCTGCCCATGCATGCACATTCGTGCACATGTACACACACACACACACACACACACACCCTGATATATACTGTAGTTACTTCTGTGAAAGAAAGGCAGTGTCCTTTCTTTTCAAAGTAGTATGTCATTCAGGTCAAAAGGAATTTCTGACCCAGATAAAGTTTTTTTCCCCATAGTCTATCCTATTCTGTGTTCAGAGTCATATCATGGAAGATATTTTTAAGTGAAAGAATTGACTGGGATACTGATAGATTCATAAGTGAAACCATATGCCAAATCACTTCTCATGAGCTACAATTTAAACTCCTTCTGATGTGTTTTTCAGTCTTTGTCTTGTTAGACATATTTATCCACATAAACAGAATGGTGAAGTGCTGGGCCTTTTCTAGATTTTGCCAAGCCCTCAGAATATCAACTGCATGCTCAAAGAAACTAAAGCCCAGTGATATGCTTACTGCAGCATCAAGGTAGGTGACGACACCTCTTGAGACACCATGCCTTGGGCTACGGTTAGTCATAGTTTCATGTTCTTAGCTCAGAATAGGAGATATTTGACAAATTATGTTTTGCAAATAGGTTTTTGACATATCTGAGATGCCATATCCGAGATAGCCTATAGTGGTAATATTTATATTATGGACAATATCACTTTCCTTGTTTTTTTAAAATTATAATCCCTTTTCCTGCCAAGCCCAAGATAGCTGAAGGAGTGCTTCTGGCTCCTAGGGTGGCTAAATGCTGCAATATGCTTGTGTCTGCTCCCCTGACCTTGGGAACACAAAGTAGGCTTCTAAAGATTCCACTGTTTGCTGCAAGCCTCACGCTGGGTCCCTGCTGTAGACCACATTTTGAATGTTTTTATAATGATTTTTCAACTACTTCCTTGAAAAAAAAAGTTCATTTCTGAAATCATCTGTTGGTAATTAGGGTGACCAGCTACTTGTCTCCTATTCTAAGGCCTAGATCAGGATTTACCTGCAGTGGTATTCAAAGTCACCTTTGTATCGGAGAGGAGAATAGGTTCATTGCAAGAGTTTGGGAATCACTTAGATTCTACAGTCTGGAGAGTCTTGGTCAATACATGGTAAAGTTGCTGATAAAGATGATAAGTGGAATTTGTAAAGTGATTTATAGTTACAAAGCAACTCAAGGATACTAATTTATTGGACGGAAATTCTATTTATCCAACAGAATTTCCTATTAAATTCCTATTAAATCCTGTTTATCCAAGAGAATTTCCTAGGGATCTGCTATATGCTAGGTACTCAGGATTTAAATATTAGTAAGACATGGTGCTACTCTCAGAAAGTTTATAGGGAAGTAAATTACAGTAATTTATTTGGTCATCACAATAACCGGTGATGTAGGATTTATTTTTCTTGAATATGTTTATTTAGGCTGGGAGAAGTTAAGTTTACATCAATATTTCCACATTCAGAAGGGGCAGTGCTGGTCCTCAAACCTAGTCTTCTTTGCTCCAAACTCTTGCTCTTACCAAAGTGCATGAGCTCTGGACATAGATGTCTGCATTCTCCTTCTGAGCTCTGCCACTAGCTAGCTGGGAGACTTTGCGAAAGATCCTTAGCCTCCTTTAGCTTTTGCTCCCCATCTGTAAAATCACTCCTCCCAGCGTGATTGTGAGGATGAAATGAGATAAGCATGTGAAGCACTTAGCACAGTGCCTGGCACACAGTCAGTCTCAACAAATACTCCCTACGATAGGAATATCAAGAAGGATTATGATTCTAGCTACAGCATGAAGCTTGCCTGTTACACGTTTTTATAAGATCCTTGAGAAAAATGTCATGTTTACAGAAGTGTGGTTGACACAAGGAGGTTATGACAGTTTCCATATTTTTGCTAGGGATGATGGCAATGTATATATTGGATCATTTATTCAATAATGAATATTTATTAAACACATATTTTGTGCTGGACACAGATCTCAGTGAGGAAGCGATGGATGTTACCATAGAACACCATGTATGTTAGGCAAATCTAAAATTTTAGGTTACCATAATTATAATTTATTCAGAAATTTAAAAATTTGTAAAAGGTAACAGGTTAAGATGAAAGGTTATTTGCTAGATTCCCCCTATTTCCAAATAGGTCCATTCTATACACAAGTAGATATTTATCCTTAATATCACCAGAAGAGAACTCATAACCATTCTGTTCCCTCACAACCAATTTCACTGCACAGAAATCCCTTTTTCTTGTCCAGTATGAATATCGAACACAAACTTGAGCAGTCACAGACTAATGCGGGGTTTTTACATAGCACTCAATACCTGTTATCACTGAATTAAATTCACATTCTAAAAGCAGTGAGATTAAATATCAGCTGAGCTACTCTCTTCTCATAATATTGTCATTTATATACAATACTTGAAGAGGGCTATTTAATCCAGATTAGTTCTCCTTTCTTTTGGTAAATGAATTGTAAATTCCATACCATTTTCTTTTGGGTATTATTATTATTATACTCTTTAAATTTATTATTATAGTATTTAATATTTTAAATTATTAAATTTGAAATTCAGCACCAGTCACATACCTAAGATGCTTAATTTCAGATTCGGGGTTTCAAATAGAATGGCTCCCTATCTAGACCTGCACTTCCTCCCTCCTAGCTTGGGGTAGGAGAGTCCTAGAAGCTATTCATAGGGAAACTGTAGGCTTGCCCAATACATTTGGTGTTGGGGGCTTGAGAGCCAACAGATACAGTACAGGATAAACTTTAAACACCTCTAAGAATCAGAATCTAGCCATAAGATCACCTGGAGCTTAGGCTTGCTACATGATCCATTCATTCATATTTATATTTACCTATCTAATCTTTTCTACAGAGCACCTTGAAAACCTGTAGCCAATCTACCCACTCATCATTTAGTACTGGCAGTGAATTCCAGATAAATGTATTAGGATCATCGTTAATTTCCTGTGGTTGTTTTGAATCTTAAAACTGAATTCTAATCTTCAAAATTAGCTGAATTTAAGCAGCATAGTTTTTTTTCTGTTACCCATTTCACTGATCAGTATTTCTGATTGTGCAGAGAGGCAGACCCCCTACAGGATATCAGTCAGTGTACACTGGTCTTTTACAGCTTCCCCACCTGTGGATACGGATGGGTTGTAATAACATCACAGCTCAGGTTTTGCTGACTCTGTTCTTCATGTGCTGATGTACATCTCCTCTTTCTCCCCCTAATGCTTGTTCGAGTCCTGGGGGTATTGCACATGAATTTACCATAATCTCTGTCCCAGCTTTTTCCAGGTTCCACTCCTACTCCACTTGGCGTCATTTTTGAAACTCTGAATCCCTAAAGTGACCAGGTGTGGAGTGACTTCCGGTGAAGGGGAAGAATGCTGTGTTATATGTGGTGTGAGGAGTCTTAAAGCAACCCGTTCTGTGATCCAAGGTTTCACTGAGTTTTTAGAGAAAGAACTCTCACCCCTCTACTTGCAACCCTCTTGCTTTCAGGATTGGGGATGGTGGGTACCGGGCTGGCAGGGAAACTGTAAGAGAGTGACAGAAATGTCAGAACCATCCCTCCCCTCAACCTGCCTCTCCTCTCAGGTTGTGTGCTCCCAGGAGGCACCTCAGGCCACGGGCAAATGGCTTCAAAGAGTCTTTCCTCACCACTTGGCCACACATACTCAAATGTACCTGAATCCTGCTTAGGCTCCTGCTCTGATCTTGACTACATGGTCCCAAATGGACAATAAACCATTTATAACTACTTCTAGGGAAAACCACTTACCTGTAATATTAGCCATCTAAAACTGCTCGCATGTGAATGAAATGATAACCTCTGTGGGGGCAGAGAAATGGAACTAAGCTATTTCTGAACTTCAGGATGATGAACTAATGATAGAAAGTGGATTATTCCGCATTCAGCATAAATGAGACTTCTACTTAATGAAATGCCATGTATTGTTACACAGATGAACACAGGAAATAGAGCAGGCTAACCCTATGCTCTGATATCTATTATACCCCACGTCTGTACTTTTCAAAGGGCAATTAAGAAAATATTAAATGTGATGTAAAGTAATGGAGGCTGTTTCTCACAAACACTATTTCTCCCTCTCAGTGACTTCTTTTGGAAGATGATCATGAACAAACATAGACTTGATACCCTTGTCCATATGGGCTGAGCAGATTGGGATGAGTGTCAGGTTGTTCTGGGAGTGAGTGGATGGAAGTGGATGGAAGGGACAGCTGCCCTTGATGAGCAGAACTGAAATCATCACTCAGGCAATCACCAGTGAAAGCTCTGGGTGAATGCTCCTAAAATCCAAGTATCCATTTAAAAATTAATTGCATTTGACATTGGAAACACACATCATAGATCTCATGTGGATGGCTTTCCTTTGAGGTCTACAGTGTTCCCTGCTGTGCTGCAGATGTGTTCAGGCCCTTGTAACTGCAAAATGTAATTGGGATGATCCAAATCTTTACAGTGGGATGATGAGAACCAATCATCAGAAATCAGGAAACAGGATGAATCTAAAAGTTCCATGGTGTGGGGAGGCTCAATTAATTTCCCCTAAAGTGTCTAACACACAATTAGTCCCAAACACACTCTCACTTTGATGGTAGCCATCATAGTCATCTGTCGCAATGTGGAGGATTATTCTGGGTTAAAGTGCTGATTTTCCCTATGAGCCTTCTTTGGGGAATACTAGGTTCATATAATCCTTGCTCTGTTTCTTTGCCTTTTCATCTTACTTTTTAAAGTTTCTAGGTTCAGTACTTAAGAACTGCAAGTTTAATCCTGGGAGTAAAGATTGAAATTTGAGGCTTGCTGTTTTGTATGTGTTGGTGGACTAGTATTTCTTTTAAAATTTTTTAAAAAATTTAATATTTTCCCAGCTGTATGAAGACATAGTTGAAATTCTGTGTTTTCCATGACATTTTTGGAATTTCTGGGTTGCTGCTTCTCCTTATGTTGACCCTCTGGCATCATATCACTGGAAGAGGAGTTGGGGACTCTTTACTCTTTGTCTGTCATCTTGTCAGACAGTCTGTTCTATTTCCCCAAGGCAGCCCAGTATCATTTGGCTACCACACCTGTCACCTGATTACTCTTCTGCTGTGTGTTTTAACATTATTGGACTTTGTGTGTGTCTATTTTTAAAAAAGATTTTATTTATTTTTGAGAGAGAGAGAGAGAGAGCATGAGCAGGGGTGGGGAGTGGCAGAGGGGGAAGCAGACTCCCCGCTAAGCAGGGAGCCCGATGCAGGGCTGGATCCCAGGACCCTGGGGTCATGACTTGAGCCAAAGGCAGATGCTTAACCGACTGAGCCACCCAGACACTCTATTTTTGGCTGTTTTTGCTGAATTTTTGTTGCATACTGTGAGCAGGTTTTTTTTTGGTTAATGTTGAAAATTTAGCAGACTGCAGTCCCAAAATATCTCTTTGTGTTAAATGAGATGAGAAAATTAGCTGTAGTTTTACTTGTTGATGATCCTATGTGGGTCTGAAAACTCAGTGTTCAGTGAATTTTGGGAAGTTTTGTAAAGGTAAAATGAATTCCCTTACCTTTTTCTTAGGATGGTCACACTATTCTTGAGGACAGTGCATAGGAACAATTAGTGATTTAGTTATTTGGGCAAAGTAAAATTCTGCATCTATCCATAAACTCTGGTTTCTTTTGTATTTGGTGTAATGGAGGCTTACACATCGATTTGGTTAAAGACCCAGTCAATAATCCAATATTAAAATCTTTGCAAAATAATGGAAGAAAGAAAAAGAAAGAAAGAAAAAGAAAGAGACAGGGAGTGAGGGAGGAAGGAAGGAAGGAAGGAAAAGAAAGAAAGAAAGAAAGAAAGAAAGAAAGAAAGAAAGAAAGAAAGAAAGGAAAGAAAGAAGAAAGAAAGAAAGAAAGAAAGAAAGAAAGAAAGAAAGAAAGAAAGAAAGAAAGAAAGAAAGAAAGAAAGATAGTAGAAGAGAGAGGAAGGAAACCCTCTCTCCCTGCCAGTTCCCCAGTTCTCAACACCACCAAAATCTTCCAAAGTCCTAAATTTGCTTTCCATTAGAACAGTGGTTAGACAGCAGCTGTTCAGCCTCTTAAGAGAATACACGATATGGTAATAAACATCATTTCAGAAATATGCTTTTTGTCCACTTTACTAGGAAGCACAATAATGAGCTCTGCATGTTCTCTACACTTTTTACTCCAGGCCCTGAATTTAACAAGGGGGGCTCACTGCAATTGGTTCACTCCCTACCTAGCAAATGGGAATGTTTGTTTTGTCTTTCAATTCCAGCCACCCCTGACTTGAATTCTTTTCTGCAGTGCATTGTAAAATGCTTTTTGAAGTTCATGTGTCATCCATTTAGAATGAACACCACAGGTCGGCATTTCTAAGGCTCTTGTCTCCAGTTGTGCTTGGTGTCCCAGTTTCTCTGGGGAAGGTTCAAATCTGACAATACCCTTCACTTATGGTACAGAAATCCATGCATAACGCTGAGTTTGCCAGATGGAGATGGAAATTTTATGGCAGCTTACTTGCTGTTTGTGTAGGAAATTTAATTTATAGAGAAATAGAAGGGTGATGATTTTAATGAAATCGAACGTCTTGGAAAGTACTTCCTGACTATGTCCTGCTCTGTGCTCGGCTGGCTGTGTGTAACGATTGAAGTGGCTCTTCTTTCCCTATAGCACTGGACAGTGCTGGGGAAAGTCGAGAGAAGACAAATGTGGTTCAGGACATTGCTTGTGGATGGAGAGATGTGTGGAAGGGAGATGGAATTGGAATTTAAGAATGTCCCCCTGTATTTTGGGGGACTCAATTTGAGAGCCCACAGGGGCAACCAGGTATGTCCAGTATGCTACTCTTGAGTCAGTACATTTTAAAAGTTACAAGTAAACTATTCCTTAGGAGACCATGTACTCTGCCCCATGTGAACATAGCACTTTATGATTTAGAAGGCACTTTTTTTTTTAAAGATTTTATTTATTTATTTATTTGAGAGAGAATGAGATAGAGAGAGAGCATGAGAGGGGGGAGGGTCAGAGGGAGAAGCAGACTCCCCGCCAAGCAGGGAGCCCGATGCGGGACTCGATCCAGGGACTCCAGGATCATGACCTGAGCTGAAGGCAGTCGCTTAACCAACTGAGCCACCCAGGCGTCCCTAGAAGGCACTTTTTAAAACACATTTCTCTTTTCTTCATTTAATGCTTATCACATTGTTCTGAAGTTGAGGGTAATATTTCTATTTTCCTTTTTTTTTTAAAGATTTTATTTATTTATTAGAGAGAGAGACAGTGAGAGAGGGAACACAAGCAGGGGGACTGAGAGAGGGAGAAGCAGGCTTCCCACGGAGCAGGGAGCCCGATGCGGGGCTCAATCCCAGGACCCTGGGATCATGACCTGAGCCGAAGGCAGATGCTTAATGACTGAGCCACCTAAATGCCCCTAATATTTCTATTTTCTAAACAAGAATAGAGCACAGGTTTTGGAGCAGTGATGCTGGGTTCCAATTCCTGTTCTGTCATCTTAACTAACCTTTCTGGGGATTAAACAAGACAAGACAAGATAATATATATTTTTATAAATAATAAATGATAATAATTATAACAACTTAATAAATATTTTTCTCGCCCTTTCCTCTCCATCCCATCTTTACCAGTTGGATAGGTTAGCTTTAGAGAAAGAGATTGATTGTAAGGCTGAAGATAACCACTATTTATATATTGAATAATCACAGTCATAGGCTTTTTTTTTTAAGATTTTATTTATTTATTTGAGAGGGAAAGAGTACGAGCAGGGGGAATGGAAGAGGGAGAGGGAGAAGCAGGCTCCCCACTGAGCAGGGATCCCAACTCAGGGCTCGAACCCGGGACCCTGGGATCATGACCTGAGCCGAAGGCAGACGCTTAACCAACTGAGCCACCCAGGCACCCCCATAGTCATAGGCTTTTAAAACTTGGTTCTGATTAGAATCAAGGTGGTACAGAATTAGGCCTGTTAAACTTATAGGTGAGATTAGTCACTCAAGAGAAGCAAACTTCAGGACTTTAAGTAATGTGAGGGATATTGCTTGAAAATTCTTGAGATATTATTTATGAATGAGTTGATGAATTACATCAAATAATTAATTTTTCTGTTGTAAATTTAAATCTGTGATCCATTTAACTTTTTGGTCATGAACCCCTCATCCATAATAGCATGGTTTGACCAGCCATTATCTCATTGAAGGAGACTCTGAAAATTGTCTTGCCACCTCCTTACTTTTTATAGACAGAGGGAATGTGACTTGTTCAAGGTCAAGCAGATGAAACTGGACCTGAACCCCCATCTCCTTTACCACATGACTTCTTACCCCTAGACTGACACACGTTCTGTTATATATTGCAGTGAAATCAAATCATTCTCTGTGTTAAAAAAGAAGTGGTTATAAATTGCAATGTGTGGGCCTTATCTGGATTCTGATTCTCAAACAAACAACTTTTTAAAAATGATGAGATTCAAGAGATGATTGAGAATTTAAACATTGAACAGATATTGAAGAATTATTATTACATTTTTATTTTTTATATTTTTAATTTTAATTTTTAATTTTATTTAATTTTTACTTTTTTTTAGAGAAAAAAGAACTTTTATTAGCAAAGGCTGTATACATCCATAGACAGAATGATTTGAAAGATTAGTTCACTTCTTGTTTATTTATTTTTTTATAATTTTTTTATTATGTTATGTCAGTCACTATACAGTACACCATTAGTTTTTGATGTAGTGTTCCATGACTCATTGTTTGCGTATAACACACAGTGCTCCATGCAATACGTGCCCTCCTTAATACCCATCACTGGGCTCACCCATCCCCTCACCCCCCTCCCCTCTAAAACCCTCAATTTGATTCCTGGAGTCCATAGTCTCTCATGGTTCATCTCCCCCTCTGACTACCCCCCCTTCATTTTTCCCTTCCTTTTCCTAATGTCCTCCATGCTATTCCTTATGTTCCACAAATAAGTGAAACCATATGATAATTGTCTTTCTCTGTTTGACTTATTTCACTTAGCATAATCTCCTCCAGTTCCATCCACGTTGATGCAAATGTTGGGTATTCATCCTTTCTGATGGCTGAATAATATTCCATTGCATGTTTGAACTCACATCTCTTTTACCACAGGACTTCTTACCCCAGGACTGACACACTTTCCGTTATATATTGCAGTGAAATCAAATCATTCTCTGTGTTAAAAAGAAGTGGTTATAAATTGCAGTGTGCGGACCTTATCTGGATTCTGATTCAAACAAACAACTTTTTAAAAATGATGAGATTCAAGAGATGATTGAGAATTTAAACATTGAACAGATATTAAAGAATTATTATTACATTTTTATTTTTTAATTTTAATTTTATGAAAGATTTTATTTGAGAGAGAGAGAGTACAAGCAGGTGTAGCAGCAGAGGGAGAGGGAGAAACAGACTCCCTGCTGAACAGGGAGCCTGGTACAGGACTTGATCCCAGGACCCTGGATCATGACCTGAGCCAAAGGCAAACGCTTAACTGACTGAGCCACCTGGGCACCCCGAATATTAGGTTTTTAGATGTGGTCATCTTACTGTGGTTGTGTCAAGAAATAAAGAACTTCTCTTAAGAGATCCATAGTGAAATATTAATGAATGAAATGTTATGTCTAGGATTTCCTTCAAATCATATAGTGTGGGTGAAAAATGAGGGGATGGGGTGGGTCCAGAAGAAACAAGATTTGCCATGAACAAAAATGAACTATTGGGACTCCATCAAAATAAAAAGCTTTTGCAGAGCAAAGGAAACAGTCGACAAAACCAAAAGACAATCGACAGAATGGGAAAAGATATTTGCAAATGTCTTATCAGATAAAGGGCTAGTATCCAAAATCTATAAAGAGCTTACCAAACTCAACACCCAAAGAACAAATAATCCAATCAAGAAATGGGCAGAAGACATGAATTTCTCCAAAGAAGACATCCAAATGGCCAACAGACTGAAAAAATGCTCAACATCACTCGAATCAGAACCACAAGGAGAACCACCCCACACCATTCAGAAGGGCTAAAATGAGCAAGTCAGGAAATGATAAATGTTGGCGAGGATGCAGAGAAAGGGGAACCCTCCTATGCTGTTGGTGGGAATGCAAGCTGGTGCAGCCACTCTGGAAAACAGTATGGAGGTTCTTCAAAAAGTTGAAAATAGAGCTACCCTACGACCCAGCAATTGCACTACTGGGTATGTACCCCAAAGATACAAATGTAGTGATCCGAAGGGGCACCTGCACCCCAATGTTTATAGCAGCAATGTCCACAATAACCAAACTATGGAAAGAGCCCAGATGTCCATAGACTGATGAATGGATAAAGAAGATGTGGTATATATATACAATGGCATATTACTCAGCCATCAGAAAAAAATGAAACCTTGCCATTTGCAATGACATGGATGGAAGTAGAGGGTATTATGCTAAGCGAAATAAGTCAATCAGAGAAAGACAATTATCATATGATCTCACTGATATGTGGAATTTAAGAAACAAAGGGAAGGGAGGGAAAAATAAAAAAGATGAAATCAAAGAGGGAGAGAAACCATAACAGACTCTTAATCATAGGAAACAAACTGAAGATTACTGGAGGGGAGGGGAGGGATGGGGTAACCAGGTGATGGGCATTAAAGAGGGCACGTGATGTAATGAGTACTGGGTGTTATATAAGACTGATGAATCACTGAACTCTACCTCCGGAACTAATAATATACTGTATGTTAATTAATTGAATTTAAATTTTAAAAAATTAAAATAATTTTTTGAGAAAGAAAAGAAAGGAAAAAATAAAAAAATAGGTCAGTAAAAATTATTACAGAGCTGCATCTGGCTGTTAATTCAAGCACAATATTATTTGTCTAGGTTTGTCAGCTTTTAAAAATTTGAAATTTGATGTAATTTCTTTCTTCTTCCAAATAAATATCTACTTTTTACCTAAAAAAAAAAAAAAGAAAAAGAAAGAAACAAGATTTGCCATGCGTTGATAATGGTTGAGTTGGATGATGGCTTCATTATATTATTTTATTTTAATATTTGTTTAAAATTCTCCACAATTAAAGAAACATATATGACTGGTTATATTTCTATATGAACTTGGTGTTTCCACTGTTAAGCTTTTCATTTTGTCTTCTGGTCTTGTGTGCGCCTATTATGTGTATCTATTTATGCTTCTCTCAAGAAATTGGTTTGGTTTTTTCTGAAAGACACAGTGTCTTTCAGAACATAGAATTAAATTTGTTTCCTTTTTTTTGTTTTGGATATTAGAAATCTTAGGGCAAAATATATGGCGTGCCATGTCCATTTATTCTTTCCTTCAGTCGACAGAGCCGAGGTGATGCTGAGATGGACTTCCCTCCGTGTCCTCTACCAAGTGTTTCATGAGCAGGGATTCTAGAAAGTTAAGTTTGGAGGCTGCATGGTGCAGTGGATAAAATTCCAGGAGTTAGACTATCTGGGCTTGCAGCCCAGCTTTGCCATTATCAGCAAATTAGCTTTTTTGAAACTCAGTGTAAGCATCTGTACAATGGGGATGAATAATAGAACTCACCTCAGAGGTGAATGCAAGGATTAAATGAAGTAGTGTGCTTTTTTTGCCCTTAGAGACAAGATCTAGTACATGAACAGCACTCAATAAATATTTGCTTTTATTATCAATCAGTAATTATTGAGTACTTACTACCTGCTAAATCCTAAGCTGCAAAGGGAGCTTTCAATGACGTCCTAGCTTCACTTCAAAATAGATCTTAACTTGTCACATTTTTTCTAATCCAATAATTTTTTTGACCTTGATATCCTCCCTTTCTTTTAAATTAAAAAAAAAAATTCCAGTAGAATTAACATACAGTATTATATTAGTTTCAGGTGAATATATAGTGATCCAGCAGTTCTGTACATTACTCAGTGCTCATCACAACAAGTATATCCTGGGTGCTTGGGTGGCTCAGTCGTTAAGTGGCTGCCTTCGGCTCAGGTCATGATCCCAGGGTCCTAGGATCGAGTCCCGCATCAGGCTCCTTGCACAGCGGGGAGCCTGCTTCTCCCTCTGCTTGCCACTTCCCCTGCTTGTGTTCTCGTTCTTTCTCTCTGGCAAATAAAGAAATAAAATCTTAAAAAAAAACAAAACAAGTGTATCCCTAATCGCCTTCACATATTTCACTCATCCCCCACTCACCTCCCCTCTGCTAACCAGCAGTTTGTTTTCTATAGTAAAGAGTCTGTGTTTTGGTTTGTCTTTTTCTCTTTGTTTGTTTTGCTTCTTAAATTCCACATATGAATGAAATCATATGGTATTTGTATTTCTCTGATGGACTTATTTCACTTTCTAGATCCATCCGTGTTGTAAAAAATAGCAAGATTTCATTCTTTTTTATGGCTGAGTAATATTCCATCACACACGCGCACGCACACACACACATATACCACATCTTCTTTACCCATTCATCTGTCAATGGACACTTGGGCTGCTTCAATAATTTGGCTACTGCAAATAATGCTGCAATAAACATAGGGTGCATATACCTTTTTGAATTAGTGTTTTCATATTCTTTGGGTAAATGGTGGAATTACTGGATCATCATAATTTTTTGAGGAATGTCCATACTGTTTTCCATAGTGGATGCACCAGTTTGCATTCCCACCGGCAATGCATGAGGGTTCTTTTTCTCCACATCCTTGCCAAAATTTGTTGTTTCTTGTGTTTTTGATTTTAACCATTCTGCCAGGTCATATCTCATTGTGGTTTTGACTTGCATTTCCCTGATGATGAATGACGTTGAGCATCTTTTCATGTGTCTCTTGGCCATCTGGATATCTTCTTTTTGGAAAAATGTCTGTTCATGTCTTCTGCCCATTTTTTAATTGGATTATTTGTTTTTTTTGGTGTTGAGTTTAATAAGTTCTTTATATATTTTGAATATTAACCCTTTATTAGATATGTCATTTGCAAATATCTTCTCCCATTCAGTGGGTTGTCTTTTAGTTTTATTGTTTCCTTTGCTGTGCAGAAGATTTTTATTTTGATGTAGTACCAATAGTTTATTTTTGATTTTGTTTTTCTTGCCTCAGGAAACATATTAGAAAAATGTTGCTATGGCCAATATCAGAGAAATTACAGCCTCTCCTCTCTTCTAGGGTTTGTACAGTTTCAGGTCTCCTATTGAAGTCATTAATCCATTTTGAATTTATTTTTGTGTATGATGTAAGAAAGTGGCCCGGTTTTATTCTTTTGCATGCTGCTGTCCAGTTTTCCCAACACCATTTGTTGAAGAGACTATCTTTTCCCTTTGTATATTCTTGCCTTCTTTGTTAAAGATTAATTGAGCATATAATCATGGGTTTATTTCTGGGCTCTTTAATCTGTTTCATTGATTTATGTATCTATTTTTGTGCCAGTACCATACTGTTTGATCATTACAGCTTTGTAATATAACTTGAAACCTGGGATTGTGATACTTCTAGGTTTGCTGTTCTTTTTCAAGATTGTTTTGGCTATTTGGGGTCTTTTGCGATTCTATAAAAATTTTAAAATTATTTGTTGTAAACTTTGAAAAATGCTGTTGGTATTTAAATTTAATCTAAATCTGTAGATTACTTTGGGTAATATGGACATTTTAACAATATTTGTTCTTCTAATCCATGAGCTTAGAATATCTTTCCATTTGTTTGTGTCATCTTGAATTTCTTTCATTCATGTTTTATAGTTTTCAGAGTACAGGGCTTTGACCTCCCTCGTTAAGTTTATTCCTAAGTATTTTATTATTTTTTTTGTGTGTGTGCAATTGTAAATGGGATTGTTTTCTTAATTTTTCTTTCTGCTGCTTCATTATTAGTGTACAGAAATGCAACAGATTGGAGCGCCTGGGTGGCTCAGTCGTTAAGCGTCTGCCTTCGGCTCAGGTCATGATCTTGGAGTTCCGGGATCGAGTTCCGCATCGGGCTCCCTGCTCAGCAGGGAGCCTGCTTCTCCCTCTCCCACTCCCCCTGCTTGTGTTCCCTCTCTTGCTGTGTTTCTCTCTGTCAAATAAATAAATAAAATCTTTAAAAAAAAAAAAAAAAAAAGAAATGCAACAGATTAAGTTGATTTTGTATCCTCTGATCTTACTTAATTCATTTATCGGTTCTAGTAGTTTTTTGGTGGAGCCTTTAGGGTTTTCTATACATAGTATCATGTCATCTGCAAATAATGAAAGTTTTACTTCTTCCTTGCCAATTTGGATGCCTTTTATTTCTCGTTCTTGTCTGACTAATCCAATAATTTTAAAGCTTATCTTTTCTTGTTATATTTTATGTATGTGTCTAAGTATTCATAAATTCTTTTTGAAATAAGGCAGGATGTAAATTAAAATATTGCATCCAGGTTTATGTTTATGCCTAATTCTAGACATATTTTAAGTAACAATTTAGAGGACAAAGTATTTGATATACAGATCACCTTGGATAACTGCATAATTTAAAATTCAAAAACACAGTAGTCAGAGAGCCAAAATCTGGAGCCAGTGAATGCTGGAATTTGAGAAAGAAAATTGCTGAGTTTCTAAATTGAAGTTTTTCTCCTAGTTGGTACTCAGGTTTCACTGGTATAAATCAGTTTATTTGTATCTTCCCCAGTTCTTATTTAATTTCTACCCTTCTTATGCAATTTTGCCTACTTTTTAAAATGTGAGCAGGAAAGTCAAGTATGTCATTATGCTAAGACATCTCCAGGGAGCTAACAAGATCTGACCCACACATTATTATACAACTTTTCCCACGATTATGGAGTCTGTTAATAGATATTAGCTGAAATGATCGGCGTTCTGAGTGTACAGTTATGTATGAGTCGGCACATGCACTAACTTCTAGGTCCAATTTAAATTATAACTTGTTAGGCATGCTGTTTAGAAAAGTGACTGGCTTATGTTAAGGGCCAGTCAACTGAAAAATTACATTCAAAACCTCATCATTTTAAAATTAGCAGATTTCAAGAAAAGATATAAGATTTACATTTTATTTTTAAAAATGTAACTACAGTTAGTTAATACATGGTATCAATATTAAATTTCCTGATTTTATTAAGTGTACTATAGTTATATAAGAGCATGTCCTTGCTCTTGGGAAATGCACACTGAAGAGTTTAGGGGTAAAAAGATATGATGTCTCCAACTTATTCTCAAATGGTTGAGAGAGAGAGAAACAGTAAATGGGAAAAAATGTAAATTTAAGCAATTAGTGTATCTGGGTAAAGGATATATGGGTGTTTGTTGTCCAACTTACTCTTACAGCTTTTATGCACATTTTTATCATATCAAAATAAAAAAATTTCAAAAGTAACCAAAGAACTCTTCACCTAAAATGGTAAGATATTTTTAGGACTAATGTTTCAATCTAAAAGGTATTCCCCCTTGTAGTCACTGTTAAAGATTTGCTTCCCTGTTGACTGACAAGGGAAAATGTCTATTAACACTAGTATATTCTGGTTTTCAGAATTAAGCTTAATTTGGGAATGAAACATGGAAAAAGGGTGCGGAATATGTCAAGTTTCTGGCATTTCAAGGCCCAGTGAACTCTTAATGGTGACATCATGATCATCTAAACCAGTTACAGGGATTGTCCTTATTTTACGGATCATCGAGTTAGAAAGCTTAAACGGATCATTCTAGTGCTTCCTTTCCCATAGAACGCAATGTTGTGGTAACAACTCTGAGAACAAGCCACTTTCTTCACTGAAGTTGAAGTTAACTGTGCCCTTTGTGCTGGGGAGAAGCTAAGGAGCCTCGCCCTGCTCCACCACCTTTTGCCACAGCAAAGCTTCCTGAGCAAATTTCAACCCACATTTGAGGCTTTACATGGAGAGGGCTTCCCCAAAATGGTTTAACTGCCTGATCTTCTCACCTTTGGGAACACATATTGTGAGAATAAAGTGAACAATTTCCATTTGACGTAAGCCCTGACACTTGTTGCTGTGCATTGAGTTCTTATTTTAATGTCACTGTGCACAGGGACATGCAGCTGCCAGTCTTTGTCAGGGTTGGAATTCTTTGAAAATACATGCAGATGCCTGGAAAAATTGGAGCAGAGTCTTGGATGTTGTAAGTTAAAATCACAGCGAAAGATTGCTTAGAGGTAATTTCGTATATTGGGGGGGTGGGGAATAATGATCGCTTTCCCTTTCGTAGGAGAAATGAAAGAGAAAAATAATGCATGGTTCCTCTGATCAGGTGCTTATGGTTCTAATGGGGATATAAGATAAACAACCTAAGGCAACAGAAGATCAGATTGGTGGGTTAAAAAGAGCACTAGTCCTGATATTGGTGATCTCAGCTTGGTCCCTGATTGACTGTGGGTCCTCAGGAAAGTTCCCCACTCTCCCTGGTCTGCAGTTCTCTTTCCTGTGCAATGGGGCCTTGATCTCCAGAGTCCCTTCTAGCTCTGACTTGTGTTTTCTATAATTACATGATAAAATGCAGTCTTTTAAGTAGTGATGACATTGTTAGAAGTCTGCTATATATGTGTCATAATTTTTCCAAAAATCTACTAGTCTCATACAACATAAGGAATTATTTCTGAGAATTTTATAGTGAAAGAAGGCCAGTCCCCTGAAGTTTTTAGCAACCTTTACTCTAGAAGATGAGAAACTTTTTGGATTCATGTTTTTAGCTCATGCTGGCATTTAAGCCCTGAGTCATTCTATTTGAAAACAACATTATGTTTTAAATGCCAGAATATGAAATATTTATAACACATATCTACAATGATTATAAGCTATTAATATAATGTTAACACAAATAAAATGAAGTGCATGTTATCACAACCCTAGAAGAAAGAAGGGAATTAAATTCTCAATTAAGTCAGAAGAGTCAGAAGCTCTCATGAGAGGTCCCCATAATTACAGTAGTTCTATATTCTCAGAACTTGAGACTGGAAGAATACGTGTTTGTGTGTGATCGCTCCTCCCCTCAAAACAAAGGGAGAGTTAATAAATCATGCCTGTATTATAGTTACTTCTTAGTGTTACAGATGCAAACCTTGGTCTGCTTTTTGCTGATTATTACCATACAGATAGACCCAATTCAAAAGAATCTGATCTGTGAAAATCCCTACTCAACAAAACACATCCATTCTGGAACAATCATTTCTTTGACAAGGTTACTTTACACAGCCAGTCTGGTAAGCACATAGAAAGTATGATTTAATTGACCTAACACATTTACTGTTTAAAGTGAAGTATATAGTAAAATCTCGTTGAAGAACCCCCAAATCAAGCAAACAAAGGAAACAAACAAATCAGGCGAACAAAAAAAAGAACTCCTTCAAAACTCAAAGATGCTAAACTATACAGTTGCCTCATAAATTAATTATATGGAGTCTCAAGACAAAATGATCTTTAATGGCAATATACTAGATCCATAATCTCTTATAGATTCAACGCTAAAATATGAAAAGCTTGGATAATTATTTTTTTTAACTTTATTGAATGGCAAAACTTGAGCTGACCTTAACAAATTTGGTAGAAAACCTCCCTTGAACTGATGTGTCTGTTTATAGTTTTATTTACTTCGTTTTGTGTGAATGTTCATGTTTTTGCTACAAAAATATTACTGTGTTTGATTAAAGAAATGGTGTTAGACCCTGCTGCCTTGTTATGTGACATACAGCAGCTGTGCTCTGTCTCTTTTGTAAAATCCAAAAATTCAAAACTTTGAAATGCATTTGGCTATGGGGATTTTAGCTAAGGGATTATGGACTATAATTTTCATATCCAGTTTTTTTTAATTTATTTTTATTTTTTAAGTAATCTCTACACCCAATGTGGATTAGGGAAATATAATTTACATTGAAAAATTCATTTTATACTCAACTCTTCAGAAAGCCAAAAGATGCAAGGAGAGAAACACCTGTAAATGAAAACAAATCTGTGGCATTAGTGTGAACTATCAATTGTTTTAATAATCTATATAAATGGAAAATTCGATTTCAGCTCAAAGAAGGGCGCCTGGCTGGCTCAGTCAGTAGAGCATGTGACTCTTGATCTCAGAGTTGTGAGTTCGACCTCCACAATAACAATAACTTAACATACTTGTAAAATCATATAATTAAAGGAGGAATTTAATGTTATGACATTAATTACAATAAATTGAAAAATAAAATATATACTTAAGATATTTCTCAAAATCCAGAAGTTGTTCTTTGGGATTCCCCTGATGTGTGAAAGAGATTTGCTATGATTTCAAGGTGAAGATACACATTTGAATACAACAAAAAATAATGCAGATCGGGCGCCTGGGTGGCTCAGTTGGTTAAGCGACTGCCTTCGGCTCAGGTCATGATCCTGGAGTCCCGGGATCGAGTCCCGCATCGGGCTCCCTGCTCGGCAGGGAGTCTGCTTCTCCCTCTGACCCGCCTCCCTCTCATGCTCTCTGTCTCTCATTCTCTCTGTCTCAATTAAATAAAATCTTAAAAAAAAAAAAATAATGCAGATAAAAATTTGTCTTTCTCTGATTGACTTATTTCACTTAGCATAACACCTTCTAGTTCTATCCATATTGTTGCAAATGGTAAGATTTTATTTTTTGATGGCTGAGTAATATTCCATTGTGTATATATACCACATCTTATTTATCCATTTAGAGAGAGAGAAAGAGAGAGGAGGGAAGGAGAGAGAGAATCCCAAGCCGACTCCCCACTGAGCATGGAGCCCCACTGGGGGCTCAGTCCTCTGACCGCAAGATCACGACCTGAGCCGAAATCGAGTGTTGGTCACTTAACCGACTGAGCCACCGGGTGCCTCTGCATTTCACCATATTTTAAAGGATAATTTTCCTCTCCTTTGTAGTACTGACATAACCCCAACGGGATTATGAAAACAACATCTTAGTCTCTTTCTCTTTTACAGGATGAGGAAAATGAACTAAACTGGTGACATCTTTTTATATTTCAGCAAATGGTCTTTGTTCTCACATCACAAGATGACCATACTCCCCAGGCACTGAGAACAAGTTCCAGGCAGGAAGAGAGTAGAAGGAACTTATTTTGGTCAAACTGTCTTTTTACGAGAGGGAGGCTTCCAAGAGACTTTGGTATGTTTTATTGGCCAGACTGTTTTATGCTCACTCCTAGATGCATAGGAGGCTAGGGAAACACATGGTTACCTGAAACAAAATTGGGATTCTTTTAGCATTTTAAAGGAAATTTAATAGTTAGATAGGCACAGTTTGTCATTGATATGTCTTGCCAAAATTTCCCCCAGGTTTTGGTTTGTTTGTTACTCTGCCTATAAGATGCTTGCCATGTAGATTAAAAATTTTTTTCTTTTGGGCGCCTGGGTGGCTCAGTTGGTTAAGCGACTGCCTTCGGCTCAGGTCATTATCCCAGAGTCCTGGGATCGAGTCCCACATCGGGCTCCCGGCTCAGCGGGGAGCCTGCTTCTCCCTCTGACCCGCTCCCCTCTCATGCTGTTTCTCTCTCTCTCTCAAATAAATAAATAAAATCTTTAAAATAAAATTTAAAAAAAAATTTTTTTTCTTTTTATGAAGTCAAATCTATCAATCTTTTTTTTATGACTTCTGTTTCACTGCTTACTTAGAGTGATTAAGTTAATTAATCAATAAATTAATTAAATTACTTAAACCTTTTACTTTGGGATAATTGTAGATTTGCGTGCAGTTGTAGGAAATAATGTGGAGATTCCATGTACCTTTTACTCTTTTCCTCAGTGGTAGCTTCTTGCAAAATGCTAGTACAATGCCACAACCAGCATATTGACATTGATACAGTCTAGATATGGAATATTTCTGTCACCACAGAAGATTTCTCATGTTGCTGTTTTATAGCCATACTATTTCCCTCCTACTTCCAATGTCTCTGTAACCCCTGGCAACCACAAATCTGTTCTCCATTTCTGGAATTTTGTCATTTGAGTAATGTTACAGCAATGTAATCATACGGTATGGAATCTTTAGAGATTGACTTAAAAAATCTTTTTCTACTCCTCATGAATCTCTGAAGATTCATCCACGTTGTTGCATGTATCAACAGTGTTCCTTTGTACACACATGGTATGTATGTAGCACGGTTTATTTAATGGTTCATCCACTGAAAGACATCTGGAGGGGCGCCTGAAAGGCCTCTCAGTCAGTTAAACGTCTGCCTTCGGCTCAGGTCCTGATCCCAGGGTCCTGGGATCAAGCCCGGCGTTGGGCTTCCTGCTCGATGGAGAGACTTCTTCTCCCTCTCCCACTGTCCCTCCCCCCCACCCCCCCCATGTGCGTGCTCTCTCTCTCAAATAAATAAATAAAATCTTAAAAAAAAAAAAAAAGACATCTGGATCATTTCCAGTTTGGGAATATTACAAATAAAGCTACTATGAACATTTATGTGCAGGTTTTCTGTGAATGTAAGTTTTCATTTCTCTGGGATAAAGGCCCAGGAGTGCAACTGATAAATTGTATTATAAGTGCATATTTAGGAGTTTTTTTTTTTTTGAAACTGTCAAATGGCTGCACCATGTTACATTTCCACCTCTTAGAATGTATGTGTGGCGAGGTTTCTCTGTATCCTTGCCAGCCTTTGGTATTGTCACTATTTTTCATTTTAGTCATTCTGATAGATGTATAGTGATAGCTTATATGGTTTTAATTTGCATTTCCCTAATGGCTAGTGATGGTGAACTTCCTGTGTTCTTATTTGCATCTGTCTACCTTGTTTTGATAAAATATTTGTTTCTGTCCTTTTCCTATTTTCTAATTAGGCCATTTAAAAAAATGTTGATTCAGGGGACCTGGGTGGCTCAGTTGGTTAACCATCTGACTCTGTTTTGGCTCCGGTCATGATCTCAGGGTTGTGAGATGGAGCCCCCGAGTCTGGCTCTGTGCTCAGGACAGAGTCCACTCGTCCCTCTCCCTCTGCTCCTTCCCCCGCTCTCACTTTCTTATAAATAAATAAAATCTTTAAAATTTTTTTTTAAAAATTAAGAAATATTGATTTGTGAGAGCTCTTTATTTTATATACTAGTCCTTTGTTTAATATGCGGATTGCAAACCTCTTCGCCTAGCCTGTAGCTATTTTATCCTCTTAACAGAGTATTTCATGGAGCAGTAGTTTTTAATTTTGATGAGGTTTGATTTATTAATTTTTACTTTTAAGGACCTTGCTTTTTGTGTCAAGTTTAAGAACTCTTTAGCTACCTTTCAAGATACCAAAGATTTTCTCCTGTGTTTTTCAATAAAAGTTTTATATTTTAAATGTAAGTCTGTGATCCATTTTTGTGTACAGTTTTGCATGAGGTGTGAGATTTGGGTTGAGGTTCATGTTTTTGCCTGTGGATGTCCAATTGCTCCACCACCATTTGTTGAAAAAAACAATCCTTCCTCCATTGAATTTCTTTTGTACTTTTGTAAGAAATTAGTTGGATATATTTGTGTAAGCTATTTCCAGCTTGTCTATTCTTTTCCATTGATCTATGTATCTTTTACTCCACCAAGACCACACTGTCTTGATTAGCTAAATGATCATCTTCAAGTTGGGTAAACTGATTCCACATCTTTTTAAAAATTTTTAGTTGTTCTAATTCCTTTGCCTTCCCATACACAATTTAGAATAATCTTATTTATATTCACAGAAAATTCTTGCCTGGCTTCTGGTAGCAATTGTTAAACCTTTGGATTAATTTTGGGAGAATTGACATCTTTACTACATTGGATTTTCTAATCCATAAACACATATGTCTTTCCTTTTGTTTGGATCTCCCCCCACCCACTGGCTTTGTGTAGTTTTTAGCATATAAGTTGTATACATGTTTTGCTAGATTTATACTTAAATATCTCATTTTTCTGAGTGATTATAAATAGTATTGTATTTTTAACTTTGCCATCCATGTGCTTATTGCTAGTATATGCAGTACAATTAATTTTTATATGTTTACCTTATATCCTTATTAGTTTTAGGATTTGTTTTTTATTTCTTGTGTCTTTGTATACAGAAAATCATATCCTCTGCAAATAGGGACAGTTTCATTTCTTCCTTTCCAATCTGTCTGCCTTTCATTTACTTTTCTTGCCTTATTTAGTGGCTAGAACTTCTAGTACCTTGTTGAATAGAAGTGGATATCCTTGCCTTGTTTAAGTGGGAAGGGATTCAGTCTTTCCCTACTAAGTAAAATATTAGTGGTAGATTGTATAGATATTCTTTATTATGTTTAGAAAGTTCTATTCTTAGTTTCCTAGGAATTTTTACCATGAGTAGGTGTTGAAATTTATCAACAGCTCTTTTGCCACCAATAGATATGATCATGTGATTTTTTTTTTTTTCCTGTAGAGGATTACATTGATTTTCAAATATTGAGCAAGCCTTGCTTATATCTCTGGAATAAATCTATTTCATCATGGTGTACAGTTCTTTTTAGATATTATTGAATTCTACTTGATAATATTTTGTTAAGGATTTTTGTGTCTATATTTTTGAGATATAGTGGTCCGTAGTTTTTTTTTATACTGTCTTTGTGTGGTTTTGGTATCCAGGGAATACTGGCTTTATAAAATGAATTGGAAAATATTCTGTCCTCTTCTATTTTCTGTAAGAGATTGTGTAGAATTGGTGTTAATTCTTCTTTAAACCTTTGGTAGAATGTGCAGTGAAACCATATAAGCCTGGAGATTTCTTTTTTTAAGAGTTTTAAAATTACAAACTCAATTTCCTTAATAGTTATAAAGCTATTCAAATTATCTATTCCATACTGGGTGGGTAACAGAAGTTTTTCAGGGAATTAGCTCATTCCATCTAAGTTGTCAGCTTTGTGTGTAGAGTTGTTCACAGTATTCTCTTATCTTTTTGATTTCTGCAGGGTCTGTAGTGATATATCCTGTTTCGTTCCTGACATTGGTAATTTGTGTCTTCTGTCTTTTTCGTTGTCAGCCTTGCTGATGCTTTGTCACCTTTACTGTTCTTTTCCAAGAATCAGCTTTCTGTTTGGCTGATTTTCTCTCTTATTTTTCTGTTTTTAATTTCATTGATTTATGCTCTTACCTTTATTATTTCATTCCTTCTGATTGCTTTGGATTTATATTGTCCTCCTGTCTAGATTCTTTAGGTAGGAACTTAGATTATTGATTAGAGACTTTTCCTTTTCTCTAATGTCACCATTTAGCGTTCTAAATGTCCTTCTCAGCACTGTTTTCACTGTGACTCTCACATTTGAATATGTTGCATCTTTATTTTCACTCAGTTGAATGTATGTTTTTGATTTCCCTTGAGATATTCTCTTTGGTCTATCCTCATTTTATTTTATTTTTTAAATGTACAATTCAGTGGCTTTTAGTGTATTCACAAGGTTATGCAACCATCACCATGATCTAATCTGAGACTACCTACATCATCCAAAAAGAAACCCCTACCTATTAGCAATCATTGCTCATTCTTCCTCCTCCTAGCCCCTGGAAACTGCTGATCTGCTTTTTGTCTCTATGGATTTGCTTCTTCTGGACATTTCATGTAAACAGAATCATATAATACGTGGCCTTTTGTGTCTGACTACTTTCACTTCATGTATTATTTTCAAGGTTTATCCACAGTGCAACATGTATCTGTGCTTCATTACTTTTTATGACCAAATAAAATTCCATTGTATAGATAGACCACATTTTGTTTATATATTTGTCAGTTGATGGACTTGAGGGTTTTTTTTCCACCTTTTGCCCATCATGAATAATATCTGCTATAAGCATTCACACACATAAATGTTTTTGTGTGAACACTTATTTTCAGTTTTCTTGGAAATATACCTAGGGTCATATGGTACCTATGCTTAACTTTTTGAGGAACTAACAACAGTTTTCCAAAACAGCTACCCTTCCATTCTGTTTTATAAAATATTTTTTTGCACATTTTCTTTTTGGACTTTTATTGCTTCATTTAAAAGATACATTTAAATCTTGTATTTATCTGAATTTTGTTTTGGAATTAGGGGTGAAATAGGAAAATAAGTAATTTCTTTTCCCCAAAGTGGCTGCCTGTTCATCTGAGCACAGTATCTTCATCCCTAGTTTAAAATGTCAGATATACTAAATTCTCATAGGTAATTAAAATCCAATTTTTAACTTCATGTATTTTGCTTCATTAATCTGACTGCCTACTTATTAACCCATACCATTTTGTTTTAATTATTTTAGTTTTCTTGTGAATTATGCTTTCCAAAAAAAATTCTGACTCTAATCTTACTTTATCCACTCTTCCTGATTTGGTGAGTACATGTGATTGTAGAAATTCTCGGAAGGATTCCCTTCTATCTCTGAAAAACTCAAGTGAGAGAAAATTTCCAGGGTGAAAAGAAGATGG
>NC_138376.1:96068420-96079706 GCF_054177405.1 Leptonychotes weddellii | reverse complement strand
CGCTTTTCTGATGAGAGAGTTGTTGCTCTTCTTTTCTTCGATCTCCTGTTGAGTTTGTAGGTGTTCAGAATGGTTTGATCCCTATCCAGCTGAATTCCTGAGACGAAATCCAGGTCTCCTACTCCTCCGCCATCTTGCTCCGCCCCCCCTAGCTATCAGTTATTTTTAGTCTGAAATCTTTCTTGGTTGTTGCCTCATCAGTTTACCATCTAGGTGGTGGTAATCTGAGAAAAGGGTGGTACATCGTATTTGAACAGTATACTTTACTTTTTTTCTCACTCTGGACATTAGGGTAATGATTCTGAGTTTTGTTTACTTCTACTTCACTTAGATCCATGGCTTGAGGGGATTATCTTAATTCAGGACTCAGTGCTCCGTAAATGATAAAACAACTCTATGAAAAGAAGTACATACAATTTAATAAATATTGACCTAAATAATAATAATAATTTAATAATAGTATTCAATACTGCTTAGCTGTTACATGCTAACTTGTATGTAGATTATACCTGGATTCTGTAAGTGTGGTCCCTCTACTCTCTTTTGAGAAGCAATGTGGAGCCGCTATTAGTTCTTAAGCATGCCAATTATTTAAGGAAATAATTACGTTTTACAAAGAAAATCTGACAATTGTACATTAAAGAGATGAAGTGGAAGAGATGACTAGACACAGGAAGGGCCATTAAAATAGTTATGGAAGCAAAATTCTTTATGGCCTGGTGGTGGTGGTAGGAAAAACAGGTTTGAAAAATAACACAAAAGGAAACTTGAAGGTAGAATCAAAGAAACTTGATAATTTGAATTATTTGCAAATTGGGTTATAGTATATGGAGGTGCTAGCAATGATTTCTTCAAAATTTAACTCTTCTAGGAGGCCTGTTTACATAAATGTTGCTTAACTCTGTCTCTGCCTGTGTTTTATTGGTGTCCAATTTATAATGACATTTTACACTGGGGCAATCTGCTCCTTTCACAAAATGTCAAGTTGCTTCATGCTTGTGTGTGGTTTCTCCTTTCTCCTGTACCAGTATATATGTTCCTTAAAGGTAGGGAACGTTTTGCTTATTTCTTTGGATTTTGTGGGATCTAATGCTGGTGTTCTGCCTACAGCAAGGTTTTAATAAATATTGTTGACTGATAGAGTGACCTAAAGGGGAAAGAGAACTGGTACAACACAGGAAGATTCAGAAAAATAGGCCGGATTCCCATGTTTCTTTCTGATGACAAAAGTGGAAATAATCAAAGGAGACCCCCTGTGTGAGATGGATTCTTCTAGAGCAGACCACCCTGCCATTTAATCAAGTCTGGTCAGTGTCCCAGGGAGCTTTTTCTTCAGGCTACAGCCTCGTGCACAGCACTGGGCCAAGAGCCTCCCACAGTCTTCATTAACACACGGACAGCGTACACACACACACACACACACACACACCAATTGGTCAAAAAAAAAAAAGGTGACTGAATGAGAAAAAAACTACACCAAGTAAAGGAGACTGTTTATGTTTCAGTTTCTCAGCATCTGTGGCTGTCATCTGTTTTCAGTTTGGTGATTTTTATTAAGGCAAAGTGGCACATGCTGTCATAGGAACTGCTCCAGCTCACGCTCCCCAGCAGGTCACCGGGTATCCCCTGGTGCGCTGAGACATGATGTTTTTGCCAGCGGATGAGGTGGGGGGAAAACTCTGCTCAGCATCAGTATCTGATTCAACACGGAAACAGACAAGCCATAGGCAGAAATGTGAAACGCACTGAACAATTACTCCATTTAAGAAGTTTGTTCGTTAATTTCACAAATAATTATTAAGTGCTCTTAGTCGCTCACAGTGATTTTATTTCTTGATGGAGTTTAAGATTGTTGACCTGCTCTCCGGAGAGTAAGCTTTGGGCTGTGATCTTCCCTTGTGTTGCATTCGCATGCCCGGTCTATTCCCCCATGACCCAGTCTGCATTTGGGACCCAGGTGCCTGGATTTGGGAGTATAACCTATAGTCAGAGAAGAGAAGAAGGTTAACTGGCCCCATATTGCAACAAAATCAGTGGTTCTGAGTATCATTAACACCAACTAAGTGAACCGACCACAATAATTTGGAAGTGGAGTTTGGCCACTAAACTTGATCTCTGGCAAACTCTGGGATTAATTTACATTTTCATATGCTTTGAAGGAGTGTCTGGTAGTAGATGTGACAATAAATGTGGATCTTCTCCTAAGGATATCTCACTAGACAATAGTAAAGGAGAAAGTAATGTTGCAAACACATTTTCCTAGAGTGTGAACTGTGACTGATGTCACTGACTTTGAGAATGACTGTGATGTCTGCCCAAGGCTGAGAAAATGAGGAGAAAACAAGACTGAGACTGCAGATTCCTAGATATTTGGCACTCTCCCTTGGTCCCCTGCAGGCCATGAGGCAACGTAATTTTGTCAGAAGATTGGCAATGGACGGTTTCTAGACAGAGACCAGTAGGGGCCCTTTAATGATGATGAGTCTGTTCTGGAAAAATGGGTTAGATAGCTTGGCCTGAGTTGCTTCCCCTTTAAAGCCAGCCAAAACCCTCTTGCAGGTGTCTGAGAAATAGTGTCATAGCCCTTCCACTGAGGCCCTGACAATGAGTTTCATAAGACTTTTGGACTCCAAATGCTGAAACTCTTCTAGAGGCTTCCTATACTTGGCTCAGATCCTTCAACTGAAGACTGTGACTCCACCATTTCCTTGATACTCATAGTGACCTACCCACATTGCCTGCCTGATCCTGCTATCTCTGTCACTCACTAGCTCACTTGACCACAGGCAAAGGCTTCATTTCTCTGTGATTCATGGAAAAGACCGTCCTTCTGGAGGCAGGGAAAGGAATCAGGATTGAAACTCTTGGTTGCACATGGTTGTAGCATAGATAAAATAATATATGTGTACTGAATAATCTGCCAAGTTCCCTCTTCAAGGCTGATGCACTGAACCCCAATTCGTCGGAATAATAGGTGCTAATGGCCTGAAGCTGCTCTCCTCCCTGGGAATTGTCCTCAGCAGTAGAGAACCATCTCACCCAAGGTTACATCTCCTTTCAAAGCACAACCTGCAACCAGTGCTTGGCTTCTATAGGTATCTGTAGGCCTCTCCCCCTTGCTTCATTTTGGGACAACTCTGAAAGTCCATCCCAGCTTTAGAGCTCACGGTAGAATCTGCTGAAACTCACTTATAACCTCACATTGATAGACTGCTCTCTCTGTCCGGTCCTACCTTTTGCACTTCCTGACAGCTGTCTTTTTAAAGAACATTCCTCAAAAAATCTTCTGTAAGCAACATTTCATTTTCAGTCTGTTTGCAGGGAATTCAGTTGAAGACAGTTGGTACCAGGAAAGGTCCTAAGAAATAGACTGTAAGGTGCGCCTGGGTGGCTCAGTCGTTAGGCATCTGCCTTCGGCTCGGGTCATGATCCCAGGGTCCTGGGATGGAGCCCCATATTGGGCTCCCTGCTCAGTGGGAAGCCTGCTTTTCCCTCTCCCACTCCCCCTGCTTGTGTTCCTGCTCTCGCTATCTCTCTCTCTGTCAAATAAATAAATAAATTTAAAAAAAAAAAAGAAAAAGAAATAAACTCTAAGAGAAGAATCATTTGTTGGCTAAATGGCAAGAGGGTCCCATTACTATTTGTGGGTGGAATTTATATATATATTCCCTACCATGTTGTACTGGTGTTACTATTAAAACTTTTGCTAGTGGTAAAGTGAATTGAGATGTGATGGGAGGAGATATACTGGCTGGTATTGAGAAGTGTGCTGGAAGTCTAGGGACTTTGGAATTAGATGACTGTTGCTGAGCACCATTGATTCATCAAAGAGGTATAATGACAGGCTTAGGGTGATTAATTACCAATTCAAGGCAGAATGTGAAAATTAGAGGGCCTCTTTGGCAACATTTAGGGCAATTAATCTCTTGCAGTTGAAGGGCAGACTTCACAGGCCAAAGCAATGAACAACCGCAGTCCTGAGCAACCTTCATGGGTCAGGTATTCTATTACTCATGTTGCATACATGGCCTATTTAATCCTCTGAGGTGGGTATGATTCCTCCCATGTGACAAAGAAACTGATGCTCAAGAGGAGAGAATCTGTCACTTTCCAGTATGCCATATTGCCTCCTCAAAGCCCTCTCATTTCACAATAATGTTATTTTCCTGGCAGCAAGTCATCGCCCAGCAACCCACTACTTGCAGTGAGCAGTCCAGGTATCCTGCTCCACAATGGTTAGTGATCTTCAAAGAGGAGGTGCACAGTACTACACCCTAAATCCAAACTCATAATGTAGAAAGGACAAGCAAGAGAGTGAGCTGTTCTTCCTGACATCTAACTCTAATAAAGACAATCATAGTGTCAGAAAATCAAACTTTTTTTGGTGGGGGAGGGGGTGAGGTTTTGGGATTAATACTCCCTAAGTTTTTTGGCTGAACCCAAAGGAATGGTGCAATTACTTATTGCAACAGTTGTTAGCAAAGACATATGGAAGGATTAACTGCAAGAACCTTAGTTTCAACATGGTCTTCCCTGGAGAATTCACGTTTCTTCCTGTCTTTTCACGACATCAAAGTCAGATGGGCAGTAGTTCCCTGAGTAATATGTGTCTAGAGAGCTATTGGAGGATCTAAGTGGGTTTTGTTTTGTGACTTATGGCAGTCAAGGAACTGCAGAGAGAGAGAGACAAAGAGACAGAGATGACAGAGAGAGGGAGAGAGCAGGGGAGGGGAAGGAAACAGAAGGAAGGGGAAGGAGAGAAAAAGAGATCCAGTAGAGGGAAAAGTAAGTCCTTGCCTTCTCTCCCTCATGCCAAATGGGTATGCGCTGCTGCTAGGAGCATTTGGCAGACTGTCTCAGTCAGCAAGGGCAGCAAGGGAGCTGTGGCTCAGCAAGTGAGCTGTGGCTCGAGGCCAGTGGGAGGCAGGCTGCATAGTGGATGGGGCTGAGCACGGGGGTGTGGGGGGGGAGTGGCTGGCCTAAGTGGAAAGTCCTGGAGGCAAATTGTTGAAGCTCACGCAGAGATCTGGCAACTAAAGTTTAAGATCTGTATGGTAAAAAATGAGTGACTAAAAATTCTCCTGAAGCTGCTATTAGATTTTGAGGTGAATGTATTTTGGTACATTTGCTGAAACGAAAAATGATTTAAGATTATAGGGCTATACATTGGTGGCCCATGTGTCTGCTGTCTTTAGTCAAACAGAGGGTCTGGACTTGGCCTCCCTTTTTCAGGCCACCTTCGTCTGGTACATTTGGATCAGATAGTCCGGTCACTTCTGCTCTGGGTCAGACCAGCACAGCTTGCCTCTCTGCTGTTGCCTCTATCTCCCCAATGAAGCCCCGGCTTTGTCTTTACCACTTCTGGACTTTGGGATAATCCCTTTCTTGATTTGTTCCCCAAGGTGTTCAGCTACAAGGCTTTGGAAGCAGCTTTCATTGGAGGTCTGGGGACAAAGGAGTGGGGCTTAAAATAAGCAAGATCTTGAAACACCTCAGAGCATGTTCTTGTTTGTGGCCTTTATCTGCTGCTGTGGGGCTGGGCCTCTTCTGCCTTGACCTCTTGTAATGTTCTCTTCTTCTTCCTGTTCCCGGTCCGAATTGCAGTCCCTCTTGATTCCTCCTTCTTCAAGGGCTGCAGTCAAACAGTAGGCTCAGGCTCCCTGCTTTCACCATGGCCTGTCTTCCATTGCATCTGGGACTCTGATCAGTCTCTTACTCCGTCCAAAGTCCCTCTTTCCTGGTGAGGCTTTGGTAGCAACACACATCACCCCAAGCAAGTTCCTTACTCTCAGAGTGAAACGTGAGTCCTTGATTTCTCATTCTTCACTTGACGTTTCCTCTGTTCACTTCTTTTCTCTATTTCTGGGACCTCCAGCTTACATTAGGCTAATCCCTGTGGACCTGTGCTGGGGGCATCTGTTTCTTTGTGAGCAATACGGGAGGTCTTTGATCTAGCATCTCCCCTTTAAATACCTAACGCAGAGCCTAGAAAAATAAAATAAAATGAAAAATATTCTTAATTTTAGTTTAGGTTGTGATAGAAAAAAGCAGAAGAGAATTTAACTGTCTCTCGATACAGGAACGATTGACTAGATTATGGTCTGTCATATGCAATCATTAAAAATAATGAAGAGTCTCTCTGCTTATCTCAAATAATGTCAAGTATTTATTGCAAATTGAAAAAGCACTTTCTGAATCAAAAAGTAGAACATGATAAAAATACATGTCTCCTTCTCGCTCTTTGAATGAAAAGATATCTTGATAAACATAGGAAAAAGTCAGAAAGGGAAGGACCCAAACTGCTTCTGGATGGTGGAGTGGGAGAAGTGTGCTTTAATATCCTACTTTATATAATTTTTCAGGGCAGTTATTAAGTTGTGGAATTATGAATTTATTATTTTTTTTCAAGTAAAAACATTTTCAAGTATAGCATAATATGAAGCCAACTGATAAAAATGAAGGGATCAGGTTAAATATTCTCTGGATACTTTCAAGTTTTATTTTTATTTATTTAATTTTTTTACAAGTGACCTTTGTACTTTTAAGTTTTTTAAAATTTTTATTTAATTTTTTAAAGATTTTATTTATTTATTCATGAGAGACAGAGAGGCAGAGAGAGAAGCAGGCTTCCCACAGAGCCGGGAGCCTGACATGGGACTGGATCCTGGGACCCTGGGATCATGACCTTGAGCCAAAGGCAGACGCTTAACTGACTGAGCCACCCAGGCACCCTACTTTCAAGTTTTATTATTCTGAGAATATGTATTTCCATGTAAGGAACAGATAAGGTTTAAAAGCATAGAGTGCTTAAAATTATTTCTGGAATATATTAAGCACTTATAACATGTACCTCTTATCGAAAAATTTAACTGTATCATTTAGATTATCCCATTGTTTCTTACATTCTTTTTTATTATGATGATGTTTGAAGATGTTCACTGATTTAAAAATATTAGTGAGATTGAAATTTTTCTCTAGAAACTTTAATTCCTTAATAAATAATTAAATGTGTGTTTATATAAATCATTCTTTCTTGATTTGTTTAGTATCTAGCTGAGCACATATGTGGTATTTAACAATCTTTCTACTGGCAAATTAACCACACAACATCTCTGTGATCAAGGTGGGGCTAAGGCAGGAAAAGAAACAGCTCTTACCCCTTGATTCATAGGTCAACAGTCTCATGTTTTACCACAGGTAATAGCCTCACTGAAAGAGGGTTGCTCATGTCCCTCTTGTCCCACTCAGAGCCACTGCTTTTAAGAGAAAAGGAAATGGGTCTGAGAGGAGAGTTAGGACCGATCTTTCAAGAATATATCCATCAATGAAGTCATTGACTCTAGTGCAGGTCTTTATCACATTCTCTGATCACCAAACAGTCAGGCCGTGATCTGACGTGAATGATGTAATCCCAGGTATCACACTCCGACACATGCTGTTGAATCCAGTCTTCCAGCACATTCAAAAAATGTTAGATTTGGCTCCTTCAGAAACTGAATTGGCTCTTTCAGATCAAGACAAGAGTCTACTTATTCCACAGAAGCAGTAATTCAGTCCTAGTTGTCCTGGTGGCCTAAAAAAGTCAATGCTGCTTCCAGAGGTGCCTGATTTGCTCCCAGGATGTAATTTATGTACCAGGGAAATCTGATTTGGTAAGTCTTTGTTCTGTGAAGCTCAGAAGCAGGTCAGAAATTGAGAATGCAGCACATGACCTTGGAATTTGTGGTAAAGATGCAGTACCATTCAAAATGGAAATAATAAAGCCTCCACATTCTGGAAGAGATTTTTTTGGTGCATATTTCTTCTTGTTCAGTTTTGCAACCCTTGATCTAGGGAAGACTTTCTCTAACATCAGGCTGCTGCCAGCGTACAGCTCGTTCCCATAATGTCTTATGTAACTCAATCGCCGTGTGACAGTTGCTGAAGAAAGAACTGATAACAACGACCCATGCCAAAAACCCCTTTTCCTTCTACACCATGGTCTTTTCCCCTACATTCATTCATATGTCATGTTTGTTTTCAGTTTGTCCAGGGCATGTTAGAGATTTGGAGTTAAATGTGTATCACCGCTCAAGTGGGGAACATTCTCATTTCTTACCTTGCCAAAATGACTAACAAAGTACAAATGAGCAGAGGATGAAAAGGTTGTATTTTGGCACCAAGGAGTCCTCCCTCCAGGACCCCCTTCACCAATCTGCTCCACTACCCAGCTCTTTCCTTGATTAGCTTTGATTTTAATGTTGCAGTGTGTTTTGTTAGTTAATAGATGGTGTTTTTTGTATTAGGCAGTATAGGGAAGCATGAAAAGAAATAGAATGTGAGGTCCTTGCTCTCAGAATGCCTATAATCAAAGGGCTCCATACCCTGTAATCTTTCTCTTTTGAAGATTTTAAGGATAGTCTCTCAACTGTCCTCCTCTCTTTTATGGGTCTGCATTGGGGAACGGTGAGATGATCACATTTTATTTCTCATCAGGAAAATGTGGAAGGACTCAGAAACATTTAAAATATTAATTAGCAGCAACCATGCAGGAACTGGGCAGAATTTCATATGACCTTGGGACTGAGAGTTTGGATAACTGGGAATTTTGATCAGCATGGCAAGTAAGGAAGAACTGGTAACTTATTTTAAGCTAGAGAACCCCAAATTAAGCTTCTCTTCATTTTATCACTGGGCTCTATGCTGACAATGTGGATTTCCGAGACAGATGGTTCTCCACTGGGAGCAGTCAACAGTGTTTAGCAACCTGAACTTTACATAACTCCAGTGATAAGCTGAGATGCTCCAGCCAGGCAGCTGGGATACTAAGATCCAGATGTGCAGGACTAGCAGGTGCTGAGGAGGATGCTAGGTTGAGGATGTGGTTTTTAGCTGTGCCTCAGGAGTACATAAACCACAGTATATTGGTTTTTTGCTCTGTTGGCCAGAGACTGTATGTATGTAGAGTCTGCCTCCTACTGCATTTTTTCCATGGCTTGTGTCCACTTGCTTATTGTCCTCCAGGTAGTGATGCTGTATTTAGGCTTCCAAAAGAAATATTTTTTCTATCTCCCAGGAAAGTCGAGGGAAGATCTGTACAAGTCTTTGATTCCCTAATGGTGCCTGGCATGTAGTAGGTACTCAAAAATATACTTGTCAATTAAATCAATGATTGATTAAATAAAATCCAGTGAAAGAAACTAACTCCCGTAGCTCTCAGACAGTCATCATCTCCTTTAGATGAGCAGAAAATCAGTCTCCATTTATTTTCACACTCTGCATAAGTTTCCTTTTCTTACTGACACTTGCTGGTTAGTGACGATGATGCTTTGAATTAGTCAGGAGATTGATGAAGGGATGGTGAGCCCTGCCACATTTAGGTTTGTTGAATATTGCAAACTGCTTTGTGTTCAGAAGAACCCCAGAGCATGTTTGGCAAAGTACTTTCTTCTCAACGTTTTAAGAGCATGTGGATTTAAGATGGAAATTTAATCTGCATGTTCATTTACACGTAACTCATCAAAACATTTTAAGCAGCGCTTTGAAGTCTTCAGAGCTTTTTCAATCCATTTTATGGAAACTTTTCAAGTGTTTCTGGGATTTTCGTGAAAATCTGTGTTTGGCCAAGATCAAGCATACTGGGTACTGGATCCTCTCATTCCCGAATATTTCATATTGACCTAAATCTCATACCCTATATTCATGAGTTCCATTACAGTGCCAACCCATTCCCTTATTTCTAAATTGATATTGTTCATTAAACTTTATGGAGAGAGGGACAAATAACTGAAACTCAAAAGGAACAAAAACATTGTCAGCCTTTGATGGACAAAAGCTGAACATAGTCAGTCTTCAATGCCATTGTAACGGAAGGTAAAGGTGAGCAATTCAAACTAGCCAAAAGGAAGAAAGAATTCCATTTGGTTTGAGAACGACTGGTGTCTTTACGAGTTGATAAAACTTTATATGGCCAGAAACATTTATTTAGTTTCAGTTAGGTCCAGAAAACATTGATCCATTTTTGGCAGAGAGTGGCATGGTTGTTCTTGAATTTTGGCTAGAGGATTGGGTCAGGACAGGGTGGAGTTTAGGCATGCAGGAGAGTGGCTCCTTCTCTTAGACCAGAGGGAATGAGAGGAGAGAGAGGAAGGAAGTAGCATTTTTATGATGGATGCATATGTATGTATGAGGTTATATGCTTTCATTTTCTCAAGTTGTAGACAACGTGGTTGGTCAATAGTTAGAAATATGAGCATGCTTAAAATATGAGAAATCTTGAGGAGAATAGTGAGCAGTCAATATATATTGATGTGGGATAAAACATGTATGTAATATTTGCTCAGGGAAGAAAGAGGCAACTGGCCCAGCCCCAGTAAAAGGTCTTGAATTAGTCATTTGCAGTGACTCTGTTGGCAAGCGGCAAAAAGCCAACCAAGACTTGAGGGGAAAAAAAAAAAGAGTATTTATTAGTCTACATGGTTAGCCACCAAATACTGTCCTCAGGAATTTTCAGGCTCTGCCACCTTCTGAATTGCCTTATCCTGAAGCAGGTGGTTCTGTGTGGTAGCAGCAGATCTAGACTTACATTCTGTTTGGAAAGATGAGATTAAGCTTGAGATGCTGGAGTTTATGTAAACTTTCTGATATGGAACCCTGCTGGGGGATAACACATTACAGACTGTGGCCATGCAAATGGTTGCAGGAAGGTAGAGATGGAAGTATTGAGATTGGAGGAAGCTAGGGAAGGGGGAGGCCAGGGCCAGGGCATCTTCACTAAGACACATTCAAGGTGACATTGGAGTTGGGGTAAGAAGGACCACTTTGAACTACATGCCAGTTTTCCATGAATGAAAGGCAGTGGCTGGGAAGTTTCTAGATGACAGTAACAAGAAAAAGTGTTTTATATAAATAGATGGTATAAAACAGGTGGTTATTTTCCTCCCAGTGAAGACAAGGATTAAAGTTGGAGAGGCACTAGGAGTTAGGAGAATCCTGACTTTTACATGATAGAAACCCAAATCCAATTAGTTCAGACTAAGGGGAATTTATTGGTAAATGTGGTCAAACTGAGGAGAGAGCATGGCTGGTTGGAGCTGCCCCTGGGTGACTGGAGTCAACGATGTTCCCACCAATGGCACTGTCTTTCTCTACCACTCATTTTGCATCTCTTCACCTTTAGACTTCTATTCTGAAAAATGTGACAGCTCATATTTTTCAGCTTTGCTACATAAGAACTCTCCCTCTTCCCTCAGCTCTAATGTGATAATTTTCAGAGGAGAACTCTAGCATAGCCCAGTTAGGTGCCCA
>NC_138376.1:96057681-96068320 GCF_054177405.1 Leptonychotes weddellii | reverse complement strand
AAAAAAAAAAGGAAGAAGAAGATAGCAGGAGGGGAAGAATGAAGGGGGGGAATCGGAGGGGGAGACGAACCATGAGAGACGATGGACTCTGCAAAACAAACTGAGGGTTCTAGAGGGGAGGGGGGTGGGAGGATGGGTTAGCCTGGTGATGGGTATTAAAGAGGGCACGTTCTGCATGGAGCACTGGGTGTTATGCACAAACAATGAATCATGGAACACTACATCAAAAACTAATGATGTAATGTATGGTGATTAACATAACAATAAAAAAAAAAGAGTCCAGCCCTAGACCAATCACTGTGCCTCAGGAGGTGGGACCTGAAGTACTGTGTTCAGAATAAAGTTCAAGTTCTTACTATGACCTGTAGGCCTTACTCATCAGATTTCCTGCCAGATCTTCAACTATGTCCCCATTCCTGCCTCACAAATCTCCCTGTCCTTCCTTGATTACATCGAATGTGCCTCTGGATCAGCATCTCTGTCTCTGCTATTCCACAGAAATGCTTTCCTTCCAGATGCCTGTATGATTAAATTCCCTGCTTGATTCAGGTCTCAGTTTATATATATCATCTCCCAGAGAGGTTTTCCCTGACCACTCTATCCAAAACAATGCCCCCTGTCCATCTACTCTGTAGCTTCTCCTGCCTGTTTCTTCATAACATTTGTTACGTCCTGACATCTTATATATTTATTTTGCCTCCTCAGAGGGAATGGAAGCCCCATAGGAGTAGGGAGTTTTGTCTGTTTGGTTTATTGCTATATATTCAGCACCTTGAAAGGTGCCTGGTCCACTCTGCCTCCAGGTGGGAGAACTATCTCCAGGTGAGATTTAAACAGCAGAGCTCATCTGCCCACAATCAGGCAAGGACCACATCCTTGTTCAGCTCACCCTCCTTCCCAGGTCTGCTTCATTCTCTCCCTTATAAGAATTTCCTGAGAATGTCCCCACAATAAGTCAGGTATAACAGAGTCCCCAGGTCAGGATCTACTTCTAGGAAACTTGACTTGATACATCTATATTAAAGTTACCTGTTTTATGGGGGCACCTGGCTGGCATAGTTGGAAGAGCATGCAACTTTTGATCTCAGGGTCGCGAGTTTGAGCCGTGGGTGTAGAGTTTACTTAAATAAATAAATAAATAAAATATATATTTTAAAGTTACCTGTTCTATATATTATCAACTAAAAATTTTAAAATAAAGCCTTCTACTCAATAAATAGGCACATAATGAAATTTCCTAAAATAAGTGATGAAGATAAAGCCTCTTTTTGAACAGTAAGATTGGGATCTCCTAGGGAGAGAATTATGCTAGAAGATGAGTGTGGTGCTGCTCTGTGCAAACAAAATAATCCTACCGACCCCTCCTCCTGGTCCATGGAGCATGGGAGACTGCATAGAAGCATCTGTTCTAGCCGTGTCTGGAGGAAAAGCCCAGTTTAGTTAAGGCAGAAGAGTGAAGGAAATGAACATTCAGTAAAGAGGCAAAGGGTATAGAGAGGTTTGTTTATCTTGGTGTGGAGGATCCAGATGGAAGAGTGGAAAGGTCTGGAAGATCAGAGAGAAGACAGAAGGGAGGAGGGGAAGCAGAGGACAGTATGGAAATGGGACTTGAAAGAGAAGAGATTTCTAGAGGGTGTTATATTTGGGGTAGTAACAAGGCATGACAGGGAGGATGTGGTATTAATTCCAAATGGCTTTATTCTGGGCCTATATGCTTTAGAGTCAGCTTCACTTGGGGCTGGGGTGGGCTGAGATGGCTGTGAACCAGCAGTCTTGACCTCCTGGTGTCTAGCTCACAGCTTCAGGGATGGTCTGTGCAGGTCGACTCTCAGGACAGGTGGGCTCAGGGTGCCTGGGAGGAAATACTGAGAAGCCTGCCTTTGGGTCAAAAGTTACTAGATTTTGCCCCATATTTTAAATATAGAAGGTCAAATGGGAATTAAAAATATTTTTAATACTAGCTTAGCAGCACTAAAAACAAACAATTTTCAAACCTTCAAATGATGGGATCTTATTACTACAATTTAAAAATCCCTTACTTGAAATTTAGAATTGACTTCAGAAAGCAAACAAAGTTTTTGGAAATTCATGCAAAATTTTGTGTATATGTGTTTTTGTGCCTATTTGTGGGAGAGGGTCTCACAGTGATGGTGATGATGGCAGTGACTGTGGTGAAGGCGATGATGGTGGTGATGGTGGTGACAGGGGTGACCGTGGTGAAGGTGATGATGATGGTGATGTGACAGGGGTGACTATGGTGAAGGCAGTGATGACGGTGATGATGGTGACTGTGGTTAAGGCGATGAAGGTGGTGACAGTGGTGACTATGGTGAAGGTGATGATGGTGATGATGGGGGTGATGTGACCTCCCAATGCTTCCTGGTGAAGTGGCACCAGTCAGCCCAGGGCAAATGTCTGGAGGAGGTCACAAGGCTCAGCGGCAGAGGGAATGGGTGCCCTGGCTGGGGAGGGCAATTTGGGAGAGTCGCCAACAGCATCTACTGCAACATGTAATGCAGTTCTATCTGTGTTTAACTCTAAACTGTCTCTGAAAATTTTGAAAGTCAATAAATAGCCAAATATATATCGAGAGTGTATTACGTGCGAGATATTTTAAATTTAACAAAAAATTACCTCTTTACTTAGTGGAAATAGGACTATCAGTTGTTCAACTGTTGCAAGTTAATGATCCTATTTTGAGGCATCTTTTGGTCTGTGTTGGGTGTTCTGCTGATAAAAGTTCTAAGTAATAGAAGAGACTGGCGTGCTTTGGTAAAACCGAGCATCTTGGATCTGAGAAATCCCTGTCTCAGACCTCAGTTGGTCTGGGACAGTGGTTCTTAAACTTTAGTATGCATCGAATTCATCTAGAGGGCTTGTCAGAGCACAGATTTCAGTCTTTTTCCACCTCCGCCCGTCCTTTTCCGATTCAGTGGGGCTGGAGACTCTGAGTTGCTAACATGCTCCCAGATGCTGCTGCTGCTGATTGTGCATCTGTATTACTGCTCTAGGAATCGAGGAGCTCTTATTTCAAGCCATCAAGGATAGTTGAGGCAGTCTCTTCTTAGTTCTACTTGTAGACACACACATACACACCACACACAACCAGTGACAGTTTAATGTGCATTTTCCTCCTTAGTTGTATTTGTTTATGGTCGTGTCCTTAAGATTGCAAGATCTATCCAGGTGGGCATTGTAGAGGCCACTAGAAAACTGTGAATAGTTTTCCTGAAGATAAAATGAAGATCTCAATTAGCACCATACATGAAATATAATGCAAGCCACAAAATGTTATTTAAAAATTTCCAGTAGGCACATTAAAAAAAATAAAAGGAAAATGGTGAGATTAATTTAATAATATATTTCACTTAATCCAGTAATGCAAAATACTACCATTTTAGCGTGTATAAAATTATTGATTTATTTTGTAGTCTTCCTTTCTGAAACTAGCCCTTAGAAGTCTGGTGTATGGTACATTACAGTTTGTACTAGCCACTTCTCAAATGCTTGGTATCCACGTGTGGGCAGTGGCTACCAGACTGAACAGGGCAGAAGACGGTCTGCTTTTGTCAGAATCATTTAACTCATGATCTGGTTAATCAAAAAAATGTGAGTTCTCTCTTTTATTGTCAATTCTCCAATTTTCATTTAGTAGGTAGGACTCTGCTCTTTATGGTCCTTACAATGTGCAATAATAATAAAGAGGTCCACAAAGGCTGCTGAGGGTGCCAGAGAGTCTCTGAGTCTGTCTGCCTGCAGAATGCAAGGGAGAAGCAGCACTTATTCAAGAAAATTTTGTGATTTTGATAAATGAGTCAGGAGCCCCCTGTCATCAAGGATGTCATACTTCCCAATAATTGCAAATACTGAATCAATCCAACATACCAGGTGGAAAACAAGATCGCCCACACTTTATTTCAGCCATTCCATCAGCCTGGGGGGTAACGAGGTAAGTTTGAGGACTCCATAGCACATGGAAGCAAGTCAATGGGAAGCTGTCGAAGGTTGGTTCCAATTAGTCTGAGGTTAGCGAGAGGTTTAGCCTCATTTCTGACTACAGGCAGGGTGCTAAAACTCATGTAATGCAAATGAGAAAAATAATGAAAACAATTTATATATATAGGACTTCCATATAAAATGCTTTCATATGTGCTATTTCTCCCTTTGTCTTGGTGTCCAGAAGTAGGTAGCATTTGTATTCTTTCTCCCCCATTCTACAGATCACTGTGGACAATGACTTGCCCCTGGTGGGCATAGTTATTGGTGCATGAGCTTGGAGTTAAATCAATGTTCTGATTGTTACCTTGTCCCATGGCACCCAGATACCTCCTGTGAAGTATGCAATGTGGGTGCCTGGGGGTGTGAGAGATGGAGAAAGCGAGACCTCCAATCATTTTTACAATTGATTGATGTCAAGTATTTCCTGACATACGTATTTTTTCCTTTCTGATAAATTTCAAGTGGAAGGACCTTCCAGTGGTTTGACTTACCTCTGGAAACTTGAATAATTCCAGACCTTATGTTGGTGTAGATGGTACACATGTATGTTTCCTTTCTGAGCTTTTATAAAAGACCCTAATGGAAAAACCAAACAGCTGAGAAATTGTCACTTGGCCTGCTTTTGGTACAGCTTACCCACTCCCACTACCTACGTGGGCCTCTGTTCCCTATTCCCAAGACAGGGAACTTGAATTGGGATCCAGTGTCCCATTTCATTTCTTTAGGTAGGCCGTATGCAAGAACTGGGAGAAGTTAGTCTCCCCTTGAGTGAGACGTTTAGACACAGAAGGACGAGGCAGTTCCAAGGGTTCAAATACAAAGATGAGGGCATCACACAGCTTTTTAATGTTCCCATGGTTTGTGGGATAATGTAGAATGCAAGGGAGAAGCAACATTTCTTTAAAAAAAAATAATTTCTGATCTTGATTAATAGGAGTCTGTTCCCAACTCTGTGCTCAAACCTGGCTGCAATGAGAAATACCTGAGGTAGGAGGTTATTTTTTAAAATATGGGACTGACCAGGCCTGTCACTCAAAGATTCTGATTTCACTGCTCTAGGGTGAGAGGCTGGTGCTGCTGTCTCAGGTGATTCTAATGTGAGACCCAAGTTGAGAGGCAGTGTAAAGTATACATTTTTTGTAAAGTAAAATTTTTTCTTGTCATTCCTTCCCATCCATGCATAATTTCCAGGATTTCTGGGAAAATCAAACTTCATTTCAAAAGTGCAGTTTGAGGTTTAAAAAGAGAAGAAGCTGCTTTCTTATTTAGAAAGGTCTACAAATCCATCTGGAGGGCAGATTCAACAGGAAAGAACTGACCCCGGGTCTGGGAATGGCCCTGGAGGACTGTGAGGTGGGACTGGGTTGCTGACTGGAGATGGCTAACCAGGTGTTGCCCACTTTTTAAAAAATTACAGAGCTACTTTTAATACATTGGGGTGAGCCCCACAGGAATAAAAAACACTGAGAAAGGGTAACCCCCTCATCCCTGGAGCACATTTTAGTCTTCTCTCTTTTCCCCTCTCAGACTCATTTTCTGTTAACTGGTGACATGAATTGCTAGTAGGAGTTTGGGCATCATATTCGTTCCTGTTTTTGTAGAATGGAGCTTTATATTCTTAGTCCAGTTTTGGATAAATGACAGATTAAGAAAGACCTGAGTTAAAGTCCTACCTCTAGAGAATAAAGGCTAGAACAGGCTAGTTCTTTATTCTCTAGTCGTCAATGTCCTCATCTATCAAATGGGGACAATATTTATATCATTTGGTTGCTGTAAAGATTAAATTACATACGTAGACTGTTTAACACTGAGTAGGGAGGCTTGCATTTAATGAAGTATCAACAAGGAGCAGCTATTACTACTCCCCTATTAATTGTGAGCTTTCTCCTTACAGTAAATCAACATATAGCAGACAGATGCTCCATCCTCTTGGTTTCTCCTAGTCCTTCTCCCACCTGACTTCTCTTGAAGAAACCCACAACAGGATCTCTCCATGTACACCAACCCTCTCCCTGTCCCTACGAAAGTTTTGCCATTTTTTTTATATGGCTCTCAGTTTCTTCTGAAGGGCAATGTTGTTTAAGAGAAAAACTGCCCATTATAGCAATTTTACTTACTTGACCTCATTTTTCTCTATTTAAAGCCCAATGTTAGTTTGTATTGTTGACTGAGTTTTTCCATTCCTTATCACCAGTTTTGGCAAATATCACTGGGACCTGCCTAGTGAATCACACATGTCCCCCTTTTCATTTCTAGATTTTTATACAGCAGTCAGCGGGCAAAACTGATTTCTTGCCCTCAAGAATGGCCTTTCTTATTCAGTTTTCAGATATATAATTCTCACCAGCCCCTTCCGCCACCGCCAGCCACATCCTTTTCTTCATCTCAAAACCAACTTCCTTAGTAAGAATTGCCACAGAAGGCCACCCAGATTATGCTTTTGCATTTCTGGGGGCAAACCATGAATGCAGACTAGGATGTAAATGGTTCTCCCTAGAAGTTTGCTGTGACTGCCCTATAACCGTGTAACTGTATACCTTCAATATTCCTCCCAGACTTACTCTCTTGGATTTATTAAGAGCCCTCATTTTCCAAAGTGGTTGTACCATTTTCCATTCTCACCAACACAGGTGTATGAGAGTTCCAGTTCCTCCACATCCTCACGCATACTTGGTATAATCAGTTTTTGTAATTTTAGCTCTTTTATTTTTAATTTAATTTAATTTTTTTTGAGAGAGAGCGTGAGCAGTGGAGGGAGGGGCAGAGGGAGAGGGACACAGAATATTAAGCAGACTCATGCCCAGCTCAGAGCCTGAGACAGTGCTTGGTCTCATGACCCTGAGATGATGACCTGAGGTGAAACCAAGAGTCAGAAGCTTAACCACCTGAGCCACCCAGGTGCTCCTAATTTTAGCTCTTCTGATAGGTGCACAGCAGTACCTCAGTAATGGTTTTAATTTGCATTTCCTTAAAGACTAATGGTGTTAAGCATCTTTTCTTCTGCTTATTTGCTATTTATAAATCTTTAGTGAAATGTCTATTCTGATCTTTTGCCCATTTAAAAAATTAGATTGTTGGGGCGCCTGGGTGGCTCAGGTGGTTAGGCGACTGCCTTCGGCTCAGGTCATGATCCTGGAGTCCCTGGATCGAGTCCCGCATCGGGCTCTCTGCTCGGCAGGGAGCCTGCTTCTCCCTCTGACCCTCCCCCCCTCTCATGTGCTCTCTCTCTCTCTCATTCTCTCTGTCTCAAATAAATAAATAAAATCTTTAAAAAAAAATAAAATAAAATAAAAAATTAGATTGTTTTCTTAGTATTGACTTTTGAGACACACACACACATACTCATTATATATGCATATACATAATATATATACTTTTGAATTTTGATAATGTTTCCTTGTGAACTTGTAAATTCCTCAGAACAGGGAGATTCCTTGAGAACACAAGACACATTATAATATGTAAATCCAAGGCATCCAGTTGAGATTCAAGTGCTTGATGGATACTTCTTAAGCATTTGGTGGTGGTGAGGACCAGTCCACGTGTCTCTGTCGCACATTTGGAAACCGTGCTACACAGAGTCAAATACTTTTTAACATTAAGACCTAATCCTATTTAAAGAGTTTTGTATGCATAGCATATGCTATACAATTTACAACAGAAGTACTTTCAAAGTTTTTTTAGAGAATGAAAATTTGGTAGTTTCCCCCAAGTGGTTAAGCCAGGAAGCATTTGCTTCTAAATTATTGGCGATCTGCTTGGAGTACCAGTTTAATATTTCCAGTGGACTGTCTTTGTAGATAATTTTAAGAATAAATAAACAATTTTAAAGGAACTGGTGTCTGTTTACCAAATGCAGAATGTGTCGGTCAGTTATATTGCCAAAGGGCAGAACCATGGTTTCTGAAAATAACTTTAAGAAGTTCAGACCAATTGGCAACCCAAACCAAATTATCTTACAAAGCACAATGTCCCTTGGGATAAATGGCATTTGAAAAGTGAATATGAATAATATATTAAACCTGTCATAGTAGTTCTGCCCTCTTTCTTCATGTGCAAGTTAACTCATGTGCAAGTTGGTAGCAGCAGCTCTGAGAAAAGATTATTCTATTGGATTGAATGATACCCCATACAGTATTGTGGTGTATAATACTAGTTCTTTTAATTTGAGCTTAATTTCATTTTTAGACTTAATGGACAATTGCCAGGGGGTCAGTGGGACCTTGATGGATTCCCTAGTTCTTCCTGACTCTTCTGGTGGGCTGTCAGCTAACCAAACCCAGAACTTCCACTTACTGAACTGCCCAAGGAGATGACTTAGTTTTGTTTTATCCTCTGACTCTGATTCAGTCTCACATCCAGAGATCTTTCCGGTTGCAATTTTCAGTTTGTTTCCTTTTGTCTCATTCCCAGAGCCCAGCCCTTTCATTCTACCTGAACGGGGTAGCTTCATGTAGGAATTTTTTTAACTTTGCTAACTACACGATTGAAGGCTCTACTCACTTTATGAAAAGGGATTATTTTGTTGAAGCTTCTTATTTTCATGATATGATTTACATATGGGATTCTCTGTTTTTTTTTTTTTTCTGTTGTTTGGATGCTAAATTAGATGACCAGAATCTTATAATAATTACCATAATCCCCTGGCAATTCATAGAGTATTTGTAAGTCCCCAACACTTTTTTATGTTATCTTTAATCTTGACATAATTTTCTAAGAGAGGTCTTAATTTACTCATTTTACAGATGAGAAAAATAAGTTATCTGCCCAAGATCACACAGCCAGTAAGTGACAGAGCTTATTATTGTTATTACTGGCAGCAGCAATAATTGTTTATAGTTGTGAAAGCTTTATGCTAGAATTTGGAAAAAAAAAATGATACGCATGGGAAGATGGTGTGCCTGAATTCATTTACAGCTTTAAAAAGATATGAAATGAAGACTGAGGGCTTTAGGGTCATGGGAAGCTTCTATAATCTCTTGACAAATCAAATATTTTGACATCTATTATCACCCGTTTTTTTTCCAATTGGTAAAGAGAGAAAAGTTTTGTTTATTTACATACATGGATTTCCAAAATTTGTTACTTGGGATCTTTTATCTTATGGAGTGAATGAGTATTTTTTTTCTTCTAATTAGTTTTTAAACTGATTGAAAAAATCTACTAGTTTACAAATTTTACAAGTGTGTATTATTTCATGTACAGACATTGAAAAATGACCATTTAGAATATTTGTATTCAGTCATCCCATTCAGATACAAATAAAGAAGGCAAAGTTACCTTCCTAAAGCTAAAGGTAGCCTTCCAGTGAAGTGTATTTCAGAACTTGGAATAGACAAAGCTGTTATAATGTGGATATCGTTGTTTGTGGGAGCTGATAAGGTCAGATTAGACAGAAATTAATACTGTACAAAATTCCTGTATGTAGTATGTAATTCCTCTTACATATAGAAATGAAATAAATTGATATTGTATTACTGGATGTAATAGAAGTTTATAAATAGTGAGTACATAATCTTTACCAAATTAAAGAAGGGCATAGTATTGGGGAAGCTTTTCTCAATGAATTGGTGTGCATTATGCACTCAGGTTATGCCCCCCTGCAAATCTGTGCTATGCACTATATGAGAGCACTTGCGAGACATGTATTTAGAAATCCTTACATCCCCATGACAATCTATAACATCTCTTCACAACACTTGCCAGTTTTAAATTGTCCTTGTATTTCAACGATCAGTTGACTAGTGGCCAGCTCTCTCACTGGGCTGCAGACTTCTTGATGGCACGGACCACACTTGATTTGCTCACCATTGGATCTGTCTGGCATGGTTTCTGGCACATAACATGTACTCATGTCATAGTTGTTAAATAATTGTTAAGTAAGTAAACAAATTCTTGCTTTGCTGGGATTATAGTCTGAGAAGGAGGCAAGCTAGACACAACACCTCTATGCCCCTTACCCTCACAGGTGGAAGAGGACTGTGCTGGTGGCTTGTGTGCCCCCAGAATCTCCAAGTCCTTCCAATTCTTGCCTGCAAGTAGAAGAAGGGTGGGATAAAGCATCTGGCATGTCCATGTTACAGTCAACATGAGGACAGTGACTTTCAGTTTCTCGGACAAAAAGGGAATTTTTTCACCTGAGTTGGGGTCAGGTAGCCGAGGGTATTCAATAACCTTTTTAGGAGAGGGGCTGTGAAGCTCCCTATTATAAACTTCTAGGGGGCCAACTCACTTCTGCTGTTCTCCCACCTGGCTAAGGTGGGGCCTGGGCAAACTTTAGGGAATCCCCTATTCACTCCTTTTAAAACAGAGTTCTTTTTTTTTCTTTCTTTATTTTAAATTTTATTATATTATGTTAATCACCATACATTATATCATTAGTTTTTGATGTAGTGTTCCATGATTCATTGTTTGTGTATAACACCCAGTGCTCCATTAAATGTGTGCCCTCTTTAATACCCATCACCAGGCTAACCCCTCCCCCACCCCCTCCCGTCTAGAACCCTTAGTTTGTTTCTCAGAGTCCATCATCTCTCACGGTTCGTCTCCCCCTCCAATTCCCTCTCCCTTCATTTTTCCCTTCCTACTATCTTCTTTTTTTTTTTTTTTAACATATAATGTATTATTTGTTTCAGAGGTA
>NC_138376.1:96051130-96057181 GCF_054177405.1 Leptonychotes weddellii | reverse complement strand
TATCAGTGAGATCATATGATACATGCCCTTCTCTGATTGACTTATTTTGCTTAGCATAATACCCTCCAGTTCCATCCACGTCGTCGCAAATGGCAAGATTTCGGGGGTTTTTTGATGGCTGCATAATATTCCATTGTATATGTATACCACATCTTCTTTATCCAGTCATCTGTTGATGAACATCTGGCTCTTTCCATAGATTGGCTACTGTGGACATTGCTGCTATAAACATTGGGGTGCACGTAGCCTTTCGGATCACTACATTTGTATCTTTGGGGTAAATACCCGGTAGTGCAATTGCTGGGTCGTGTGGTAGCTCTATTTTCAACTTTTTGAGGAACGTCCATACTGTTTTCCAGAGTGGCTGCACCAGCTTGCATTCCCACCAACAGTGTAGGAGGGTTCCCCTTTCTCTGCATCCTCGCCAACATCTGTTGTTTCCTGACTTGTTAATTTTAGCCATTCTGACTGGTGTGAGGTGGTATCTCATTGAGGTTTTGATTTGGATTTCCCTGATGCCGAGCGATGTTGAGCACTTTTTCATGTGTCTTTAAAACAGAGTTCTAAGTTTCTAACATGGAAATGAGTGCGGAAGTGGGCCCCATAAATGGACTTTTTATAGCCAACTTAGGTGAAATGTTGACTGCATTTTCTGTATATTGAGAGATGATTGGCAACAGGAAGCCAACTTGAATAATAATTCAGCCCAATTAAAGAAGGATATATGAAAAGTAGTTTTAGCTTTCAGTGTAGGAAACTTCATGTTGGAGAGAGAGCCAGTTATAAACAGGCCCTTGATTTATATTTATATTTTAGAGGACATGATTAATTCTTTTTTTTTTTTAAAGTTTTATTCTTAAGTAATCTCCACACCCAATGCGGGGCTTGAACTCACAACCCCAAGATGAAGAGTTGCATGCTCCACCAACTGAGCCAGCCAGGGGCCTCAAGGACATGATTAAGTCTTAAAATAATGAACAAAATAACAAAACAAGCCTAAATTAAACTGCATGTGCTATATAAAAACTTGTTTTTTTCCCCAAAACATATATTTAGGTAAAATACATAAATAGGTAAAAGCTTTAATCCCAGTGAAGTTCTGGAAGCAGTGAAGTCATGCATCATAACTTGGTATGTGATGTTTAAGTGATCTTATTATAAAAGACCTTTGGAATGATATGTCAGGAAAGGAGCAGATCTACAGGACCAGAGGAAGCAATCAATTCCCTGTGTGGATGTCACTCTGCCTCCGGATCGCTGAAGTCTAAATTTGGGAAGAGCTGACAGGAACCTGGCTGATGCCATTCGCCACAGACCTGCAGGGAGAAGCAAGCTAGTCCTGGAGGCTTGTGGTCCTGGAGAAAGGACATTAGGGCTCTAACAGCTCCCTCAGAATACTTTTGTTATACAGTTTCTTCCTCTATCCCTTTATCCAGGTTGTCAATTTTACTCTCCCTAGACCCGACCGATGATTTCAATGATCCCTTCACAATAATCCTTGGGTCCTGGTTCTGATCAGCAAACTGGATGTTTGTTTCATTTTTCAGATATTCCCTTGATTGGTTCCTGGTTCCTGGTCTCCATATTTTGCATTTTTTCCTAAAGAACAGCATCTGCCACATGCCATATCAATCCTGTAATTGATCCAAGTCCTTTTATATTTGATTAGTCTTCTGAAAGCAATGAGAGTGTCATTTGCTCTCTTAAAAATTTGGTTTCTCTGGATGTCTGTCTGTACTCCAATGTAGCTAAAATCCTCAAATTTGTGATGCCCACAAATGGGCACACCATCTGAACAAATAGATACGCATTTATATGCCTGCATTATCCTTATTTGAAAAATCAGTGGCCAAAATACAATATTTTACAATTTCTAATTCCCCGAAGTGGAGGATTTGTAGATGTAAGAGTTGACAATTTCAGTCCTCTACATGTGCTTCTTTGTGATTCTTTTCAAAAGTGTATCCTGTTTGGGTGTAAGTTTTCCAAAAATAAGCCATAACCATAAAAAAAGTTAAACTAAATCCATAAAAATATGTTTAATTAAGTGCAACTAACTGGCATGTTCATTGACTTCTGATACATAAAGGAGAAAGTAGGCTTTATTAATGGAAATGGATATAGAATCAGAATTTCAGAATAAGAAGACATTTTTGAAGGGTGCCTACGTGGCTCCAGTTGGTTAAGCATCTGACTCTTGGTTTTAGCTCAGGTCATGATCTCAGGGTCAGGAGATTGAGCCCTCCACTGGGGAGTCTGCTTGGGATTCTCTTTCTCTCTCTCTCCGTGTTCCCCTTAGCCTGCTTGTGCTCTCTCTCTCTCTAAAAAAATAAACAAATCTTTAAAAAAAAAAAAAGACATTTTTGAGCATCTGGTTTTACATTCTTGTTCTTCAAAGAAATTTAGTGTCTTGTTATTTCTCAGTCTTTTGGCTGGGGATGGAGAATAGACTTGTCCAACTTTATAGAGTTATTAGTATCAGAGCTGAAATTAGACCAAGTTCTCCAGACTCTTTTGTCATCATGCTACTTCACCAGCTAAACATTGACATGGATTTGTTTGGGAAATGTGTTATCATTCTGTTTAAGCAGAGGGGTGGAGATGAGAATGAGCACAGATGAGTGGTGAATAGTGGGGTAAGGAGGTGACTAACTGTATTTTTTCCCATTCTTCTTCTTATAGAGAAATTTTTGAACTCAAAGAGGTCGCCTTGACTATGTTTGGAAAATTGGATGATGAAACCTCATGAACACTATTGACGATTGTGTAAAAGGTATGTAGGCTCAAGTATCTCCTCAAATTGAAAACTTGTTAGTTTTCTTGAAAAGTAGACTGGTGTTCAAAGATTTTCTAATAATTCATTTTCTGGTGCTGATGTAAGAGGAAGCAGAAGTGAGCTTACACTGAAAAAACGGATGAAAAGGAAACACGTTCCTAACAAGGTAATCTTTTGCCTAATCAAAAAAATAGTTTTGGTAGGGAGGAAAATGGTTATTAAAAGAGGTGTGAATCTCTAGATGATACTCTACAATCTTCCAGATACAGGTTTAAATGCATATTTCAACATTCACTTAAAAGGCAATAGTTTTAAATGAACAATTTATTTATTTATTTTTAAAGGTTTATTTATTTGAGAGAGAGTGTGCATGTGTGCAAGGAGGGGAGGGGGAAGGGGTAGAGGGAAAGGGAGAAAGAGAATCCTTAAGCAGACTCCCCACTGAGCATGGAGCCAGGTGGGTGGCAGGGCAAGGCTTGATCCCAGAACCCTGAGATCGTGACCTGAGCCAAAATCAAGAATCTAGAGTCAGCCGCTCAATAGACTGAGCCACCCAGGAGCCCCTAAATGCACAAGCTAAATTTCACATATATGGAGACTTCAATCTACTCTGAATCTTCTCCCCTAGCACTGTCTTCCACACATTCTTAATCTTTCTTTAGCCCCCTCTTCAGTCCTAATGTGTTGGAAGCTCACCAATCTCACAGGTCATGTCCAGAGATAGCAGCTATGAGAGGCAAAAATACCAGGGCTTCAACTTTGTCCAAGTTCAAGTGAACACGAGATCACAGGAACAAGAGTGGACACGAGGTGTTTGCAGACATAGCATACAGGACAGGTCAGTGGAGCTTTCCAATAGTTCCTTTGGGTTGACTTCATGTCTATGAGCACATGGGTTGGTTTTTTTTTTTAAGTAAACATAAAATAATAAAGCCACGTTTCAGGGCATTAAGTAGATAAATTGAGGAAAAATTTTTAACCAAAAATAATTATGCCTCATTTAGATCTCATGAGCTATTGCTATTTGACAAAGCAGCTGCAGTTTTAAGTAATGGCCAAGTGGGAGCTATATGCACTTTCCATGCTAGGAATTGATTATAAATACTGACCTATTGCTCTAAGTAACGTATTAGCCAATCCTTCCTTTGAAGGAAAATACATACATAAAATCCTTTTAAAACCCCTGTGGGGTATGTGAGTGTGGGGGGGGGACCGGTGAGAGTGGGGGAGTGAGGGGTGCTGTGTATATGTGTGTGTTTTTAGGGGGTGGGTGGGCAGGGGCATGGAAAGGCCTTACTGTAGGCAGTCTGTGTTGTAGTGACAACAATATTTTGAATATTCCTATGTGCAAATTGGTGAATCTCAAATTCATGTTGTAACAGGGCTCCTAAAAAACATTTTAACATAATTTTAAGAGGCTGAGTTGATTTAAAAACTGTCATGATGAGTACAGTTGTCAGATATAATATAGAACACCCAGTTAAATTTGAATTTCAGATAAACAGCAAGTACATTCTTAGCATAAGTTTAATCCCAAAGACTGCACGGCATATATTTATACTAAAAATTTATCATTGTTTAGCTGAAATTCAGATTTAAGTGGGTGTCCTGAATCTTTATTTGCTAAATCTAGTAAGCTGATAACTAAGTAAATTATGAAAGTCATGCCTTCAAAATTATTTAGTAGAGCCTAGCTTGAAAATGTGCTACTTCAACATAAAGGAGCTGTTCGTCAACACTCGAGAAAGTTACGATGTGCGGTTTTGCAATACCAAAAAGCTCATGTGCCTGATTTTTGCCTCTTTCTTGTTTTATTTTATTAAACAATACCACTCCAAAGCCCTTGCAGTTATATGCATTCACTTTGAGGGAGGATGCCACATTTTAGCTGTTCCCTTATCCTTGAAGACAAAAGCTTTGAAAAATTAGGACCATGTTGGAGTCCTAGATACATAAAGTCTGCTCTCCAGCAAAAAGCAATGTATTGTTTCAAGCTGATTTTCCCCCTTTTCCTTGGGAGAAAAGTACAGCATCTTAAACTAAAGCACACTTCAGCCGTCCCCCTGCGCTTGCTTGGGCCAGCAGCCACAACACAGGCCTTTCATCTAGGCTTCAAAGTGGGGTGGAGGGAGTTGGGGGGAGGGGAGTGGGGAAGAAAGGGAGGGCAAGTTGAATGCAAAAAAAGTAACAAACAAACAAAAAAGAAAAATGGAACGGGCTGGGTAGAAGGAGAAGTCTCCAATCTTTCGATGATCACGTCCCCGCAGCCTGGCCGGACCTCGAGAGGCAAAACCCTCACAGGTTTCCCCTGTTGTGTTTTTTTTTTTTTTTTTTTTTTTTGCCGTTCCTGCCACTTCCCATGCTGGGAAGATTCTTGTCATCCCTCACATATTTTATCCACAGAAAAGGCTGCCCTGCCCTGGGCTTGGTGATGGAGGCTGTGCCCCTGGTGTGCCACTCTATCACTGGTTCCCAAGGCTGTCTAGCCTGGGAAAAGCTGCATGGACACGTTCCAAAATCAGCATTACATGCATCATTGTTCTTACCCTCCCTGATTAGAGTGCACACAATGAAAACAACAGCAACAGCCTCGTTTTCTAGCCCTCCTCCCCACAAGGCAGTTCTTAGTCTGTTTTTCTTTCTCCGGGTCTTCCTACAAGTTAACCGCTTCAGTGCTGGGGGAGTCCTGGACCTCACAGCAACTGCCCTGCCAAGTCGCTTTGTGCTTCTGGGAGGTCACCCACGGCCCTGGGGCAGCGCGGGGAGGCAGGCAGGCTTGCCCTTCTCCTGGAAATCTGGGCAAAGCAACTAATGGGGGGGCGAAAAGTCCAAAGCTGTGTGTGGTGCTGCTGGGGCAGCTGTGGGCAGGCGTTCCGGGACAGCTCCTTCCAGCCCTGAGCATGGTGAGGGGCTCTGAGTTTCTGATCTGGAAAGTGGGGTCAGAGGGAGAGAAGTGGAGGTGGGGGTCCTGGTGTTTTAACTCTTGAAGCCACAAAAATCTTTCCGCATGAAACCTGTTGGGTTTAGTTGTTGAGTCTCAATTATCCATAGGAAACTCTTCTCATCCTCCTTTGGAACTTTTTTTTTTTTTTTAAAGATTTTATTTATTTATTTGAGACAGAGAGAATGAGATACAGAGAGCATGAGAGGGAGGAGGGTCAGAGGGAGAAGCAGACTCCCTGCCGAGCAGGGAGCCCGATGCGGGACTCGATCCCGGGACTCCAGGATCATGACCTGAGCCGAAGGCAGTCGCTTAACCAACTGAGCCACCCAGG
>NC_138376.1:95950480-96051030 GCF_054177405.1 Leptonychotes weddellii | reverse complement strand
TTTGGAACTTTTGAGTAAAATCTTTATAAACATTTGCAAGCATGTGGGGATATTGGGTGGGGAATGGCAATTTTTACTTCAAAAGCTATAGGGCAAATCCAAGTCCTATTATAATAAATATTAAAATGAAAATTCTGTTACAAAGGAAAAAAAAAGAAGGAAAAAGACCTCCAATATGCAGCTTGTGACTTCTTTGTTTAAAATAACGAAGGCTACATGACATTCCAGTATAACTGAAGAATTCGAATGTTCCTCTGGATTATAGTGTAACATAGTTGGCCTGACTTTTGTGAAGAGTGTGAGTGGATGAGGGGCTATGTGAGGCTGTGTGAGCATGTGGTAGTCCATTCAAAGCTGTAACTTAAGCTGTTTATAGACTGCACACGGAGCCCTTGCACACACCCAGAGTCCCAGCCCCAGTGGAGGACTTTAACTCAGATGTGGAGACTGACATTACTGGCTGTGTTTCTGGTATCTGTCCTGAGACCAACATTACATATGCTTATGATCTGGATGGGGGATTGGTCATGAAGTTGCCTTGAGCCCAGTCAGAAAGATGAAAGGCCGAGGTTTACTTTTGAGTCACTATCCTTGACTTTTAAGAACTTTTAGGACACAAAACAAGTAGAGAATGACCCTAAGCATTGTGAGTTCTTGGAATGCGGTACATCGCGGGTGCTGCACAAAGGTTTCCTCCTGGCTGAGACCGATGTCACTGTGCTGCTACTTAAATAAAGAGCCACAGGGTTGCTATTAGAAAACTGTTGTCTTTTATTGACTTATACAAGCGAAGAGGCTTCCTTCCTCTTCCTTTTCTCCGTCTCCTCCTTCCACATGAGGCCAGATGCAGGATGGCTGTAATTGACATAATACTGTTAGCCAATTTCTGATAAATGACATCTTGGGGTCCACACATCACATCCATTTTCCAGAAGTTTAATTGTTGGTCACTTGTCTCCCTGCAAATACATAAGATGTCCAGTGTCTCAAAAACAAATAAGTGAACAAAAACTCCAAATCATAACCTGAACCGTGTCACTTGACCAAGACATGATTTTTCTTGCCAACCATAAAAAATCTCACGGTGAGAATTGACATAGAGAGTTATAGTATGATGCTTGAGACAAGAGTAGACTTAGTTTGTCTAAGAGAAGCAGAATTGGTTCTGGTTTCCAAGGCTGTAAGTGTCCTTTTTATAAGGAAAGCTTATTTCTTGGGACTCAGGATACAGCTAAGGAGGAGATGCAACACTGTGTCATCCTATAGGCTTTTTCTCTACTTCCTAACACTCTGAATATAAATGTTTGTTGGGATGAAGTTAGACTGTTTACAGTATTACATTATGTCACTCGCATTTCTTTCCTAGAAATAGAACTGCTTGCTGGCACTTGCACTAGTGCCTCAAGTCGACTCTTCTTGAATACATATGCAAGCAATCTTGGTGCAGAGATCTTCCTTATCCTGAATGGTTCTTGATGTGGGAAACAAAGGCAGAAGAAAAATTATTAAATTTCCTCACTACCTACAGCCCATTGACAAGTCCTTGAAATAGGCAGAGTGACCTTCCTCTAGGGACTCAGCTGCCTGGATGTTAGTTCTTTGCTAAGGGCAAAAGACAATCTTACCATGACCCCCAGGATCCTGTAAGTCTACTTTGACCTATAAAAATTCCTTTGGAAACTTCCTTTATCTCTACCCTCCAAGATACCTGTGGCAATCATCCTCCAAGCATATGACCCACCGATATTCATCTGAAGCATCTCATGACTGAGTTTTTACTAAACAGTAATAAATGACATTTTCCCAACAATAGCTAGCCCCCTCAGGATCCTGGAGACCTTGTTTCCAAAATACCTGGGAGGCTTACGCTATCCCTAACCCCCTGCCAACTTGAAAGTATATAATGGACCACCCCTTCCTGACCCCAGTGCAGGTCTTTCTGCCCATGGGTCCTGTCCCCATGCTTTAATAAAACCACCTTTTTGCACCAAAGATGTCTCAAGAATTCTTTCTTGGCTTCGAACCCTAACATCTTTCCTATATCAGTTCTCCCCAGAGAGGAGCTGTTCAAGCCACTAATGGAGCAGAATGCAAGCAAGAACACAGGATTTGGAGCTGGGAATCTTGTAATTTGACTTCGGCTCCATCACTTGGTAGCTTTGGGACAATCAACCACTTTCTCATTGTTCCTACCTCTCAGAACTTATGTGAAGATTAAATGAGATTGTGGATGAAAACGCTTTGTAAGGTGTACTTAAATTTTAGTTGCTAAAATCTTATTGTGTGAAAATGAGATTTACCATTGAACCAAATTGATTTACAGTGTGTAATGCTTAGAGAGTTTTATTTATTTTTTTTTAAGTGTAGCTCTGCATTAGGCAATTTCTTTGAAGCTATTTCAGAGAGGGATTTTCCACACACAGAGATATACATACACAAAACATTTAAACTTGAACAATAACTGCAGTAGTTTTCTAGCACTGCTATACAAAGTACTACAAACAGGCAGCTTAAAACAAGAGAAATTTATTCTCTCATTGTTTTTAAGGCTAAGGTCTGAAATCAAAGTGCTGGCAAGGTCATGTTCCCTCTGAGATTCTGGGTAGAATCTTCAAGGCTCATTCCTAACTTACAGTGGTCGCCATCAGTCTTTGGCTTTTGTTGACCTGCAGTCAAATAACTTCAATTTCGGTTTCCATGTTCATATGGCATTCTCCCTGCGTCCCTCTGTCTTCACGTGTCTACCTCCTACTTCTTGTAAGGACACCCATCATATTGGATTAGGGCCCACTCTGATGACCTCATCTTGATTATATCTATAGAGACTCTATTTCTAAATAAGGTCACATTCACGGGTACTAGGGGTTAAGACTTAAACATGTCTTTTTGTAGATACAGTTCAACCCGTAAAAATATCCTATAAAACAAGCCAGTGTCTCATTGGCTAGGGACCTGGCTGCCAGCCTCAAATTTGCTATTAAATAGCCAACTAACTTAGAGGTAAAATGAAGGAGTTGGAATAGATCTCAGGATATTTTTCAGTTTTAATGTCCTATTATTCTATCATTTTAGTATTCTTCTATTAGCACTTCTTTCTAAGAACATGATGGTTCTCTTTACTCACCTACAAATCATGACACCAAAACCGAAAATTCTGGCTGCAGAAGGAATGGGTGAACCATGGCAATTTCTATGAGCCCAGCAAGCAGAATGTTTCTTTCCTCAGGCCAGGCCCTCACTTCCCCTTGCTTGGACTATTGCAATAGTCTCTCAGCTTCCTTGAGTCTCCTCCTTGAAGGAGCTGCTAGAGTGAGATTTTCGAAAACAAATGTGATCATGTCACACCCTGTATGACACCATTTAACGGCTCCCCAGGAATGCTGCATGGGGAGCCATTCCGAGCTTCGCACCCAAGGCTCTATAAGCAGGAACTGCTGACCCAAACTCATCTGCTCAAGATTTACCCTCAATACATGGCACCTATTCATTTCTCTCCCATCATTTGTCACATTTTCATACTTTAGTGGATGATGTTTCCTCTGTCTTTTCTACCTAGAGAATTGCTATTTATCCTACAAAGTCCAGTTCAAATAGCATCACCTTTGAGAAGCCATTCCTGACTACTCTAGTCAGAAATAACCATCCTCTTTTCTGTATCACCATTTTGTTCATATTTATTTCTAATTTTGCACCTATCATTGAATTATAACATTGGTGTGTGTGTGTGTGTGTGTGTGTGTGTGTCCCCATACTAGATCAGATGTTGCCTAAGGGTTGGGGTGATGTCCCTGGCTTTGAGTCATGGCCTGTACCTTCTTTATTTCCAGGGGTCAAACACATAGTTGGTACTCAGAAACATTTTATTAAATTGAATTAAATAACCAATTCTCGACAGGCAACTGAAACCAGCAGTCATGGTCAAATGGTTTCTTTATATGTGTTGTTGTTGAATTAATGAAACAGGAAGGCGTGCTTTGGCACAGCTGCCTGGCATACCTGGGTGAAGTTCTAGTGCAAACAGCTGTGTTGCTGTAACTTGCTGTAAAACATCCACTTCACACAGTGCCGTGCGCTGTGGGGCCCATGGAAGACAGCCAGGCCCAGGGCTGGCAGTTACCTGAAAACACTTGGGTTAAGTTTCTATTGTCATGGCAGTTAGACAGCCCCTTGTAATTATTGCCTTCAACTGGCAGCCTTGCCTCACAGAACATATTCTGCGAGGGCTGGACTCCCAGAAGAGTAGCTCTGGGTTACCACCTTCAATGTCTCACTGCTGAGAGCTGTCACCAGGTTGCCTGGGAGCTGCCTTGCAGGTAGCCTCAGCCCATGTCACAGGACTGCAAGCTGTAAATCATCAACCACATTAATAGTCATGGCGACCAACTGGGGGACGAGCACCCCAGCAGGGTTAGGGTTACGGGTGCACTCACGTCTACTCTCCTAGTACACTGGCCTCTTCTGAATGCTGCTGCGGAACTCTGGGAAGTGAAAGCCCAAGCTTCTATAAAGAGTTAGGTGAGGCTGGGATAGGAAAAGAAATGGGTAAAGCCCTGGACACTGCTGAGGTTGACGGAGGAGAAAGACACATGCCTCAGGAAGAATGACAGTGAGGCCAGAGTTGCAAGAAGCAGGGGGACAGGTGCTGAGCCTCGACTGAATGAGGATAGTCTTCTTGTTTATTTTCCCTGTTTTATGTAAAGGGTGGATGGAAACACATGATTATCCATCCTCTTTTTTGGTCAATATGAGCATCTAGTCCAATCCTAGTGCTTTCAGGTACCACTAACTGGTCATTGCTAAATGCTACTGCCTGCATTTGTCTTTGTCTTGATTCTGCGATGAGACTGAAGCTCTCTGAGAGCGGGATCCTTATCCCATCCGTCTCTGCTGTACCTAACAGAGTTTCTTACACCTGATCACACAGGAAAACTTCTGAGGTTAGAGAACCTTGAGCATAAATGTTGCAGGTACGATCCCTCATAATCCAGGGAAATGGATCTCTTAAAACGGCAAGTAACAGTGATGATTTTAGAGGAGAATCCTGATTTGGTGGGTAAAAGAGCACATATGGCTTTATCCTATTACTGCTGTTGGCAGTGAAAGTACAATAATTATGCAACCTTTAGAAGCATAATGACCAGACTTTGGGAAACAAAAATAAATCACAGTGGGTAAATGGGTCATTAGAGATATATTACCAGAGAGCTCAGGATTTACTTTATCTTACATGTTCCAACTTGGTAAATGCATGAATTTGTTGAAGATTCTTATTAGAAAGGCCTACTAAGTGTAAGGCACCCTGTTAGGTCTTATGAAGGATGAAGAGAATCAGCATACTTGAGAGCCTGTTTCTAAAAGTTTTCTATAAGGAAATGTTATACTATAGGAAAGAATATCACCTCAACACAGGACTTAAATCATTTTGAAAGGAGTGTCTGTCAGGTGAGCAGCATGGCCCTCTATGTACTAATGGGTCCCCAATGATGTTTCTCAACTAACAAAGTGACAAAGTACAACAAGCTCATGGTACCTACAAATCATTTCCTTCCTGTTGCCAAAGACCAGTGCCATCTGACTGCCTTACTCACACAGCAAATTGTTCTGGCACTCCATTATATTAAGAAGCCTGCCTATCACAAAGACTCCTGAGTCCATCCCATGAAATGTCAAAAATATTGTAAATATCAGTGATGGGCCAACCTCAGAAGTGTTGGAACTTTAGTCTGGGAAAAGTTCCAAGATTTTATGAGCCTATATAAACACTTTTGATCTTGAAAAATTGGTCTGCAAATCTTACAAGAACAGGTTCTTTCCCAAGATTTACAGCATGGTTTTGGTTTGGTGCACCTTATGTGGTAATTTTTGGGGAGATTTTGCTATTTATTCCTCTTTACTTTTATCATTCTGATCAAAACAAAATGCACCAAGATACAGGTGTTTTATAAGAAAAACAAGTTGATTCTCATTTCACAGAAAAGTCATTTTATCTCTGAAAATAGGGTGAGAATGTATTCACAAATCCTTATTTTACTAAAATTAATTCAACATTTCCAATGAATCATATGCATATGCTATATTTAGGAAGAAAATAAATACACGTTGAGTTTCTCATGATGGATATGAACAAGTGTGAACTGAGAGTAAAACTAAAACAATACATTATTAGCACTTTGTATATTACACTTAATTCACACTTATTTGGACATATGTGCATAATGTCTTCTGTAACATGCAAACACAATATGTGTATATAAAGAGTCCATCTGATGTATCACTGAAATCACATTTTCTCAAGCTCCATTTTTATGTAAACCATGGAAATGTGGGTTTTTAAGAAAGATTCTACTACAGTTCAGTTTCAAATCTAGTAAAGTCTAGGGAAGGAGAGGTATGTAGTGCAGAATTTCTCCAGTCGTGTTCTTTGGGATGTAAACATGTATGACGTGAATACTATTCTGTGGTAATAATTTTTGGAACTGTCATCCAAAAACATTTTTTTTACTATAAGACTTCTCAGAACCTTTAAAATGCAAATGTTCAGTTGGATTTTTCAAATGAATTCTCTCCCGAGAGACTAGGTGTTCATGAACCAAATTTGGAGCATATTGGTATAGAGGAAAATGTATTATAACTGAGGTAAAAAGAGTCAGATTCCTGTCCTGATTCTGCCATTTACTTGAAATGTGGTTTTAAGAAGACTGCCAAACTCTAAAACAAGTACATTAGGTTGGATGATCTTCAGTGTTTTTTGTGTTAGCATTTTCTATGAGGTTTCCACCTTGGGCTATATGTTTGTTTGTTTGTTTGTTTATTTATTTATTTATTATTCCCTGGAGACCCAGCAGAGTGCCTTACATTTTGTTGGCCTTTAATAAATGTCAATTAAATTGAACATAGCCTTTTAGGCTTTACGAATCATTAATGGAGCCATTTTTTTTTTTTTATTAGCTATGTTACTTTGAGCAAATCATTTCTTCTTTCTGAACCTGTTTCCCTGCTTAAAAATTTAGGTATTTGACCATTGGATTTCACATCTTTTTTATTATTAGCAATATTTTTCATATTCCTGGTAGCACTTGGATCTTTCTTCAAATGAAATCTTACACAGACGTCTAGTGTGTAAACCAGATCAGAAGTGGAGCTGCTCAGTTGAGTGCACGACCATCCCCACCCGTCCCCATCTCAGCCTACCCTTGACTTTTTTTCTTGCCCCTGTGTTCAGGCATGGTTGTGGAACCCCTAGGTTCTGAGTAATACTGATACAGATAATCTCTGAAGCTTCTTTTAGGTCAAACATCTTAGATTTTGCTGGAAAAATATGCAATTCTTCTTGCTGAGACTAAAAGCTTTGGGGGAAATAAAATGTAATCAAGCCCCTCTCTACCTGGAAAAAAAATGTACCCTTTTCATGAACCACAGTCTGAAACAAATGCCACAAAAATCAAACATTTACAAAAACTACAAATGACAGATCCAATTTTGGCTTTAGTAACATATTTGAAAATAGAAAAGATTTTTATTTCATAGGTATACATGGTAAGAGCCTATAAGAAATCTCTATTTATCCTTGGAATAATCTATATAGCCCAAACTGAAATAATTGTACTTTATCATAGTTTAATAATCTCTCATCTCTATAATTCATATAACTAAGACCAGAAACATACAAATATTTCACATAGATTTATGAAGTCAAAAGTAGAAATTGGGGACGCCTGGGTGGCTCAGTCGGTTAAGCGGCTGCCTTTGGCCCAGGTCATGATCCCAGGGTCCTGGGATCGAGTCCCACATCAGGCTCCTTGCTCAACAGGGAGCCTGCTTCTCCCTCTCTCTCCCTCTGCTTGTGCTCTGTCAAATAAATAAAATCTTAAAAAAAAAAAAAAGTAGAAATTGATTTATTAATTCACAATGCATGCAAGGATAGCTAAAAATGCAGCTTAGCATTTCAATTAATATCTGGTGAAATGCTAGTGAAAAAATATATCTGGGGACAAATAGCTGCTAGAAATCACCAGGAAATATTTCAGTGACATGTTTACAAGAGACCTTAGGGTTTCTACCTGATGCATATATATTTCTTAAAAGGTAAACAAGACTAAGTTCTGTGTCTGAAGAAGACAAGCTCTTGAAGATTCAAGGGTGAGTGTCACTGATATTGCAAAAGTGAGCCACCCAACATGAAGCCAAGAGCCCTTCCCTCTCTCTTCTTTGCACTTAGAAGCTGTGGGAATTGTGGTTGTTTATAGTCTCAGCCTTCCTCCCTCTAGATAGAGCAGAATGGAGGCAGGGCTGGTTGTGTGATTGAAGCAATCATCAAGCCCAGCTTTCTCATCTGCAAATGACACCAAATTTGTTAGGAGCTTGTTGATTTAAAAACAGGCAGGCATAGCGTTTTGCAGACAATGTTACTTGCATGTGAAAATCAGCACCAGCTACATTTGGGGACTGGGCTACAACAATCATTATTACTCGGTCACTGTGTTATCCTGGAAAAATATTTATTCCACAGGTTATGATTCTGAGATCATGTTTAAAGTAAAAGTCTGGACTAAAGGAACAGAGCAAGCACAAAGTATGTAGATACCTCTGAACTGAGCGACAGGCAAAAACAAAGCCAACCTTGGTTTGAGATTAAGGGTGAAAGGCAAATGGTCTAATTCAAAAAGAAAAACAGACCATGCACTTGTAAATTTTAACCCATGTGTTAAAAAAAAAAATCTGGAAATTATTTTTTGTGGTAAAGAGGCAACATGTTAGAGTATGGTGATTTGTTGAGCACAATACGGGGAATTTAGAATACAAGAGGATGAATCCTTAGCTGCCATGTCTTATTCAGTGATGGGACGTTGTTCTCATTTCTGGGTTTCACAACTTGAGAGAAACAGAGAACTTGGAGGGTCTTCAAATGTGATTAAAAGGATAGAAAATAAGTCTTTGGAAGAAAGGATTAAAGAAATGGGCATGAATTTAAAGGAAAATAAAAGAAAAAGCCCTTTGAACATGCACATATTTAAATAATTTTTAAAAATTCACTTCAGTTTCTAGCTCCAGATTATTTTATGGAGAATTTCCTCTCAATAGAAGATCACTAATATGTTATAACATTTCCGTAATCAAAATAAGAGTAACCAAACATAACAAATGCACTAAAGTAAGTTCTAGCAGTACCAACCATGGTTTTATATTTTTTATTTGTGTGGAACATGGAATTGGTAACCTTCTGGTTGATGAGAAAGTATGTTTATACCATGTTGTGAATTTGATGGTTGGATCTGTTTTTCTACATTTATGGTGTATTCACATACTGTATCAGGTTTAACTTTCCTACATGTCCGTATCCATCTACAACAAACCAATAGAAGAAAGGATACAGATATTTAGTTAAAAAAAAAAACCCATAAAAACATACTAGAAGCAACCCAGCTCTAAGGACTGGCTAGATGAAGCAAGCATCTGATAGGACCAAGACTAGTTTTCTGTGGATTTATGCAATACAGCTAAATGGGATGCTCTATAAGGATATAGGTCTTCCACCTATGGATATGTGAATCTTGGTTTTTGGTCCTTGGCCTTAAGTAAGGTGCTTAAAATTTTCTAAACCTCAGAATTATCATCTGTAGAGTAAGGATCACAATATAAACCCATAAAGTTATTCCTGGTAAGTGAGAGAAAACTTTCTGTATGATTATTGTAAGAATTAAATGAGATAATTTATATCAAGTATTTCAACAGTGCCTAACATGCAGTAAGCACATAATAAATGTCAGGGATAATGATGATGATGATGATGATGATGATAAAGAATCTAACACAGTGCCCAGCATATAGTAGAAACTCAAAAGCATTTAAAGGCAGTTAAATCTGAATCTAATAGAACAGATGAAAAAGAAGTGGTGGAATTCTTCAACATAGGTATAGATATATAAGTATTATGGGAAATACATTAGAAATATGTAAAATTTTGAAGGGAACTTTTAGAATAACTTATTCATCAAATTGCCAAATCCAGATGTACTTTGCAAAATGGCAAAAGATAATGATAAAACGAATAAAAGAAAAACTGACATGTAGTACGTATTAAAATTGAATGCTCGTTACTCCAAGATATAGTAACTTCGGATAAACTTATAAATAGGTCCAGGGAGGGCTCAGCAAGTCACAGACTCATGACAGGCCAACACAGAAGCCACCCTCTCCTGCTGGAGGCTGCTATCATGGAGAATAATCATGTCATTGTAGTCTGACCGTTAAACACTGGATGGAGGACTCGGACTCCATTTGCTTTTGCTCATATAGGCTGGCAATTCTTGGTCATGGTTGTGATAGATCACCTTTGGCTATTGGTCCTTGAGGACAGCAGACTGAAATTCCCAGGGCAGGTTTCACAAGAACTCTTGACCTGGCCTGTAGACTATTCAGTGGACACTCTCCAAATACAAAAGGGTGGGCAGCCTGCCTCTCTGTCCAGTTTGATATAAATTCACCCTCTGAATGTAAGTGTATGATGTTGACAGAAAGAGGAATAATGGAAGTATAGGAGCCTTTCTCAAGAAAGAGGAATTCAAGCTTAAACACACAGAACACAGAGGACATGACGCCAGCAATCTCCCCAATCCTGATTTGTGATTCGAGTAGATCCACATTATGCATCAGATCAAACACTTATCTTACTGTAGAAGAAATATAAAAGAAGAAAGGATGGGTCTGTAAATCGCGACCTTCCTGTAGAAATGCTCATCACTTTGATAACATTTGAGAGAAGGCAGGCAGAGGTGACCAAAGCGGTCAGCGGTGCAAAAAGTCGGCGAGGGAATTCGTTCCTCTAACCCCATGCCCAGAACTGGGGACAATTCACACTCAAGAATTGTTTCCCAAGCGCCATAGCTCTCCTTCCAGACAGCTAGGGGAAAGAGAGCAAAAACCATCGCTGGTGGCTGTGGGCTACCAGTCTGTGGCAGACATTCTCCGGCCACACCTCGGTATTAAGCGCCGCCAGTGGGCGGCCCAGGCTATGCTACATTGTGAAGCCCCCCCCCCACCACCAGAATGAAAGAGCCCCACCAGCGTGCCAGGACAAACAGAGATAACTGAAAGCACTCCCGTCAATCGTTTGCATTCCGGTTGGCTTGCAAGTCTTGTCTAGGTCATATTATGACTCCTTTATTAGTGTGTAAGGTCACCAGGAGACAGGCAAGTGCATCCTATATCAGGAAGTGTAGTGAGCCTCAGGAGCGAGATATTCGGCTTTCATAGGCACTGGGGCTGAGACTCGGAAATCCAGGGAAATGAGTTAAGCTCAGTCAGACTCCAGGCGCCGCGCTGCCTCCCAGCAGATAGAATGAAGTAGAATAATAGAAGCTTTCCTGCCATTCTCAACATTAGGTTGAATTCCGGTCAGCCCTTCCAGTGGGGTTTCTGGAGGCTGTTTTCTATTCAGCCCCCATGCTGCAGGCTGTAACTCATGGGAAGGGGCTCTAGGGAAAGGTTGGCCCCAAGCTCAGGCTGGATGGTGCCAGCAGAGCCCTCCTGCAGGAAGACAGATTAAGGGGCATGTGTACCCATTTGGTGGGTGAGTGCAAAATTTAGTGCCCACATTGGGCTCCCAGAGAAATTACTGCCTGGCTGATTTAGATCTGGCAACCACACATAAACATGAATACTCACACTTCCACACGCCCCCTTGCACAGTGACTAACCACATCTGCTTAACTCCAGTGGAGAAGGAAAGAAAGGCTGCAGTGGTCATCTCCTCCACCCACTGGAGAGCCCATGTCCTTGTAAGATAAGCTCTCAGCTGGTCTGGTTTGAACGAGGCTTATTCTTTTCATAATATGATTCCTATTCAAAGTCCTAAAAATTCAAATGACCTCACTGCAATATGAATCAGTAGCCTGAACACTTCCTTCACAGTATGACAGTAAAACACAGTTGTTAAGGGAGGTGGAAAAGCTGGCAAAAGTCAGCTCAAAAAGAAGAAGCTTTCTATTTCCATGAACTGATAACAGTAAATACTGCAAGGGCGAAGTTGCCAGTAATGGACTACCACCTTCTCACTTCTAAGAATCCCACGTTCACATTAAGAGTTTGTAAAAGCACCAGTAAAATCTTCAACTTGCAGAGGGTTGAGCTGTGATGCACTGTGATATCTGGAGTACTAGAGTTTATGTAAATGTTCATGCCTTCAGTGGTGTTTGATGATGCAAAAGAAAAGGATTTTAAGATTAGGAGACTTTTTTTTTTTGAGAGAGAGAGAGTGCGCGAGTGCAGGTACAGGAGAGACAGAGGAAGAGAGAACCTTAAGCAGCCTCCACACCTAGGGTGGAGCCTGATGCCGGATTCCATCTCACAACCCTGAGATCACTACCTGAGCTGGAATCAGGAGTCAGACGCCTAACCGAATGAGCCACCCAGCTGTCCCTTAGGAGACCATTTTTAAGAGAAAGCAAGAAACATTTGTGACTGAGCAGGCAGCCCTTTACCTCTCATCTGCTTTGTCCCAATGTGCATACCCATGAAGCTGGTTCATGAGGACACAGTGGAGAAGGACTCTGAGCTGTTAGCCTTCAGTAGGCAGGGAATGCATGAGTAGCTCTGGCCAGGATAGGCTTGCTTTCTTGCAGAGAAAGCCTCAGGGCCTAGCAGAGCTCCCAATACAATGTAGGTGGTCAATAAATGTATTTGAGCGACTGGTGAATGGAGAAGCCAGCTAAGGCCATGACCACATGTCACTACATATTTAAAAGAAAGAACAAACACAGAAATAAAATGGGCAAGTTAGTGTACGGAGACCTATGGATAGTTGACATTTTAAAGATTACGTGATTCTTTTTAAACGGGGGGCAGAGGGAGAGCCAGAGAGAATCTTAAGCAGGCTCCACACCCGGCATGGAGCCTGACTCAGGGCTCGATCTCATAACCCTGAGATCGTGACCCTGAGATCACAACCTGAGCTGAAATCAAGAGCCGGTCATTTAACTGACTGAGCCACCCAGGCGCCCCTAAAGATTACATGATTTTAAAGACCACTTCCAATGCTAAAATCCTGCACCATTTTTTGAAATAATAAACTGAGTTTTCTTATCATGAGAGATATTTAAGCTCTACTATCTAAGATAGTCTGTGGGGAAAAAAAAAACATATTCTGTGGTTGTCTTTGAAAGACTTAGAGAAGCACCAAGCCTTGAGATGATGGTAGAAAATTTTCTGTTGGTAGAATTTGGAAGAGCATGAGCAATGGAGCATGTCGTTTTCCTGATAGAGCAGGGCTTTACTGAGTTAAGAGCTTGTTTTGAAGTAATCACAAAGGGACTGCATGTATGGTGAAAAAGCTTTGTCTTGGGGCCCGTTTATGTCTGTGTGTGCTACGGGCACAGGAGTGTTGTGGCGTCATGTGTGTGAGCGCTAGATGAAAGAAGTTTCAGAACACTGTTCCCAGTGCCTAGGGACATCCACTGCGTGCACAGACCCCAAGCCAGGGGACAGCACAAGTGTGTGGCCTTGCCTTCCGAGCAGCCAGGCCCTGCTGAGCACACACAGCCCCCAGCAACCTGCCACCCAGGGCCTTACACTTTATCACACTCCAAAATCGTGACACATTTCTGATTATTTGAAACTATGTCAGGTAAATAAAATATAACCTCTTGATTATGACCAGTACTGTAGAGGGAGCAGATGGGCAGGCTGGTGGGGCAGGGAGGGAGGGAGGGAAACTTCATAATGACCTAAAAACCCAAAAGGCATTCTGGACATCAAACATCAATTGCAAAGTACCACTTTGATGAGTTAAGAGTAAATGAATCAGAACCAGATGGATTAAATTCCCCTTGAAATATACACAGGATTAAAAATTAAGAGAAGTAGTGCTAGACACAATGGGTTGTTTCAAATGCTAGTCAGAGCATTGGCAACGCATAAACAAAATTCACTGGAGACATTTGACAGTTCAGTGAGTGTGCACCCACCTCTAGATTCTGAATTCTAATTTGGCAACATGAATAGCGGGAGAGAGGTTTGTGTGTATGAATATAAAAACGGTTACCGGCATCCCGAGAGCGGGCCAAAGAAAAAAATTCTTTCAACATTTTATTTGCTTGCTTAGGTAAATAAGATAACATGAAATGCCATAGAACATGTTTATTAAGTTACAAGCGGGTAGAAATGAACAGTTGCATATGCGTGCATACAGGCTGGCCCAGGCACTTAATTAAAGACACTTGATCATGTTTGACAGATCTTAATAGGTACTTAAAATGCACACACACACGCAAAGGCATCCACATGTCCGTGTGATGCATCCTGACCCTGACGTGTTGATCAGCCCTTCAGAGAGTTGCTTTTCTTAGTGATTACTCACTGACACATGACCCTCCACACAGGCTGCTTGTCCCGCTGGTGACAGCAAACAGGGCTGAGCTGCAGGCCCTTCTCAAGCAGAGGCCCAGCATCTCAGTGCCCCCTGGATTCCACGCACAGGCTGCCAAATAAACAAACAAGGGGTTCCAGTTTTATGCCTAGTAGCCTCGGTGGTGTTCCTGCAACAGGGTTCTCTCTGTTTATTTACTCACAGTTCCTCAGAGCTCCCTTGGGAATGTTTGAGGCAAAGGTTTTGGATTCCCAGACAGTCTGTGAAAGAGGTAGTGATTCTTGTCTTATTAGCCCAATGCAGAAAATATCAGTTTAGGTATGCATATGACACCAAGAGCACAGGCAACAAAAGAAAAAATAGATAAATTGGACTGCATCAAAGTGGAAACCTCTGAGGATCAAAGCGCACAATCCACAGAGTGAAAAGACACCCACATATTGGGAGAAACTATGTGCAAATCATAGGTCTGATAAGGAGTTAAGATCTAGAATATGTAAAGATCTCCTATAAGTAAACAACAATAACAACAACAAAAAACCCCAGTCTGATTAAAAATGGACAGAGGACTTGAATAGACATTTCTCCAAAGAAGACATCCAGATGGCCAACAAGCACATGAAAAGATGCTCAACATCACTCATCATTAGGGAAATGCAAATCAAAACCACAATGAAATACCATCTTGTGCCATTAGGATGGCTACAATCAACAAAAATAACAAGTGTTGGTGAGGCTTACTGAGCCCTTCCTGTGTCCCAGGGGCTATGCTAGGAATTTTATAAATAACATGCCATGAGATACAGTAACACAGCCGAGAGACCTCATTCCTCCCTTTTACAGTTGAGGAAGCTGAAAGCTGCAGAGCTTAAGTGACACAGCTAGTAAGTTTTGGAATCAGTGGGCCAGTGATCTGATTCTAAGAATAAACTCTCAACCTATATGCTCTACTGTTTCTAAAGTATGTTCTACGATCATTGACAGGACTTAAAATGGGCTCAGAAAGCAGATCATCGGTTATCCAAGTCTCTATAACCAAAACTGTAATTATCCTAAGTAAGCAAAAAGTTTTCAAAGGAAATAAAAGGACGTTGTATACATTTGAAGTAGAGGAAGGACAGAATTGGAAGGGACCTTAGAAGTCACCGAATTTACTTTTCATTGCAAGACTCAGACGAATGTTTGCTGAGCCTCTGCATGAAGACGCTCAGTGTGGCAGCGCTCACTGCTGTGTGTGGGAGCTGACGCTACCATCAGGCAGCGGGGACTGTTGGGAAGCTCTTGTTCCTTCTCAAGGCTACGTTCCAGTGCCTTCCTTCCACTTTTTTTCTGGCTCTGCTAGAACCACACAGAATAATATAACCTCTGCGCCACAAGGTGACCCCCACTTATCATGTACACTGGTCTCCGCATCGGACTCAAATGCAAATTAGCCCTGGTTGCATTGGAGGCAGCGTGGTCCAGAGGAAAGAATGTGGATTTTACAGTCAGAATGTCTGTTCAAATTCTGGCTCAATCACTCATTACTTATGAGATCCTAGGCAAGGTCAGTTTCCACATCTTCATAAAGAGTTTATAGGACAGAGGCGCCTGGGTGGCTCAGTCGTTAAGCGTCTGCCCTTGGCTCAGGTCATGATACCAGAGACCTGGGATCGAGCCCCGCACTGGGCTCCCTGCTCAGTGGGAAGCCTGCTTCTCCCTCTCCCACTCCCCCTGCTTGTGTTCCCTCTCTTGCTGTGTCTCTCTTTGTCAAATAAATAAATAAAATCTTAAAAAAAAAGATTTTATAGGACAGCTCTGGTGGTCAGGATGTGATGATAGATATCGAACCCTAGCAGGTAGTAAGCACGCAATAAAAATTAGCAATGATTCCAAGTTCATCTGTTCTCTAGTAAAGGGGCCAAGCGTTTTGCTAACCTGGGTTATTCTCAGACTACTGGTTGCACTAGAGCCTTCTCTAATCCATAGTACATGGGCAAGTGACCTGTTGTGTGGTTAAGTGGTATAAAAATAGCAACTTTTAAAGAGAGATGTTAGTAGTTTGCTATTGTTGGTGTGGTGGGGTGTTGGGTGTGTGTGTGTGTGTGTGTGGTTTCTCCAGCTATATCTAATTTATTTTGGCTACCCAGGCTATACACATCGATACTGGTTAAGTGTCCAAATAAATTGGGATCCTGGGATACTAGGGTCTGAGGTCAGGTTCAAGGTCAGGTTCTTGAACTCCCTGATAATCTGAAATCTCTCCTTAGAGAATTTCACAGAATGTCTGCCCTTTGTATAGTTCTACTTAGGTTAGGAGAGTCGGAGTGGTAATGGGGTCAAAGGCCAGTTTTACAGAGCACGCCTTTCTTCAGACAAAAGTCTTCCCTTCCCTGTGGCTCAGTGTGGATTCCCCAGTCCACTTCAAGTCAAGAATGCTATTGGGGTGGAAACAGCTAACTGTCCTTACAAACTGTGCTCTTGTCTTCTTCCTTAGTAACAGAGCTATAACTCACAATGTGAGTACTCTGTCAGGACTGCATTCCTCAGCATCCTCTATAGCAAAGGTTGGGTATGTATCTTGCTTCTTGCCAATGAAATATGGACAGAAAGGAAGTGTACGATTTCTGCTTCACTTGCTTAAGAGGAGCTCCCTGAGCTTGATCTTCTACTTTTCCCCCCCTTTCTCCAGGAATTGTGACCTTGAATACCTCATTTGCAAGATGGCAGAGCTTCCATCAGCCTGGGTTCCTGAGTGACCACAAGGATCAGAGTTGCCTGCTGGCATGAAATTCTGACCTTGGAGTTGTTACATAAGAAAGGAATAAATTTATTTGCTCTTTGAGCCACATGATTGTTAGGTCTCTTCTTCTTTTTTTTAAATTTTATTCTTTTATTTGATATAGTTGACATAGAATGTTACATTAGTTTCCAGTGTACAACATAGTGATTCAACATCTCTATACCTTGTGCTGTGCTCATGTTAGTTCTCTTCTTAAAGCCACTTACTGATCCACCTGTTTTATCTAATAACTTACTGATTTCTGGAGCCCAAACAGTCATTAGTTTCTTCTTTATTCAACAAGAATTCATTATTTTATGGGAGCCACTGTTCCAAAGAGAAGAACAGAGAAAAATATTAACTCTGTGGGTCCTTTGTCCTTGGAATAAGACAAGTGGGGACCATCAGAATTTTCAATGAGTTCCTTCCCTGGGCAGTACCAACCCACACCAAATTTCCAGATCGGGTTAGGATTAAACTAGCATGCTAAAGGGGCAGAGCGGCTAGTTATTTTCTTTGTTCCATCCTTCTCGTAGCCCCACAAAAATTACCTATCCCATAGAGTTGCTTGCTTGAGTTTCCAGACATTTCCTGTATATTTTACCATGAGAAACTGTGTTTCATCCAACCATGAAGCCTTCTTTCTCCTACTACTTCAAGCATAAGCTTGGACTATTTTGGAATGGAAACTGTCAGTTTGGGGGGAAAGCCCTATTTCTCTGATCCGTGCTCTGGATCTGGCAGCTTCTGTAGGCTTTCCCAAAGAGCCACAACTGTGAGCCTCAGCTCGTTGTCTTATCTCTACTATGCTCTGTGCACAGGATATCCTGTGTGAGGCTGGCAGGGGGACCGGGGGGATAAAGAAATCACATTCATCAGAACAAGCTGGTCAATTTCCCTAAGTAAGGAGTTTGTCTAACATCCAGTGGTTTCCTCCAAAAAAGATAGTGTACTTTCTTAACTTACTGATGAGATTAGTGCATAGAATCACTGTCTGCAGATCCTCGGCTGCTTTTCAGCTTTCATCTTCTTAATGACTACTTTTTAGCTCTTCTAGATATGTACAAAGTGCAAATCTCAATGTTTACAATCTGTAAAGTCATGGGATAGCATATAAGATTATTGTAATATATTGTAATCATTGTTAAATGATAGAAATCTATTAAACTCAATGTATCTTAAACTAAACTTCTGATCTGTGCAGTCTGACCTCTGCTACCCACTGCTACCTCATCTCAGGTGATGGTAACTCCATCTTCACAGTTGCTCAGGTTAACAGACCCTGTCATCCTTGACTCCGTTTATGCTCATCTCACAACCAATGCATCAGAAATCTTGCCGGCTCTACTTTCAGAATCTTTCCAGAATCTGAATCCTTTGTACCACCTCCACTCTTACCACTCTGGTTGAGCTGCCAGCATCTCTTGCTTGGATTAAGTGGCCTCCTAACTCCTCTTGCTCCTTCCTCCACCCACCCTCCCACACACACATATACACACACACACACGCAAGTGCACACACATGCACAGTCTATTCTCAACAGGGCAGCCAGAGAGATCTGTTGAAAATGGAAGTTAGGTCAGTACACACATCTATTCAAAACCTTTTAGAAGACTCTCCACTTTGCTTTGAAGAAAATTCCAAGTCCACCCAAGGGCCAATAAAGCCTTTGTTATCTTTCTGACCTCATTGCCTACTCCTCTCCCCCTCTTAGTCAGATCCCAGCCTAGTGGCTTCCTTGTTGCTTCTGGATCACATTAGGCATGCTATTGTCATAGGGCATTTGCTGTAGCTCAGTCTTAATGCTCTGTCCTCGATGTCTGCTTGGAAACTCTCTCCCCTTCCTTAGGACTTGGCTCAGGCATCTCCTCCTTCATGAGATCCACTCTGATGACCCTATTTGTACTACCACTTGCTTCTCCACCCACTAACCCTATTTAACTGTTTGATATCACTTACTGCCTTCTAACATATGAGGTAATTTACTTACTGTGCTTATTGTCCCTCCCACTCACCACCTACAATTATATTTGTTTACTGGAAGAATGAATGAATGAAACATACATGTGATGAGGTGGATTCTTGCATGACTCTGAAGTGAACTGAGGTCATCAACTTCTCCAGAGACTGAGGCCGTGGAAGTTATTTTCTTTCCTAAATAGCAAGGATGAAGTAGCAGGAAAGTGTTGGACCCTGAGGACAAGACTTTTCTGAAAGTGAACCAAAAAGTATAGAAAGGAATCTTGAGATGACAGCCCTGGTAAACTCTCCCATGTAACATTTTGGGATGGTTGACCCAGGAGGTAGAGAACACTGTTTTTGGAGTTAGGACTTAGCCATATTGTTAATGAGAATCTCAGTGACTGAGAAAAGCCGGGTGGATCGAATTTCCTGCCTCCTGCACAAATATTTCCTGGTCTGGTTTCAGGTGTCCCTTTCCTGAGGTGGGTTTGCCATTGAGGGATTAAAGTGCCTCGTGATTCAGAGCCTGGACAGTCACGGTGGTGCTGACGCACGTGCTGTATCTTGGATCTCTATTCTGTTCCTCAATCACGTTCATCTTTGGGCTGAAACAGCAAACTTGGTCAGTGGAACCAAATACCTGAACCTGAGCAGCCCGGGGTGTTTGCTGTGGGTCCACTTCCCTGATCCCCAGCCTGCCCCGCCGCTGGTGGCATTAAAGTGGGGGTGAAGGGCAGCGAACATAGAACAGCGATGGCTGGGAGAAGGTGAATAAATGGGAAGAACAGATGGGTTGCAACCAACTGAGAAGAAAAGAGGCTGAACACAGTGTCGGTAGTTTGCTGTGTGCCCTTATTCTCTGGCATATTTGTGCATTATGTGCCCTGGTGACCCGAGGAACACACTAATTACTTTTCTCCATGAAATATGGAAAAAGCTCCTTCGTCATTCAAATTTGAAATCATTGCCAATAGGGGAGGAATATACTGTGCCAAAATTTGCAAGCACGAGTTCCTTTAAAAAGTGAAGATTAAAAGGCTCTCTAATGACCCTCTGACCACTAACACACCTTCTAAGACATTCCACATTAGACTTCCAACCTAAAGGAGATGTACTGTTTCACATGTCCAAACCCAGGCACTCCACACCACCTCTCTCAAGCTGGTTTCAGTCACCAGGAAATTTATGAACAGCAAATTAGCTTTGCTCAGCTGTGTTCTGAATATACACACTACAGGAGTACTAGTAATTGTGAGGGAGCAATGCATTGACAGAAGGTTAAAAAACCAAACCCAACCCTTTTTCTCCAAAAAAGGAAGAATCTGTATGAAAGAGACTTTTCAGATCTTGGGAGTGTCCAGTGTAGTTCCCAGCAGCCTGTTGAAAGGCCCTGTGTTGTCTAAACAGCCTCCTGTAGGGCAATTGCCAGAGCAGGCCATATAAAAGGAACAGTGGAAAGGTGCAAAAGTCATTAACAGGGAGAAATAGGAAGCAATCAGCAACACTTTAAACAAATTATTGCCATGAAATTACACTCTCAGCTTGAGATAAGTGTCCTGGATCTGTTAAAGCTATATACACCTCACTGGCTTAAATGAGATGAGGAAAGGTTTCCTCTCTGGTTATTTATGAAGTGTGAGCCCACGAAGGACTGCGATGCCTGAGTCAGGGGGGCTGGCTGCCTGCTTCTTCCCAGGCTTCCTGTAGAGACCTATTACCTGTCCTGGAGCTGGGGCAGAGAGGCTTCTCAGATACGCGCCTGGACAAGATGTTACCTTTTCGGATGAAATGGAAACCTATCGGGCCGACTGTATTTTATTCAGAAGTCGTTTTGAGGAGAAAAGCCCAGGACTTCTCCGGGTATGAGCACGGGAGCGGGAATGTGGGCGTTCGCTGCCGGAACTCGCTTGGCACCTGAGCCCTCCCTCCCACGCCACCCAGCCTCGGCCCGCAGTAAAGGGCTGCTTTCCCCCTTTCCAAGAGTCTTGTCCCTCCCCAGATCCATTCCTCTGCGTAGGAGGATTCCTGCGTCTTGGCCTTATTTTAGGTCCCAGAATCTTCTCTGGCCTCCCCTTTTGGACTGGGCTTTTCAAAATGCCCTCAGTTCGCAGTGACTCAGAGTCGGGTTGCTGTTTGCTTCTTCACCCACCACCCTGTAAAGCTCCGGATGAAGAGCTGCTGGCTGATCCGGGACCTCCGGCCCCTGCCACCCCATCAACAGCAGCCTGGACCGTGAGGTTAGAGCACCTCTCCCCTCCAGAAAACCTCACTCTGTATTGCAGTTGTCTGTTTTTGAACCTCTTAGCTGCCCGTCTGTGCTTGGACCCAATGGACTATATTTGGGGCGCTCCTCATGGGTCCAAGCTGGTATCTGGGGGCCCTAGATGCTGGGACATGCAAAGGTGAGTTTTTCTGGTAGACACCTCAGTTTTTCCCCCCAGTGCCCCAGGCATGTGCCCAACACTCTCCCGTTATATTTGTTTCCTGGATGCATCATTGCAGCTCTCAACAGCCAGCCCAGAGGGAGTGCTAATTCTCAGTTACAGTTTCTTTTTTTGCATTCTCGTTTTAATCACAGGGAAATCTGAGAGAAAATGAAGTTTTGATTTCTTTTTTTTTGTAAAGAAGATTCTAAGTTGAAAATTAGATGCTTGCTTCTGCTGAAAGGTGAGAAGGGGGTTGTAGCATACCCAGTGCACAATGAATTCAGACACATGGAATAAAGAAGACTTTTTAAAGGTACCATGAATGAAGTTAATGAATCTTGATGTCACTGTAATAGGGATTCTTCTTAACCTATACTCACAAAACTCTTAGAATTATAACATATTAGCATTGAAAAAGAGAATGTAGAAAATATCACATCTAATATGAAAACAAAGACAATAGTACCATCTCTACACACTTGGACTGTTACCATCCAGGCTCTTAAACCTTCTAGAGACAAGGCACTTTCAAACTTACAAAGAAGCCCATTCCAGGTCAAACAGCCCCAACATTGTTAGATTCATTCATTCTCTCTCATATTTGAATGCCTCCCCATAATATCCTTCTACTGCATTGTTTTTTGCCTTCTAAAGATTTGTGAAAATTAATGCAGTCCTAGAGTCGAAAGAAACATAGACAAAACCCTATCACATATTATAATTCTTCAGATTTTTTTTCTCTCCAAATGAAGCCTTTCTACTTCTTTCAACTCTTCATTATGTGACATGGTTTCAGATTGTTCCACATTTTGGTCTCCACCTTTGGGTTCAATTCCTATTAAAATTTTCTTCCCAGGTGTGATAATGGTGACAGCCACAGAGTTCGATCGTTAAGAAGACCCACAGGACCCAGATATCAATACAGTATAGCAACAACATTAAAATAAAGATACCAATCACAGCCCAAGTTTGCCTCACACTAAAGAGTCTGGACAATCTGGGCCAGGCTCTAATTATCTTCCTTCTGTGAAGGCCATTCTAGACCTGCTTTCTTTTTGGAGCTGAAACCAGCAATGTGTGTGCAGAACACCTTGGAACTAGGGAGCTCAGAATGGATTCTTGACTGGGTATCTTCTACCTTGCTGGTCACATAGGCATGTTTCTTGCTGTGTAACCAGATACAAGGGCAAAGCATACTAGGCTCTCATCAAGACCAGGTACATATCATCAATCTCAGTGTTATCAATAAACAATGTTGACAAGCTGGTAAAACCACTCTGAAATTTTCCTTGGACTCCTGTTTACAAAGCAATGCTATTATTCAGCGCATTTCATGGTCTTGACCAGGGGTCAGTGCTGTGTGGATACGTCTCTTACTTCAGCAAAATAGCTTAGGCCAACTCCAGGCCTACTGGAATAACCCCTCACAATAAACCAAGACTGAACATCCACTTCAAAAGTGGTCTGACTGACTCAGGCTATGGTAGGATCATATCTGTCATATTCTGGATGCTATCATCCATGTCTTATTTTAAAATAATCTCCATAATTTTCCCTCTGGGCAGGAATCCCTGATGCCTCCTTCTGTAGGTTCAGACTAAACATGAGCCAATATTATGAAGGAAGAAAGTTCAACCAAAACTTTATTTCCGTAGCTAGTAAAACCTGAAATACATCTTGTCTAGCAATCCAGAGAAATTGGGGTGACTTCCAAGGAGGCTCCTGTCTATTTGTTTCTGCCTTATTTCTGGCCCCATGTCAACCTTACCTTATATTCCATTCTGGCTATCTGATTCTTTGCTTATACTGGAGTTCTTCCTTTAGCCCCTAGTTGACATGGCTGGGTCCTAGTGTCCCACAACATTCTTGCCAGCCCCATCCATAGTTTGGGATCCTGCTGAGAATAAACTTTTCTCCTAAATTGTGACTCTAATCTCTACTTGACAGGAAATTGCCCTCTTCTAAGCCCCCAGGGACAGAGCTCCTTGGACACATCCATAACTATAAAGCTAGGTGTTAAGAGTAGTTTAATTAAAAAAAAATGTGGAGCTTTTAAGGTAAGTGTATTAGGGTTCTCCAGAACCAATTTTTATGTATGTATATATATGACATATATGTGATATATATATATAATATTTGTGATATATAAATATTTTATACATACACAGACAGAAAGAGAGAGAGAGATTGATTTTAAGGAATTGGCACATGCACCTGTATGGGCTGGCAAATCTGCAGGGTAGGCTGGTAAGCTGGGGACCTGCAAAACGGTTAATGTTGCAGCTCAAGTTTGAAGACTGTCTGAAGGCAGAATTTTCTCCTCCTTGGAGGAGGTCGGCCTTTTTCCTCTTTAGGCCTTCAACTGATTGGATGAGGGTCACTCACATTTTGGAGGGTAGTCTGCTTTACTCAAGTCTATTGGCTTAATGTTACTCCATCCGAAAAATACCTTGACAGGGACATCTAGACTGGTGTTTGATTGATCATGAGGGCACCGTGGCCTAGCCAAGTTGACACATAAAATTAACTATCATAGTGGAGAAAACTATGATTTGAGGGAAAAACAAGGAAATCCTCAGACACAATATAGTGTATGAAGGTTGGGAGTTTAGGAAAGGAAGGCATTATTGGTGTGGGGAGTAGCATGAACTAAGACACATATCTGAGAAAACAAGAGGCTCTCATGATACTAAGTGCACTTAAAAAATCAACTAAGGGGCGCCTGAGTGGCTCAGTTGGTTAAGCGACTGCCTTCAGCTCAGGTCATGATCCTGGAGTCCTGGGATCGAGTCCCGCATCGGGCTCCCTGCTCAGCAGGAAGTCTGCTTCTCCCTCTGACGCTCCCCCATCTCATGCTCTCTCTGTCTCTATCTCATTCTCTCTCTCAAATAAATAAATAAAATCTTTAAAAAAAAAAATCAACTAAGACTGCAGAGAGACATTATTCATAATGCATGGACTGAGCCAATCCCACACAGACAAGTTTCAAAAACCATTGCATTCAGATAGTAATTAGAAGCTGATTAATTTTACTGAATTCTACCATTCTCCCCCTTCCCTACCTTTAACTGGTTAATGTGTAGACATCATCCTACTCTTATCCCTAGAAACAAGACTGATCAGCCACAAACTCTTGATTTTTATGGGAACTAACTGCAAAATCTCTGTGTGAAAAAGAGGGCTGAATTATAAGATGGAAGCCTTAGGTGTCCTTCCCAGTTTGCTGTGTAACTGTGCCTTATAAAAAAATGTAAATACCTGTTTTCCTGATTTTTTAAAAGATTTTATTTATTTGTCAGAGAGAGAGAGTGCACAAGCAGGGAGAGAGACAGGCAGAGGGAGAAGCAGGCTCCCCGCTGAGCAAGGAGCCTGATGTGGGACTTGATCCCAGCACCCTGGGATCATGACCTGTGCCGAAGGCAGGCGCTTAACACACTGAGCCACCCAGGCATCCCTTTCCTGATCTTTTATAACAATTCTCTTTCAAAGGCAGGCAACTCCTAATTTTATCATATGTGAATTTATGGGGTGAAAATTTTACTTACTTTTTATAGGCAGGTGAACTACTCATTTGTATTCCTTTTTTTCTTCAAAGTTGTGCTTGTTTTTATTTTCAATGTTATTAAATAGTTGTTTTTACTATTCTTGATTATATATTTATAGCATTTTTAATTATTAGAGAGCATTAAAAATTTAGTAATAGCAATAATGCTTTGATATTTATGGCAACAATGTTCTGCAATACTTTTTTGGGTAGTGACTGAAAGAGGTAAGCTAGATGCTTTTTATCACATTTCAACCATATTTTTTTTTTGAGAACTCTCATGTTCTAGCCTTTAGGGGAGAACCTGGGAAAGAAATGGAAATGAAAAATAGACTTAGCTTTAAGGAGTCTGGCATGTGAAAGGTACTACAAGAGAAATAGGATCCCAGAACCTGAGGGCACAGGGCAGGGGTGGTATGTTCTATTGGTCTCCGGTTGGCTGGCCGCAGGAGAGGTCAAGGGCAACTTTACAGAAGATGTGATGCTAGGCTGGGTGTTGGAGGATGAATGTGATTTCATTAGGAAAAGAATGGGATGATCTTCTAGGCAGAGGAGCCAGCATGAGCAATGTCAGGTGGGTGTGAGATACCTGGTGTAATTGGGGAAGGCCAGAAAATTCCTTACAGGGGAGGCCAGCAAGACCAGAATGGCTGGGAGCATATGTGGAGGTGGAAGGCAAGGAAGTGAGACTAGAAAGGTAGATGAGCCAGTAGAGTCTGATTGCTGATCATTTCAATACTATTTTAATCTATTTTTTGCATGTTTATTTATTTAATCCTTTTTACAAAAGTAATGCATGCTAACTATAAAAATCAACATTTCCTTTAATCTCAATTGTTTTGTAAAATAAAGGTGACCAAAGACCCAAAAGTTGAAATTCACAGTTCTCTCTCCTTAGGTCAATGCAGCCCCTGATTTTAGCTGGTTTAACCCAGAAATATGCATATTTTGTACCTGCCATAGAAATCCTTACACCTTTTCTAACTGAAGTGGTAGAGACAACAGATGAATGCTGGGCAGTGTTTGGTAGAAAGGGATTGCCAAATGTTTGGATATTTAAAGCTCAGTACATACAAATAAGTTCTTATCAGAGCCATTGCACTACCTTAATAGCTAATAAAAACAGTTAAATAGCAGTTTAAAACTGTTTCGGTACAACATAAATATAAATACTCTCTAGTACTGCAATAACAAATCCTATGCAATTGGAAATATTCTTTTGAAATTATTTAAATATGAATACAGTTTTGAATTATTTTTAACATTTTAAACCATCTTACTGAAATAAAGTAATTACATTGGAAGTATCCCTAGGAATTCCTCCTGCTATTATTTGGTTACATTCACATTAATGGAGTAAGAATCCATTTAAAACTACAGAGAACAGATTCTACATCATATATCACTTAAATAATCTAAAAAAAAAATCTCAAAAGATACCAACTTTTGTTTCACTTTGCCCAACTATGCTATGCTATAGTTTAAATCCCTTACCTCTTTTTATCAAATCTTTTTTTTTTCTCTTAAATCAAATCTTAATAGAGACTGAGTCTATTGGGCTGGATCCTCTGTAACAAGATTACCATATCTGTTTGTTATTACTATCCTTCTTCCCTCATGTGAAATAACACTCAATTCACACTGGCTAATGCTGAACTGTAATGTTCGCTTCTAACCATCTCCATTTGAAGAGTGCCACATGCACAAGTATCCTTTCCACAGGTGAAGAAACTAAACCATCACAGCAAGTCAAATAACATAAGCCAATCTTGCAAAGCTCTTTGAAGAACAAAAATTTATGTCTTTAGTCTCTAAGCAGAGTGACCCCCACATTAGCAACTCCTAAGAATCATAGACTATGGAATAATAAGCAAATCCACCTGACGACTGCTTTCTCCATGAAGGAAGTTATAGAAGGAATGTGTAGAAGTTATAGAAGGAGCAATGGTTGAAGTAGACTACAGAATTCTGCTAGTGGTAGTGTGTTTTAAAACTACTGCAGGGCCAAATTGCTACAGAATTTGTTTCCACAATGTTATTCGTGGAGAATCTTCTATTTGTGTGGTCATATTTCGGGGTAATCAAGCAGCACCCTTGAACCATTATACGGTGTATTCATTTTTTTTAACATGGAAGGATCTTAACTATGAAGATTTCAAAATCAATTTTTAAGAGTCCCATTATGTTATTTTCTTAGACTCTAGGCAACAGAAACGGAAAACATTGAAATAGAAAAAAAAATTCACAGGAATAACCCATATCCTGTAGCATATTTAAATAATTCAAGAAAAAGTCTTGATGCTCTCTCTCTCTCCCTTTTATATCAACACCCCATTCTCATTTTCATTTGCTTTTCAGGATTATGATATATTGTTATATTTTGAAAAGTATAATTACCCTAGATTTGTACCCAGAGCTCCTAAAAGAGATTTTGAAAGCACCCACATGGTAATGGAGAGTGAGGTAAGAGGACAAGGGGGTGGGTCCTGTGTGAGAAATGGAGGCAGGAGGTCCTGAGCATTGTTCTCACCCCCAAAGTATCAGGTCTCTCTCAAATGTGCTCTAACCTTGTTGGGTGTCATATGTAGTGTGGTTTGCAGAGGAAAAGCCAATGAAGCCCCCCAGATAATCCACCTCTATCCATTAAAGCCTTTCTCTATAGAAGGTTCTCCTTACTTAAGTGAGATCTGAATCAAAGGAGCAGAATCTGAAGGCTTCTTGGTCTAATTCTTGCTCTTCTAACAAGCCATGTGATTGCCCAGCTCATTCCATCAGGCTGTGTTTCTGATTCCTCTTCTTACATATGACTCTGCAATGTCAAGCATGAGATCTTCTCCTGTAGCACTTACATAGTTCTAGCAGCCAAGGTCAGAGTGCTTAGAAACTGAGGGGTTTCATGTGCCTAGAAATGTAGAACAATCCTCATGCTCTTGTTTCTGTGATAACAAGAGAGACAAGATGGCAGGTTCAGCCTTCCTGTCCATTGTGTGTTTGTGTGTGTGTGTGTGTGTGTGTGTGTGTGTGTGTGTGTTGGGGGGAGGGTTCGTGGGGGAATGAGATGGTGGGTGGAGTGAAGGCAAGGAATGGGTAGAAGAAGGAGACTTAGGGAGGAGGAGAAGGCGCTGGGAAGTAAGCCCAGGGCTGGTATCTGGGGAAAGGAGAACCAATACCTCTTTTGTTGTCAGGAAAGCCCTGGGCACAAAGGGTGAGTTTGAGTTTCACTTCAGGTCAGTTCAGGGCATTGTAAAAAGGCAGTTCTCAGACAGCGAGCTTAACTGACTGACTCTGAGGTAATTAAATCACTACATTAGGCTGCTGACCATGAAAGCAGAAAAATACAAGCACACAAAAAAGAAGAAAAAAAAGCCCTTACATTTGTTTCTAATTATATAATTAAAATGTTTACTGTTCCATGTAATAATTACATGGCTCATATTTGATCATGATGGAGTTTCTCTAATTAGTTAAAAGTTTTACCCATTCTTCTTGTGGGACAAAATTTGGTTTTATTTAGTCATTTTTCATTCAGGCATGTAAGGCTTCCATGCCATCTGACTTTGTTTTATTCTGGCTGGGGTCTTGGCCACTTCTGTGGTAATTTTCAGTTTTATTTCCTCTCTTCAGGGATGTCTATAATTATGGACCACCAGTTACCTGAGGAAAGGATTGTTTCTTAGTCCTCCATTTGCTTTCCTAGTGTAAATTTTGTTTCTCAGACTCCATGAGGCACAGTAGGTGTCAAACCAGAAGAGTTATTCTGCAGTGCTGAGAAGGTCCCCTACAGGGGACCTGGTGGCCTCGACCACTGCATTGTAACTGGCTCATTTTTCCTCCTTCGATCACTGTTACCTGGGCTTCCTGTAGCTTTATATTTATTTTATTTTATTTATTTATTTCTCTCTCTCTCTCTCTCTTTTTTTCCCCTGTAGCTTTAGGTCTTGACTAGTCAGGGGCTTATTCATTACATTGCAAATTCTCTAGGCACGTTATTACTCTTCCTCCTCACATCCTATCTCCTTTTTATTTATCTATTTGTGTTTTGCCATTTTACTGATGTCCACCAACAGTCATCAGAATAATGTAGGTGGAAAGAAAAATGACAAAAGGAAAAGCAGTCGCATACTGTACTTGTTCGTTGCTCTGGTTAATGGTGGTAGGAGAGAGTATGCTGAAATTTAGGACTAAAATTAGATTTGACTTTTAGCTACGTAATTCAATGATCTATTGTCTGTTACTGCAAATAAATAGTTTGGTGGGAGAAGTGGGTTTATAGTGGTGTTGAGAATTCTTAATAATCTTATGCGGGACAAAGATTGTTTCCTTTATATAAGGCAGACGCCATATTGATGATCTGTAGCGGGGTGAGGAAATGAAATAGCTCGAGCTGGGAATACAATCTGCCGGTCACACAATGTCCTGTTTCTCTTGGGAGAAAGGCACTGTATCATTTCATGGAGGCCCGAAAAGTCTGTCCAATCAGAGCAAGCTCAGACCATAGAGGTGGGTCAACTGGCCTCCCGACTGCATTCTGGGTGTGGGTGGGGCCTCGTGGAGGGGAGGCAAGGTAGCGCTGAAGATCAGGGTACAGCTGGTTGAATTGGAGAAACAGCTGGGGTTTTTGTCCTGGTATACACCTCCCATTTACCCTGGTTCTGCAGTGGGCTACCCACTTCAGAAAGACGCTTGGTACCTATCAAGGTGACAGTAAACTGATAATCTTCTTTTTTTTTTCCTATTCCAGTGTGCTAATAGGAAAAGATTAGAGCAGTAGTTCTCAACCCCAGGGCAGTTTTGTCCCCCAGGGAACATTTGGTAACATCCAGGGACACTTTTCATTGCCGCAGCTGGGTTCACTACTGGCACTGAGTGGTTAGAGAACAGGGATGATACCAGACATACTACAGTGCACAGGACATGCGTGCGCAGCAGAGCATAGTGTGGAGGTTAGGAATTTCTGGATAGAGGCATCTATTTAGAGTCCTTAATTCCCCTTCCAGGTAATAGATACACTTGTTAAAAAAATGCTTTTCTGGAAACACCCATCCATCCATCTCTCAATGTGGTCAAGAGAACAAAAATATGCCAGAAAAGTAGAGGACCCTTACTTTTCAACGTTTCTGGGGATGTTGATAGATGTTTTTCCTGCTTGTCACATTATTTGCAAATGTGTTCTCTAGTGATTTCAGATCACTTTTAATGAGCTAAGATGCTAGTCGTAGCATCTCTTTTATTGTAGCTTTCATACTTTAGGCATGTGCTTTCTGCCTTCTCATTTTTAGCTTTTATTGAATTTCAGTAATAATAAACTGTAATGTCTTTTGCATAATGTTTTCCTGAATAAAATGTTCTGGCCCTCCTCAGTCTGTTGAAAAAAAACACATAAAGAAATTTATTTATATACAAAAGGAAGCAATACTAGGGGAGGCTTTTACCTTGAAATAAAAGTAAGTTCACTCAGAGAAGTTCATATATGATTCTTAATATATAGAGATTTTTTTAAATGTGGAAATAGGCTATTTTTTAATACTTAAAATCTGGTTATTGACACATATCTCTTGAATGCTAAAATACGAAAAAAATTTTTTTAAAGATTTTATTTATTTATTTGAGAGAGAGAATGAGAGAGAGAGAGAGCATGAGATGGGGGAGGGTCAGAGGGAGAAGCAGACTCCCCACTGAGCAGGGAGCCCGATGCGGGACTCGATCCAGGGACTCCAGGATCATGACCTGAGCCGAAGGCAGTCGCTTAACCAACTGAGCCACCCAGGTGCCCCGAAAATTGTTTTAAGATAATTTAGTTCAACCTCCTAATTTTATAGGTGATAAAAACAGGGACCAGAGAAGCAAAGTGACTTGAGAGGTATTTACCCCTAAGGCCAGAACTAGGAAGCCAATGTCACAATCAGTTCCCTTTTCAAGCATGCCACATTATTAGAAGGCTGGGATCCTCTAGTAACAGACACAATTTTTTTTTCTAAATTTGGGAAATTATCTTGGGAGATTTAATTAATGAGTGATTTTGAAAAAAATTAGCCTATATCGACACTGGGCAAAAAAAAAAATATCTATATATCTATATATCATATATCATATATCATATATATCAGATACCTGATATCTATATCATATCATAGTTATAGATATCAGATATATATATATATATATATATCTGAGGGAGGTCGGTGCTTTTTCCCTGAAGGCAAATTGGTATGTAACCATTTTATGAAAAAAGTCAGTCTGCTAAACTCATTGGTGATACCTAAGAATTCATCTTAAATCTCTTTCTTAGCCTAACTGACTACGTACTTTTATCTGTTCTCCCTGCTAGCCACCCAGTGTCTTCACAGAAAAATCTTACTTTGTTGTAGTCCCAGGGGAGACCCCTAAGCACCAGGCTCTCATATTAGTTTTCTTGGCCGCCATAACAAATAGTATGAACTGGGCAGCTTAAAACAGTAGCAATTTATTCTCTCACAGTTTTGGAGACCAGATGTCCAAAAATCAAGGTGTTTGCAGGGCTATATTCCCTCCAAAGGCTCTCGGGTGGATTCTTTCTTTTCTTCTTTCAGCTTTTCATGAGTGTTAGCATCACTCCAATCCCTGCCCCTGTTCTCACATCACCTTTTCCTGTGTGTCTCTGTATGCTCTTGGTCTCTCATAAAGACAGCTCTCATAAAGTCATTGGATGGAGGGCCCACCCTAAATCCAGGATGATCTCAAGATCTTTAATTATACCTGAAAAGAACTTTTTCCCAAATAAGGTCACATTCACAGGTTCTGGGGATTAGGTGTGGACATTCTTTTGGGCAGGGGTGTTGACAGGGGTGTTGGGGGGTGGACACCATTCAAGCCACCATACTTCCCATTCTACAAACAGCGCCATCAACTGTGCAGTCCTCCTTTTCCACAGTTAGGGTGACCAGTTGTTCCAGTTTTCCCCACATGACAGATTTTCTGGAAGTGGAACTTCCAGTGTTGAAGCAGAGGAAGGTGCATCCCAGGGAAACTGGGATGGTTGGTTACCCTATAACAGAACAAAGAGACTGAGTGACCAATATCCCCGTCCTGGAAGCTTGGAAGTTGTTAAATGATGTCAAAACCCCAGAAAGCAAACACCTCTGAGAAAAGGTGGATTGGCCCCAGCTGCCCCTTCTCCTCCTTCTGACCTCTGCTTTGACAGTTGAGAAGAGTGAGTCAGAAGCTTCTGCTGGAAGGAGAGGCCTGAGGAGAGCAGTTCTGTCTGTCAGAGCCACTCTCCAGACTTAATTTCCGCTCTTTTCATTACCTGCGGCACCCTCGCCTCCCCTCTTAGCTGTTGGTATTCTAAAAGCAGTTGAGGCAGAGGCAGCTGGCCAGTGAAGTTTTAGTCACCTGGCCAGTGATCCCTCAGCAAAGTGTTTCTTGTGGACCTTGTAATGATTTACATTGTGCTAAGATGCCCTTCCTTTTTTCTCCCCCACCCCCTCCCTCATGAACCACCCCTTCAGCCTCCGCAGCAGGAGAGTCAAGAGAAGCAGTGGGTAAAGCTGGAGCTTTGATCTTCTAAGAGGCAGTGTCCCTTTCTCTGTCCATTTGGACCAGGGGTCACTGGGCAAGCAGCCACACAGCTGACCTCTCTTTGAAGAGTTTAACACAGCCAAGGACACTGAAAGAGGTCTGGCATTTGCTTGCTGTGGAGATGTCTACGTGCAGCGGCCATCCACCTTGTTCTAATGACTTCTTTTTTTGAGAGAGTAAGAGAATCTTGTCTTCACATCAACTTTATGAGCTTCTGGCACTGCGCATACCCTCTCCCGACCTCAGCTTCATGGAGATGGGGCTGTATCTGGTTGCATCTTTAACCCCATTTTATTTTCCAGGCTGAAAAAGATAAGACTATAGGAAAACTGCTGCTTTGGATCAAGCTGAGGCAGTAAATTAAAAACAAAAGTAACATGAATGAGATGATGGGATCGGGACATGATCTTCATGATGAAATGATTACACTATCTGCTTTTGTCACAGTTAGATTAATTTCGTCTCTCATTTACACTGATTTTACACATTTTCATGATGAAAATTTTTAATTACTTAATTCAGTGATTTACAAAAAAATCTTTTGATCATTGTCACTTGTAATTGTGATGGTTTAAAAATTTATATGCAATAATTATTTTGTTGAAAGCAAATTTTTTTGGAAATTAGATATTCCTGATTCATTTATGTATTCATTTATTCATTCATTCCATCTTGATTTATTTATAGTGTTTTGGAGTGTTTAGCTTTGGATACTTTTCTTAGTGGTTGTTCTCTGATTACAATATGTGTGTGTAATTTAACACAGTCTGCTGGTATCAATTTATGTTTTACTACCTATTTTTTAAAATATAATTTCCTTTATATACATTAACTACCACATCAGATGACTTTATGATTTTTGCTTTAAACATCAAATATAATATAGGAAACTCATGAAAAGAAGGATAGTCTATTATACTTGCCCATTTTGCCCATTACCTATTTTCACCCATCCTCGTGTTCTATTTTTCCCTTCTGAAATTCCAAGCCTTCTTCTATTATCATTTCCTTTATGTATAGAGAACTTCCTGTAGCCATTTTTAGGGTTATTTTCTTGTTTTTCTTCATCTGAAAATGTTTTTATTTCCCCTTTGTTACTGAGGATATTTTCACCAGTTAAAGAAAATATGGCTGACAGTTCTTTTCTTTCAGTGCTTGAAAAATATTGTTCTGCCCTTTGTGGTTTCAGATGAGGAATCCCTGTAATGTGTCATTTTTTTCTGGATGATTTCAAGACTTTTTTTCTTTTAAGTTTTCAGAAGTTTCATTATGGTATATCTTGGTGTGGATTTCTTTGTGTTTATTCTATTTGGGGTTCAGCCTCTTGAATATGTAAGTTTATGTCTTTCTCCAAATTTGAGAAGCTCTCAGTCACTTATGTCTTTGAAAACATTCCAGCCACTCTCTCCTTTCCTTCTGGGACTTAAATGATACTATTAGATCTTTTTTTTTTTCTTTTTTTTAAAATGTTCTATAGGTCCTTGAGACTCCGTTCATTTTTTTCCCTACTCCATTTTTCTCCCTATTGTTCAGAATAAGTAAATCATTTTGATCTGTCCTCAAGTTCAGTGATTTTTATCCTGTCATCTCCACTCTACTATGACACTTATCCAGGCAATTGTTTTATTTCTGTTATTTCAGTTATTTCAATTCTTCATAATTTCTATTCTTTTGCTGATCTATATTTTTCATTTGTTTCAAGAGAATTCATAGTTGCTAGTTGAAGCATTTTTATGATGACTTCTTTAAAATTCTTTTCAGACAATTCTAACATCTGATTCATCTTAGTGTTGGCATCTGTCGATTGTCTTTTCTCACTCAAGTTGTGATTTTACTTGTTCTTTGTGTGACCCAAGATTGATTTTTTTTTTTTTTGGTATCATGGAATTTGGAGTATTATATTATGAAGCTCTGTATCCATTTAATCTTTCTTATTTAGCAGGCAGTCTCCTGCTGAGGTGTAGCTTGAGGGTTGGGTGAGTGCCTGTGTTGAGCTTCATGCTGGGCCCTGCTGACGTTACCCCAGCAAAGTGGAGCCCTTGTTCACACTGCCTCGTTGCAAACATGTGGGGTGGTGCTTCAGTTTCCCGCATCCTGCTGACATCTTCCAGGAGAGAGTGGGACATGGCCTTTTTGTTTCTGAGTCAAGGTATAAGCTCAGCTCCCCTGGGCCCTGTTGACAACAAAGAAGAGAAATGGGGGGTGGGGTGAGAAAAGACTCCTTCTGATATTTCTTACTACCTCATTGGTGCTGATTGGGGCTGGAGCCTTAGCTTCTCACTGAACCCACTGATAGAGGGATAAATGGGGAGCTAAACTGTGGATCAGCCTTGCTTTGCACTATCTTACTTAGGCTCAGTTATGCCAGCTGGGGAAAGGAAGATTAGTTTATTGCTCAGCCCCACCAACACTACCTGGGAGGGGAATCAGAATGTCTCATTCATTCATATATTTAAGTGGAATTTGTTAAACACTTTTTATGTCTCCCAGACATTAAAGAAGATTCATAAGATCAGTAAGGAGCCAAGACAAGGTTGGATCTTTTCCTTTGTGAATCTTGCAGCCTAGTAAGGGAGGCAGACATTAAAGAAATAAATTTCTAAATAAGTTTTTGAATCAAAGCCCAAAAGGACTTACAAAGGGAAAGGTAGAGAAGTCTTCACAGAGAAAGTGAATTTTAACTAAATCTTGAATGAATAGGAGTTGGCTTGATGAAGGGAGTCCCAGGGAGAAGGAAAGAATAGATGGTGCAAAGGTCATAAATTGAGAAGGACCAGAAGGGTAACTGTCAAATACAACTATAATGCAAGTAGTATGCACAATTGTAAATTTTCTAGTAGCCACAATAAAAAAAAAGGGGAGGGAGGAACAAATGAAGTTAATTTTAATGATATATTTTATTTAACCTCAAATATCCTCCAATATTATCATTTCAACATGTAAGCAGCTGAAATAATTAATGAAATATTTTATATTCTTGTTTTCATACCACGTCTGTGGTCATCGAGGTTTCTGTGTCATTGAGGTGGTTGGCCATGGAGAGCCTGGGAATGGGGAGACTTGGACTAGGCAGATGCGATATGCCAGGTGAAGGGTGATTAGGTGGTGAGGATAACAACAAGAGAATAGTTTCGAGGGATAGTTCAGAGAGAATCACCCGACTCCACAAGATTCGGAACCTGATTTGTTGTGGTGATGGCTTACGGTCTGGTATGGGCGTATCTCCAGTCCTTGCCGCAAGCACGAGAGCAAGAGCAGGTGGGACGGAGAGAGATATTTGTTTTAGACAAATTGAGACTGAGGTGCCCAAAGGACATCTTGTGAAAGAAGACCTCTGACAGAAAGAGGTGATAATTAGTGCCTCTCCCACAGGTCGGCACAGACATGGCAGAGAGGGAGATCAGTACTGGGCCATTTCTCCACATGTCCTTGGTCTAGTCCCAGTTACCCAGGAGGCATGGACTAAGAGAATGGACTCCTGAAATGCCACCTTCATGAAACAACAACAGCACAGTGACTCGACCACATGATAACGTGGACGGAGATGGGAATCTATTTTTTTTTTTGAAGTCTTTAACTGCAAAACAGGATACTCATGTAACTGCTAATAGTTGCCTGGAGCAACAGAGAGGACTAGCCCATTTCTCAAAGTTTTTCCCAACCGTTGAGTCAAAGAGCTGCTGAGCAAGAAGAGGTCACGTGGCAGTCCCCATGTGGGAACTTTTCTCCTGATGTCCAGCCGTGCCAAAGTTTCTAACACTGCCTGCTGCTTTGCTCATTTGCGACCCTGCCTCCACTTAGTTACAGATCACCAGCTGACCTGAGTGGCCATAGATATCAGAAAAAACATGCAGCCTTGGCTTTTTAGGAGAAAAAGCAGTATTCAAAAGATAAATGTGTGATGCTGGATGCAGAGCACCGATTGCAATCCACGAGCTCACTGGACATGATATGCATCCCCTATTATTGCTTACTTGGGAGAAGAGTCAGGAAATAGTAATAGTGCATATTTAGGAAGCATTTACTTGTGTCAAACCCTGCACTAAGGGCTCTACAAACACAGTCGCATTTAATTCTCACAACCCTGTAACACAGTTATAATTTTTTGCTTTTTAATAATAAAGAAATTGAAGTTCAAAACCTGGGTATGTTGCCATGGGTCATAGAGCCAGAAAGTGTCAGAAACTCAGAGCTGAACCTAGTCCTAGCTGATCGCAAAGCCCTCACTCTTCATGCTACACTAGCCCCTGTCAACCTGTTTGGGGAAGGCTTGCCATCCAAGGGCACATCTCTTGTGTCACCACTGCCTGAGGGGACATGGTACCATATCAGAGTGAGGATCTCATGGTGATGTGAGCAAAGGCAGTTAGAAAATCTGTAGGGTCTGAGGTCTGACCCCCAGGATGGAGAGTCTTGGGGAAAGGAAGTGAAGGGGTGTGGAAGGGGGTTGGGTGTTGGATAAAGGCTTGTGCCCTGGGTAGGGAGGAGCTCTGGGGGTGAAATAGAAACCCTCCTGGCCAGTGAAGTATATTGGCTGAAGGATGCTTTTTGGAACAACACTGTGTGGTGTCCACTGAAACATTCTTCCACTGATCTGTAAGGGGGAAAACATCCCTCAATTTCTCTAGGAATGGGAAAGAGGGCAGAACTGGATGCTGTAAGAAAACTGAGAGAGTAGGGCACCTGATTTGGAAGCCCAGTTGAAGAATAGCAACCAGTTCCAAGAGGAGAACTCTCAAGGACTATAGCTATGTGACCTTGGTAAGCTACTTAACCAACCTAAAATCTAATTTCTCTACTTCTGAAATGGGGAGAGTAATCATGACACTGTGTGGTGGTTGTTGGGATTAAATGAGATAATGTACATGAACCACTTGGCACAATAAGCCTAATCCCCCTTCCTTCTTGCCTTTCTCTGTCTTTCCCCTCCTTTGGTGAATAGCACTCTTGTATACTGGTGTCAGAACTCCTACAGTCACTACGATTTAAATGTTTTCGTTTTGAATACACACATCTCTTTTCGGCTGGAAACCTGTTGATTTAGTATGAGGCTTCTCTGGTTTACAATCAGAATAATGAATGATAACATCTTAGTTACAGTTTTTCAGGCCAAAAGTCTTGGAGTCATCCATGACGCACCCCTTCTTGAACCCCACATCCAAAATTAACAAATCTCGTCAGTTTTATCTATTCAGAATCCGACCACTTCTTGTCACTTCTACTGCTAACACCCTGGTGGTAGTCACCATCACTTTTCACTTGGCATCATCCAGAAGATTCCGAATTGCTCGCTTAGTTTCCACCTTGCTGTCCTTCAGTCCATCCATTCTTAACACAGAAGCCTTTTACAAAGACCTTTCACATAGAGTTGGTATCATGATGTCTGCTTCCAAACCCTTCTATGACTTGCCATCTCACTCAGAGTAAGAGTCAGAGTCCTTACAGTGGTCTGCAAGGCTCTATACAGTCTGGCTTCTTTGTTACTTTTTGATTTCTCTCTTTCCCACTACCACCCTCACCCCCCATTCTGATCCAGCTACATTGGTCTTGTATTTCCAGGAATGTGTCCGGACACCCTCCTGCCTCAGGGCATTTGCATTTGCAGTTTCTTCTTCCCGGAAGCTCTGCATGGCTAGCTGGCTCATCTTTTGAGCCTGGCCTCCAACAACACCTTCTCAGTGACGCTGTCCCTGACCACACTGCTGAAATGCTTCTACTCCTCTGTTCTCCTTCTCTGAAAGTATTTATTACTTTCTAATACTCTACTGTATTCTCTAGAGTTCTAAACGCTATCACTGAAGGTTTGTTGGTATCACTATTTTATGGCCCTCCATAAAATCACCAATTAAAATATGATTTACCATCAATTTAAAAACGCATCTTAATTTATGTATGTTAAAATGTGGAAGAAGTATGTATTAAAAACTCATAAAACATAATACCCAACTTACTCATTTGACTTTGTTTAATGTCTGTTTTGGCTACTATTTTGTAAACTCCATGAGAGCCAGGATTTTGCCATTTGTTCACTGTCTAAAACAGGGCTTGAGCACCTAGCAGGTCCTCAATGCATAGTTACTGAATGAATGTGTAAGACATGTCTCCCTCCAAAAAGTAACTCTAGTGATAAGACATGGACATTTAAAAATAGGCATTGCATGATGAAGGCCAGTCCAGTGGCTGTACCTCAAGCTTGTGCTCTGTGAACACCTCTAAGCAAGGGAACAGAATATTCTTGCTACAGCTTTTATTTTAATTACAAACATATTGTGTAGCTTAACCTAATATGTGTTAATAAATAGCATCAAGACCCACCTCCGTTCTTCCCATCGCAAGACCAAAGGATATTTAAAAAATAAAGGAGAGAGGATTTAGGAGTAGATTAAGGATTCATTTTCCCTCCACTATATGGCACAAACTTTTTTTTAACTCATGTGCCCACACTTGACCCCTTGTTTCCCTCTTTCACCCTGGACCTCTGCAACAGCTCCATGACAAGGGCATCTAATCATTTCTAGCATGCGACAACATTTGGTTCAGATTCCCTTATCAGCATTTTACCTTTTCTCCTCTCCTATTCACCCCACCTCCATCTTAAAGGGGACCTGGAATGGACCTCAGAGATCACTGACACGTCCACCCCTTCTTCAAACACTTCATGTAAAAAATCTTTCAGAGATGTGATTGTGGGACCGTAGACCTGGAAAGTAACTGTCATCAAGACCTTTACATCCGTTACAGGAATTCACTCCAACGACATTGCTTGGCCCTAAATTTATTGTTAGAAAATTAAGAATCTATATATACAACTGTGGGCTTTATTACACAATGACAGGAAACTCATCTGAACTCCACTTATTTCCATTATAAATCAATTTACTTAAATAACCTGAGAACTGCAATTTGTATTGGAGTACAAGGTGGTTTCACTTAGATTTTTGAAAAGCTTTTTTTTTTTTTTTGCCTTTGAAAAATGTATGGATAACATTATAGTATTTAAATATGTTGCATATATGCAATGCATTTTCATTATAGAAATGCACATTCGGTAATATGCAATTAAGTTATCTCTAGTGTGTATTTTTGTACCTCCCATTATCATTACCTTATGAGTGTTGAGGATAAACAGCTCCAACTAAAATGAAGCATTAACTATGGCTTTTCATTGACACTTAGAAACTTCAAGCTTCTGAAAATATTGCCTTTTAAAATCGGAATTACTTCCAGATTCTTATAGTAGCCTGACTACAAAAATACTTTTAAATGTGCCAAATTATTGTGGTGGGAGGAAAATCTGAAATTTCTCTTTTTGTTGACCTTTAAAGACTTTCTTTATGATTCATTTGAGAAAGTCTCACTTCTTTGAAAGTCAAGCTGTTTTCTAAAGCTCCATGTAAATCAATGTTAGCTGATTCACCGGGATCCAGAGTCCTTAATCAGAAGCAAGTGTTAGGAAAATTCCTCACATGAAAATGTAAATTTTCCCTACCCCAACTCAACTTTTAAATAAGGTGAGAAAATAAAACACAATTAATATATGAGTAATGTTCAATTCACACATTTTTCAGTGCAATTTAGAAAATCGAATCCTCTATTTTTTGTGAAGTTACAGAATGAGATACATGTACTTCTTAAAATTAATTATGTGATTTGCTTGAATGGTATATTTCCTCTAATTTGTTTTCTGGAATATAGCAAGGTGACACCAGACAGGTGGAAGACATATGAAGCAATTTGAAACACACATAATTTGGCGTCAAACAAGTATTGCATTCTGGCAAAATTCTTAAAATTGAAGGGTTCTTTGTTTATTGTAATGGCTTCCGCTCTGGAAATTATTTTAATTTTATTTTTTAACCATGCTATTGTGGTATGATTGACATAACATTAATTTAATTTTAAATCTACCTCCAACTTTAAATGTTTTTAGATGTTGTTTCGACTGCTGCTAAATATTTTCTAGTTGTATTAAAAAAATTTTTTATAAAGATAAAACAGGAACCAAATTCTAAAATTAAGATGCATGTGACATTCTCTCTCCATGTTTATAATATATATTTAAAATATATGTATATATTTTAAATATAAATTTAAAAGAGAAAGAAATTAAACATGGGCCTGTGAGTGAGATAAATGTGAATCTTCAAGACATTTTAATCTCAAAATGTTTCTCTTGAGCGAAGACGGATATACTTTTTTGAAAGTTTTAAGTTACCACAAGTCATCTTTTTTTGATGTTAGAATTAAGTAGCATTATTTATTATACAACATCTATTTCTTTTGTAAATATATTGTCTAAAATTTGGCACTTTAGAAATCATAATATTTTATTTATATGTTAGATACATTCACTGAGTGAAGTTTATTTTGAGCAATATAACAATTTAATTTTAGAAGACATGGGGTTATATGGTAATTTAATAAGCGAACTATTTTCAAATTTAAATGTTAGATATTGATGCTGTAAAGCTTAAATATAATTACCATTCCACAAGTTAATGGAAGCATGTATAAGAAACCCCTCCAAAAGAATACTCCGTAAAGTTACTATTATTTTCACCAAAATGGTAAAAAGACACTTTGATTACTGAATATCTGATTATAAGTCTTAGAATGTATCATGTATCAGATTATAATTGGCTCACAGGCTTTATCTTTTCAATTTCTTAACTACATATTTTGGTAACCCTTTACTCCCCATAATTTTTATAACATTTCTATTGGTTGATTAGGAAGGTCTAAAAATTCTATTAATACAAATATCTCAAGAGTTTGATGCTATAAACAGTTGGAACAGATGGAAACAAAATGCAATTTGAAGTTAATTACCTTTCTTTTAAAATGGTTTTATAGTCTATTATAAATCTAATAGCTATGTAGTTTACTAAAGCATATCACTGTAAGGAGTCTTATGTTTCTAACTTAATCTTTGAGTGTATTATAGCACATTTAAAAATTCAACTGTCAAAAAAAATGAGCTGTCAACTATAGCTATATTTTAGTGATGTATTTATATCTCTAAATACTCTTCAAATATGGGATGCCTGCATGGCTCAGGCTTTTTAGCCTCTGCCTTAGGTTCCAGTCATGATCCTGGGGTCCTGGGATGGAGCCCCTCATCAGGTTTCCTCCCTGCTCAGCGGGGGGCCTGCTTCTCCCTCTGCCTGCCACTCTCCCTGCTTGTGCTCTCTCTCTCTGACAAATAAATAAAATCTTTAAAATAAATAAATAAATTAATTAATTAATTAAAATAAAATAAAAACTCTTCAAATAATCTTTACTGTTTTGTTAGTGATATTTTTGTTGGTTTGATGTTCTGGTCTTTCTGTAAATTAGTGAGGTCTTTCTAATATAGCACTAATCCAATCTTTTTTTTTTAATATTTTATTTACTTATTTGACAGAGAGCAACACAGTGAGAGAGGGAACAAAAGCAGGGGGAGTGGGAGAGGGAGAAGCAGGCTTCCCGCCAAGCAAGGAGCCCGATGCGGGGCTCGATCCCAGGACCCTGGGATCATGACCTGAGCCGAAGGCAGACGCTTAACGACTGAGCCACCCAGGTACCCTAATCCAATCTTTTAAATTAACAACTTTATTGAGATATAATTCACATACCATATAATCCATCTATTTAAAGTGTACAATTATTCAACTGTTTTAAGTATATTCACAGACTGGGCAACCATCATCACAATCAATTTCAAGATATATTTATCACTCCAAAGAGGAACCCTGTACTCATTAGCAATCATTCCCTACCCCCCTGCCCCAATACCCCCAGCCCTGAGCAACCACGAAATTACTTTCTATTTCTATGAATTTGCCCGTTCTGAACACTTCATATAAACGGAATCACATAATGTGTGGCTTTTTGTGACTGGCTTCTTTCACCTGACATAATATTTCCAAGATTCATCCATGCTGTATAGCATTTGCCAATACTTCATTTTTTTTCTGGGCTGAATAATTATTGTGTAGATATATCACATTTTGTTTAACGATTCATCAGTTGGTGGACATTTGTGTTATTTCCACTTTTTGGCTATTAGTAATACTGCTGCTATGAACATCTGTGTAAGAGTTTTTGTGTGGACATATGTTTGCATTTCTTTTGGGTATATTCCCAAGAGTGGAACTACTGAGTCATATGGTAACTTTGATGCTAATTCCAATAGTAACTCTTAAAATTTTGAGGACTTGCTAGTCTATTTACCAAAGTGGCTGCTCCATTTTACATTCCCACCAGTGGTTAATGAGGATTCCAAAATTTTCTCTACATCCTCACCAGAATTTATTATTGTCTGTCTTTTTGATTATAGTCACCCCAGTGGACATGGTGGTATCTCATGGTGGTTTTGATTTGCATTTCCTTGATGGTAACTAATTCAATCTTAGTCTAAGCCAGAAAGGCATGCTTTTCAACAACTAAACATATATTTTCTAGAACTTTAAACATTTTTTTTCCAGAAAAATATAGGCATTAAATGTGTTCATATATGGGCTATCTGGTCTATCTGTTCTACTTAATTCCCAAAGTGTGAAGATTGGGTTGATGGACTAGGAGATGGCCAGACTAAATTCTCATTTCTCTTTCTTTGTGGACATGCTAATCTTTCTCATACAGTGGACTACCCAGTCCTAGAACACAAAATTGTTGGACTCTTAATAATAGGAGTAACAACTACCATTTGGTTCAGTGTCAGTTCTGTGCCTACATTGATTCCTTCCTTTACCACAACACCGGAGCAGGTATTATTATTCTCATTTGGAGTTTGTAGAGTGATGTAATTTGGCCAAGGCCACACATCCAGTAAAAGTTGGAGTAGATATTCAAACCAGGGTCTGTCTGACCCCAAAGCCTATGCTCATCATCACTGCCTGCTCTTGTCTCTTAAATATTGTGGCTCAGTTGGAAATGTCATTTTGTAGGGGGCCTGAAATAGTCTTTTGAAGTTCTATATGATTATTGCTCAAGGTAGTCTTTAAACAATATCCCATAGTGTGGAGTTTCCTACTTAAAGGAGTTAATTGATAATCCTACTAATCCTTTTCCTATGTAGAAAGAACCTAAATGCATGGTAGTTGACCACACTTTGTCCACTGCTGTAGTCATAATTTCCACATTGACACTGGAACACTTTCTTGGACATAAATATGGCATAAAGATTCTTTGTACATACTCTGGACCCAAATCTATGTTAGGTCTTCTGAAAAAATAATAATGACTATTTATTGAGCTCTTACCATGTGCTAGACACTACCATGTCTTTGATACATACCATCCCATTTAACATGCACAGCAAGCTCATTAAATAGTCCTGAAGGAATTTACAGTCTAGTTGAAGATATGAGACATATATTTGCATGCAAAAAATTAAATTTAAAAAAAGGTCAATAATAATACATGACACCATTAAGCAGCACTTGATTATCCATATAAACAAGTGAATCATATAAACAACATATGCAATGTATTTGGGGGGGGGTGTGAACACTGTGGGCTGGCCAAAGCTACTGTGGACTCATTGAATGTGATGGTCTTACTGCATTAAATAGCAGAGTTTATCTTCATTTGCTAAACTATAGAACATGAGATCCAAAAACACCCTTAAGAAGTCATTGTCTAAGGACATCTGGGTAGTGCAGTCAGTTAAGCGACCAACTCTTGGTTTTGGCTCAGGTCATGATCTCAGGGTCATGACATCAAGCCCTTTGTTAGGCTCCCACACTGAGCATGGAGTCTGCTTGGGATTCTCTTTCTCCCTCTACTCCTCCCATTTGTGTGCTCTCTCTCTCTCTCAAATAAATAAATCTTAAAAAAAAGAAGTCATTATCTAGTTTGTTTATAGGCAGAACATCTTATCACCTTATGTTGTGATAGCTTATTACTCACATAGTCCTTAATGGATAGTTTACACAGCCCTTTCAATTACATTGTTATTTACATTACTCCATTTGATCGTTGCACACTCAGATGAAAAAAGAAGACCTAGGAGTGTTATCTCTGTTTTCCAGATGAGAACCTGCAGCTCTGGGAATCCAATGATTTGCTTTGAGTCACAAGGTAAAGGAGAGGCCTAGAAGTTTCCAGCATTCTTTCTGCCTCTATTCCTTTTCCTATGTAGAAAGAACTTAAATGCATCGTAATTGACCACACTTTGTCCACTGTTATAGTCATAATTTCCATATTGACCCTGGAACACTTTCTTGGAAATAAATATAGCATAAAGATTCTTTGTTTTATGGGTGTGGAAGTAGTCCTAAAGATGGAAACTCGGGAAATAAATACATGAGTTGGTCACTAATGGCAACCCTTGACTCCCGAGCTTTGTTGAGATGAGCTTTCTGTCTGAGGGGAGGGGAGGGGATACTGGCTGCTTTCCCAGATGATGCTCATTGGCTTAATTGAGTAGCACAGAGCACCGATAAGTTACCAATGCTCCAAGACCTCTCCCCAGCCAGCTGCAATCTGAGAGCTCCCAAGTATTTGCAGATGGGTCCCATTGGAAGTTATTCTCACCTTTTCCAATGCCACCCCAAAATCCTGAGCTTGCTTTTATTGAATTCAGTAAGTAGAAGTTTGAAGACCTCACTGATTCCTCCCTTGGACTGTACCATGGGTAGGAAGCCTGGGGCTGGTGGTGGGGAGCAAGGGTGGGTAGGGGCAAAGAACAAAGGCTTTCAAGACAGAGGAAATAGGGTCTGCAAAAGGCTCTGGCCTTTTTAATGTGCAGGATCTGAAGAGGATGAGTTTCTATTTGTATAGTACTCTGTCCCCACTATCATCCCAGTAGGGGTCTGTCGTGATGGCAAGTAACCACGTCCAGGAATCGAGCATGCAGGGAAAGATGCCACACCGGGTGTAGCTTTTGTCAAGTATGCTTGTCTTCATCACTCCTTGGTCACGCCCTGATGCCTCTAGGAAACAATTCTAATCTCAAGGAAAATCTGGAGGCATAGCAGTAGTTTAGCTTCTTAAACTTGAGGGTCAGGAGAAGACAAACTAGTTCTCCAATTTTCTTTAGATATGGATTATGGTCATTTTTCAAAGATGGGCTTGTAGGACTTGCAAAAGCCAGCAGGTGCTTTTATCTATAGCCCAAATGCAGCCGCAGTTTCCCCCCTTCTGGTTGTGGCCATCTTAGGTACAGGTTAAGAGTCTAGATACAGTCAGGAAAAGCAGCACTGTGCACAGCTTTAGAGCATTGCAGCTAATTGCAAGCCTTGGGCAAATTACCCAAATCTCTGGCTCTCGTTTCCTTATCTGTAAATGGGGCAATAGTAATGTCTTACCTGGTAAGAACTATGTTAACAATGAAAGGTAAATACAAGTAAGGACTTGGGACAGTGTGTGGCTCTGAGTAACTGCTCCAGGCATTTCAGCCACTCTTAGATCTCATATATATATATATATATATATGATCCCTGAGATCATGACCTGAGCCAAGATCAAGAGTTAGACGCTTAACCCATGGAGCCACCCAGGCGTTCCTCCATTGCTTTTTGAGACAGCACTGCCCCACGTGAGGGACCTGGAGATTGAGAAGTGAGAAAAGCAGACACATAGCTCTGTCCTCTTCAGTTTGAGAGTGATCTTTTCTTTCTTGAGATATCTATTCAAATAAAGAAGAAAACATGGACTTTAATATTTTTTTTTTTTTAAGATTTTATTTATTTATTTGACAGAGAAAGACACAGCGAGAGAGGGAACACAAACGGGGAGTGGGAGAGGGAGAAGCAGACTCCCTGCCGAGCAGGGAGCCCGATGCGGGACTCGATTCCGGGACTCCAGGATCATGACCTGAGCCGAAGGCAGTCGCTTAACCAACTGAGCCACCCAGGCGCCCCGACTTTAATATTTTTATTGAGCTTTTCATGTCCTCTTTTTTGTATTATAGCATTTGAGCATAATAACTTGAAAAGGAATGTGGATTTTCCAATAAATTTTCTAAGCATGATGAGAACCCAAATATATCCCTTCTGCAGAAAATACTAAAGTGCAACAGACTCTACTTGTCATATTTTAAATATACCAGAGAGTAGGTGAGAACTTTTTGTGTTCTATCTATGTGACAACCTCCTTCCCAATCATAGAGAATTGTAAGAATAACCCTGTCTTATTGCAGAAGACAATGTAACCTCATAATATGTTGTAGGTTTATAGTATGTTTTTTTTAAAAATAAATGTTTGCATTCAGAATAACTTACTAGATAACCATGTGAGTGATTAGACAAGGCTACCTACCAGGAGAGATGTGTGAAGAGAATGACTAAATCTTAAAGTAAATTAAAAATTAATTAAAGTGAATTTTCAGTGCTGTTGATGGTGGTAAAATGGACACTTAAAAATACCACTAATGGAGAATAAATTGGTAAACCGTAGCAAAATTATATACATACACACATAGAGCACTTATTTACATATAAATTACTGATATATAAATATATATCATGTATTTGTTTATATCATATCATATATATAAAGAGTAAATTAGTAAATTTGTGGAGAGATTATATCAAGAGTCAAACATTTTGGTCTTATTTTCCAGTTTTATTGAGATATAATTGACATATATCATTGTGTAAGTTTAAGGTGTACAACATAATGATTTAATATACATATGTATTGTGAAATGATCACAATAAGTTTAGTTAACATCCAAGAACCAAACAGTTTGATCATAACTCCATTTTTGATTTTAAGGAAATGATCAAAATTAACACATGAAAATTATCACAATAATATTTGTAATACCTAAATGATAGAAATAATTTTTTCAAATTTCCAAACATGAGAAGTTGTATGTTACAACTAATCTATTTGACTTAATATTGTATAACAATTATAACTTGTTAATAAGGAATTTTAATGACATGTAAAAATTCTCGTGATGGAGAGACTGTTAAATGAAGAAAGAAGAATATAATTTTTCTGTGCAGCATCATTTCAGCCATGTAAAAATATGTATAGCAAAAAAGCTGTTATATCTGGACATGGGAATCTGGGTTTCTGCATCTAGATTCCCACATTCAAACCAATAGGATTTCTTTTTTCACACACCAAGCTTCATTTTATGAGAAAGAAAGAAATCACAAGTAACTAAGTTAATGTGAAGAATTTGTTTAACAGAGCACATCCCAGGGTAAGTCTGTGGGGAGTGAGTTTATTCTTCTACCCCTCTTAAAAATGACATGTTTAATGGTGACCCTAAGGCCATAACATTCTAAGGCACTTCGGAACCAAGAACGGTTTTGCTCAGTATGGTTTTCATACTAGGTGAACATATTGTCTTCTATTTTCTGAAATTGGTGGGTCTGCACATATGGAATATGCACAACTCTGTGTAAGTAGAAGATCCAATTAACGAAACACTGCATTCTCCCATATTCATGGTAATCTGGGGCTTAAAATCTTGTGACCGTAAGCTTTATTGACTTAAAGAATTAATTTGTATTAATAATTGTGGATCTTACTTGGCCCCAAACAGTCTCCCACATGAGAAGGTCTACATCTGAATGATGCGAATAAAGTAGTTTCCAAGTTTCTTTAGGCAACAGAAAATACCAACTTGTGCCAACTGAAGGGACAACTTCTACCATTACTGTATGGGCAGTGAGAAAGGAGACAGACCACCAATGTGCTTCCCACAGGCCACTGCATTTTCCCATGAGCCTCTCCTGTGGCAGAGCTTCTCAGTGCTACCAAGAGAAGACTGGCATCTCTCCAGGAAGTGAAAGGCTGTTTTTCATACTCTGTGCTGCCATATGTTTTGAGTTGAAGTTGGTACTTTAAAGGTTTTGTGAAGCGGCCACAGGGCTTTGCTTGTACATGTGCCTTTGGATCTGCTTCTGAAGACTACCCTCCGTGGTCATTCTGATATCTTAATGGCTTTGTTTGCAATTTGGGATACATATTTTGATCTAGGATCAAATAGGACATCTGAATTGAAGACAAACATTTAAACCAGCCACCACATGTGTTTTCTTCAACGTGTGTCCAAAACAGCAGCTTACTTTTGGCATGCTTTTGGATCCCAAAGGCAGGACTTCCAAGCTTTCCAGATCCAGGTATTTCAAGAATCCCCTTTTCCAACTGGTGACCTGACCTGAGACATCAGAGTATTTAAGTGACTCTTAACCACCCTGGAGCTTCCCTAGGTTTGGCCCCTTTGACTCTTTTAACTGGGTTAGAGTGGTTCTATCATTTGGAGTCTCTGCTACACTGGAACAAAGACAGTAGTTGTCCTTGTAACTAACTTCTTTTGGGAGAGGAGATGCTTTCATTTAGCTTGTCAGATGGCAAATATTTTTGCTGAATGTCTAATGAGCAATGTATTCATTCCGGGGGTGATGAGCTTAGAGAGAAATGATGGAGGCCTTTTACATTTGAGTTGGAGGGAAGTAGGTCCCAGAATCACAGTGGACCCAGTAGAGGGCTCTATGCTTAGTGGAATAATGAATAAATAAATGAGTAAGTGTACTTTCCATGAGAAAAAAGTGATAATATAGCACCTATGTGGCCAATTTACATGGTACCAATAGACAGATTGAGAAAATTAAGACTGTAGAAGTGTTGGCCATGGGACTAGATTTAAATGCAGCAAGTGGTGAGGACATTGGAAGTAGGTCTTAAGGGAGCAAAGCTACCTTTTGGAGTATCTTTTGGAACAGAAGTATCTATTTGATGCTACACAACAATGCAAAAGTAGCTTCTAGAGGCCCCAGTGCCCCTCTGAGTGTGCCTTTCTAGTCATGAGCATGACAAGGAATGCACAGGTAACAGCCCACCTCCAGGTTGCAGAGGAGTTGTCCATGGATTCTTTAAAAACTCATCCTACCATTTGTCAAAATATAGCTTTTCTTTGAAACAGAAATAAAAATAATCCCTCTTTTAACTGAGTTTCCGTTACACTTATCTTTTTTCATGAATTAACTTATTTGTTCTATAAATATTTATTGAGAATCTATTCTGTCCCAGACACTGTGATCAGTGCTGGGAATACAAAAAAGGCACGATTCCTGACCCCAAGAGGCTTGGTGTCCAGGAAATAGAAGTAAACAGACAATTAAAATACAATGCTCTTAAAGTATCTCTATTGTACTTATTTATTTTGATGTCTACTTTATTTAGTTAGATGACCTAATTTGACCTATGGGAGTACAGAGACTGGATCTCATTTTATTTGATTCCCTAGCATCTGGGATGCATCCTATGTGTTTCAGTACATTTATTGAATTTAATTTAATTGAGTAAAATCTAGCATATGATGGATTTTGAAGTAGTATCCCCTACTTATTTTTTGTTCATATTATTATTATTATTATTATTTTAAGATTTTATTTATTTGACAGAGAGAGACACAGCGAGAGAGGGAACACAAGCAGGGGGAGTGGGAGAGGGAGAAGCAGGCTTCCTGCTGAGCAGGGAGCCCGATGCGGGGCTCGATCTCAGGGCCCTGGGATCATGACCTGAGCCGAAGGCAGACGCTTAACGACTGAGCCACCCAGGCACCCCTTTTGTTCATATTATTATAGAAGTTTTGTATGTTGGAAAAGTACTGCATGTGCTCAGTAATCCAAATTGATCCAGGACTGATTCCAAAATGCCATATTAAAAAAAAACTTTTATTTTTAAGGTAACAGTGTTATATAATGGAAAAAGCTTGTAAGTGACACCTTTTCTTAGACCCAGTTTCCTTTTCTCTAAAAGGAAAATATAAACAAAACCTAACTCAGGAGTTTTAAAATGAGATTAAAGTAGTATGTGTGAAAATTGTTTTGTCAACAATAAAGTGAAATGAAATGTTAGCGGTGAATCAAAGAGTCAGTTAATCAGATAGAAAAAGCTATTGGGCCTTGTGGGAGGCAATTATTACTTTTGTTTTTTTTCCCTGTTCATCATCGTCTCCTTGGGGAAATGCCCTTTCCCCATTTTTATGTGACTTTGTTGTGCCTCTGCCCCCACCCAGCCAGGGACATGACTGAGGCCAGACCAGACAGTGTCTTGGGAATTGGGACCTTGTGCAGACTTGCGGGTACTGAAGACCATTGGAGTGGCAGTGGTGCCCAGTGGAGCCCAGCAGCTCCAGGGAAGGAGACCCTCACTACCCTGGCTTCTGCCCTTCCCCAGGCCTGGATGTGTTGCTGTGAGCTGCCATGTAGTTTTTCAGCAAACCCTTCTTGTGCTTAAGTGAATCACAGCTTTTGTTTCTTGCCCCTAAAAATATTGATTGATAAAGACTCTCTACTGGGATTGTAATTAATTTGAAGCAATATCTACTAAGTCTTTGTATATTTATTGCATACACACTCCCTAAGATAGGAGATATGCTTTCTGCCTTTGAGAAGCTCTGTCTCCTCTGAGCGCCCCACCTTTCCCGAGCCATCCCAGCCGGGGCTGGAAACACGTGACACCTACAGATGGTATGGAAGTCCCCAGGAGCACCTCACAGGTGGCTTGTGGAAGAGCCTCCTTGACCCCTCCTTGGTATTTCCATTCTCCCCTCGCACTCCATCTACTTTGGTGGTGAATCTCTTGCTGCCAGTGCCTTCCCGAAACTGTTCAGCTTCTGGAGTCTGGCCCTGCAACATGTAAGCTCATGTGAAATGTAGCAGCAATTCAAGGTAAATGACCATTCAATGTCAAGGGACTGCTCCACAGACCAGGCGCTGGGAATCCCACTGTCCAGGAGGCTTCTTGGAAGATTGAGGATGCCCACTGCTTATCGGAGGATGCGTTGGGTTTGGATAGACAGAAACAAATGAAGTGGGAATATAGGAAGTGGGAAAGCAAAGATGTGGAGGTGTTAATGAGTGAGGGGTCTACACAGCACTAAGAATAGACAACCGTGAAATGGAGGGAGGATTTTGTGGGCCCTCGGAGTCTCACAACCAGAAGAACTCACCTGAGTGAAGCACAAAGGTGTGGCCTGGATGGGAAGAGGTATGTGAGACACTGATCCCCTCAGCCTATGGGATTACCTAAAGGGGGCTCGGCCAGTGAGAGCAGCCGTGTCCAGCGATGATTAGTTCTGACCTTTGACCTGAGCACAGGAAAGCTTTATCATTTTCAAGATGAGCCGTAAATGACAAACACTGCTGTAAGCCTGGTGGAAGATGGGACGGGAAAGACAGCACTAAACGACTGCCCAGGAAATAGAATGTCAGAGTAAAGGATTTGTTATTTCCTGGAGTCAGGGAGGAACCACTGAAGGATTTTGACTGACACAAGATTAGCATTGTCATATGGCCATAAAGCCTTTGACCTAAGAAGGCCCCAAACAAAACTCATTTAATCCATCTATTCACAATCCAAGGGGAGGTAGGGAAGACTGACACATAACAGTCTCGCTTGAATACTTTTTCAAAAAATGTCCCCTCCTCTCCCTGTGCAGATTCTGGTACATCTGCTGAGGACAGTGGTGGGCGAATGGCATCTGAGAGTTTTTCCCAGGTAAACTAGTCTAGTTTCTGCTGATTAAACCTAGAGTTTTTTCAGATATGTGGATCAACTGATACCCTGGTAACCTACCCATCTTTCCCATCCTAAGGGCTCTGTGATCAGTAAGCAACCACCAGATTCTTTCAGGTCTGACACTGATTACCTCTCTGCGTTTCTGCAGTCTGTTACGGTAATGACTCCTTTCAAGTCCCCACACTGGGATTCCATGTTGCCAATGAAATTGGGACCCAACTCCACACTAGCATTCCCGTCGCCCCATCTCTGGCATAGAGACATCCCTGCATCTTGGTAGAGCTCTCTAAGGTAGAGCTTTTTCTGCCTAAGGCATTTCTTAATAGGGGAGTATCATATGGGTCTTCTGAAGTGGGGATGGGGTGGAACAGGGGTGAGGGTGGTTGGGTGGTTCACACATAAATTCATTCCAACATTCCCACCTTTTGAAGTTTTTGGACCCCTTGTTCTTCCAAGGGCAATTGTGATATTTCAGCCTCATTTACTGGTCCAATTAACTGGCTAAGGAAACTGTTGTGCAGCGGTTCTCAACTTTGGTACCTATCTGGGTCAATTAAGAAATTCCTGATGCCCAGGATATACCCCAGAAAAGCTAAATTAGAATCTTTAGGCTTGGACTGCAGCATCATTGGTATTTTTTGAAGGTTGTTCCAGTGTGCTGATAAGGTTGAGAACAGCTGTGTTAGGCTCAGGTGTGTTTACTCCTATCACTACATTCAGTCCCATCCAATTTATATTTTGTGTTCCTTGGTCCAATCCATTGGATGTTTCCATTCTCCTCTCATGCTCCAGCTACTTTGGTGGTCATGTTTCCCTAGATCTTGCTTGTTATGGATTGAACCGTGCCAACCCAAAATTCATATGTTGAAGTTCTAAACACCAGTGCCTCTGAATATGATTGTATTTGGAGATAGGGCACTTAACAGAGGTAATTAAGATAAAATGAGGTCTTACGAGTGGGTCCTAATCCAATATGACTGATACTCTTATAATAAGAGAAGATTAGGACACAGACATGCACAGAGGAGAGACTATGTGAAGACACAGGGAAATGTTAACAATCTGGAAGCCAAGGAGAGAGGCATCAGAATGTAATCAACCCTACTAACACCTTGATCTTGGACTTTTGGCCTCAAGAACTGTGAGAAAATAAATTTCTTTTGTTTAAGCCCCTCAGCCTATGGTAATTGCTATGGAAACCCCAGCAAATTAATTCACTGTTTATAAAAATTTGCAAGATCTGGGTGCCTGGGTGGCACCCTCCTTTAGTTAGAATGAGTTGGATTTCCTTCAGGAGTAAACCTTGCAATTCTTCTTCTAAACCACACTGGTATTTAACTCTCCTAGTGAGCCTGTCGGTAGCGTGTGTGTGTGTGTGTGTGTGTGTGTCTGTGTGTCTGTGTGTGTAGGAGTCCTAGCTGTTGGGGGGATATGAGTAGGTTTCAAGGAGAATTGGTATTACCTTAGGCAGCATCTGCCATGGATGGACTCATTGGAAGATCTATAAGTGAGGAAAAGCTTGCTTTCTCTTAGCAGGAGGAAGAGATACTTGGCTGTTGATCTAGAGCTGTGGTTCTCAAATTGTAGTTTTGGGATGAGCAGCTAAGGCTTCCCCTGAGAAGTGTTAGAAATACACATTGTTGGGGTACCTGGGTGGCTCAGTCGGTTAAGCATCTGCATTCGGCTCAGGTCATGATCTCAGGGTCCTGGGATTGAGTCCCACGTCAGGCTCCCTGCTCAGCAGGGAATCTGCTTCTCCCTCTGCTCCTCTCCTTCCCTCCTTTCCCTCCCCCTCTGCTTATGTTCTGTCTCTGGCTCTCTCTCTCTCAAATAAATAAATAAAATCTAAAAAAAAAAAACAAAAAACCAAAAAAACAGAAAGAAAGAAATGCATAGTGTTGGACCCTACTCCCTAACCTACTGAGCCAGAAACTCAGGGTCAGCTCCAGCAACTTTCTCTATGGTGGCAGTGACTCTCAAACTTTACTGAGCTTCAGAATTATCCAAGAGCTTGTTAAAAACAGAGATGACTAGATCCCACCCTCTAAATGTCTCATGCAGTAAATTTGGGACAGGGCCTGTAAATGTACACTTCTAACAAGTTCCCAGGTGATGCTAATGTTGCTGGTCTGGGGACCATAATTTTGAGAACGGCATTTCTCAAAGAATTAGCACCGTTAAGTCTGAAAAGGCAAGGGAAGAAAATCATGTTGCTGGGATTTTGTAGGAGAGTCTGCCCAGTAGGAGGGAGACAGCAGGGAACAAATATCCCAATTTCTCTCTCCTCCCTTGCTCCCATGTCTGCCTCCCTCCCATTGGCAGAGAGGAAGACAGCTGGATGAAAATCCAATGATACCATCCATAGGGGTCAGCCTTCCAGGACACACAGCGGGGCATAGAATAAATGTACCTAGTAGGGCTAACAGAAAATGAGTAGTAGATGGGGCCATCCCAGTGTGAACCTTGGACCCCACCTTCACTCAATCTACCATTTAATCTTGTTCAGCCTTTCCATTCAACCTTTTCTATAACTCAACCAAAGTCAAAGAACTAATCAGCGGTAGAGCCAGCACTAGAACCAGGTCTTTTGATCCCACACACTGTGCTCTTCCCACCATGCCAACAGGACTTTAGGCTGATAAATCTGGGTGTGCCATAGGAAATACACTGGGATGCGTGTTTGTGATTCGATCTCTCTGTGTTGCAGATGGTGATGGAGGCGCTCTGGGAACTAGGGAAACAGTTCAGAGCTTGTTGCAAGACCCTAGATATGAAACTATAGAACACAGGACCAGGGTGGAGGCAGTGGGAGTGGAAATGAGGGAATGGATCATGAAAATCTTTGAAAGGAAGAATGGCTGGGATGTCTTGGGTGAAGGGAAAGAAATATGAGGGTTTGTCAAAGATGAATAAATTCTGAAGGGGAGCCTATTGAGGCATATGGGGAAGGAAGAATTTACAGGTTCGATTTTCCAACTGAAGTGCAGTGGGAGGACCAGGATTCTAAGAGGACAGAGAAACAGAAGTCAGCCCTGTTGTCTTATTCTTGGAGCATGCACCCCCTGGTGCTGATTGTGGCAGGGGTGTGTGTGTTGCTCTCTCTCTCTCTCTTTCACTTCTTCAGCTGGTACCACTTGTGACAACAGCACACTCTGGAAGGATACCTCGCCCAGGATCAGGTGAAGTGAAGGACAAAAGGTGACTGGCTCCCACAAGGCCAGTCTATGCTGCTGACCTCAGTATACCAGCGTGGTATCAGATCCACCTGGGCTTGAGTCTCGGTTCCGCCATCAGTGTCCAGGCAACCTTGGGCACACCCAGAATCTCCTAGAGCCTTTGAAGCCTCAACTCTGAATTGGGAGTAATAATTAATATCCACCTTTTTCCTTGTTATTTGAAACTTTCTAACCAAGTTGACCAACTTGTCTCAGAATTTCAACGGTGACTCAAGGTGGGGGCCCTGGGTGGCTCAGCTGGTTAAGTGTCTGCCTTTGGCTCAGGTCACGATCCCACAGGGTCCTGGCATGGAGTCCCAGCTCCTTGCTCAGCGGGGAGGAGCCTGCTTCTCCCTCTGCCTTACACTCCCCCTGCTTGTGCTCTCTCTCTTTCTCTGACAAATAAATAAATAAAATCTTTAAAAAACCCCAAAAACAAAAAAACAGTGACTCAACGTGAAATAAAGAAAATATTGGCATCTCTGTTCCTAGCCCAGGAGGCAGACAGGTTGACTTTTACATGAAAAGCACAAACTGACTAAAAGAAGCATTTGGTGAGTTAAATTGTGAGAGACTGGCTCTTGGAGGAGAGAGCAGTCACTACTGGAAGAGCAGGTCATGGTTTTAGTCAAATACATTTCCCTTCCTGATATGCTTAAAGAATCAATAAATGTTATCTTTTCCCAAGGTGTGCTTAGACAACTACTTTTGCATACAAATACGACATTTCACCAGATGGACCATTCATGGATCTTTTAGGATCCTCTGGAAGTGTCAAAAAGGAGGGAAATTTTAGGTTTGTTACTTGGGAAGACTTCTTTCACAGGGAGTCTTATCATTTTATAGTGACTGTTTTCAAGGGACAGGTTAGAAAGTCCGATGTTTATGTTATTTAAAAGTGATACTAGCCTTTAAACTCAAAATTTTAGTGGATGCAATTCCTGCCTTCAGCAGGAAGAATGATAGTAAGACATCTCATTTTACATCTTTTCCATTTGTTTTTAAGCGTCCCACGATCGACACAAAGTAGTCCAGAATATGGCAAAAATTGGCTTTCAAATGATTTCAGTATCTTTCTGAGTTTTCTAGCACCTGCGGTCAATAGGTAGGCTGTTATTTGCTAGTTCTGCAATGTTGAATGAAGCAATTATTAATGGAAAATGTGAAGTGACCAGCAAGTTAACCCATATTTAGTGCAGTCAGATGACATTTATGTTCAAAGCTGTGATTCCAAGAACTACTGGTAGAGCTAGCTTTAAAGGCAACTGTTCCACGGGCGCCTTGGTGGCTCAGTCGTTAGGTGTCTGCCTTTGGCTCAGGTCATGATCCCAGGGTCCTGGGATCGAGCCCCGCATCGGGCTCCCTGCTTGGTGGGAAGCCTGCTTCTCCCTCTCCCGCTCCCCCTGCTTGTGTTTCTTCTCTCGCTGTGTCTCTCTCTGTCAAATAAATAAATAAAATCTTTGAAAAAAAAATAAAGTTCAACTGCTCCATTAAATAACATGTGTTGTCTCCTTCACCTTGTTCAGCAACTTGGAAGTAAGTGACAAATTCCCATTTTACAGATGAGGAAACTGAGGGCACTAAGAAGTCAATGACTTGCCCATGTCACCAGGCTAGCAGGTGGCAGGGTTGGGCCTGGAACTCAAGTCTGCCTGATTCTCAAGCTGGGGCTCTTTCCGTGATGTCACACCATCTCCCCAAATGGACAGCCCCAGCGTTGACAGCTGTCCAGATCTGGAAGGGTGACTTCCAGCTGAAATGAGGGTGGACAGTGTACAATCTTGGGAAAAGTTGATGGGAAACAAATCTGAATCAGCCTTATAGAGCAAGGGCTGACTGTGTTATATGGAAATAGGTCTCAAGAATGGACACTTTGCCCCTAAAAAAAATTTTTTTGGGCCTGTCGTGTCCCTGCATACTTGAGAATTCTGGCATAAAAACATTTCTTTTGTTTACATCACTGGACCACACATGTAGCCCTGTTTATCTCTTAACATGTTTGTGTTAATTACTATTCAAACTTGTTTCCCATAGGATAATTCACTGAGATGGGACAGAAAGAAATGAGATGCAAAGAAAGTAAATTTGGATAATTTGGAAGGTGAAAAGAAAGTTTTGGAGAAGAAACTACACAAAAATGGCAGGACAAGGTGGGGGTTCACAATGAGGGGCCTTTGCTACTCCAGGAGTCAGTGTGAGGACTCGGGGAATGGAGGGGCGAGGTCAGGGAGAGGGGCCACCAAAGGTTTATGGATCCTTTGTTTTATAATTTTTAGCTAAGGGTGGCTCTGAATTAGGGTTTGGGGCACATGTGATGGGAAAATCAGATTGTGAGCAGAGCAGGAATTAATCTTAGTAACTGTCCAGCTTAACTAGGAAAAGCGTTGAAGGCCTGGGGGCTATTGCTGTCCCTGAAAGTGGACCCCAGGAGCCCCTGGCCTCAAGGCTGATAACAGAAAATCCAGGCAGACGGGAAGATCGCAAGGCCTTCCCGGGGGCTTGTCACACAGGTGGGGGCCGGCTCCTGGGGGGAGATGGCAAGTCAGTGAGACAGCGGGACAAGACCACCCCGAAGAGGTGAGGATGTGCCGAGAAGGTAGACTCGGAAACTGAGTTTCATGCCTGCATTCAAAAGGGAAAATAACCCTGCTGCTATGTCGTGAGGAAGGATGTTTCTGTTAACACGGAGAGCCGGGAAGAGCCACAGAGGCTGTGGGAGGCCTTCTGGCGTGTTTCGCTTGACCTCCCACTTGACTCGTGGCACCTCGCCTGTGATGGACACCAGGAGCCACTCCCAGGCCTCCACTTGTGAGTGTTGAAGTGTTAGTCCCATAATCCAGCCTGCAAGTGGCCGGTAAGATGGAGTGCATGGGGCTCAGTGCAAATTCCAGCCCCTTCGATAAGTCGTCCGTGGTCTGGGGCTTGCCTGATCAAAAGGTGCAGACTGGAATTAAGATTCCAGATAAGCAGAATGAGTGTCTGGGGAGAGGCCCATTCAATGCTCTGAGGCCAAATGCTGTAACTTGTGATCTTTATTTAACCCACACAGAGGCAGGGATTCTTGGCTATTTCGGCGAGGTTAGTGGACAGCCTGCATCTCTCAGGGCCTGAGATATAAACACGGTGCAGCCAGAGTGAGGTTATTTCCCCAGGCGATGTCGAAGGCTCCTTGTTGAATCTCCTCTGGGAGGGCAAACTCTAAATACCGTAAGTGTTTAGTTAAAAAATACTGGACCATGTTATCTGCTCCTCATGTGCACCACATGACGTAATCGATTAACTGCCTCTAGGCTGGGGTCCCAGCTTACTTTCGCCTATGTGGTCTGTTCACCGGCTGGAGAAATTTTTAGAATTTCTCACTGGACACTTTGAAATGAGAAAATTATCTCAATGGTTTATTATGTAGTGGCTCCTTTGCATATGCGTACATAAAGGTAATTTGGGTAAAATAGATAAAAGGGGAACAAACTATTCTAGAAAGGAGACGTTGCCATATCCAACTGGCAAATCCTTGATGGAAAAATCTTGATTCACAAGACTCCATTGTCAACAGTACAGAGAAGGAACGCTGACAGGAGTCTGAGATGCGGTCCCAGAAATACAGATTTACAGGAATCAAGGATCCTCTCTGGAAGTAAAATGGCCCTTCCTCTTTCACATGCTGAGCAGGATTTCTCTTTTCATAAAAGGACCTCCACCCATTGAAGCGAATGCTGGGACCTTCCCAGCCAAGCTTGTCTATATTTGCTTGTTTCAGAGCCAGCAATGGAAAAACCCGTTTCTCAGATTTATTTAGCAACACTGTCATTTCTCAGATTTTCCCTATAAATCTTATTCTAGGGAATAAGTTAACTCTGAGTTAATAATAGCAAGTCGTTTGCATGCAGTTACGTGATTTGTACTTCTTTCATCAGACATCTGAAAAATGACGTACCAGCTCAGATTTCTGGATTTCCAACAGTTTCAAGGAGTCTGACCTCTGCAAGAAGACAGCCTCAGAGTGGCATGCTACTAGAGTGTTCCTTGATTCGAGAAACTAAATGCAGAAATAATACCAGTTAACTTACTATACAGAAAAAAGACTTTTATTTTTGATTCTCATTGTTCCTTTTCCCTTTTTCTTTCTTTCTTTCTTTTTTTTGCAAATTGTTATTATAGATTAGTTGAAACACGCAAAAGGAGACAGGATGCTGTAATGAACCCTCCTTTACCCCCTCACCCGAAGACATTTTCAATTCCTCACCAGTCTACCTTCATAAAAACACCACTAACCACCTCTCTTCTTATTTTGAAGTTCAACTCAAAATCATTGCATTTCATCCTTAAATATTTCAGTATGCTCTAAAGTTTATTTTAAATTCAATACAGAGCAATGATTTAATTCCAACAATAAAAGAATCTTTGAAAAAAATACCCTCTTTTGAAAAAGAAATCTTCTGTCCGATTTTTTGCAAAAGAATGTCCTGCTATTTTTAGAGAATGTCTCCTCTGAAAGTACTTTTATTATTACTAAGTACTATTATTAGCCTGATTTTTTGGGGGGAGAGGGGTCCCTGAAAAGGATTTTCCAACTTAAATGTGCTCCTGGTCCTAAGTACTAGGGTCCATTGTTTTTTGAAATTGTAAATGAAGACGGGTCAATATTTTTTTTTTTTAAGATTTTATTTATTTATTTCACAGAGAGATAGTGAGAGCAGGAACAGAAGCAGGGGGAGTGGGTGAGGGAGAAGGAGGCTTCCCGCAAAGCAGGGAGCCCGATGGGGAAATCGATCCCAGGACCCTGGGATCATGACCTGAGCCGAAGGCAGACGCTTAACGACTGAGCCACCCAGGCACCCCATGAGACGGGTCAATATTTAAATCGTATCCCAAGATCAGCGGCTTTGCAGCACGAGAGTGGTATAGGGCATGCTTAAATCCTTTAATGAAAAACACAAATTTCATTTGATATAAGGGAATTTGATATGTTTCTATTACCTTTGTGCTTTATAGCTTTCTATCGTTCTAATAGAAAACTGGAGGTTTACATGTTTCTGGCAACAATGTTGTCCTTTAAAACTTGAAATAAACATGGATGCCTGGGTGGCTCAGTCGGTTAAGCATCTGCCTTTGGCTCAGGTCATGATCCCAGGGTCCTGGGATCGATTTCCCCATCGGGCTCCCTGCTCTTTGAGGAGCCTGCTTCTCCCTCCCCCACCCCCACCCTGCTTGTGCTCTCTCTCACTCTCTCTCTCTCTCCCAAATAAATAAATAAAATCTTAAAAAAAAACTGAAATAAACAAAATCTCTTTGATGAGTGACTCTGAGTGTCATAACTGATGAGAAAAATGTGATGAAAGATGCTGGCAAAAACCATGAAAGCTTTATGAAACAAAGACTACCAAACTAGAACCACAAACTTGTGCTAAGTGATAGTCAACAAAATAAGTGTGTTTTTCAATACTTCTCTTAGGAAAATCAAGCTGAAATCCTATATCAAATCTTGCTCAGTTCATTTTGTTGAAATTACACTAAAAAAAAAAAAAAAAAAAAGGGTTTGGTTACACAACTAAGCCAGTGTTCCCAAACGAAGCCAATGTGACACTTAGTCATTAATGGGCTATAGACCACAGTGTTCCTCCCATTTATATTTGGAAATCAACAAATAAGCAGGCATCGGCATTTCAATGGTAAATAAAAAGGCATCACATTCCTCTTTCCCCAGGCCAGCTACTTTTAAAGTTCTCTCTCCCTGGGCTCAGGAAAACAACCCAGGATCTGAGCTCCTGTGAGAACCTGTCTGATTTAAGCTCTGCCAGGAAAACACCAAGTAGTACTACAATGTGGGCTGCCTGAATAGTGGGCTGATCAAAAGGGATAACAGGTCAGAGCACTGAATAGAACCACAAGGAAATCCATTCCTAAGTGCGTTTCACTGGGTATCCATGTGTCCTGCGCCCGGTTTCAGAACTCTGTTTAGCTCCCCTTGAAGTAAGGCTCCGTTGATTTCTCAATTTAAAAGCAGGCAGAACATGTCAAAAAACCAGCAAGCAAATGGGACCGTCCTAGCTTCCTTTCCCAAAGATGGTTATCGGCTCCATCACACATCTCTGGTCTTCACCCCTGGGAACCAGCCTTCGCCTCCGTTTGGACAGTGTCTGAGGATTCATCAGCAAGAGGCTGTCTACTGATACTGAGTTTCTTCCTTCCCTTGCTGACAAGCAAACACCGCTCCCGCCGGTTTACTGGGATCTTCTGGTGCTTGAGAGTGGTTCCGAAACAGCCCCGGCTGCCCTGCCTTCCTCCGCATTGTCCCGCACCTACGGGCCATTCCCAGAGTGAGAAAGAAAAACAATGGCCCTCAGGGCCACGGTGCAGAATGGCAATGGGAGGAAATGGCAGAGACACAGGAAACAGGGAGAGAGGTTTTCTTACACAAACAAGCCCCGGGAGGAGCAGACTAGGAAAACAAAGGTAAAACCGGAGAAGGCGGCCACTGGGCCCCCGGGGAGAGTGCGGTCAGGGCAGGGGCCTCTGCCAGAGCAGTGGAGCCAGGGCCCTTGGCGCCTGTGGCCCTTCGGTGACCGAGCCTTCAGGGGCTCCTGAAGTCTGAGGGGAAGAGAGGCCAAGAAGGAAACCTAAGAAAATCTTGACCTGCGCTTAGAGTCTCGGTGAAGCGCTCAGCCGGTCCCCGTGCGAGTCCGGAGCTAGCCAGCCACGCCTCACCCCACTGCCTCCCCCTCCGGCAGGGAATAGACAGACGCACCCAAGGTCACAGCTCCTGCATTCGGGTAGGGACCCGTCTCCGGAACAGCCTGCTCGCTATCCTCTTCCGCCAAAAGAGGCGAGTCCCGGCCTCTGTCTCACTGATGCTGCGCCCTTGCTCAATCCTTCCTGGTTAAGGAACTGGTTTCTCTGGGATGCATCCCTGCCGCAGTAGCTCCTGCATCTCCACTCCCATAATGCCTGGTAGGCATCCTTAGTACAGAGCCCGCGTGCTCCCTTCTCATTACTTGTTGCTTGTACATCGCCTGCACTCAGTAGGTGCTCAGGAAAGGCATGGGATATGAAGTTAATCGAACTCCCTACCTGTACTTTGCTCTCAGGTAGAATCTTCCTGTCCTTGGGCTTCTGATGCTGGCTCCTCCCTAGTGACCCTTCTTGGCCACTTGCAGTATCCACCTGCTCTTTCTTCTAGGACTTTCTTCCAGAAAGGGGCCAGGGAATGTTCTGACAGAGCACTAGGAAACCCCTTCTGCCTACTCCCTAACTATGTTGAGGGTAGCATGTTAGGAGTAGGACCACTGTCTGGAGAATGCTGCCATTTCTAATATTCCTCTGTGGAATTAGTTTTGGAAGGCGTCCCCACCCCACCTCCTGACCCCCAGGGGAAATGATTCAGCCAGGGGCAGCTCCAAGGTTGGCTTGGGGGATGGTGATGGCTAGAGCTGCCCTATAATCTCCACTGCCCTCTGTCCTAAGCCTCCATGAATAAGACAACACATTTTTATATGCACTATTTTGTGTGTGACTATTGCTAGTTTTCTAAATGTGGTATTAATAAAATAATAAAAGAAATCTATGCCAGTTTGAGCTGGAGTTTCCTGAAAGGTACATGGAGACTTGAAGAGGTCCCCTCAGAGTGAAAGAAAGGGTGAGCTCAGCCCAGGAGGTTGTGGTTCAGAACACATTTATTCCCTTAGAGAGGGCTTCACTCTGGGGCTCATGTCCCCTTGAGCTATGAAGTCATATTTAGCATTTAGTTTGACACCCAAGTATTCAGTGGCATCTATGTACCCACATGTCTTTGTGTGGTGAGGCTATGGAGAAAGGAAGAGATGGGACAGCAAATGGAGGCGAGGCCTGCCTCACGCTCTTCCACCCTCCTAACGGGCCTCAGGGGGAAGCAGCATTTTACAGGGTCCTCAGTAAATAGCAGCCACATAAGTCGTGGCCTGTGGACCGTGGTGGAGCCCTCAGGTCAAGGAGCAGTGGTCAACTGGATGACTTGAAGGCTGGTACGAGACACAGGGGAGTGATCCTAGGATGGAGGGGAGAGCCACCGCCGGAGTTACTCGTGTGACTAGTTGTGTAATGTATGTCCCTCTCACTAAACTACAAACGCCTCGTGGGCAGGGACTATGCCCAGAGTTCTAGTCAAGAATTATTTGTTGGGGCACCTGGGTCGCTCAGTCGGTTAAGCATCTACCTTCGACTGGGGTCATGATCCCAGGGTCCTGGGATCAAGCCCCGCATCAGGCTCCCTGCTCAGTGAGGAGTCTGCTTCTCCCTCTCCCCCTGCTCCTCCCCATCTACCCCTCACCACCCCCACTCATGTTTTCTCTCTCTCTCTCTCTCAAAATGGATGAATAAAATCTTTAAAAAAAGAACTATTTGTTGAGCAGGTGAATAGATACATTTATCACACTATTGATTTTCTAAGTTTCTGATTTCCTCATTCAGTCATTAAAAAAAAAAACCCACAAAATATATTGACTCTTGTCTCTGAGCTGAGCACTGGCCAGACACCAAGAATAATGCAAAGCAAGCAAATAAATGAAGCTTCCCATTAGGATATGCTTCTCTGACAGAGTTCCCCAAACTTATAGAGCTTGCCCACAGAATTCAGCCCTGCAAAAAGTTAATTCCTTCATCACGCGGAAAACCAGCCCTTGGATACGCTGCTCCTATTTACAGGACGTACTGATGATGTCTGTTTCTCCCTGTTAGAATGATCTCTTTTTTGCATCTTCCCCAAAGATACTTAGGATTCTTAGGAACGTTAGTTCATTTATCTCTCAGACTCCAAGCGCATGTACAACAATGCAAGTTTGTTTGAAATAAGGCGAAATTCTAAAGTTTGGACCCATCTCCAGATCTGTGAAGGTCGGGATGGGTCTAGATTTGACAACAAGTTGATGGACACAGCACTGTTTTCTAAATGCTCTGAAAGTTAATAAAGCTGATTACCTCTCAGGCTTGGGCAAGGACTTACGGGGTAGGGATTTTGAAACTAGAAAGAAATTTGCAAGTAACCTTCAAGTTTTTCTCATTTTATGAATAAGGGTAGAAAACAGAGTAAGAGCTTCTATTTCTAGCTCTTCTACTGTCCATATTTGGTTGTTCTTAGGCAATTCCAGCCAACGTCTTTTGAGTATTATCAGTATCTGCCCTATCTACCACATAGGATTTTAAAGAGATTATAGATATGAAAGTACTCTGAGAAGGTTGAAGTGCCCTGTAAATGAGATGCCTCTGGAAAGTCTAGGTGGATGCTGATTCAATTTTCTAGTACCTGGGAAGTGGTTTCAGATAAAGCAAATCAGGACTGTTTCTTTAAATGATAATATATGTAAAGCTCCCACTATAGTCTCAGGCTCCTAGTGAGTGCTCAATAAATGTTTGCTGTTATATGATTATTTCTTTCCTCAGAAATATATGATCTCAGAAAATACAAGCATTTCAGAGCACTACATGGACCAATCACACTTAAAAATAAACCTGTTTTGGTTTATACTGAAAACGGTATGTGCATGGGATATCTTTATCTTGATGAATACAAGCCAAAAAGCAAGATTTTCAGGTTGAAGGAGTAAAATCCATGCATTAAAATTTGGAATTGATCCCAGAGAGCAAATTGTATCCCTCAGTAAGTCCTTAACCTTTCTTCATCTACATTATTTACCTACAGTATCTTGGTTAAAACTTTGTTTTCAAGGATCAGATCTAAAAGGATACTTAGTGTCTTTTGTATAATCACTACACATATTTATATCAATTTTCCTACAAGTCCAAATTTGGGGGGGAGCCCAGATCATTATGATACTCCCAACTTATCCACAGCATTTAAATAACTAGAACACAAAGATGAGATCATTTTTTAAAAAAAGATTTTACTTATTTATTAGAGAGAGAGAGAGCACAGCAGGGGGAGTGGCAGGCGGAGGGAGAAGCAGGCCCCCACCGAGCAGGGAGCCTGACCCGGGACTCAATCCCAGGACCCTGGGACCATGACCTGAGCCAAAGGCAGACGCTTAACCAACTGAGCCACCCAGGCACCCCAGATGTGATCATTTTTAGCAAATAGTTGGAGCTTCAAGAACAAATTCCCTACTAAAAAAAACAAAACAAAACTCACTTTAGCAAGAGGTTTGCATTAATTTCTTTTTAATTTCAAAATATTTTATCTCCATCAATTTGTTATCTAATAGTAGAAGCTACTGAATGGGAATACTCATTCTCTGGATGGGGACGTGCAAAGACCATGTGAATGTGCAATTTAGAAGTGATTCTAAGAGAAAATTAAAAATAAATATCTCAGACCACTGTTATCCATTCTACAAACTTCCTCCCCAATTTGCGTTTTTCCTCGTCTTGTCCGTGGGCTGATGTTTACTTCTGGGCTGGGCTGTTACTCACAGGGCTTCTAACTGGGCATTTGACTTCAACTGGATTTTAATTAAAATGGGTCCAAACTGGAATGGGGCGCCTTGCGAGAGTGCGACCCCTGTCACCGGATGTTCAGTGAGAGTCCTGATGGCTGTATATATACTGAGGATGCTGAAGAGAGCATCCTTTGGGAGTTGGCCTCTCTGGCTAATAAAATCGTTTCCAATTCCTGAGATTTTATTCTGAAGATCTAAGTTACCATAATCATATTTCTTTTTTGCTTTTATTGTCTAACTACTCCATTCGTATGAGATATTTGGCATTTTACTTAATTCGATGCTGCTCGCTCCTTTGGTATTCATGCAGCTGCGTACTTGATTTTAAAACCACTTGAGAATTGCTGGTCCTGCCTTAGGCAGTTGTCACCAAGACCCCCCAACCCCTCAGCCCCCAAAACAACTCACTGGTAGAAGAGCCTCCCTGGGGGGAAGAGGGGCAAGTCTGGAGTGAAAACAGGACTATGGATCCTAGAAACTCAGTTTAGGGAGTTTGATGCAAGGAGGCAGAAGGGAACAGAGAGACCATAAGGATGATTTATATTGCTATTTAGGAAGCAGATAGTGAGATGTGCAAAAATAATCAAGGGTTTTCTCAAGGAAAGTGAAGGGGGCACATCGCAGCCAGTGACTAGTGGAGTTGGGTTTGTTCGGTGCAGCCTTGTTCATGATGACAATGGATGAAGAGTCTAAATTGCCTAGTGGGGTTGTTCCACCGTTGTATCCTCCCATCCCTGCCCCCAGGCCCGCCCCGCTGCTGTTTCAATGGAGTTCTTTATTTCTCTTGGGTAAGTTCAGTTCATCAGTATGGACCTGCTTTAATTCTCCCAGAGCCCTCCAAACATACATGCCTTGTGAAATTTGGTCCCTGGGTGATTGAGCCATGCTCAGCCACCTGCTCTTATGCTGCGGAGTGGGAAAAGTAGCCGTGGCCAGTTGCTGAATTTCTTCCTCCAGCAATTTCAGAAAGATGTGGGGGCTAGTGAGGAGTGGTGATTCAAGTCCTTAGGTAAAGGAGAGAAGGATGAACAGAGATGGATGTTAACTAGACTTACTGTGATTATTTTGTAACATATACAAATATCGAATCATTATGTGGTACACTTGAACCTAATACATTGTATGTCAATTACAGCTAAATTTTAAAAAATCAGAGAAACTTGGACCCTAAACTATGGAACTGTAACATTTTAGAAGCAGCAGATACCTTAGAGATTATCTTGTTCACTGATCCTCCACCCTGACTGCCCATTAGAACCCCCTTGGTTGCTTTTCAAAACAATGCCAATATTGACGCTCTACCTTAGACCGATTAATTTCCTTGAATTGGCCTCATGGAAACTACCTTATTTTTCTGACAAACAAAACGAGAAGTGCAGTTTCCATTCATTACACCAGGTCCCAGAGCCAGTGGGGGCAGAGAGGCTGGCAGCTTCAGGGCAGCGAGCTCCCACCAGGAAACATTTTGGTAAAGGCTCATTTCTCTCCTTCATTTTATTTTATTTTTTTTTTTCAGTTCCAGATGGAAATGGCAATCCTCTATTTCTTTATGGCATTTCTTTGCCTCTACACTCACCAAACACGAACTACATCTTTGAAGGATTTCTCTTACAAAAGAACTTGGAAACTCCAGGCTGTTTTGTTTAGAGACACTTGGGATCAACCAAGATCATGTGGAGTTGATGAAGCCCCCCCGCATAAACACACACACACACACATCTTGAGATGCAATTGACCAAATTGGTGGGTTCAAAAGGGTAAGAAATTCGATTGGAATGGGTTAAACGTTACAGGAAGGCATTCTCGTCTTCTCCCCGCTCCCTTCATTCCAACCCCTAAGCTACGCTGTGGTTAAGTGGGTCACATGAGAGCCTCCCAGGTGGCCCAGCCACCCTCAGGAGGAGACACTTGGGGCCCTCTGACCTGAGGGCAGCATTTTCCATTACAGAAGTGAAATGAGGCTGTAAGGCTGGAAAGGGGACATTGTCATTGAATGGTGGCTGACTTTTACAACCCAGAGCAAAAACTCAAAGCTTTCAGTCTTCCCTCACTCCCTCCCCGCCACATTTCTTTTCACAAAGCAACAAATTCTGGCTGGTTATCACTTATGCTCCACCCCATTCTTCTAAGTTAGCTTTTGTGCAGGAAAATAGAGAACTGTTTTCATTGCCTTATCAGCGTCCCAGGAAAGGGGAAAGGAGCGTCTGGCCTGCTATCTGCGCCTTGCATGGGGACAATGAAACGCTGAAAACAGGCTCCATGGGCAAGGGGCTGCCACTCCAGACCCGCGGAGTGAGGCTCTGTAAGGACCAGGGAAGGAGGGGCTCTGCTTAGCCTTCTGAAAACATAATAGCCCCTGGGGTGGGCTGCCGCAAACAGGAAGGGTGTGGGCAGGATCTGAGTGCAGGGGCCATTCTGCTCCTGCCGCCCATTCCCACAGCCTTTGATCAGTAGGCAAATGGCATTTTGTGCCCAGAGATAAATGCTTGGTCAGAGGCGTGTGTGGCTGTGGAGGGGGATAAGGATTAAAGATGAAGATGTTTTATAACCTGCCTTAAGGATCTGTGTTTTTAAACCTGGGATCAGGGAGGTGCTAACAACAAGGGAACAGAAAGATTTTCTATGGGGGCATTCATTCATTCATTCATCAGACATTTTTTTATGCATGCACCCTGTAAGTTCAAGGCACCGTGCTAGACAATGGAGGAGATGCAATGGTGAATAATACACAAGCTCTTTCTTGTCTAATATGGCAAATCTCAAGTGTGGTGAGGTTGTTTGAGATGGGAGAAATTGTGGAGCCAGGTAGCAAGAGGTGGGGTACTCTTTTAGCCTATATACATCCTTCCCCGTCATAGACTCAGATATACACTGCCCTCACCTCCACTCTTCCCACCACGGGCCTTGTGCTCTGCAGTTGAGAATCACTGTGAACTAGGAATGTTTTGGGCCTGTGAACTGAGTGGAGGCAGAATAATAAAAACAAGGGAAACTCCTTCTTGGTCTAATTTGCAAAGCTAAGACTCATACAAAAACAAACAAATAAGCAAACAACAACAACAATAAAAACAAATAACCAAAGCCTCTAAATACACAGTAAAGAGTGTCATTGCAATCAGGGAGATGGAGACCTAAATGAGAGCAGAGAGGAGTGGCTCCTTTCAGTGGGGACAATGGTGAGGATGGTGATGGTGTGCATGTGAAGAAGAGCCCCAGGGAAGGCATGGTTCCTAGAGGAGGCCTTGAGGCTGAATGAGATGAAGTTGAGAATGTGTGGTGATGGCAAGAGGTGCTGGGGAGGCTGGGAAGGGTAGAAAGAACATTTTGGGGGCAAATAAAACATTATAAATAGAACACAATGATGGGGTGAACATGCCTGATAGAAAATAGCTCACTTTGGCTGAGAATGTATATGTTTACTCTGGAAAATATTGGAAGGCTATTCTCCAGAGAGCTTTGAATGCAGACTAAGACCTTAACCTGTGATCAAGCCACAGTCTGTGGGGGGTTGTCCTGTCACCCTTCACTTACCAATCCTAGACTTTTCCACAGCCTAAAGGAAGGTCCCTGGGTCCTGTGGTGTAATTCCCCACTTCTGGGCCACACACACGATTTGAGGGCAACACACCATGAAAGGTCAATAAATGGCTGGAACCCTTTCTGAAACTCAGGCAAAGGTGTCTTACCATTCATTGATTGATTTATAAAACAAATATCTCATGGAGGTGTCCTCTTTAATTTACAATGAAATTATAATTTATAATATGTAATTAATTTATATTTAAAATAATTTTTTATTTATAATTTAACAATGTCCTGGCATTATTCCAGGCCTTGGGAGTACAGCACCAAACAAAAAATGCAGAGTCCTATACCCAAAGAGCTGATATTCTAATTGGGGAAAAGCCGCCAGTGAATAAATGTAGTGAGTTAGGGTTATGAGGCAGACTAATGCTGGGTAAGACGTTGAGAGAGATGGTGTTGATCGGTTAGTTTACAGAGGGTGGTCAGAGAAGGCCTTTTGATAATTGAGTGCCATTTGGGCAGCAACATGACTGAAGTGAGGGAAAAGCATTTCAGGCAGAGGGAGTTTGGGGGAATTTGGTCACTTCTATAGTCAATGGAAGGAAGAGGGACATTGCAAAAATCCACTTATGATGGATACATACACTTCCTGTCCGAGGTGAGGAGACAAGTAAGAGAAAGCCAGTGTTGTATGCTTGATCTGGAAACAATCCCATGCCGCTGTTAGAAGCTCTGCTCCTTGGGCAGTTCTGGGTGTTGTTTCATGTAGCCTTCTTAGGATGGAGGCAAACAAAGTTTACCAAAAATATCTCCATAAACCCTGACTTTGATGAGCAATCCTGGATTAGGAAAACATTGTGGTCTAGAATTCTTCTATGACACTGAAGGTGGTTTTTGCAAGGAGAGTATGAATTTTTTAAAGGGTGGTGGGTTGTTAGGGATGGAGAAGTCCTTCTTATAAGTCAGTTGTTTATTAATTCAAAAAAGGCTTCTCCTTTGAGGTGAAAGGGAAGATACATCTTTCTTGGCCACTTGAGCCACAGCTCAAGTGAACAGTGTCAGCGTTTTCTTTGGCAGATGAAATCCCTGTTAAAACACTACAAAATTTGGTATATTTCCCCATACCCTACAACTGCCTGCTACTTCCCCAAACCTTATGTAAATATAGTTGGGAAGCTTAAAAAAAAAAAAAAGCATGTGTAATAAAAAAAGAATGTGTGTGGAAAAACTGGTAAGCAGAATGAGTCTCATATTTTGGTATACAGTGTGTTCCTGAAAACGAGAGAGTTGAACCGTAGATGTACTCACTTCCTGAGGGCTAAATACAAAAAAAAAAAAAAAAGAAGAAGAAAAGAAAAAAGAAAAGAGTGCTAATTTTTAAAGAAACATTTAGGCGTAATTCAAGAGGCCTTGTCGATATTAATTAAGGTTGGGGGTGCTTCCTCTTATAACTAGTATCATACTTTTAAAATATTTTCATAAGATAAGGGAAACTGTAATCTAAAAGGAATATAAACACTTTTCTCTCTTCTTTTCTTCTTTTTTTGTAATGACATTTCTTTAAACGTGATCTTACCTGGAAGACCTCTTGTTAAGGAAATGAGATGTGTTTGAATGCGCTTTCCTGGGCTGCTGGGGCGCTTTTCTGTTTTGGCCCCTGAGGGATCTTAACCATGTATATGTCAAGACCTCTCAGATAGCAGCACATGTGGCAAGTATAAGTGGATTATTCAGCTCCATGCTCATCAAACTAGAAAAGGAAACTTATCCGAAGAGACTTTAGTTTGCTCTGTATTGGACCCTGGAATTAAGCATGCATACATATGTACATACATATTTGCATACATACATCAATCTCTAGAAAATACAGATTCCATTTTTCCTCTACTTGTGACCACTAACCTTTTTCTTTTTTCTCCAAATCTCTTGAAAAATGGTGCAGGGCTGCTTTAATGGTTTCTTTGTTCCTTTGCAGAGCAACAGACTCTTGGCCATGAAACTCTAGCCTGTATGCAGATCTAGGTTCTGCCTCACACTTGAGGAGCCATCTGCCTGAAGCTTAGAACTCTGGAGTGACTCTGTGGCCCTTTGGTATCCTGGTCCAAGCCCAGCTGCAGGTGGGTGGGATGAATGAGAGCCAGGGGGAAAGAGGGTCTCTTCCCATCTGCTCTAAGGTGATGTGCTTTGGAGATAACTATTTATTTGTTTATTTATTTATTTATTTATTTAGTTGACAGAGCACAGGAGAGAGAGTGAGAGAAAGCACAAGCAGGGGGAGCAGCAGAGGGAGAGGGAGAAGCAGACTCCGCACTGAGCTGGGAGCCCGATGTGGGACTTGATCCCAGGACCCCGGGATGGTGACCTGAACCAAAGGCAGATGCTTAACAGACTGAGCCACCCAGGCGCCCCCGGAAATAACTACTTTTGAATAGCCTGTCTGACCTAATTGGAAAACCCAGGATATGGGGTATAGAATCAATTGCCCTGTCTTGGGAATTTTCTTAATTTCTAGGGCAGGTCCAGGATAAATCAAATATTTGAGGCATGGATAAAATCCATTTGATCCCAATTTGCAACAATGGACAGAAGACTCGTTGGGTATAGTTCATCTTTCTTTGACCACTTTGTAGCTCTGAGAAACTGAGTATGCAGCCCCACCTCCTTGAGTTTCTACTACTTGACTCCATAATGGGTAGCAATTTCTTCCAGTGGGATTGTGACGCTTACATGAGACACTGTTTGAAGAGGACATCATCATTCCTGGCATTTAGTGTCTGATGTATGTTCATTCCCTTTCCTGTGACTATGAACAAGATGTGAGCATTGGCTCAGGAGCTCAGGTTTTAGCGGCAGTACCATATTCTCAGACCCATCTGACATGAACACGTGGTATTAACTATTTCAGATTTACTGGTGAAATCATATGAAATTCCACTTTCTTAAAATCAGCATTAATTCATGCAACATGGATATCTGCTAGACTCCCTGCTAAGCTCTGGAGATATCAATGAAATACAGTCCTCATCTTAAAGCAGTTCTGAGTTCAGGGGAAGGCCCAGCACATAACAGACAAGGATTACTTCTTGTCAATCCAGCAAGGAGGATGGAGGGTGAAAAGGTATTGGGGTGGGGGAGGCATTTTTAATAAGGACACTGAATGAATCAGATGGAGGTGGCTCAAGGAACCTACTTAAAAAACACAGCTCTTAAATACATTCATTCTAGAAGTTTAATTTTTATGAGTAATTTTTTTGTCCCTCTTACAGTTAACTATAAAAATTAAGCCCACTTTATCACCTTTTCTTATTATGTGCTCTTATGTTGGTTTTTTTTTTTTTTTTTGTAACCTCAAATCCTATTTACCAAGAAAACCACTCTTTCTCCCACATCTTCTCCAATCATCACATCAAAAGTAGCAGGCGTTCAAATAATTAAATTCACTGAGCTCTCTCAAAAATGTAGATCTCCAGGCCGTGGATGGCTCAGTCAGTTAAGCGTCTGACTGGTGATTTCCCCTCAGGTCATGAGCTCACTGGTCGTGGGACCGAGCCCAGCCTGGGGCTCCACACTCAGCGGGGGGCCTGCTTAGGATTGTCTCTCTCCCTTTGCCCACTTGTGCGCACTCTCTCTCTCTTAAATAAATAAATAAATCTTAAAAAAAAAAATGTAGATCTCTATGGGTGTGTTGTCCAAGCCACCAAGATTGTGCTGAGGTCTCTGAGCACCACAGATACATATGTACAAGTTCACTGCTTTCGAGGCACACGGATACATGCTTGGTCTCAGTTGCGTATCAGCGTCAGGGTTCATTCGGGCGTATTGAGCCTGAATAAGGAACGAGCATTATGTGGTCCCCTGGTCATTGTGTAACACTGGAGCATGCTTTTGTTTGAGTTTACTGTTATAATGACTTGTGGGTTCAAGTTGTATTTATATGGCACGCTCACAAACAAGGGGAAAAAGAAAAAGGTTCAACTAGCAAGCTGATCGTGTGCCCTTTGTGGGATACTGACGATTTTATTATTTTCTAACTTGGCCAAATGAGTGAAGTATCTTAGGAGGTAACAGGTACAGATTTGGACAAGTGTTCCATCTGGTGTAGGTTATTTTTGTTCCAGCTTAACTTCTTGAAGATCTATTTTATACGGAACCAGCGTGTATACCTGCATGGGGCTTCACATTTATGTTTATGGAAAGGTGAAACCCCACGTGCAGACTGAGGTGCCTGGCTCTGTAGTGTCCAGGCTCATTTACAGCATAACTGCCCCTTCTACCACCCGGGGCACTGCTGACGTAGCAGCTCACTGCTTTGATTTGCCAGAGTGTCGGGGAGAAGAGTAAGTACTACATTCCTATAAGGTAGAGCCGATTGCTGGCTTCTCTTCTCACCATAATTTTTTTTTCCCATTTGAGCCTGTGTGAGATGCAGATGGCTCAGTGATCCCATTGTGCATGGCATCTCACACATCTTAACCAATTAGAAAAGGCTGTAGAGAATTACATGGAATTAATCCCATCCAGAAGATGTAGGGACAGCCTCAACTACTCAAACTCTAGTTCCTTGGTTTACAATGTCACAAGAGCCCCTTGATGGGATTAAAGCCGTGTATCTCCAGGCAGTTTGTCTATTATTTCTTGTGAACTCTGTGTGTGTGTGTGTGTGTGTGTGTGTGTGTCTACAACTGTGTCAGCATTTGTCGGGGGTTAACAGTAAGCTCTCACATTCATTTTATTCAATCTGCCAAGCCATGAGGCCCTTTGAAAATGGCCACTTCTTTTATACTTATAAAAAACATGCCATTTAGTTGACTTCTCTTGACTTTTTCAAGTGTTTGTTTTGAAGTTTCATTTATACAGGAACTAGGCATAATCACCAATAAATTTAACTTTAATAACTCAGACCCTGGGAGCCTTTCCTGGTTGGCAAAAACTTCCCTACATGCTGCAAATCCTCCTTATGGGATATCCTATTTCTTATCTGGAGTTGAAAGTCAGGATTAATCCAGATGATTAAGAAAATCTTTCTAAAAGATACTCTGCATCCTCTTTAAAATTAAACTCTCCGTGGAAGTTTCCTTTCTTTTCTTACTAAAATCATAATGTCAATGATAAAAGTAAAAGTAGATCACAGGAGTTTGGGTGTTTTCCCTAGGTATTTTTAAAATTCAAAGACAGTGTGATCCTCCCTGTTTCTTAGACCACAAAAATGACATTAGAATATAATTTTCAATCTAATTACTAATACTCAATATTCCTTTTACAATGTATTCAATATACTAAAGAAGTTACAGGAGTATATAAAGGAGAAGTTTTTGATTCTTTCAATGAAATTATCCATTTGAAAAGCTCCCACATCATACGTACCACATATATGTGCTTCAGGAAGTACACATACACGTACACACCCACACACAGAATTCACCTGCTCTGTAAATTCTGAAAGCCAGAAACTCTTCTGCAGATAGCATTACTGAAGATTTCCCTCCCTTCCTTTTTGCTTTCTAAGGCCTGGAACTCCAAGGCTCCTTCCCAGACAGTCAGATATGCTATAAAAAGTAACATCAGCCATGGGAAATGTAGAGGGACAAGGGATATGCCATAAACAGGGATAAACATCTTCCTCTATGCAATCCTGCCAGATCCCTTTAAGCAGAGAACTGCTCCTTGTCTCCACTGTGGCCCCTCTTTCCTGTCCAGGGACCAATGAATTGGGGCTTTCCCTCCTAAGTGACCTACCGTGAGAGGCTTAGATAAGGCACAAAGTTGCCCTCAATAGACTTCAAACCCCCACCTCTGGAACAAAGTGGAAAAGTTATACTTTTGTTAGCACTCTATCAAGGAGAAAAAAACCCAAGGAAAACATCCACTGGACAAAGCCTACTTTGTGTGCCGAGAAACCCTGATCCTGGACTATTGTCTCTGGTCTTATTTATGCAAGAAATGATTTTTCAGAGTTTTAGCAAAATTATCAGCAGGGCAATTATAATACTCTATGTTTATTTGGTTAGTACACTATTATCTAGGGGAAGAAAACATTCAAAAAATTTTCTTTAAACAAAAAGTTACAGAGGAAAGAATAAAATGTTCATTTCTGAATAGGAAAGCTCTCACTTGTGAAATGCCCTGATATGATAAGAAATGTACTTTATGCCAAACCTTATGAAACTTATTCTATACATGTGCTGTGTAGACATATCATATGCTTACGCTTTTTTATTATGTAGTATATATGTATACATAATATACATTATGATTCCAATCCTTTATGTGTAAATAAGTGCATCTATGAGACCCAATGGCTTTTCTTGACTAACCCCAAATCCAAGTAGGCTTTAAACTATATGCAGTGCTTTCAGTTTGTGGGAGAGGCAGGAAACGGAGGGAGAGGTAAAGAGCACCAGAGCAGAGAGAAGGAGTAGGGGATGCATGGGTTTAGGGGCTCCATGGCCCAGGTTCTGAGTCTCAATTCCACACTTTACTCATTAATAGACCCTAATAAATATTATTTTATTTTGATTTTTGAGCTGTAATATTAGGATAATACTAATATCTCCCTTACAGACCTGCAGTCACACATGTAAAAACCTCCATTGCAAAGTAGGCATGAGAAATAAGCTTTAAAGATGGTTAAGTGCCAGAGGTAGGTAACTGCAGAGTGACTCAGTTTTCTTTCTGCCTCCCCTGGAGAGGACGAGGGGATCTTGAGAAACCTTTGCTATATTATGCCAGTGAATTTTTAAGCTAAAATCTGTCATCCACTCAACAAACATCTCTTAGTGATTCTGGGCCAGGCTCTGTGTCAGATACTAGAAGAATTCTGGAAAGTGATTCAGGGAGCTGCAAACGTTTGATTTGAATTTTATTTGAGAAAAGAATAGAAATGGCAGGTGTGTTTGATGTGCTGTTTATTAACTCTCTCTCTTTTTTTTTTTTAAGATTTTATTTATTTATTTGAGGGAGAGCAGGAGCAGGGGGGAATGGCAGAGAGAGAAGGAGGAGCAGACTCCCCACTGAGCAGGGAGCCTGACATGGGGCTTGATTCCAGGAGCCTGGGAGCTGAAAGCAGATGCTTAATTGACTGAGCCACCCAGGCGCCCCTAAATTAACTCTTTTGACACCACTAATGTCTTAACTTGTACACTCAGGTTAACTCATTTTTGTGTAGACTCAGAATATAACTTCTCCTGCCTTCTCTGAAAATATTTTTATTTCTAAATGTGCCATTGACTAGAAACGTAATGATGCTTAAACGTTCCTTTAAAAATTCAGGCCCGCTCATGTGTGCTCATGTATAAGCACACAACTGTGTTATATGAATGCTGGGCTCGGTTAAATGCTGTGTCAGGCCTGGGGATCTGCCCAGAACATGCTCTGTTCCCTATGTAACCACACATTTGTGCAAAAACAAATGACAAGCTACCCTATTTGACAGTTTACGACACTGTAAACTTGGGTGCTTCTCTTCTGGCTTTTATATTTATGAAAAGGAATGAACAGTTATTACATATTGCTGATGATACAGTTTTTGAAATGAAATATTCCTACCCACTTTTTCGGAGAGTATGTGGAGATTGCAAGGGGAAATCTGCCAAAGTGTTACCCTTTGTAAAGACTTCTGGGGTTGAATTAGGATTTTATTCTTAGTACTGTGCAACCAAGACGAAATACAGCAAAAAATGAAATACTGAGATTGATTTCAAATTACTTTCCAAATAAAAATACTGGTTGTGCTCAATGATTGATTTAGTAATAAGTCGATGTTATAAATTAATTATATGAAGAAATACACTAGTAAAATAATGTTTTGTCTGTTTCTATGCCCGGGCGTCAAGTGCTATTGAACAAGTATGGAAACCACGGCTCAAGGTATGACTTTTTCCAAAAGGAAGGTCATGGGAAGAGAGCAGCAGAAGTGCAGCAAAAGTTCTGCTTAACACAGTGCTATTTTCATTGTTTATGGAAAAAATGGAAATGTAAGCCCCAGACATGTAGTTTGCGTGGTAACACGGACAGAAGTGTTCTATATGACATAAGTGAAAGTTGAATAGAATTTGGGTGAGATGGTCTCAAATCATGTTTTACTCATTTTATGCATAAGATCCCTTTCGTAAAAACATTTTCAAATTGCATCTGTCCCTTCCCACAGACTCAGAACCATGCATATATCTGGACAAGTCTCGTGTGGATTCTTCTGGTTCTGTGGGGCTTATTTCTCCTTTAACTGAAATGTCAATTCGTCCTTGATTTTTTAAAAATTGTGAGAAACATCACTTGGATGTTCAAAAACGAAAGCAAAAGCTTTATAAATATTCCTGTGGGAATGTTTCCCTGCTGTGGTCAACATTCAGAGTGGAGTACATTCACAGTGTCCATCATTGTTCTATTAAGACCAAGGAGTAAATATCACTTCCTGTTTCTGGATCCTACAAACTGAAAGGAAGGAAAGAAGAAATAGGGAGTGACCTGCCAGCTGCTAAAGCTGATGCTTCCCCTTTGATGAGGATTGGACAGAGGCTATATGTTGCCTCCAAAGCTTTTGTGCATTTGCGGAAGGGGTGGAGGTATTAGAAAAGCCTGTACTGGGGCACCTGGGTGGCTCAGATGGTTAAGCGTCTGCCTTTGGCTCAGGTCATGATCCCTGCGTCCTGGGATTGAGTCCCGCATCGGGCTCCCTGCTCACTGGGGAGCCTGTTTCTCCCTCTACCTCTGCCTCTCTCTCTTTCTCTGTCTCTCATGAATAAAGAAATAAAAATCTTAAAAAAAAAAAAAAAAGAGAAGCCTGTATTGATGCAGTGCCCTGCATGGGTAATGGTGTTCAATTATTATTCCATTTATAGTCTTGATAGTTAAATGTTGGCCTTTAGATTAGTGATGATTTACAGTTACTTTTTGATCTGTTGCACCTCTACTAGACAATTAAATAGATGCAAATTCCCATCTAGAAACTAGGGATATATTTTATTGTATCTTATTCTCTAGGGCATTCGTGATAGAACTGTCTTCCTAGTTGCCCATTTCCTCATCACCTGGCTGCCTATTTCTTTTGATCCCCCTGGTCCAGTGAGGTCACATGCCTCTCCTAAAATCTGTTTGCAGGTTAACATTGGTGGTATCAGCCTTGCTGATGCTACTTCATTTCTCTAGTGCTCCTTCTTCCAGGGGACTTGTCCTACATTTTTGTTCATTTTCTGTTTCTAAGACTAATCCCTTCTGTACTTCTATGTCCATCTTCATAGGTTTTCAACAGGACTCTCCTGCATAGAACCCAAATGACTTAATATAAATTCTGTCATTTTTCATTTTGGAACTCTGCTCCCCACCCCTCCCCAAGACTAGGTTAACATGACCAGTGTATTACCTTTTCCAGAATTGGAATAGCCTCTATCAGTCACCACCCAACTAAACTGAACATAAATTAGTGGAAAGATCCTTGATCATCCAATCTCTCTCATCCCCTACACGAGTCACTTAAAACAAAAGACACTCAGAGTTAATCATCTGAAAATCCTGCCAATGTAAAAAATAAGCAAAACTTCAAAAACGTGTTAAAACAGGTGGAAAGGGATGTATCCTTACGCTTAACTGAATATACATTTGAAATCATTGTTTTCCTTTTACAAAATAATTATGTGGGGGCAAGAGTAGCCTAGAGGTTAGATTTGGTCTGAGTTCTTGAGATACAAGCATGATGGGGACTTATTCTGTGTTCTCAAGCAATTCACTCCTTGCATTCATTTCCCTAACTATAAAATGGAAATAATTCCTCCATCCTGAGGGGCCTGGGTCTTACTGTCAGAGAAGGGTGTTGGAATCCACTGCTGAAAGGCATTCAGCAAGTTCAAAGCACTAATATTGAGAAAGGTTTATCATATTTATAGTCCTTCCCATGGGTATAAAATGATTCTTCCTAGTTTTATTCCCTACACAGACTAAAAGAAGAGCTTCAGATTCTTCAATACTATCAACGTAATGCAGTGCTCCAGCTCTGTACACGGACAAAACTCTTCCCATCCTCTTTTGATTTGCCCCATGTGCTGAGCCCAAGACAAAAGAACGCACTACTCACAAGTGGGACTCATGTGAAAATTGAAACTTCATGCTCCATTTTATTAAGGGCCTTGCTTTCTTTCAGTGGGTTAGAATAATTGGGAATAAAGATAAACACTGTAAAAAGACATGAACACTGAATTAGTCCAATAAAGTAAATGTGAATCAACTGCTCACCAGCAAACCCAGTGGACAAATGGGGGAACTGCAAGAGTCAAAAAGCTATTGATGAATCCAATCCATTATTTCCCCAGGCACTTTATTTAAATACATTATTTGGATCGATAGAAACAATACCTCATTATAAAACACATGATAATTGTCGCAATTAGGGTTTTCTTCAAGAGAATAGTGAGCCCAGAAGAGAAGAGAGCACCTGGCGGGCAGCATGGATGGATAGGGGAAAGGGTGAAGGCCCAACAGAACTGATGGTATCGCAAAGTTATAAAGGGAGAAAAGAAGAAAGATGACATTCGATGTGTGCCCGGTTTGTGCCAGGCAGTATGCTAAGCACCTCACATGCACTCTCTCATGGAATCCTCATAAGGAATTTGCAAGATAGGCATCAGGATTTTTTCCACATTATTGAAGCTGAGACCTTGGGTCATTTTTCCAGGTACTAAATAATAGAACAAGAAATCTCTCTGGTTTCCTATGAGTCCCATTAGAACTGTTTCTACCACATTCTGACACCATTTTGGGAAAAAGTCTGTTGAATCTGAAAATTGTTGTTAGGTTTTTTTATTATGATTTGTTAATAAGCACACCAAAATAATACTGTTAGTTTTCCTCTTGGCTTAGTGTATCTCTTTCACTTCTGTGTGGCCATATTCCCTTTTCTCCAATCATAGTTGGATTGAAAACCTGTTTTTTTAATAATTAGATTGAAATCTGTTTTAAATATGATATTGGTGGTGAAGATACACACATAGCAGGTATAGTGCTTGGTATCTCCCTTATGTAGTGATGATAAAGGTGATGAGGCATTGAGATGAAATTTGAGAATCTTAGAGAAATTTTGGCAAAACGTATAAGAAGAGAGAACAATTTTTTGAACACTTCTTTCGGGAAATTTGTTCTGAGCTGTGTACTAGGAAAGGAAAACCCTAGTTCTTGGAAATTCTATGAGGAGAAACCAATGTGTGGATTGTTCTGAAGAAAGCAACTTTTGTCCCAACCATTTCTATCCCTCAGTGTCCACCTCCAGAGAGTCTCTAGAAAGGACTTTCCCCTTGTAAGATTAACTCTGAACTGTCCCCTGCCTCCTAGTGCCCCAGGACTCCCTCTCTCCATTGCTCTCTAGGTTACCTTTCTTTACTTCTCAGATCTCTAGTTTCACTCCCCTGACAGTTCCTCTCTCTTCTCTGAGACCCTGGGGTTAGGAACTGCCTTTGTTTCTGCACTAGATGTCCACACTTCCAGCTGCTTTCAGAACAGCATCCGGGTTCTCTCTTTTGTCTGTCAAACTGAAGGATGAACAAGGGCAGAGATCCACAATGTTTCTTCTTCACTGACCAGAAGAGCACTGAGTTTCATCTCATCAAGGCCTGCGTAGGAGCGAGTATCCATAACTGGAAGTCCCTGTGGGGGCTTGATACTCATAAACTTGGACAAGTCTAAAACTGGCAAGGAAGCTAGCCTTGCCACACCCAAGTGTGTATTTTTTTGGGTGCACAGTATTTTGAGGTAGCATTTGAATTTCACATTGTTTTAAAGTGGCTTTTGCTCTCTAAGATTCTGATGGTAAATATCTCTTTTACTACAGAGAATGAGGTTAAGGGAATGGCAATTGAAGCTCAAACCTACTGCTTTTGAAACACAGCTCTGAGAAGACATCCTGGTCTCTGGCACATGAAACTATCTAAGTATGGGGACTAGGAGAGCCTGTGTTTAGGAGCTTGCTCTGCTTTTTTTTTTTAAATTAAGATTTGCTCCATTTGGGTATTTACAATGTCTCTCTCCTATCTTTTCTTGTTACCACTTTTTTTTTAAATCTTCAAGTTTTAAAATTCTTTTTTTCTCACTCTCCCTATTTTTTTTTTCCTTTTGGTATTCTTTTTTTTATTATGTTATGTTAATGATCATACATTACATCATTAGTTTTTGATGTAGTGTTCCATGATTCATTGTTTGCGAGTAACACCCAGTGCTTCATTCAGTACGTGCCTTCTTTAATACCCATCACCAGGCTAACCCAACCCCCACCCCCTCCCCTCCAGAACCCTCAGTTTGTTTCTCAGAGTCCATAGTCTCTCATGATTCATCTCCCTCTCCGATTTCCTCCCCTTCATTTTTCCCTTCCTGCTATCTTCTTCTTTTTTTAAAACATATAATGTGTTATTTGTTTCAGAGGTACAGGTCTGTGATTCATCAGTCTTACACAATTCACAGTGCTCACCATAGCACATACCCTCCCCAATGTCTATCACTCTCCCTATTTTTGACTTTTGTTTTTATAAGTTATCATCTTTAAGAGAAGCAGGAATGATTTAAGCTCATGAAGAGAAAGGTATTCATGTATACCAGCCCTATACAATAGAATTTTCTGAGATGATGGAAATTTTCTCTATCTGCCCTGTCCAATACAGAACTTGCTAGCCATATGTGGCTACCGAGGGCTTAAAATGTGGCTTGGTGGCACTAAGCAATGACAACACACTAGAGACTTGGGGGGAGAATTATGAAGAGAAACAAGGTAGAAAAAAAAGACTCCTTTAATTCTATGATTAAAGTTCTGGATTGCTTGTTCTCCCCCCACCCCACCCCCACCCCCGAAAAATGGCTCATGTGCATGAAACCTGCCAAAATGAACACAGCAAACACTTATAGAACTGAAATATGGTGTGCAATACCACATTTACAGATTGGACTCAGAGAAGCACACAGGTGAGGGAGACCAAAATAACACTGCAAAGGTTTTGAAACTAAATTAACATTCAAACCACAGTCCACAAAACTGAGTCCAGACATGTTCAGGGTTGATTGCCTGCTAAAATATATGATTTAAAAAGAAACCTCATTCTTTTAACATAATACTCAAAATGTTCAGGAATCAATCCAAAATCATTCATTATACCAAGAACCAGAAAAGCCATAGCTCAAATGAGGAAAGTCAATAACATATGCCCTGCCAAGATCACACAGAGGTTGGAATGAAATGACAAGGTTTTTAAGTAACTGTCATAAAAATACTCCAACAAGCAATGCATGAAAGGGAAAACTGAAACAAAAAGCAGTGGGAACAAACAGAAAACAATAAAGGAGCCGACCTAAATTCTATCATATCACTAATGACTTTAAAAGTAAATGGCTTAGCCCCCTTTCCTCAGCTGCCACTGAAGTCCTCGATCACACCGAGGAAGCTTCACTTCATCCAGCCACTCGGCTGCACCATGGCCTCTGCCTGGGAGCACGTCTGCATGGACTCAGCCCTCATCTTGCATGACGATGATACGCTGGTCATGGAGGATAGGATCAATGCTCCCTTTAAAGCAGTGGGTATAAAGGTTGAACCTTTCTGACCCGGCTTGTTTGCAAAGACCCTGGCCAATGTCAACATCAGGGGGGCCCATCTGCAATGTCGGGGCTGGTGGTTCTGCCCCAGGAGCCGGTGCTGCCCCATCAAGAGGTCCTGCTCCCTCCACTATCGATGCCCCAGCTGTGGAGAAGAAAGTGAAAGCAAAGAAAGAAGAATCAGAGGAGTCTGATGATGACATGGGCTTTGGTCTTTCTGACTAAACCTCCTCTGTAACCTATTTAATAAAAAGCTGAACTCTTAACAATAAAATAAATAAATAAATAAATAAATAAATGTAAATGGCTCAAACACACCAATTAAAAGACAGAGACTGGCAAAATGCATTAGAAAATATAATCCAACTATGTGCTGTCTACAAGAAGCTCAGTTCAAATATAGGTATGATATAGGTAACCTAAAGTATAAGAATGCAAAAAGGTATATTGTGTGAACATTAATCAAAGAAAGCTGGAGTGTCTATATTAATATCAGCCAAAGTAGACTTCAGAGCAAAGAGAATTAACAAGGACAAAAAGTGGCATTATAAAATTGTAAAAAAGATCAGTTACCTAAGAACATATAACACTCCTAAATATGTATGTACTAAGCAGCGAACCTGCAAAAATATGAAGCAAAAATTGCAAAACTGGATGGAGAAATAGACATCCCACAATTATAGCCAGGACTTCTCTTAGTAATTGATAAACCACCAGCCAAAAAAAATCAGCACAAAACCTGAACAAGAATGTTTGTAGCAGCTTTATTTGTAAATCAAAAACTGATAACAACATAAATGCCTTCCAACACGTGGATGGATAAACAAATTATAGTATATCCATTGCTATAGACTGAATGTGGACCCCCACTTTTCAAATTCATATGTTAAATCCTAATGCCTATTGTGATAGTATTTGGAGGTGGAGCCTTTCGGAGGTGATTAGGTCATGAGGGTGGAGTTTTCATGAATAGGATTAATGCCCTTATAAAAGAGAACCCATAGAACTCTGTTACCCCCTTCTAGCATGTGAGGACACGGCAAAAAGATGGTTGTCTGAAGCAGAAAATGGGCTCTTGCCAGACACCCAATCTGTACACAGATTGATCTTAGAATTCCCAGCCTCCACAATGATAACAAATATATTTCTGTTTTTTAATAAACCATGCAGTCTATGGCATTTTGTTACTGCAGCCCAAATGGACTAAGACATCCATACAATGGAACACTACTGAAACAAACTGTTGATATATGCCATAACCTGATGGATTTCCAAGGCATTATGATGCATAATGAAAAACCAATTATATTAATGTTACAGTCTCAAAATGACAAAATTATATTGATGAATGACAGATCATGTTTGTCAGGAGTCGGGTTGGAGGGACAGTGTGATTGTAAGAGGTGATGAAACAGTTAATGATAATCTTGATGATGATCATGGTTACACAAATCTATATACATGATAAAATGTCATAGAACTATACACCCCCCAAAATGTGCATATTAAAACTGGCAAAAATCCAAACCATATAATTATTATAGTAAGTAGATAGTTAGATAATAGTATGGTACCACCATCAATTGGTTGGCTTTGATAACTATGCTGTGGTTATATAAGATAGTATTGGGGGTAACTGGGAGAAGAGTCCATGGGAACTCTGTATTATTTCTGCAACTTCTGTGTGAGCCTTAAATTATTTGAAAACAAAAATATTTTTTTAAATGTGGCTAGATCAACGGATGAACTGAATTTTTCGTTTAGTTTGATTTTTATAAATTTAAATAGCTGCATGTGGCTACTGGCTTTAGTATTAGACCATACAGGTCATTACTAAGTTTCACCAAATAACCTTTTGATTTCCCTTTGCTCTTATTCCAAGGCTCCTGAAGGAAAGTTTCATGTATGAAAAATTTATCCAACGCATAAAATATAATCTATATTTTTTCAGTCTCTCTCATTAAGTACAATACTATACCAAATCAGAGCATAATGAAATTCAAGTTTGAAAAGCAATGCATTTGGTCATTTTATCATTTTTTATTCCATTCTGATGACTATTGTGGATCAACTCAGCTAAGTTGTAAAGGTTTTAAGACTCATAATCTTGTTTTGTAAGCTCACTGAATAGGAAGAAGTCTATAGTTATTTAGAACCTTAATTATCTCTTTTTACTAACAAAATCTAAGCAAGTTACTACCTCCAAATCCCTAGGAATGAACAGTTGGTCTTTTGACTTTCCCTGCCAGAATAAGTGACTTTAAATCTTTGCCAACACAGGTTAAGAGATCAACTCTTCTCTCAGAGCCCACAGAAGTCAAACTCCTCTGACTTGCAGAAGGGGTTTGATTCTGTCCCCTCTTTTCATTCATCCCCTTCTACCTTTCCCAAAGCATCCTCACTCTAGATAAAATATACAAGCTTATGATGAGGCAAATTTATGGTGTGCTGGCTCAACCCTCCTCACTTCCTGCCCCAGCCCCACACAAAAGCAAGAGTCTAATCATAACGAACTGCCCAAGCTTTCCTGGGGGCACTCAAGGGTGGGGACTCTTAAGGTTATTTTGGGACAGGTTGCTCTAAAGTTCTTCCAACCACTCCTAAAGTGATAATGGAGGCTTGTTGGGACCCCTCACCTTGGGGAAAGGCTAAGCCTGATTGTCTAGAGATTTCCAAAAAGGAATATTAGAATTCTTTTCAGTGGTATATAGGGGGGGTAGGGAGTGAGCATTAATACTACCATTGTTTAGGATTGCCAGCTCATGATAATAATAAAGTGCATACTGACGTTTAGTTGGTCTTTATCGCTGCTTAAAATTCTCTACAGATGGTGCACCCACTTTTGCCTGTACTAGGGAAAACTATTCCTATCACCCTCCCTTCAGAAAGCCACTGGTTTTCTCCCTTCTGTGTCCAGAGCATACTCTGCTGTCACCTTTCCAGACAAACTGAGGGAGACTCAGATATGACCCTAAAGCGTTAAGTTCTGAAAAAGCAGGAGAGAGTCAATTTCCCTCTTGATATTCTCTAACAGGTAACACAATGCTTGGCTCTAATCAGTGTTTAGGAAGTTATTGTGAAATAAATAGAGAAATGAATTAGTTTATATTTCACAGACAGAAATGACCATTTTTCTTTTCTTTTTTTTTTTTTTTTCAGGCTAAGAGATGACTCCACGAAATAGATTTCAGTTAACTGAAAAATACCTCTCTAGACAGGTAATTCCCATTTGCTCAAGGGCACTTTTCCAGGTAAAGGAGCAGGTATGAGCCATTAGCTGACCAACTCACACTAGCTGTGGGATAAGTGCACTGGCCTGGAAAAAAAGGGATCTTGGCAGGGCACCAACAGCATGTATGATACTCTATCCCCTGTAACACCTGTATCCAGTTGTTTCTCACATGAAATTCCCTCCATCTTGGAAGAGGTTTTCTAAGATCTGGTTATGATGTTTAGAGGTGGTATTTAGCGGCTGACTGACATTAACTGGTTGAGTCATTCTATCTGTAGTTATTTCATGACCGGTAAATTAAATGGAGCTGATGAAGACCATGATCCATTCACCTTTTAAGTCTTTGAGGGTGGTACCAATCTCTGCTTTTCCATCTGGGATGTGATATTGTTTTTGATGCATTACCTTAAACATTTAAGGGGGCTATTCACTTGGTTTTTCCTACTGTAACAACTTTTTCCACTAGTCATTGTGTTAAGTACACCTATGCTGATCATAATTTTCTTTTTTTTTATGTTATGTTAATCACCATACATTACATCATTAGTTTTTGATCTAGTGTTCCATGATTCATTGTTTGCATATAACACCCAGTGCTCCATGCAGAACATGCCCTCTTTAATACCCATCACCAGGCTAACCCATCCTCCCACCCCCCTCCCCTCTTGATTATAATTTTAGTGAATCAGGAAATAGCTGCCAGGTGGGTTCATGAACCCTGTGGACCCAATTTGAGATGGACCTAGCCTAGAGCTCTGGACTCACATATGGCCCTTCTCTAACAGGAGGATCCATGATGGTACTCTTGGTTTTTCGGTATCAGAATCAACTCAGATCCCTGATTCAACAACCCACTTTCCCCAGTGTATGTTTATTTGAGTAAATGGCCATTGGCCCTTTTGTAGAAAGACTGGGGGAAACACTGCTATATACACTTTCCATGGTGTTTCAAGATCCTTCCTCATAGGAACTTGCCATTACTTCAAGCAGTACGTTATGGGTCTAAGAATTAGCTCAAGTCTGTAAACTGACTAAGAGATGATGATTTTCCACTGAGGTGGTAGACCTTAGTCTTCTGCTCATCTATTCATGATCTATTTTGATTGATGATACACATTAAGCAAGACTCTTATTCCTTGCCCATCGATCTCATTCTGGAAACACCATCTTCCACTAGGTAGCTCCAGAAATCTCTTTGAGCAGAGCCTGCTAATCCATCTGCTGTGCATTTTGATGATCTTGCCCACCTAGCTTCTGGCCATCTGGCCTCTGTTATTCTGAAATCCTATCATCCCCATTGTTATCAGAGAGCACCGTTCGATAGCAGAATCTCCTATCATTAATCCTAATCTACATGGGACAGCCGCTACTGAACTTCTAAACAATGCTGGTCCCCCCTCACCTAGGAGAGGAAGTTGCAATATTCTCCATGGAAGAAGGCAGCTGTGAGCCTCCAGCAGCCAAAACTCACAGCAGCTGTAAGTTGGATACAACAGGTTGAAGAAGGGAATCTGGACAGGGCAGCAATGGCATCCACTGCAGGGTCTTTCCTTTCTGCCCCAGGTCCCTACTACATGGCTTTGTCTCAGTCCTCGCAAGTAATGATGTTATCTGTTCACATGACTGTCCCTCACCATAAAGGCTTTCCTTATGGTGTAACTTAGTTTAATCTCAATACTGAGGTGTTTTCCCAATGAAGTTTATGTGCTCTTTCTGAGCCCTGCATGAAAAATGACTTTGACCAACTTAGCTTTGTTTTCCCTGCTATAAAAATTTTGCAAAGATCATCTTTCAATCCATATAACTCATGCCAAATTACTACTGATTTTCTTTCTGATTAAAAAACATCCATAATGCTTGTAGTAAATTTGAAAAGAAAATCATAAAGGGAAAAATAATCTAATCTTGCTATCTGAATACAACCACTGTTAACAATTGCATTTACTCCCAAATATTCCTCTCTGTGTATGCATATATATCCTATTTTTAACTTAACATGACTTTATGTGAATTTTCTCATGCCATGAAAAATAATATTTGTAAGACTCTTTTTAATGACTACATGATACATTGTCATATGATTGTACTATTATTAATTTAATTAGTTTATTTAAACAGTCTCCTGATTTTGGAGATATAGATTTTTCTTAATGTTTCAATTGTTATTATAAATAACATTGTAGTGAACACATTTTTTTTAAATAATTGAAGTATAGTTGACATACAACGTTAAATTAGTTTCAGGTGTACAACATTATGATTTGATGAATCTATGCAGAAGGCAATGATGAACACATTCTTTTTGTCTACCTTTCTAGTCACTTAATTCATACAGTAATCACTTAACCAACAGATATTGGCTTAGCTCCTATGACAAGCCAGAGGCACTGTGCAATCAGCTAAGCACACAGCAAAAGACAATTAATTAATTCAATAAACAAATTCCTTAATAATTCTTCATGAAACCCCCCATTATGCAGTGAACATTTAGCTTTCCTTGACAAGTCCATACTCCTGGAAAACTACTTTTTATAAATATTCAGAACAATGTGGCAATGCTGTAGGGCTTTCAGAAGACATGTGGCTGCACCTCTTCACATTGATTCTTTGTCCCAAGGCTGCCATTCACTGTATTTTAGGCAAGGTAGCTCTTATCTCAAGAGTAGGGTTTCAGCTGCTAGAATACTTTCTGACTCTCAATCACTTTCTTTGCCTTAAACGCTTTATAACTGTTCCTTGAAAAACACTCCAGCCAAGAAGGTGGTACAATTAGCATTTGCCTCAATACTCTCACAGAAGCTCTCCCCAAGATAATTTTACACTCAGCCACAGACACATTATACGATTTTTTTTTCAAGGGATTACCAATTGGAAACGAGAGCTGAAATGTATCCTATACAGTACAATTGTACATACAAAGTACTAACGTCTTAAGAGACACAATGTCACCCTATCTACGGAATCTAGCTGGCAAACGAAATATTCAGCAAATATTTATTACATGGCAGTATCTGATTTGAATGTCAATGTCCCCTGAATTTCTTTACTGGTCTCCAAACTCCTTTTCAGATTTCCTGAGTGCTTTTCTTTCTCTTCTCACCTCTAAGTCCATAAACACAGTGCATTGTCTCGCTTATCATCTCTAAAGAAGCAAGCTCTACTTGAATGACCCCAGCTCCTGGGCTAGTAAACGCTAAGTTGTAAACTGTTGGGGTGGAGAACGTAAGAACATACAATTACGTTTTGCTCTTAGTTAGATTTTGATTTAATCAATTCAGACAATGTGAAGCTGTGAGTTAAAAATATTCTTGTGAAGGGTTGGAAGGAATAGCTTGGTTTTCTGTATCCAAAGGAGGCACATGTTTATTTAGAAGCCTGAACTACAAATGTTTTAATACAGAGTTTTAAGGAATAGCTGTTTTGTGTGCACTCTTCTTGACTTCCAACATCTACAGTCCCTTCCAGGACCTAAGCTTCATGGGGATAGTAGATTTTGTTTATTTTGCTCATTTCTCTATTTCTAGTGCTGGGAGCAGTATCTAGCGCATGGTATGTTCTCTTTAAATATTTATTAAATGTATGAATAAATAAAATACAATCCCCCAAATGTGCTTCATTTCACTTCCCCAGGGTATAATCATGAACAAATATTTGGTGAAGTAAGAAGGATCCTCATATTTAGCACTAATTTCATTCCTACTGTCAAGGTGGGTGTTCATCGGGTGTTCATACCAACTCTTTCTAATTGATGTTTTCAGAACTCCCCTTGCCAAACATTAGTGACTTTTGTCCTGCCATGTTTACATACCTGAAACCAAGCACAGGCACTTTTTGAAGTTAATTAAAGATTCACTTATGTTAAACATTTCCGGATGATAGCAAGAGACCAACTTGGCAGACAATAGAAATAATCTCTAGTACTTCCCTCTGTGATTTTTCTCAGACAGGTCTTGAAGGGTCTGGTCCTAATGGGATTGATAGATGCGAGATGGGGTGATTGGGAGATGCTGTGCTACTTACTGCCTATAGCAAGAGAATGCAGGTGCATTCAGAGACAAAGATCACCAACTTCCCCCTTTGCATATCAGAGAGCACGTTCTCCACGACAAATATAAAATCCCGTAGCTGGCTTGGGCCTGCCACCAGCGCCTTTCTGGTATGCCTTTCATTTATTTGTTCTTGTATGTTTGAAGGCTAACTTTAATACCAGCTTAAAAGATAACCTTATCAGATTGCTTCCCAATTTTATCATGTCAAAGTACCCTTTTATTTACTTTCTTCCATGATCCACTCGGTTTTGAAAGATTTTATCTATGTAGAAACTGTATTTATAAACTAATAATTAATTTTCCACTTCTGTTTTCTTTTAGAAACTCTGCTTCTCAGAGTTTGTCTTTGGAAAGTGACAGGCTGTTACCACAGGTGTTGATTTAGTTCCAGCCAAGAGAAGACTCGGTGTTAAGTTTATCACGGGTAAAATAGATGACTGTCCTGGGGCTCTTTGAAATAGTCAAAGTAGTTCGTGAGGACCTCTGGGGGTCCCAGGCTGAGAATCACATTAGGGCTGTACTTTGGGACCGACTGGGGAGCTTGTAAGTACTGGTGCCCAGGCCCCATTCCAGACCAATTAAATTAAGATTTCTGTGCCCTGGAGTCACTTTATTTTTTTGAAACAATAAATTCATGTGGTTAAAAAAGTCCAACAATACAGAAGAGTGATTTTAATGCATGACTAGGGTTAAAACCACTACACAGTGTAGCATATCTAAAGCAAATGTTAAAAACAAAACAAAAGAAAAAACTGAAAAGAAAGCAATAAGGGGGAAAGCCTGCCTTGGAGGATGCATCAAGAACGTGGGAAAGGCTTTTGGAACTCTGGGTCTGGCCTCTACCGTGCTAAAGCAACTCTCAGGAAAGTGAAGGCAGAGGTGTCCCCCTCTCAGCTGAAGCTCCTCCCTTCCCAGGGCCCAGTCTCAATAACAGAACAGGGCACTGCCAAATCCGACAGGAAACAGGAGAGTAAGCTCCCACTCAAGATGTCTCAGGATTAAATTCCCTGCATTCAATTAAATATGTGGGGGCACCATTAATTTCTCAATTGGTGTTCTTCCTGCCAAGCAATCTTGCATTTTCAAACAGCTCTCTCTCTTTCCCACACAGCTTTGGTGTCATCCTTTCTCCCCAGCCCAATGTTTGCAATATTTTCTACTCTGCTGGTGGTCCCTGAGGCCCCACCTCTGGCCCCCTTGCTCCTGAATGGCGACCATTCAAAAGCTCAAGAGAAGTGACATGTTTATTAAAGATGTCCAATATTACCCTTTAGGCTTTACAGATGAACAGAAGCATTCCAAGGGAGTAGGGATATTTTTGCTGGAAAATTGCCTGTAGGAAAAATTGCCTGCAAAGGACAAAATTGATAAGAAGAAATAAACAATAAAATGAATGCCAAGCATCTTAGGAAATGTGAAAATTCTCTGATTCAATATATTTCCAACTGTCTTGTAAAAATAAATAGAGGAGACTTCCATGTGTTCACTTTGATAAATTTAGTATATTTTGTAGTAACTTATTGATCTCAGAAAACAAATACCCATGCTTTTATGACATTCATGTCCTTCTGAAAGCTAGGCATCATAAGGGACCTCAAAAAATCATTAGACTTGGCCCTCTGGCTAAGTTAGGGAATGAAGCATTACGACTACCCTCAGAGGCCGCTTAGCTGGTAGACAGAACAAAGACTTTGGAGAAGGCTGGACCTGGGGTTAAACCTATGTTCTACTCTTGGGGCTCCTGGGTGGCTCAGTCAGTTAAGCGTCTGCCTTTGGCTGAGGTCATGATCCCAGGGTCCTGGGATTGAGCCCTGAGTCAGGCTCCCTGCTCAGTGTTGAGCCTGCTTCTCCCTCTGCCTCCACCCCACTCTCTCTCTCTCTCTCAAATAAATAAATAAAATCTCAAAAAAAAAAAAAAAAACCCAAAACCTATGTTCTACTCTTGACTAGCTGCATGATTGTAGGCAAATTACTTAACCTTCACAAAGCTCAGATTCTGTACCTGTAAAGTGAGACTGATAATACCTGTTCCACAGAGTTGTTAGACAGCTTAAATGAGCAATGTCTACAAAGCATTTAGTACTGAGTCTGTTGTTTAGGAATAATTTACACATATTGCTATCATTATTATTCAAAAAACTAAATTACATTGCCTTTTTTCAAAGAGTTTAAAATCTTTGGAGGAAATGATTAATGCAAAAAAAAAGTGAAAATAATACAAATTAGAATATAATAAAATCCTCAACTAAGAAGAAAGACAAAGGAACAGGTTCTGGGTTAATGTCAAGACTGTGGGCTAGTTCTGGGATGACCATCAATGACTGTGTGACCTTGGGCAAGTTACTTAACCTTTCTGGGCTTGTTATTTCCTTATCTATAATATGAAATTATTAAAGTAGATGAGTATTTCCAAATTCTAAGAGTCCATGAACAATGAGAATCCTCCAACTATTCTTAATATTTCAAAAAAACTCAATAAAATTAGAGTTCGTGCCACAATAAAACTGCTCAAATTAGTTAAACTATCAAAATGCTTTGCTTTTGTAGGATTAGAAAAAAATCACTTTTGACTGAAAATATTACTTTCCATGCAGATGAGAAATGATGGTCAGCCATAATATTGCAGGAATTTGCAGAAGAGATAATGAAATGGATTCTTGGTTATTAAAAGGGTGGAAACTACTGTAGGACCCAAAATTTTCCAGTACTGTTTCCTATTTGATTATTTCATGGATTTGACCATATGTTCCTGAAAATCAATGAAACAGGTTCTCAACTCAAAATTTTTATTCCTGTCTCCCCCATATTCCCTATAAAAACTTCTGCTCTTACAGCATCAGTTTCTTGCTTCCCGTGCTTTGCTTTTGCCTCAACATCTCTTCTCCTCCCAGGGTTACATCTTCCTTACAGCCTAGCCAGCTTGAAACCCAAACTACCCCTCCATGTCATACTCTTCTCAACAGCTATGGAACTTCAGTTCACCACCAGCCTGACACTTCATCAGATAGCTCATGTTCTCTGTCTGTGTCTATTTCTTACTTTCCCAATTAGCCTGCATACTCAAGGGCTGATCATTGTTTTATAGTCATTTCCTAGCCCTTATTTTCCATAAAACCCATGAATTTTAGTTAAAGAAATTGAGTTGTCATTGTTCAGACCTAAAAATCATTGATGGATGCCAAAACTAGCTGGTGATAGTTTGATGAGGATCAGGATATTTATAGTGCCAAAATCTATCCTATCAAAATACTTGTTAATAACTTATTAATAAGTAGTACAAAAAAACTGGCGGACATAATCATAACCAAGTAGCAAAATTTAACAACACCCAGAATGGGACAAAATGACATCATGGACCTCCTCATATGATGCTTCAAGAAGAATATAGCATCACTGTTCTCGTATTCCTGTCATAAAGCATACCTTGAATCTAATCATGAGGAAAAATCAAACAAATTCAGGTAGCGGACTACTACACAAAATAACAGTCCTATACACTTAAAAAATATCAAGTACATAAAACGCAAGGAAAGACTGAAGAATTATTCCAAGTTGAAGGACATGGCAACTAAACACAACAAGTAATCTTAGATTGGATCCTCAATTTATAAAGGATTTTACTGAAACAATTAGTAAAATTTGAATGGAGTCTATAAATTTAATGGTGGTATCAATGTCAATTTTCTGATGCTGGTGGTTGTTCTGTGTTTATGTAGTAGAGTGCCTTTTTTTTTCTCAAGATTTAATTTATTTATTTGAGAGAGAGAGAGCACACAAGCAGGGGGAGGGACAGAGGGAGAGGGAGAAGGAGACTCCCTGCTGAGCAGGGAGCCCAATGAGGGCTCAATCCCAGGACCCTGAGATCATGACTTGAGCTGAAGGCTTAACCGACTGAGCCACCCAGGTGCCCCTGTAGTAGAGTGTCTTTATTTTTAGGAAATAAACACTGAAATCTTGAGGGATAAGTCTGCTACTTACTCTTGAATGGTTCAGAAAAAATATGTATATTATATAGAGTAATTGATGTGATGTTAGATCTATGTACATATTTTACATAGGTTACACATATAGTATATTTACGTGTATATTATATATGTGTGTGTAAATACAGACAAGAGGTGTGATAAAATGTGAACAATTGGCTAATCTGTGTGTAGTTTGTATGGGAGTTCTTTGTACCATTCTGCAACTTTTTTGTATGTTTGAAATTATTTCAAAATAAAAGGTTAAAAAAGTAATGAATTTCAGTACAATCAACATGGGGAATTAAATTAATAACATAAGACTGAGAATTTAACAGATGTAAAAGATGCTATCCTGAGAGAACATCCTAAGGTGTGATATAATAGAAATGCCACATATAATAAAAATTCTTTGGCAAAGAATCATAATCTATTGTTAGAGAATAGGTTGAAATGAAATCAAAAGATGTCAGAGTTTAGGCATAAAGTAAACCTCCTTTATTGCAACTGCATTGCTGAAATTATATATGGTTATTCTTTGCTTATTCTAAAATGGAATACACTTGACCCTTGAACAAAGCAAGGCTTGGGGTGCCGACCTCTACACATCTGAAAACCCGGGTATAACTTCTGACTCCCCAAAAACTTAACCACTAATAGCCAACTGTTGACTAGAAGCCTTATGGATAATATAAATAGTCAAATAACCCAGATTTTATATGTTATGTATGTTATACACTGCATTTTTATAATAAAGTAAGAGAAAAGAAAATCTTAAGAAAATCATGAAAAAAATACAGTTATAGTACTGTACAGTCTTTATTGAAAAAAATCCATGTATGAGTGGACCCTGCAGTTCAAACCTGTATTTCTCGAGGCTCAATTGTATATTGAGGTATGGACTTACTGGACAAAAACATCACTGGATTTGCTGGAAAATTCAATGTAATTATTTTCTAATTTTTCTGGACAAATGTTAGTAGATTCACATCATCATGCAATGACTTGGCCCAGCCCCATGTATGTATTAGCTGTTACTCCACAGTAATGACTGGGAACAGACACTCATGTTTTCACCTTAAGCAGCATCCAATCCTTAGGCAATTAGAAGAGCATAGTGTGAGGATAGCAGTGTGCCCTTCTTGCTGAGATAAAGTCACTGGAGGGACTGGGGTGCTTCTTGGAAGACCCATCCCCTTTTAAACCATACCCAACAATGACAGATGGCCTGGTACAGTTAGCTCAAAGGCTGTTCTAGACCAGTAGTTCTCAAAGTCTGCTCCCCAGGCCAGCAGCATCTGCACTCCGGAAGTGGAGCTCCGCAATCGGAGTATATTCAGTTCATCAGAGGACTCTGAAGCATGCTGAAGGTTGCAAACGGTTGATAACTCATCCACTCAGCAAGTTTGAAAGACCGTCGTCTGCTAGGAAATATCAGGCACCTGTCTCTCCTCTGAAAAGGGACTAATTCCCAATTTCCTTATGGTTAAAAGCCTTCAGAAAGAATCACCATAATTTAAATGGCTCGAGCTCTCAGGGAACTGCTTAATATGACCATAAATAAAAATTTAAAAACAATTAGAGAGGCACCAGAAGCTCTTTTCATCCTCTTGTGATCCTCTAAATGCACCAAGGACTTGCCACTTGGCTATTATAATTTTATATCCACCTCTATATTAAGGTTCTTGGTTTGCAGTATTTGCTTTCGGAACCAAATGCCTGTCATTTGATGGCACCATGGAGTGATTAATAAAGGATTTTACAATGCACTGACTTGCCCTGTGAACACATCCTGCTCATTAAAATGAAAATGGCTCAATAGATACCTGCAGCCCAGGAGAACAAGGGGCTCCTGTGGGGGCAGGCAGAGGAGTCTGTTTTAAGAGAAAGCAGGATTGGGAAGCCCAACAGCCTCCTGGGAGATGTGGCAGGGAGAAGGAGCAGTGGAAGGAAGCATAAGAGGGAAGGGTGCTTCTGAATTTCCACGTGCCTGGAATGTGAGTGGAGGTGAGTCTCCATGGAAGAGCTTTGCCTGCCATCCAGATTCCTGCACCGCTCGATGCCGTCCATGCAAAGATTCAGAAATGACACAATACTCCAGTCACAGTTGGTTTTGGTGTTTCTAACACAGTGTTTTGTTTTGCCTTTTTTTTTTTTTTTAAGATTTTATTTACTCATTTGACACAGAGAGAGAGCACAAGCAGGGGGAGCGGCAGGCAGAGGGAGAGAGAGTAGCAGGCTCCCCACTGAGCAGAGAGCCCTACGTGGGGCTCCATCCCAGGATTCCGGGATCATGACCTCAGCCCACGGCAGATGTTTACCTGACTGAGCCACCCAGGCGCCCCGAACACAGGGTTTTAGTCAGTTCAGGCTACTGTAACAAAAATACCATAGACTGGTTGGTTTAAACAAGAAACGTTTATTTCTCACAGTTCTGGAGACTGGAAAGTCCACAATTAAGGCACCAGCCACTGTATCCTCACGTGAGGAAAGAGGGCCAGGGAGCTCTCTGGGTCTCTTCTACAAGGGCACTAATCCCATTGGTGTGGGCTCCACCCTCATGACCTCATCACCTCCCAAAGGCCCCACTTCCTAAGACCACATTGCCCTGAGAATTAGGTTTCATTGTATGAATTTGGGGGAGACATGACATTCAGTCTATAGCAGATAGCCTTTTCAGAAGTTAAGAATCTTGCTAACTTTAGAGGAGAAGACATTTATTTAAGTAATTTTGCTTGGTCATTCTCTCTTGCCAAAGGACAATCCCCATGGCTGTGAGATCTTTGTGGGTAAAATGTTTGCCTTCTAGGGCAAAGTCTGCCTGAGCTTTGCTGTGACATCTGGGAAAAGCCACTTCACCTCCATTTGTAAATGACTTATTTCTCTGTATTAGAAGCAGAATCACTTCTTGTTGATAAATGGACACACCTGTGCCACAGGTAATTATGATCAGTTCCATCCAGTAGCCCCTTCATGGGCATTCTAGGACTCAAAGCCCTACTGAACCAAAGGTCTCACTCATGAGGTGGCCCCCAAGCCTGAGAGACAGGAGGCAAGACTGGAACTCTCACCAACTTGGTGGACAGTCCATTCAGGAAGCTTCATCCCTGGGCCAAAAGCCGCGGTTAGTTTTCTGAGCCCTACCACTTCAGATCATTTAAATGGTGCCGCTGAAGGAAGTTCTGTGGGCCAGTGTTCCTGGAACCTTCCAAGCCATAGACCTTCTATTGGTCTACTCCCAGGTATGGGGCCAGTTCTCTATACCTGGCCCTGGCTGCCTATCCCACTGTTCCTATGGCTCCATTTTACCTTTCTCTTACACTTAAATCTTTTTCCTCCACGAAGGCTGCCTACCTTAAATTCACACATGCTTTCTAATGCTGCCATAAACCCACCATCAAACCTTTGAAGAGAAAACAAGCTTTAATGAGTATTCCACTGTATTAGTTAGTTGGAGTGATGTGCAATTTCTTGCTGACACCACAGCTAGGAGAAGAGGGTCCACTTCAGTTAAATTACATTCATCCATCCACCAATCTGAACGATCTGCTTTTCCTGGAATGTTCAGGAAAATGCTATGCAATTTTTACCTCCGGGTCCTTGAGCAAATCGTTCCATCATCATCAACATTATCATAGCTAAAATGTATGGGATATCTACTTATGCTTTCATAAGAAATTACACCTGTGTGTTCATTTAAACCTCACCAAACTTTTTGGGTAGTTACTACTGATAAGTCCATTTTCAGATAAGAACATTGAAACTCAGGGGATTTATAACTTGGACAGGGGCTTATAACTACTTAGTGGTAGAGTAAAAGTCAACTCTGGTTATTGTGACGGGGTACTTCTCCCCACTCCCTGCCTTGGCAACCCTTACTCATCCTTTAGATCAGGATCAGGACATCTGTTGCAGCGCTCTCTCTATGACCCCAAATTAGGATCCCTCTTCAGCTCCCGCACGGCACCTCCGCCCCATCACATGGCACGGTTTTTCCTACATGTGTTGCTCACCTCTTACTTCTGCCTGTGTTGGAGAGCACTATTCATGTAGGTCAGGGGGATTCATGACACGTTATTAATATTCTCTTGCCTTTAGGATATCTGTGTTTTTATACAGCAGTTGTGTAAGAAGTCATGCTTTTAGCTGTTCTGGTGAAATGTGCTGAAACTGCTTGAATTCCATCTGATTGCCTAGAACATGAGGCAGAATAAAGGTAGGAAATGCTTGAAAGAAGGGCAAGGGCAGCTCTACAGGTTTGGGGTGTTTGAGAGTCCAGAGCTTGTGGGCAATGATCCGCTATTTGAAGCTGGGGTGCTTGGCAGGGTATAAACACTGCATTTAGAAGTGGAGAATAGGATCCTGCTCCCACATCTAACTCTCATTGTCTGTGGCACTTTGAGCAAATTATTTAAAATTCTCTGAGTAGCAATTTCCTTTATTAAGATTTTTTTTTAAAAGATTTTATTTATTTATTTGACAGAGAGAGATACAGCGAGATAGGGAACACAAGCAGGGGGAGTAGGAGAGGGAGAAGTGAGCTCCCCGCCGAGCAGGGAGCCCGATGCGGGGCTCGATCCCAGGACCCTGGGATCATGACCTGAGCCGAAGGCAGACGCTTAATGACTGAGCCACCCAGGAACCCCAATTAAGAATTTTTTAGTTCCAAAGCTGTATCATTTGCTTCAAAAATATACCTAATAACACTTTATAAGAATATGAAATAATTTTTTTTTAAAGATTTATTTATTAATTTAGAGAGAGAGAGAGCACAAGAGGGAGAGACAGAGGGAGAGAGAGAGAAACTGAAGCAGAATCTATGCTGAGGGTAGAGCCTGACATGGGGCACCGTCTCACGACCTTGAGATCACCACCGGAGCCAAAACCAAGAATTGGAGGCTTAACTGACTGTACCACCCAGGCACCCCAGAAATGATAATTCTGAAAGAAAAAAAAAAAAGGCAAGGCAAATGAGAATAACTATTCTACTTAGAACTTCAAAGTCTTTCATTCTCACTTAGAAAAAATAATGCATGGCCTGGAGGGGAAAAGAATATGTTTGCAAATGACTGCTTTTGGTGCCTTTGCATTTGCAGTTTGTGCAAAAAGCAAAAAAGTACCTTTATATGTCTATTTAGTAATAACCCCAAAGGGCTAAGCATGCATCCTCTAGAGCCCCTTGATTTTATCAGCTAGAGGATCCCAGCGGACAAGAGCCGATTTAGCAAACTTGGTGTTTCTCAGAGGTGTGGGCAGCTCTCTAGGTTCTGGGCTCCCATAAACTAACCAAGTCCTTCCTTTTTAAGTTTGATGTACTGCTTCTCTATTAACATTGAGCCAATATTCTGGGGAAGTCTGTAAAACAAAAAGTCCAGGACGTGACTTGGACAGATTGCTGACTGTCTTTCACAGGCTGGATTTTATGAACTCTTCCATGTATGACAGTGTTTTGTTTTGGTTTTAATGTATTCGATGGTGGAGGGATACTGAACCAAACCATAGTGGTGAGGCTCACAAAGATTTAATAGAGTCCAAGGCGGGCCACAAGAGGGATTCATTATGCGCCAAGAGTGGGATTCCAATCATGTATATTCAAAATAGGCTACTGTCATTAAAAATTGAGTTTATTGGGTTGAGAATGCTTGAATTTATTAGCAGGTCATGCAGTCAGATGAAAAGCTATCCAAAATAGACCATTGCTACAACAAAGTATAAGAAGAAGGAAAAATTGTCAGGGATGAATAATTAGATACCAAACATCACCACACCTCTGCAAACTTCACAAGGGACCCAATTTGTGTAAACTTATTAACCTATAGTTTTTAAATCTCTTCCTCTAGAAGCCAACAATCCATCCAGTCAAAAATGTACCAGGGTGTTTGCTGCTATATGAATGATGGATGGAAGGATCCACTTTCTGCTCCAATGTTGGTGGGGCATATAATCCTGGTCAAAGCTGCAATCGTTTTTACTTCTTAACCCCCTACTGTTTGTGGAAGGTGGGGATTTAATATTTTGTTGGGGTATCAGAGGTAACATAAACTTTGAACTTACTTTTAAGAAGCTTGAAATTTATCTGGAGAGAAAGCATACAGAAAAAATAACTCTAGGAGGGAGGAGCAAGATGGCAGAGGAGTAGGAGACCTAAATTTCATCTGGTCCCATGAATTCAGCTAGATAAGGATCAAACCAATCTGAACACCTATGAACTCAACAGGAGATCGAAAAGAATAGCAGCAACTCTCTGAACAGAAAAGTGACCACTTTCTGGAAGGTAGGATGTGCGGAGAAGTGAATCCGAGGTGATATTCAGGAGGATAGATGGAGGGGGAGGGGGCCTCCATCAGCCGCTACCGGCAAGTGATAGAGCCAGGGAGCACAAAATCGGAACTTTTAGAAGTCTGCTCCGCTGAGGGATGTCGCTCCAGTGGCTAAGCGGGGGGTGGAACCCTCGCTGGGACAGTGTGGTCTCAGGACCCTCAGGGTCACAGAAAGACC
>NC_138376.1:95913245-95949980 GCF_054177405.1 Leptonychotes weddellii | reverse complement strand
ATTATGCAGCCATCAAAAAATGAAATCTTGCCATTTACAATGACGTGGATGGAACTAGAGGGTATTATGCTAAGCGAAATAAGTCAATCAGAGAAAGGCAAGTATCATTCTCACTGATATGAGGAATTTGAGAAACAAGACAAAGGATCATAGGGAAAGGGAGGGAAAAATGAAACAAGATGAAACCAGAGAGGGAGACAAACCATAAGAGACTCTTAATCTCAGGAAACAAACTGAGGGTTGCTGGAGTAGAGGGGGGTGGGAGGGATGGGGTGGCTGCGTGATGGAAATTGGGGAGGTATGTGCTATGGTGAGTGCTGTGAATTGTGTAAGACTGATGAATCACAGACCTGCACCCCTGAAACAAATAATACATTATATGTTAAGAAAAAAAAATTAAATAATAAAATAAAAATAAATAAATAAATAAATTTGGAAAAAATAATTAAAAATAAAAATTAAAAAAATAACTCTAATTTTAATATTCTTTGAGCATTTGCCGTTTGCCAGCATGATATTAAATGCTTTACATGCATTGTTTTATTTAATCTGTTAAGCAGTCATGTAGGTAGAGATTATGATTTTCCCCTTTAACAGCTGAGGATGTTGAGACTTAGACGCATGAAGTGCCTTCCCAACGTCCCACAGCAAGTAAGGATCAGAGCTGGAATTTGTGCTGTGTCTGGCTTCCCATCCTTATCTCCTAACTGCTGCAAAGGGCAATAGAGCTCTCTACCAAGTCATATGGAGACAAATGCAACTGTGGTGCAGACTGAGTTCATAAGTTTTTATCAAGACACAGAATAAAGAAACAGAGTTTGTTAATAATGATATTTTGGAGCTGAAGTTTGAGTATTTCCCATTCATCAGAATAGATGTAGAATGTCACCAAGGAACATGGTGAAGAGACTAAAATACTAGTGAGTGTATTTTATGTCAGTTTCTACCACTAAAATTTGTCCCTTTCATAATCTGGCCTTCCTCCCTTCCTGACCACACTGCCTTCCATCTCCGAACTTTTGCCCTTCTCCTCTGCCAAGAGTTACTGACTGAAAACCTGAAAAGGGTGTTACTGTCATTTGAACTCTGTCCTTTTCATCTGAAGAAGTGGTATGGTGTGGATGAAGGGATTTTGTTTCTGAGTAACCAGCTTCCAGACTTGACCACGGCCACGTCCTTCTCACCGGCCTACTCTCCTCCACTTCAGATCCTGACAATCCAGGTGATAGAGTGGGGCCGATGCCTTCACCACCCACTGCAGGTTATCTGACCCTCTGAAATTGCTGCAGATTTCAGTTGTGTCCCTCTCTATAGGTCAGGCTACTCAGGCACTATTATGGACTCTTTATCTGATCCCTGGGTCTGTAACAAATCTCTTCTCTTCTTTCATGTTCTCTTAATTTTGCCCAAACCTATCTCCTCAGTATTTGCTTCATCTTGTTCTACCAACCAGACCCCACTCTCACCGAAGCCATTCCCGGGGTTCATCCAGCAGTCTCTCTACTGGGAAGAATCCTTTCTTGGCTTTCATTTCTTTTAGGTTCTTCCTGATTTGGGTGATAATTCGTGTGTGTGTGTACAATGCTCACAACAATGAAACCCTCAAACAGATGTTAAACTTAGTTATCATTTGTGTGCTTGCTTGCATATTTATTATTCCTTGTACTTTCTTCTTGTACGGTTGGGTGTGTGGTTATATTCTTTGTGTTGTTAAGTGCTCATTTTGAATTTTAGATTTTAAACTCCTGCAGAACTCCGTCTACTTTATTGCCTGCTAAAATGTTTTGAGCTGCACTGTGTGTATTTGGGCAATTGAATCCTATTTGGCTATTAGAACCCAATGGAATACAATTTAAAGAAAAACAAGATAATACTAAGTTTTGGACTGCTTTTATGGAATTCATTTATTTTTCTTTCTGGGTTTTGGATAGCATATGTGAATTTTATGGTAGAGTCATACAAATTCTAAATAATTAAATAGACTAGTGTGGAGTGGTGAAAATTCCAGATTGCATTCATTTTAAAATGAAAACAGTTGTATCACTTTTAAGAATGTATAATAATATGAATCATGTACAAAGTATTAATAATATTTGTTTTAGGAGACCTACAATATTGGTGTAATGGTCAGGAGGCCATATATTATACTGAGCACAGGAAGAGGTACTTTTGAATCCCAAACTTCCCATGTAAAAACTTTATGTTCCTGGACAAGTCCTTCAACTCTCAGATTGTACATGTGTCCTCCCAAATCAGTACTGAGGATTCAGGGAGAACTGTAAACAAAGCACTTAACATGTATGTGTTGAGCAAATGATAAATATTCAAAATATTTTAACTGATGTTAATATTTTAACTTGCTTTTTGACAAGATACTTCAAAAGCACTTTATTTCTTTGTTCCTGTCATTTTGATTCCATTTGATTCCATTTACTCAGCAAACTTTTTCCTCATGTTCTTTGTCTGAGTAATCCATATATTCTCTCTAAGGGATTTAAATTAATGTAAGTTAGGTGGAATAAGGACAAGAGAACTTCTTCTCTGCTTCCTCAGCCCTGCATAGCCTAGAATCTTCTGTCTTGTGGGAGGCAGAGAATCACAGAGACAGGAAGTAGTAGTTTCGGCAACCTCTCCTTGACCTACGGTGGCACTCAGTAGCAAGACCCTCCTGCTTGGAGGTTCCTCTTTTCTCTTCCATTCCAAGTTGGCTCACAAACTGTATCAGAATTCTGGTAAAAGCAGGAATGATGGCACTATGGGGGCACCTCACTGGATAGAGATAAGAGATGGGGCTTAGAATTTACACTCAGGCCAACAGTGTAGACACACACACTCAAGGAGTTCATCAGAGAAGAAACACTGGTGCAAGGCGGCAGGGTCCTTTGTCAGAGTGTTTTCTGCCTTTTTTTTTTTTTTTTTTAGGAGCTATGAGAAAGGTCTATAAGATGCCTGAAGACTTTATAGGCATGTCCACCTTGGTAAGGAGGGATTGGGATCTTGGTTCAAAGGGTTTAGGATCCAGTAGTAGAGAGAACAAGTTGGATTCAATGCCAGTCAATAAAAGAGAAATAATGCCTGATGAGTGGATTCATTTCTCATTTCTCTGGAATGGCAACTTTCTCACAATTATCTGAATGAATCTCACCACTAGTGGGTGATGGGACCCACTGAGGTCAGAGCCCAGCACCAAGGTGTCTTTGAAGGCAGGGTGCTTCATCTGTGAGGAAACCATCTGGGACTCCAGAAGGTCTCATGCATCTAAACAGCTTCGCTTGTTCATTTATTATTTATTTATTTACATCTACTCTAGAGTAATCACTAACAGTTGATTATGATTTTAAGCAATGTTTATGACATATTTAAACTGTTCCAGTGACTTTTAGGATGATGAGTGAAAAAAATCTTCTCATTTCTTTGAAATGTTGTACTACACATTCACCTGGTATTTTCCAAGCCAGTTATTCTAACACAAAGGCTTTTTAATGACTTTTCTACACCCACTATACATGTGACATTAACTGAAAACTTGAATTTCCCTTTATTTTTGTTTTCTTTAATAACATAAATCTCTTCTAATTATAAATTCCTTGAAATGAATTTAGGCAATGGAGCAAATGAGTTATATTGAATAGCTTGTAGAGCCAAAGAAGCATTCTGATAGACTAGACTTACAAAATATTTTCTTGTCTTTCATATTCATTTTACTTAGGGTACAGAGAAACATGTAAACGTTTTTCCTTCAAGTTTGGCTCCTGTGAAAACAGACAACACTCTAAGTACTCTCAGGCAAATGCAACTCTACAAGTGTCTACATTGGTCAATTTGCTTAGAAGAACTATCTTAATTAGCCTACAGTAAATTTGAAAACCTTTGAAACTGTCTTTACTATAGGATCTGTGGAATCCTTCACGTACATGTTCAGGTATCCTGTGCATTTCCTTGTCCTTCTACCAGAGCAGTTTTTCTAAAAGGCAAATCTATCACTTCATTTCCCTACCTAGTGGTCCCCCTTTGTAGGATAAATCCAAACTACCTGCAGACCAGACTTCTTTGAGAGCTGGCCCCATCTCTCACCATTTCCCCTATGACCCCCATGCCACATTCCTGTGGACTCATTTGTAGACTTGTGAATGTGCCCACGGCTTCACTCTGTGTTCAAGCCATTCCATCTAAGAAAAATGTGAGCCCCTCATTTCCTCTCCCCTCCACCTGCCTTGGGAATGTCCACTGTCTTTGCAAGTGTTCAAGCAACACTTCCTCTCTCAGCCCAGGCAGGACCGTCCTTCTTGCCTCCCCATCACCATCGCCATTTCACATCCTTCCCTGACCACACATGGCATCGTTAGGTTGCACCTCATCTCCCCAGCTGGCCTGTCTTCCTTGAAAGAAAGATCTGGCCACAATATTCACTTTTATGGCCACACAGTGAGTTCTCTAGAAGTGTGTATCAAATGACTGATGGATTAGGTGAGTAAACAAAGAATTGGATGACAAATGATATTCTCTTACAAGAATAGCCAATGATCCCCTGCCAATAACTGTTATCATGACTTGTTCTTATAGACTGTCTCCGTCCCTTTCATTTATGATACTGCCGCAGGTTTCAGGGAATCACAACAGTCTGGAGTTGATGGTCAGAATGTTGTCATTTTCTCCAGGGCTCATTGGGCTTTCTGTGGCTTGACACCCTAGTTGTTTGCCCATTAATAATAAAAAAAAAAAAAGAAAAGAAATAAGCAACTAGGAAATGTTGCTGCTGAGTGTTCAAGACATTCCAGCCCACTCCTCACTTGGCCTTGAGGACTTAGACATCTCCATGCTCAAGGACAATGGAACCATTTCAGCTAGACCTCCTGGAATGGATTCACTCAGCAGGGGCATGACTCCTTCAGGAATCGAAGGACTCCCTTCTTGAGTCTGGGTGGTAGAAAATAGCACGTGTATGTGCGTATGGGTGTGCATGTAAAAGTAAGGGAGTTCCTCTTGTATGTCATTTTTTTTTCCCTCTTGTATGTCAAAGAGCAAGGAAAAAACTGATAGATTTCATGGATATTTAATCTTAATATGTCTCCAGCTGAACTTCCGGGATCTTTCCGTTCCAAAGCTCCTGCTGCTTTCCCTGTCTCCGTTAATAGCAACTCCATTCTTCCAAGCACCCAGGCCCAAATCCTTGCATCTGCGACTCGGGATTCAGCCCCTTCCCCGCCCCCCTCCCCCCTCCCCGCGCCCCACAGCTACCCCTTTGGCTCCAGCCACTGCCATATTTCACCGGGATCTGTCCCGTTGCCTCCCACCTGGAGCTTCCGTCACTGCGCAGCTTCAGCTCCTGTGGTTCCTCTGCTTAAAACCCTCCAATGGTCTGACGTCTCATTCAAATGAAAAGTTAGAATCCTTCCTGTGGGCCAGAGGCCCACATCCCCTGGCCCCTCGGAGCGCAGCTCCTCCCCACCTCCCTGGCTCACTCTGTTCCAGCCTCGCCAGCCTGCTCCTTGAACCCCCTGGACACACTGTCACCTCAAACTCCCTGAGCTTGCTGTTCTCTGGGCCTCCAATGTCCTTTCCTGTTTGGATAGATCCCTCACTTCCTTCAGATCTTTTCTCTCAACCATCTTCTCAGTGAGGCTTTCCCTATTTAGATTTTACTCTCCATCCTGCACTTATTCCCTCCTCCCCTTTCCTCTCCAGTATTTGTTGTCCAACTGTTCTGTTTACTGCCGTATCCCCAGTGCTTAGAACAAACAATGTGTGGATGCTCAATAAATATCTGTTGAACTGATGTTGGGTATTTTAAAATGTTGTTTTTAGGAAGACAAAAAGTATGATTTTTCTTTTGGCTGAGATTCAAGACATTGTGCTTAGTAGCAGGAGACTCTGGAAGCTTATTAAGGTCTATGGGTGGGAGAAAAAGGGAGAAGGGAAAAATTATATTTCTTGGTTACAGATTTGCCATCTAGGTGGTGTGTGGTTGGTTTTGCTCTCCTAAAAAGTCCTCTAGTCAGATCCCTTGATGGGTCAGAGGCAAAATGAGGAGATTTCAAGGCTACAGTGTCAGCATCAAGAATAAAGTATTCCAATATGCAGATTATCCCGGAATTTTTTTTTGGATCTCCTTGAAGTGAACTGTCTACTCTATTTTTAAATCTGTATTTTTAAAAAAGCAAAAAAAAAGTGAGCATTTGTGAATGCAATCACAGAATGGTATGAACCCAGAATAAAAACACCAAGGGGGGTGTTTCTGCAGAGGCACAGAGGACAGGTTGGGAAGGGGGATGAGAAGACTCCTGGACCCAGAGCGGTGCTAACACCGAGGGGCACCGGGCTCCCTGCTCTGACCAACGGCCTTGCTGCTCCTCAAGCCATCAGCCAAGGCTGTCTGGGGAATCTGAAGCCTAAGCAAGTTTGCTGCTTTGTCTCTGGACAGATCGCCAGGAAGCAAGCAACATCTAGAGCCATGGAGCCAACCTGACTTGACAGGGAGACTGCCTATGCCCACACACACTCCAGCTTTCCTGTTTAGGGGGTATTCACAACCTCAATCCCATCCCTCCCCACCGATCAGGCCACTGTTATTTATTATATATGAAAGCAATACATTTGGACTTTAGGTTTTAGGCCACATGTTTTCTGAGAGGCTTTCAGCAACTGTGCAGCGCTTACAGATTTGTGGAACTCCTTGGATCTATTCTTGGGCACTCTAAATTGATAATGTTTTGCTAAGAGATGCTGTTTTCTCTTCTTTATATTTTATCTGTGAGTGCCACTTAAAATCTGCTGCAAGAGAAATTATTATAGTGGACATTGGCTGTATGTTACTCTTTTTAGGCTGAAACAACTCAAGATTTTTGTCCCCTGCAAAAAGACTCCAAATCAGTTTTCAATATTTGATGTGAGTATGTGTGCGTGCGTGTGTGCATGTGCATGTGTGCCATGAAATTAAAGATGTCTGAAAATCCATTGTCAGATTTGGATGAATAAGTTCAGAGAGGATTGAAATATTTTATTTATTTTTATTTAAACCTAACTGTTTCTAACCTGATTGTTTCTAAGGGTAAATGAGCAAATACTATAACATATGTTTAAACTTTTCCCAGGATCTTACCACTTCGTTTTAGCAAATACCACTTTTTCCTTTACACAAATGCCTCAAATTTATTCATAGGCCCTCCACTCTCCCAGAGAAGAGTAATAGATTTCAGTGTCCTGCAGGGAAAAGTTAGGGTAATTTTTATTTGGGAAAGAGTAGATTTTGGAAGCTGTGAGATTCCTTCTCAGGTATGTGATGGGCTACATGTGGTTAAGGGATAAATATTCTAAGTTGCTCCAAAGAGAAGAGTTAAGACATCAAGTGGGAATTAGAAATGAGCAAAAAGATTTTAGTACCAATGCTGAATAAGGTTGTTTAAATGTGGAACCGCTTTATTGAAAAGTAGTGAGTTCTCTGTTTCTGGAAGTTTATTGGTTGACAGATTCCGTAGATATTAAAGAGAATATTGCTCAGGTACAAATACAGTCAATTCTAAAATTCCATTGCTGAAATAAGATGAAGTCAGCTGAGGGCTGTTTTTGTTGTTGTTTTTAATGATTATGTAAGTGTCTTTATCCTCAAATTTCGGCAATTGCTATTTTGAACCCAAACGAAGGCCTTTGCCTTTTTTCTCTGTTAAGCTTCATCTGGCTGTCTGGGTGGCTCTCCCAGTAATGAGCTCCCCTACCCTGGGGAAATGTTCTCAGTTCTATGCCCACCTGGCAGGGGGTTGCTGCAAAAGGACTTCTTAGCCTGGTAGAAGGTCAGAGAGAGAAAGGAAATGAGATGGTATTGTGCTAGGGATTTGATACACATCATTTCATTTAAACCACCCTCTATGTTATGTAATATCATCTTCATTTTACTTAATGAAGAAACTGGAGGTAAGTGGTGATGTTGCATAACTTCCACAAGGCCACATGGTGACTGAGCAGAGATTCAGGTCTGGGGCCACCCTTACATGGCCTCCTCTCTCAGCTTTTCCATTCTGATGAGTGATGTCTGCACACAGAGCCTGGGGGGACTATCGCTACCAAACTGTTTAATCAAGGTGATCAAATAATCAGTTCCTTTGATGATTTAACTAATTTGTTCATTCAGTTGACATCTTTGATTTTGTTTGCTAAATTGGACAGTTGTTTGGGACACTTGTAGAAAATCTAAAGACATCTCTTAGGCTCAATTGGCAATGAGATGAGTTCTTTATGAGCACCATATCAGAGAGTTTGATGTGGCTTTTAAACAACAATATACAGAACCTGGCATGTGGCTGTGTGTGTTGAGGGGAGGAAAAATGATAACAGATGGGAGGATAGATAGAAAGAGGCTGGTCCAGTGGCACAAAGGCCAACAAAGTGAATTCTTAAAGTCTTAAAATCAGGAATTGTTTAAGTTGGAAAAGATCTTAGAAAACATTTTCATTTTGCCCTGTCCTGTTACTGATGAGTGAGCTATGCCCCAGAGAGTTGAACTGAGCTGCCCACGGGCACACCCTGATTAATGACAATGCCAGATAGGCCCCCTGTCTGATGACTCCTTTTCTAGAATTCTCTGCACATTCAAACAACCTGCTTTAACAAATGAGTGTCTCCTAGGAGAGAAAAATGAAGTCTTGACAGAAAGGCATCAAATTGAAATATGTGCAAAGTCATTTAAGTTAGTGACATCACTGACCTTTCAAGGGTCTTGGAGGTAAGTTTAATTTTTTATTTATCATTTTAGGTCAGGCTGCTTTCAGTGTTTCAAGGTGAAGAGAAACTCTCTCACTTGTGAAGCAGCAAGCATCACCAACACAAATACTATATCTATCTTGGCAAAAAGGTTGCCAAGTAAATATTTGAATGTTTTCATCCTGCTTTTCTCTGGGATTCTGTCCTTGTCACATTCTTAGCTGATAAAGAGCTGATAAAAAGATCATCAGGAGTCAGCAATGCTCTTCTTCTCCTATAGATAAGCATACTTATAAGCAGAATATTTTATTTTTCAAAGAGCAACCCTTAATTTGGTTCTCAAGGGAGAGAAAAAACAAAGAAAAGCCAGGATTTGCTTTACCTTCTGTAGCATGTCAGCCCTCATCCACTCTATACTGCTCTGTAAAAGTTGGGAGACAAGAGAGTGACTCTAAGATTACATACATTTCTCTCCAACTAACTAAAAAATCTGGTTCTAGGACTCCCCATCCTCTGCTTCTCTTCAGCTCTAGTCTCAAGCACTACTTTGGGTTTCAAATGGATGTCAGATTAAGTATTTAAAAACACAAAGAGATTGAGAGCTTTGTATGATCATTTTAAGAGCTTCCACATTCTTATCTTTGGGAATCTCTGATTAGTAGAACAATTTACTGGTAAATTTATTTCTTTCCATTAAATGGAAGTTGCTAATCAATTCCTTACATTCTCACTCTATTAAGCCCTGGCCCACAGGCCTGGTTACTGCTACCCTGAGAAACTGACTCACATTTCCATTAGGCAAATCCAAGTTGACTTGATGGGTTGCCCTTCAGCTGCCTAATTGCTGCTTTGGGTGGGTGAGGTCCCAGGTTTGGACCACAGTTTCTAAGCTCTCAGGAAAATTTAGCTTAGTTGAAAACTATCTGGTAAAATGTCTCCTCATACTAATTCTAGCTCCTTCAGATGAATTCTAAACCTCACTAACCATAATGAATTGAATTCACACGCTACAAAACCCCAACATGGTTCAAGCCTGATTCTGGGATATAATCATCTGAAGTTTAGATTCTAATCAGAGTTCTGGCCAGAAAGGAGCCTGCCAGCTTAGCCAAAGTAGTGGTATTTAGGGGCTCAAGGATCTGAGGATGGGAAGCTCCTTTGGATATTCTAAAACATATGCATTCCATTTAGGACCCTTCTCTTGAGAATGGCTTGGACTCCTATGCCAAAGGAGCGCGAAACTAACATACTCCTCTCAGCTGTATAAATATCATTCGGCAGAAGATATGAGCTGGAATGCCAATAGTCAGAATACAGACTTTCATCTTCATCATAACCTCAGCTAGGCTGTGTGCCTGTGTTTGACCTCCTTTTTGGGCTGCTTGCTTCCTTTTACCCAATAGAATGCTACCATGCAGTGGCACTAAAGATAAGGAGGGAGCTGACAAGAGGACTCTGGAGAGCTACTATAGTAGCTCCGTGATGCAAAGATTAGCGGCGGGTCCTCTGCCTGCTGTAGGCATTGGGACATTTCCCATGATTTCCGACCAAAATTAAAAAGCCATATTTGAGATGTTCCCCAATTTAAGTCAAAATTAAGTCTTATTTTTCAATCCTCCCTGCCTTGACTGGTTCCCGTATGGGCCAGATTGCCCTTCATTCCTGAACTGAGGACTATACTCCCTGAGTCTCATTTAAGCACATTTATTTCTCTTCTGCACCCAGTACAGAAGTTATCAGAATTTCTTGGTTCTTAATTCCCTTAATGTCTCCATAATTTTTTCTTATGATATGAAAAAACAGTTCCATTTCCTAAGTAGAAATTTCCAAACAATCTTATAGTCATAGTTTGCTCCATGTTCAACAAACATCACTGTATTAAAATACCCTGCAGCACCGCTGTGAGTTTGCTGTGGCACGCCGGGACCCCTCCAAGCACAGTTAGGCACTGCACTGCACACAAGGGAGAGTTTAACATAGTTACTTCCTAGCTCATGGAGCTAAGCAATCTAATAGAGAAAATAGTGAAAGTGTGGTAAAGCATGTTATTCAGCAAAGCAAGGTAGTATGTCATAATAAGAAAGGTATTTTATTGGTCAGAATGTTTAATTGCAGAAACCAGAATCCACAGACCTACTTTGAGCAGGGTTATTATAGAGTATTAGGGTGCTTACAGAATTTCTAGAAAGGCCAAGGAAGCAAAGTTGGATGCTACACAGCCAGAAGAATGGTCCAGCATAGCACAAAACTGTTTAGTGAAAATCTCACTCTGGTGATCCTTGCTTTCTTCCACCCAGCACCTAGGACCCTAGGTTTTCTACCTGGCCGCCTCAGAAGAATAACATACCTCCCTGCAGGGAACAATTACCTCACAATGGTCAGTTCTTCTTTTTAAGTCTCATGTGACTCAGAGGTTTACTTGGGGGAACCTAAAGCATAGGTAGAAACTCTGATGGAAGAGTTTGGGATTAGTGGGGCTTTTTTAGTTCTCCAGCCGCTTTAGTACAAAAAGGCAGTCCAGAAGTGGGTTGGGATGAGTGCCATGTGGTATAGAATCTGCCATATCTGCCCTGGGTCCAAATGCATACGATGGTTGTTAAGAAAGTATAAGGATCAGATTTGGTTGTGAGATAATAGGAATCACTCCATCCATCATGGACATAGAAGTTGAACTGGAGCTCAGGAGACTGGTGGTATCTCAATAAGCTGAAATGTTACAATGGAAAAAATAAGACAATCAAGGTTTCAAAGACAGGGAGGAGTACGGTAAGATTGAGGAAATAGTGATCATCCTTTGGAGCATACATTAGCAAGGAAGGATGGAGACATAAGGTCAGGAAATTGAGTTGTATCAATGTGGTAAAAGTCTTATATTGGGTGGAGAAGTCTCTGAGTACATGATTAAGGTTTTATGAAGAATTCTGTTTAAAGACTAAGTGGAAATAGAAATGGAAAAAATCTTGGGCATCTTCTCTTCTCTGTCAATATTTGCTTCCTGGGTGACCTCATCTAACTCCTATGGCTTTAAAGGTGTCCAAATGTTAGAGACCCCACATTTCCTATATCCAACCCAGATCCCTCTTCTGAACTCCAAACTTATATATCCAATTACCTACTCTACATGTTATAGATATAAATAGGCATCTCAGACTCAACACATCCAAAATGGAACTCTCGATTCTCCTTCCACCTTATAGACTTACTGGACAGTCTTTCCATCTTTGTAAATTGTAGGTTCAAAGTTCTAATTCTCAGTCTAAAATCACGGTGCTATCCTTGACTCCTCTCCTTCTCTCGCACTGCATATTGACTCTCCACAAATCCTGTCAATTCTTCAGAAAACATCCAGAGCCTGACACCTTCTCATCACCGCCTCCACTGCCACCCAATTATAAGCCACTATCATCTCTTGCCAAGATTACTGCAATGGCTCCTAACTAACCTTCTAGCTTCCAAACATTCTCTACACAGCAATCAGAGTGTTTTTACAAGTTGAATCAGATCAGGTTACTCCTCTGCTCAGAACTTTCAGTGGCTTCCCAATTCATTAGAGAAAAAACCAAAGTCCTTATAAAGTTCCATTTGACCCTACATGATTTTGACCCCAGCTACTTCTCTGACCTCTCCTTTTACTCCTCTCCCCCTTGCTCACTGTGCTCCCACCCTGGCATGCTCACTAGTCCTCAAACATCCTAAGCACACCTCTGCCTCAGACATTTGCAACTGCCATTCCCTCTGCTTTAAACGCTTTTCCACCTGATAGCCCTTAGCTCTCTCACACACTTTTCTTCAAGAATCTGCTCAAATACAATATTATCAGAATGGCCTCCCATTGTGCTTTGCATGAAACAACACTGGACACCATCTACCTTCCTTATTTGCATTTATCACCATGTATCACATTATATATATACATATATGTGTGTATTTAAATAAATATAAAATATATTTTAAAAATTAATATATTTAAAATATATGTTTAATTTTTGACCCTTCTTATGAACTAGGACAGTGCCTGGCATAGAGTAAGTGTTTCATAAATATTTGTTGAATGAATATAATTAATAAAGGGGAGATTCATAATGAGGACATACTGTAAAATAAAGAAACATCCAGTAAAGTGGTAGATTATTTTTTATTTCCACATCTCCAGGACCCCACCCTATTACTCCATGCATGTTTCGTTTATGACAAATCTGTTAAGAAAATCTTGATAAATATGAATATCCTGTGAAACAACGTGTTCCCCGGCACTAGATATAGAATAGCATGATTTGGAAACCAAACAGGTGGCCAATTACAACTCTGTACACTTCGATAACCCCTGACAGATTAGATGGCTCTTCCACATTCATCTTCTAACCATATCCTCACAACAATGCTGAGAGTCAGTTCGATGTGTTGTTCTCATTTTAGAAATGAGGAAAATGAGGTTTAGCAAGATAAAGTTACTTCACTTGGTCACACAGCAAGAAGGTGGCCAGTGGAATTCCAGGTGCATCTGAGAAACTCCCAAGTTCTTGGCCTTTTCCCATCCCACCAGGCACATGGACCCTAATTAAAATGCTTTGTAAAGAATGGAGCCTGTTACCTCCACCCTCTGTCTGTTTTTCTTAGTTGAGCAGCTGTACCAAAGTAACCAGTGACTTTTAGGTTGGTGCAGCTGCTGAGTTCAAGAGAAACTGATCTGGAATTTTTAATGTGTGTTTGGTGTGGAAGCACCTTGCACATTAGGGCCGGATGTGTGAAATTGCTCAGTGTTTGGATTAACAGTGATTCAGAACACAACTGTGTTCAGACTGATTGAAAGATACATTCTTCTGGTGGGAAGAAATATGGCAGTGAATGAATATGGATGAGGACTCTGAGGAAGTTTATCAACAGGTGCAGCACTGCTGTCCCTGGGTTTAAATGATTTGCATGCATTTCTTGAGAACGAACACTGTTTGGCAGAAGGGGAGGAGATGGGCTTTCCTTAATGCAGTTGTGATCTAGGTTAATTGAAGGAAGATCTTTCTGATGAGTGTTAAGGACTTCCTGGACAGGTTTCCCAGAGTATGTGCGGCTCTTTAGCCTCTGAGAGAGAAAAGAGAGGAGTGAGTCTCCTCCAGCCCACCCCTGCAGACGCAAGCCTGGATATAGCCAATCTTGCTCTGAGGACTGGAGATGGAGGTCTGAAGGCGGAAAAGTAAGTATTTCTGGGAAAGTTAAGATTGCCCCTGTTTCCAACTGCCTGGCACAGGAAGAAAACAGAGGGACGGATTGTTTCATTTGGAAAATGGGAGACAGACAGATGACAACTGTGTGGAAAGCGTAATTAGGGAGGATTTGATTGTTTCCTTCAACAGACAGTCCCAGTACTAACATATACCCTTTACAAAGTAGAAAACAGGGAGATTTTAACATAACAAAATATTCAGTGGCACACAGATATCTGTGAAGGCCATTTACACCAGGAGGCTGGAAGTGAGGAGAGCACTGTTTCCTCTGGCTCTTGTGGACGTAAAATGAGGGATTCCGGCCATTATCTGCACGATGGTCGTTGTCTATTTCCCCTCAGTTACTAGAGCTCTCAGTCTCAGGTGGAAGGTTTCTGTACCTAGATCATCACTCTAATCTGATAGTCTCTCTTTGCTTTACATGGTAAATACAACCATAGTGGCAGTGTGTTCGTACTGCCTGCAAAAAACCCTTTGGTCCAAACTCCCCACCTGAAGGGCTTTTCTTTTTTCCTTCAAGGTGAAGATGCTCACACCTAACTTCTAGGGATTCTGATTTAGTAGATTTCGATGAGGCTGTAGCAATTGAAGTCTGAAACAGCTTGATTTTCAGCTAACTTTGGAAGGCACAAAACCCACAGTGTCCTTCCCCGGGAGGGTGGCATGCGCTGTGTCATAAAACAAACTCCAGTTCTCTTTTGCTTTCTTAATATTTTCCGAGCGCTGCTGAGCAGCAAAAAATTCCAGTTATTTGAAAGGTCCAGTTAATTGGATTTCTGTGTGTTAATATGGTAATGCACTTTCCACTGGGTTTTTTTTTGCCCCCACTCGGAGGATGAGAATTTGGCAGGGAGTGGCCTTCGTCGACTCCAGCCTCTAACGTCTGTAACCTCAGTATATCAGCCTCTGGTCTAGAAGAAGGACACTGCCTCATTTCTTTCTCTGCCGAAAAAAGAAAACGTTACCTGAAGGTTCACGTTTTTTCCTCTTTCAGTCTGATATTTCTGTTCCTGTCAAAGAATAGAATGGTCATGTCATCCATGGAAAAGAAAAAAAAATAATAATAAGTAAAAGAAAGGGTACATTGATGTGCCTCCTGAGGAAAAAGCAGATCACGAACAAGGGGAAACTTTGAGTGGGATTTCAGCCTTACTCAAAACAACAACTCTCTTTACTCAGCAAAAAGCACAATATTCAACCTTTTCATGGGAGGATTTAGTATTCTTTTCAAAGCTACATATCAAAACCCCCCACACAATGGAAACATTCTCTCTCACTGGGGCATTAGAGAGGAGAGAACTTGCAACCATCCAGGCTTTCTGAAATGTACGCTTTTCATTGCGGCCTCAGATATGTTCTCTGGGGATCGCGGACTTAAAACCCTGAGGAAGGGGGTAAGGAGCCATCATGCCATTTCCATCAAAAGCAGTTGTTGAAGGCCATTTTCCCATTTTCTGTCCCTTCTTCCCTACTTCACAGTAATGCTTGCATTCCAATAAAACAAGGCTTCCTGCAATAGGCCAGCAACACTGTTCTTTCCCCAGTGCCAGTCGCTTTTCAAGTGGGTAGTGGGATAAGTGAGAACATTTGGTACTGGGGCAGAGTCCCCTCAAAACCCATTAAAACAAAGTATTCTGCCCTTTCGTTTTGTGGGGATTTTTTCCTCTATGTAATTCAATTTAACTTCTTTTGGGAAGAAGGTCTGTCATCAGTTAAAAGTCGCAATCTCTCCATCTACACAACCAGAGTGAAACAGGAATGGAGACTTTTCCATTTAACGGAGCTCTGTTTGATTGGCCTTATCCTTGTACTAGGAAATGCATATGGAAGTGTAGTGACTTATACATATTTGTATATATTTTGTTGTTGTTCTTTGCTGTGATAGGCAGACTTCTAAAATGGCTCCCAATGAGCCCTGCCCTCATATGCGAGCTGGACCTAATGACTTGCTTTTAATGAACAGAACATGGCAAAAGTGATGGGTTTTCACTTCCACAATTACCTTACAAAGGACTATGACTTCCGTCTTGTTAGCAAGCTCTCTTGTGGGCACATTCTGTTACCGTGCTGCGATTTGCTCTTTGGAGAGGCCTACAGGGGAAAGAACAGAGGGAGGCCTCTGGTAAGTAGCTCAGGAGGAGTGGAGATCTCCAGCACAACCTGCAAAGAACTGAATCCTGCCATCAACCACAAGAATGTGCTAGGATGTAAATCCTGCCTAGCTGAGCCTTGAAATGACTGTAGCCTTGTGAGAGACCCAGGGAGAGCCAGAGGACCCACTAAAGCCATGCCTGGATTCTTGACCCAGAGAAACTGTAGGATCATAAATGTGTCCTAAGCTGTTGTTTTGAGATAATTTATTACAGAGCATTAAATAACTAACATACATGCACTGTTTTTGTAAATATCTTCGAAAGTACACATACAGAAAAGCACACAAATCATAAGGGCACAGTCAGTGAATTTTTGTAAAAGGAACATGCACATATAATTACCATCCAAATAAAAAAAGAGAACATTGCCAGTGTCCCAGAAGTCTTTCTCAACCCCTCAAGTCATTAACCCCCTTTCCAAGATAATCATTATTTCTAAAATATAAAAATTATAGGTTAATTTGCCTGTTTGGGGGCTTTATGTATTTGAAATCGGGCATTATATACTTTTTTGTACTGGCCTTATTGTCTCTAAACATTATTTTTTTTAATAGTCTTTCTTATTGCTTCAGGTAGCAGCGTTTCATTTATTTTTATTGCCATATACCACAATTTTTAAAAAATCTATTCTACTGTTGATGGACAGTTGTTTTTTACTTTTGTTTTTTCACTATTGGAAGAAATGCTGGTATACACATTCTTTTTTTTTAGATTTTTTACTTAAATTCAATTAGCCAACATATAGTACATCATTAGTTTCAGATGTAGTGTTCAATAGTTTATCAGTTGCATATAACACCCAGTGATCATCACATCACATGCATTCCTTAATACCTGTCACCCAGTTACCCCATCCCCCCCCCACCTCCCCTCCAGCAACCCTCAGTTTGTTTCGTAGAATAAAGAGTCGCTCATGGTTTGTCTCCCTCTCTGATTTCTTCCCATTCAGTTTTCCCTCCCTTCCCCTGTGACCCTCTGCACTGTTTCTTATGTTCCACATATGAATGAAACCATATAATAATTGTCTTTCTCTGCTTGACTTATTTCACTTAGCTTAATCTCCTCCAGTTCCATCCATGTTGATGAAAATGTTGGGTATTCGTCCTTTCTGATAGCTGAATAATATTCCATTGTATATATGGACCACATCTTCTTTATCCATTCATCTGTTGAAGGGCATCTTGGCTCCTTCCACAGTTTGACTGTTATGGACATTGCTGCTATGAACATTGGGATGCAGGTGCCCCTTCGGATCACTACATTTGTGCTATACACATTCTGACAAATGTCTTTGATAGATATATTTTGCTTTTCTGTGGATCAATGGATGTGTTTGTTCTGCTTTGGTAGATGTGTCAATTACAATTCTACTAGCCGTGTATGAAAGTTCCAGCTCCCTCTCATCCCCATCCATGTGTGGAATTGTCAGGTTTATTTTGCATTATGGCCAATATGGAGGATATACAGTAGAATCTCATGGCAGTTTAGTTTGTATTCTTCTAAAAATTAATGACATTAAGTACCTTTTCATGTTTATTGATATTTGAATATTTTAATCCACAAAATATCAAGATATACTTTTATTCTTTTCAATAAAATGTTTATCCTTCTTAGTGTAATATTAAGATACATTAAAAAAATATGAATATTTCCCAGCACCATTTGTTGAAAGATCATTATTCCCATTTCATGGCAGTAGTGTTGTAGGAGTTTCCTAAGGAACTAACAAAATATCATAACTGTGTGGCTTATAACAACAGAAATTTATTTCTCACAGTTCTAGAGACTGGAAGTCCAAAATCAAGTTGTCAGCAGGGCATATTGGCTCTGAAACCTGTAGAGAATCCTTCCTTGCCTCTTTCTAGCTTCTGGTGGTATGCTGGCAATATACTGGACATTTCTTGGCTTACAGCTGTGGCCCTTCACTCTCTGTGTCCTTCGTCACAAGGTTTTCTCCCACAGTGTTCTATGTCTGGGCTCAGATGTCCCTCTTCTTATATGGACACCAGTAATACAGGATTAAGGGTCCACCTTACTCCTGTTAAGACCTTCTCTTAACTAATTACATCTGCAACCTCCCCCTTCCCAAATCAGGTCACACTCTGAGGTGCCAGGAGTTAGGACTTCAATATATATTTTTGGGGGAGGACACAAGTCAACCGGTAAAGGCATTTTTGTCATAAATGATTGTTTATGTGTAGTCTGTTTTTGATTTCTTTTTTTTTTTTTTAAAGATTTTATTTATTTGAGACAGAGAGAATGAGAAAGAGAGAGCACATGAGAGGGGGTGGGGTCAGAGGGAGAAGCAGGCTCCTCGCCGAGCAGGGAGCCCGATGCGGGACTCGATCCCGGGACTCCAGGATCATGACCTGAGCCGAAGGCAGTTGCTTAACCAACTGAGCCACCCAGGCGCCCCTGTTTTTGATTTCTATTCCATTCCTGGACTTTCTATTTTTTTTTTTCCATTGGACTCTTCATTTCATCTTGTGTCTATTATTATAAGTTGATTTTCATTGTGTCTCAAATTTCATGTGGGATAATTTTCCTCGTACCTGAAGAATTCCGATGAGTATATTTTTGGTGTGGGTATGCTGGTAACAAATTCTCTGTTTTTGTTTGTCAGAAAACAACTTTACATTCCCTTCAATTTGATGAATTTTTTTTCCAAATATAGAATTCCAGGTATTCCACGGTTTTACTCTGATGTCCAGGACTTTCTTAGTATTTACTTTTCTTGGAATTCCTGGAGCTTCTTGAAGTGGTTTGATACCTTTCATTGGTTTTGAAAAGTGATGGATATTTAAATGTGCAATATTTGATGAATATTCAAATATTATATCTGCCTTCTCTTCTTTCCCCTCAAACTGGGGAGTCCAAAGACACGTATGTTAGACCTTGTCTGTGTCTCATCTGCTTTAATCCTCTTTTATTGTGCTCCAATCTGAATGTGTTCTAATGACTTACATTCCAGCTCAAAAATTCTCTCTTCTGCTGTATCTAAACTTCATTTAAACCCGTCTAGTGAGTTCTTAGTTTTTGTGATTTTATTGTTCAGTTGTAGAATTTCCATTTGGATTTTTTTTTTTTTTTTTACCATGGGGCAGGCCCCATGCTATGTGCCTTATGTTCATTGTCTCATTTGAATCCTCACAAATCCCTATAAGGAGGATATACTATCAGTACCTGTATTTTCCGAGTGTGGGAAAATAGAGACTCAGAGAGAGATGAAAATGCCCAAGTCACACAGCAAGGAGTTGATGATACTGGAATGCAAACCCAGGAAGTCTGACTCAGTGAGCCTTTATAGCTACTAAGTCAGTTGCTCTTAGGAAGTGCATGATGGTGATAATAATGGTAGTTCTCTATAGGACTTACTATACGCCTGAGAGAGTTCTGAGCACTTAACATATCTTAACTTACCAAATCCTCACAATGGCCCTGAGGTAGGTACCCTTATTATTACCATTATACAAATGAGAACACTAAGGCTCAAAAAAGATAACGCTTGCCTCAGGTTTCACAGCTGCTGAGTGCAAGTCAGAATTCCAACCGAGGAAGTCTGTCCCAAAAGTCCATGCACTTAACTATTACACCAAACTGCCTCCCAGCAAAATCAGAGCAGAAGGAACACTTGGAATTGAGATACAACACAGGCAAGGGAGAGAATGGCATCTGACTCTGATCACTGAAACATAAATAGAGTGCTGTGAAACAGAGAGAGAGAGAGAGAGAAAGATGCTTCTCAAGGGCAGGGTGGGTAACAAATTATGAGTTTGATAGAAGACAAGGAAGGAAAGACAAAGGAACTACGGAGGACAGGCTACGTTAAATAAATTATGAATAAGAGCGTGTGGCATGCAGCTCGGGAGAGAGCATTCTTTGGAATGTGGTTTGCAGTCCTCGTGCGGGGAGCACAGCTGTGAGAGGCACAGCAGGGAGAACCAGAGGCTGGTTAATGCTGAGTCCTGGCAAGTCTTTAAGGTCAGGAGGTTCTGACCACTCTAGTGGTAGTGAAGGTTGGGTTGATAATTGCTAGGTTTGAAAGATAAGTATCAAGAAGGCAAAGATGTGGTCAGGATGGTCCACAGGGGTCCCAGCAAAGCACTGGGAATCTCAAAACTGGAACTGAATAGGCGGGGGGTAAATTGTGTTAACTCTGGGCTGTAATTACCAAGCCACTTCCCAGACTTTCTCAAAACACAGAGATATATATTTAATAAGCATTTTGGGGAGTTTACAAAAGGCATTTTGTTTGTAATAAGGACATTAGGCAAACTTTTTCTGTCAGCAAATAGGACTGCCGTTTCTATTCCTGTGTTGCTGCATGTAAATAAATTGCTACTTTTATGTAGCCCTGTTTGAGATTCCTGTAAACACTGGGGATAAAGAGCTTGTTTTTCAGTTTTCTAGAGACAAACCACATGAAGAACCCAGGCACCATAGTGGCATCTGGGCCCCTCTCCCATCCTGGAAACGCAGAACTGAAAATGACTCGTATAAAAGGATTAATAGAGGATGCGTATCTGCCAATTAGTCCTTCTCAAAGAGGCAGAGAAGAAAGTATTCTACTTCTCTTTGGTAAAAACACTCCAACATTAAGCATCCTTTATAGTTAGAAATGCCGAAATTGAAATCTTTCTGTTAAGATTGCAGGCTTTCCCTCTGTTCTCAGGGGAAACCCAAAACATGAAGCCAGATTGCAAGTCCAAATTAGGTTCCTCCTTTAATCTCACTCATATTCTCTTTCTTCACAATGCACAGCACAGGGTTTTGCAGCCATATATTTAACATGTATTTATTTGTTACCTGTCTCTCTCTCTTCTCATTTACGGTCTAGTGCCCCGAGGTTGAGAAGCATATCTGTTTTGACCATAACATACCCAGAGCACAGCTCTGTGCTCCATAGTAGACTGTCAACAGATATTTGTTCAATAAATAAATGGGAGAAGGTAAGTTCTGTAATTTTAGATCTATGCTAGTTCTTTGTTTAACGCCAGTGCATACAGTGGGCATCTATCTAATATCTGCCACTGCCATGTTAGATGCAGTCAGTAAGTCATCCTACTCTTGCATTGGCGCCTTTCATTGCATCTCCAGGGATTGCTCAAAATACTATTCAAATGTCTCTCACCTGGGCTAGTGAGGTCTCTAACTGACCTCCGGTGTTTTTCTTACCAGCCAATCTCACACAGTTGTAACAGTTTAAACAATAAAAACATTCAAAGGTAGAATGAATTAAATGATACTGGATTAGAACTCATGGTTACGAACTCATGGTTACCTTGATATAGATACCAGTGGATCTATATGGAAATAGGTATAGATATGTGTGTATACATGGTTAATATACATACATGTATTCCCCAGATCTGTCTGCTAAGAGGGGCTGGAAGCAGTTTTATTCCAATATCAATGAGCATAATCCCTATCCAGATCTTGGTTTCTAATACCATTCTGCAATAAAATGAATCAGCGGGGGCACCTGGGTGGCTCAGTCGTTAAGCATCTGCCTTCGGCTCAGGTCATGATCCCAGGGTCCTGGGATCGAGCCCCGCATCAGGCTCCCTGCTCCTCAGGAAGCCTGCTTCTCCCTCTCCCTCTGCCCCTGCTTGTGTTCCCTCTCTCGCTGTGTCTCTCTCTGTCAAATAAATAAATAAAATCTTCAAAAAAAAAAAAAAAGAATCAGTGACCTTTGGACAAATGACCAGTCCTAGGGCTTGGTTATAGAATATGCAGGATAACCTGGATCACCTTGTAGTGCCAAAAAATAAGGAAGTGCTCAAACAAAATGACAGGAGTATGTCAAAGGGACACAAGAATCTACTGAAAGAGCATTTGATAGCCAGAGACAGTACAATTTATGAATCAAAATAAAGTAGCATTGTATTATAATGTAAAATATAAAATAAAAATCCACCAGCCACAGTCTTAATATATGATTGAATAAATAAACAAATGCAGGGGGGAGGGGGAAGAAGCAAATCTATACAGAAGAATTCCAAATTATTTGTATAGACATTCTGCCCTCAAGGAGATGGAGCATAACACCCCACTTTTTAAGTAAAAAACATCCCACTCTTTTAAAAAGTACAGTAAAGAGAAACCTGGTAAATGCTACCTTAGTCGGGGTATTAAGATTAACATTATCAGTATCAGTGATAAGTCACGTGGCTAGCACATGTCCTTAATACAATATGTTAAGAATGGCATCTTACCTCTCTGATCTTTCTCCCTGAAACCTATAATCCCAGTCTAATGATGAGAAAAGCACCAAACTGTAGCTGAGGGATATTCCACAAAATACATGACCTGTACTCTTTAAACTGTCAAGGTCATTACAAATGAGGAAAGTCTGAGAAATTGTCAAGTCCAGAGGAACATAAAGAAATATAATGATTAAGTGTAATGTGGTCTCTTGGATGGCATCTTGGAACCAAAAAAGGACATTAGGGAAAAACTGATGAAATAGGAATGAAGTATAGAACTTAGTTAATAATAATGGACCAATATTGGTACATTAGTTGCGACAAATGCACCAGTAATGTAAGATGTTAATAATAGAAGAAATGAGTATGGTGTATACAGAAATTCTCTGTACTATCTTTGCAACTTTTCTGTAAATCTAAAACTGTCCTAAAATTCAAAGGTTTTTTGAACATTAGACACCAACAGTACATTTACCACATCTTACCCCATTTGAAACTATTAGTCAGTCATGGAGGTCAGGGTAAATTCATGTCTGCCCAGAGCCCATGTCCTTGTTTTCTCTATTTCAATATGTATGATTCATATGAAATGAATGAGGCAAAACAAAACAGACACAGAAATGTGGCCTCAACCCCCCGGACACCGCTAGAAATCACATTTGTTCCTGATCCTTATATTGATTCTTCAACAAATTCAAATCATACAGCAACTCTGTGAGTAAGACTTTTCTATCCTCATTTTCTGGTTGAGACTCCTCATAAAAATGACACAGCTGAACTAGCAGTAACACAAAAACTGACAGTCTTTCATTTATTCAAAAAGCCTCAACTCAGCACCTGGTTTATTGAAAACCTAGAAGAGTTCAAGGTACTGATGTGAGTTCAAGCAACATAGTAATGAATAAAACAAAATACTCTCCTGCCCTCGTGGAACTTCCATTCCAGTGGGGGAGAGGGGAAAAAATTAAAAAAAAAAAAGACAACAAGCTACCACTAATTTATCAGGTAGTGATACCTGCCATAAAAATAAATTAGGTGGACTTCTTGTTTCTACTCTGGTACATAAGGAGCTTGGAACAACTCTTCTCAACTCCATCAGAGAAATGAGTTCATAGGGGAAAGTACTACCCCACCCCACCCAAACTGGAGAGCCAGACAGGCTGATAGAGATAGTAAAACTTACTGCAGCAGAAACCCACTTTTGCAGAAACCATTAGGACCTGAGGGGAAAACCTGAACTGTAATTAATGAATTGCTGGAGGCTTACCATGGACAAGTCTATGAGTTAAAAACTCCCCAGAGTATGGAAGAAGGGCACACTTTGTGAGTTTTACCTCCTGGAGCTCTACTAGGTTCTCATCATGAAGATCAGAGAAAAATCCCCTTGTGCTTCCTGTAAGAGAAGGGGGAAAAGAACCATTTTGAAATGTACCAGAGTATTCTGTTCTTAACAAGGCCTGTCCTCAAGATAAACTATTTTACCAGAGGTTAACCTGCTGGGGTTGGGAAATACCTAACTCAGCCTCCTGCAGCCATCCTGTCCCATCTAAGGCTGTGAAGTTCACAGCCAAGGGGCACAGGCTCACCAAAAGGCTGAGATCTAATCATAGGAATATAGAATGCTTCCCCTCCTCCCACACTTACCCACCACAACACTAAAGGCCTATTTACTGGAGTTCCTTTCATATAGTATATCATGTCTGGCTTTCAACAAAAATTACAAGGGCATCCTAAAAGGCAAAAAACGCACTTTGAAGACATAGAGCAAGATCAGAACCAGACTCAGATATGGTTAAGGTATTGGAATTATCAGGCCATGATGTTCAAAAACAACTATGATAAATATGCTAAGGGCTCTAATTGATAAAGCAGACAACATACAAGAACAGATGGATAATGCAAACAGAGAAGGAAATTCTAAGAAGAATCAAAAAATGCTAGAGATCAAAAACACTATAACAGAAATGAAGAATGCCTTTGATGAGCTCATTAGTAGACTTGACACAGATAAGAAAATAATCTCTGAGCTTGAGGACATGTCAATAGAAACTTCTAAATCTGAAAAGCAAAAAGAAAATAAAAAGACTAGGGGAAAAAAAAACAGAACAATATATCCAAGAACTGTGGGACAACTACAGAAGGTATAATGTATATATATAATGGGAATATCAGAAGAATAAAGAGGGAAAGGGACAGAAGAAATATTTGAAGCAATTATGACTGAGAATTTCCCCAAATTAATGTCAGACACCACACCACAGATCTAGGAAGCCCAGAGAACACCAGGCAGGACAAATGCAAACAAATAAACAAAAAACTGCCCCTAGGCATAACATCTTCAAGTTAGAGAAAAATCAACATAAAGGAAAAAAATCTTAAAAGAAGCCTTTTAATGGCGGGGGAGGGTACCCTTACCTGTGGAGGAACAAAGGTTAGAATTACATCCAACTTTTTCTCAGAAACCATGCAAACAAGAAGAGAGTGGAATGACATACTTAAAGTGCTCAAAGAAAATGACCACCAAGCTAGAATTCTGCATCCTGCAAAATTGCACTTTAAGAATGAAGGAGAAATAAAGACTTTCTCAAACAAACAAACATGAATTTGTTGCCAGTAGACCAGCTCTAATATAAGGCAGAAACTTTACATATAAAGAAAGGAAGAATATTAGAGAAGGAATAAGTGAAAGTAAATAAAAACTCTTATTTTTCTTACTCTTAATTGATCTAACAGTAACAGTTTAGTTAGAATAATAGCAACAATGTATTTGCTTCTCTCGATAGATAGATAAATGAATCATATATATATATGATGAATGACAGCAATGATAGAAGGGATGGGAGGAAGGAATTAGGATATTTTATCATTATAAGGTACTTATAATACCTGTGAAGCAGGATAGTATTAATTTGAAGTGCATTGGGGTTAGTTGTAAACATATATTGTAAATTCTAGGGCAACTACTAAAACAAGTAAAAAATGAAGTATAATTGAGGTGAAAGACTCAAAATATGCAACACAATATTGAAGGAAAAGTAGAAAGAGGAAAGATACTACTAAACTTTTAAGACTGACTATAAACCTATAGTAATCATGACAGAGTGGTATTGGAAAAAGAATAGACACATAGATCAGTGGAACATAATAGAGAGCCTGCAAATAGACACATATATAGTCAACTGATCATTGACAAAAGGGCAAAAACAATACAATGAAGAGAAGATAGACTTTTCAACAAATAGTACTAGAACAACTGGATATCTACAGGCAAAAATAAATAAATATATAAATAAATAAGAAGAAAGAAATGAATCCAGACACGCACCTTAAATTTTTCACAAAAATTAACTCAAAAAGGATCATGGACCTAAATGAAAGCACAAAATGACAACCTCTTAGAAGATAGGAGAAAATCTAGTCGACTTGGGCATGGTGATGACTTTTTAGATACAACACCAAAGTCATGATCCATGAATGAAAGACATGATTAGCTGGACTTCACTGAAATTAAAAATTTCTGCTCTGTGGAAGACACTGTCAAGAGACTGAGGATAAGCCTCAGACTGAAAGATAATATTTGCAAAGGACATATCTGATAAAGGCTATTAGCCAAAATATGCAAAGAACTCTTAAACCTCAATTAAAAAAAAGGAATAATCCAATTTAAAAATGAGCAAAAGGTCTGAACTGACACCTCACCAAAGTAGATATACAGATGGCAAATAAGCATATGAAAAGATGCTCCCCTTCGTATGTCATCAGAGAAAAGTAAATTAAAACAAAAAGATGCCATTATAGCCCTGTTAGAATGGCCAAAATCCAGAACACCGACAGCACCAAATGAGGATGTGGAGCAACAGGAACTCTCGTTCATGGCTGGTGGGAATGCAAAATGGTACAGCCAATTTGGAAGACAGCTTGGCAGTTTTTACAAAACTAAACATACTCTTATCATACAACCCAGTAATCATGCTCCTTGGTATTTACCCAAAGGAGTTAAAAAATTATGTTCACACAAAACCTGTACCTGGATGTTTGTAGAAATTTTGTTCATAATTGCGAAAACTTGGAAGCAACTAAGATATCCTTCAGTGGATGAATAGCTATCTCCATTCCACATCTCTTTTGGTACATCCAAACAATAGAATAGTAGTTAATGCTAAAAAATGAAAAGACATAGAGGAAACTTAAATGCATATTACTAAGTGAAAAACACTAATCTGAAAAAGCTACCTGCTGTATGATTCTAACATGATATTCGAGAAAAGGCAAAACTATGCAGTGAAAAGAAGAGTGATTAAGAGGGAGGAAGGGATGAATAGGTAGAAGGGAGAAGATTTTTAGGGTGGTGAAATTACTTCGCATGATACAATATATACATTTTAATGGTAGATACAATTTCATTATATTTATTTGTTAAAATCCATAGAATGTACACCACCATGGGTGAACACTAATGCAAATTATGGACTTTGGGTGATAATGATGTGTCAGTGTAGGTTCTTTTATAACAAATGTACCACTGTGTGCCAGATGTTCTTTGTGGGGAGGCTGTCTCCATGGGGACAATGGGTACACGAGGACTCTCGTACCTTCTGCTCAATTTTTCTATGAACCTAAAACTGCTCTTTAAAAAAAAAAGTCTATTTAAAGGGAAAATATTAGGGAACAGAGACAACTACAACGTCTGCTGCATTTACTAGGAAGATACAATGATTGAAAAACTGAGGGTTTCACTTTGAAGAGTGAAACTTGATTCAAAAGACTATACTCTGTTGACCAAGAACAATTAATTTTCCCTGAACAAGATGGTGCCATCCATGCTGCTCCTGACAGTTTGAGAATTAGACAGACAGTACATGGTAAATGGACCAGCACATTTTATAGAAAGCACATTGTTTCCAAGGTAATCTGGGAAAAAATTGCAAAGTCTACACCTTGTTTGCCTGGGGCAATGGAGAAAAAAATAAATATTATCAATGTCACTAACAAGGCACATAATGTAAATGCACAGAATTTGGTATTCTATTCTGAGTACCACATCTTAAATGGGGTATAGACAAACTAAACAGTGAAAAGTATGAAAACAATATCTAATAGTTTTCAAACATTTGATACTCACCAAGTATCATGCTGAATATTTTACTACATTCTGTCATTTAACTTCACAGTTACTTATGATCTAGACAATATAATTATCCTCCAGTTCACACGTGAGGAGACAGAGGCTTGGGAAAATTGAGAACCTTACACAAAGCCACACACTAATAAAAGCTGGAGCCAGGATTTAGATCCAGGCAGATTGACCTCAGGGCTCACTCTCTTATCCACAACCCTATGGAATTTAGGAGGCTATTCTCTGAAGATCAGATGAAGGAAATGGGGTAACAAGGACCAGCTAACTTCAGGGATATGATAGCTGTTCCCAAACACTGGAAGACCGGGATATCTCAGATGGAAGAAAGATTAAACGGGCCCAAAGAAGAATATATGAAAGCCATAAGGAAGCAAATTTCACCTAAATTAAAAGGATGGGGGCACCTGTTTGGCTCAGTCAGAAAAGCATGCGACTCTTAGTCTCTAGGTCGTGAGTTTGAGCTCCATATTGGGTGTAGAGATTACTAAAAATAAATAAATAAACTTCAAAAAAAGATAAGATAAAAGGATGATTTTCTAACAATAAGAACTGCTGAATGTAATAAGGACTGCCTTGGTAGACAGTCGTATCATCACTACTCAAGGTGTTCAGTAGAGACCATATGGAGGGAATGGTTTAGAGCTATTTTTTTCAGACCATAGTTATTTCCCAATTATTAGATCATGAAATGAATTTAGTGGAATATTAACATCATTATTTTTAATGAAATAGAAAAAGTAGAAGAGAAATTATTTGAAGTACAACATTCATGAAACTTTGATTGGTTTTATGTACGTGTAAGTGCTCACTGGGTTGTTAAGATATATTTCTTGTGAGTCATTAAGTAGATGTGAAATAAATAATTGGTCTCTGAACCTTGGCTGGTCTTTGAACCAGTGCTAGTCCTTGATAAAGTTATCTCTGGTATTTATATAACCTAACATAGTGTTTTTCATTAAGTTAGATTTATTCAATTCAAATGATTACCCTTTAGTCTGAGATGATGTCCTTCTAAATACATCAGTGTTAAAACATCCTGTCTTTTTTTAAATGAGAGGTGTAGATAGTATTTCCAAACATGGTCACAACAATACTGCCCATCCCACACGACCTTTTGCAATGTGACTGTGTCACTGTCCCATCAAAAGGCAGAATCTATTTTTTCTTCCCTTGCATCTAGGCTGGCCCTATGAGCTGTATTCAGTAACAGAATGGAGCAAAACTGATAGTTTTTTTAAAATAAGATTTTATTTATTTATTTGATAGAGACAGAGAGTGACAGACATGGCGAGAGAGAGCACAAGCAGGGGGAGAGGCAAAGGGAGAGGGAGAAGCAGGCTCCCCATGGAGCAGGGAGCTCTATGGGGGGCTCGATCCCAGGACCCTGGGATCATGACCTGAGCCGAAGGCAGACGCCTAACGGCTGAGTCACCCAGGTGCCCCCAAAACTGACACTTTTTAACTTCAGAGGCTGGGATTTAAGGGATATGTAGCTTCCACTCTCACTTCATAGAATATTTCCCCAGCTACCATCTGGTGAGGAAGCTCAAGCAGCCATATGGAGGAGAAGTAATGTCTTAGGCTGGCAGCCCAAGATCATTGCCAAGTTGACCTGTGGGTGAAGCTCCTTTCGATTTTCCAGCCATCCCATCTGGCACCATGTGAAACATGCATTCTTAGTCAAACTAGAAAACTGAGAGAAGTGATAAACTGCTGTTGCTGTGAGCCATGAAGTTTTGGGGTAGTTTGCCATGTAGCAGTAGATAATGAAAACACATGGTGACAATAGATCTTAGCTGATTGTTTGTTTTAGTGTCTGCTCTTGGCAAAATAAAAATGGACAACCTGACATATCTCTCCTGTTGTTTGTTAGTTTTTGTTTTTGAACTTTTTGGTTCTATGAGATTAGGTCCATGAGAACCTCTGGATTTGGTGACCTTCCTTTAATTCCTGAGATGCTAGGAGACGTCCTCTCCTTTGTATATCCAAATACTCTTATTGTCCTGGCCAGATGGAATAAATAGTACTCCCTATGGTCTTGTCATAAAATTAGGAGCCTGTAACTATTTTCGTGTTTCTCACGCCATTTTAGAGGAATTTTCACTTTTACTTGGTGAACTACTTGAGGACAGGAGCTCTGCCTTATCCATTCTTGTTTCCTCAGCATCTACATTAGTGCTGGGCATGTAGCATGTTCTTAATAACCTAGTGGAACTGAATTTTAGCTTTTTTAAAAAAAATCATTTTGTAATGTCTTTTGTTGCTCTCAATTAACAGCATGCCAGAAGAGAGTATCCTATCACATACATAGGTGCTTAGCTCATGAAAATGTAATGAGAAGAAAGTAAGATTGTTGAAGGCTACAGGAAAAGGGAAGCACCATGCCTGTGGAAGGAGTCACACGTGCTAAATAGGTCCCCCAAATATCAACTTACTGTAGTCCCGGAAACAAATGGGCATAATTCTATGTCAACACTGAAGAGCTTCCATGAAAAAAATGAAGCAAATTATAATTAGCAAGAGCCTGTTCTTTCAACCTAAAGCTTACTTTTCCAGAAGAATCAACAAAAGATTTGTCTCATGATGCTTATATTCCCTAATGATGTGGATATATAGTAATCTCCATTCATGTTCTATTTTTCACATGGGGTCTAACAAAACAGAACAATTTCATCTGATATTCTAGGACACTGAATGTAACTGAACCAATAGTAATTGAACCATCCACTAACTATAAGAGAACCATCTACTGATTATACCAGTTAATTAGATGATTTAATTATTTAATGTAAACACCTATTTTCAAGTCACTGAATAAGTGGTTGAGCAAGACATTTACTATAATTATTCATTGCTGTAAGTTCCTTCTTACTGATGCATAGTTACTAACATTGACTAGAAGTTAACAGGAGGCAGGGGTGGGGTGGTTGTTGCCGCATGTCATGAAATTCATTTTATGTCCATAGAAATTTCTCCTAAGAAATGGTATCTGTGATAATGATGACAGTCACTTGACCAGTGAGTATCCTAGAAACGTTTCCTCTTCAGCTGCTTGGATTTACATGGTTTTTGAACAGCTGAATTGCCCAAATTGCTGAATCTGTTTAAAGCTGTGTTCAGGGCGCCTGGGTGGCTCAGTTGGTTAAGCGACTGCCTTCGGCTCAGGTCATGATCCTGGAGTCCCTGGATCGAGTCCCGCATCGGGCTCCCTGCTCGGCAGGGAGTCTGCTTCTCCCTCTGACCCTCCCCCCTCTCATGTGCTCTCTCTCATTCTCTCTCAAATAAATAAATAAAATCTTTAAAAAAAAAAAAAAAAAGAAGCTGTGTTCAATCTACTTTTTTTCCTTAATTGAAAATGACTAATTTTTGCCATAGTTTTAAAATAAAGATCTTTTGTAAAAATGAAATCCTGCTAGCAAATTGTAAACTGTTAAGACTCTTTCATCCTTTATTAAATGAATGCAAAAGATTCACTGGTTTGATCTAAAGGTTTAAGATATCAAGAGGAAAATGATTGTGGACTAGAGAACACTTTAATTTTGTGGTTTGGTTCCATATTATCAAGAGATCTGAGAGCATCTTTGCAATGTTTCTCTCCAAAGAGTTCATTCATAAAGAAACCAAAAGGAGAGGAAGTGGGGAGGTCATTGGGCAATTTTTATTTTTGTAATAAACCCTAAGTTAGCTTTGACATTCTTGCATCTGATGATTCCCCATAAGAAGAAACATCTTTAACAAATTAGGAGCATTGTGGTGGTTGAGTATAGGAATTCCCTGTTCCATTTGAATGAATTAAACAAAGCATTTTCTTAAAAGGGAAAAGCGAAACATTTTCATTTTAGATGTTTCATTTTTCAATTTTCAGCTACATTTTATTTGATCTTAGGACCACTGATGTGCTGAAACCAAGAATCATTTCTAGTCTGGTCCTATGAATTTGGAGGGGAGTGTTTTTGAAAAGATACTCTATTTGTATATAAATTCTGATCTAGCACCTGGTAATCATTTTGCATTACCAGGTAAATGGACACCACTTCTTATTAATATTCTTTTGGTTGGATGACATTGCATATCTTGTACATTGAAATTAGTATTAAATCAAGGAGAGTGAAAAAATAATTCCAGAAGAAGTAAAAATGAAGCTAAAATGACATCTGTCAGGGAATGGTCACAAAGAAGTTCCATAAAAGGATAATACATAAAAAGCAAACATTGAAATGCAGGTGTTCTAAAAGGCTTGTGTAAAATTCTCCTATAACTTAAAAAAAGTCAGACAGAGATCACAATTGTGGAAAGAGAAATTCTTGACTGGGAATTAGTAGTAGGGTAACTGAGCAAAGTCTAATCAACAATTGTTTCCATGTGTACTAAGCACTGACTAGACAGTACTTTACGAACTGAAGACCCTCAAAGTCCTTGGGGTCTTCCTGGCTCTTCCTCACATGTTCTGCAGACTCCTCCCTTTATCTTGCTTCTCTCAGACCTGGTCCTTCCCACTATACTCCCTCAACACACAGAAGCTACACAAATGCTGAATTCATCTAGTACGGTGTGCATAGGGAATTGGAACAAGTGCCACTGGCCTCTGGACTTTTCACCTAGAATGCTGTGTTCTATCAGAGCACCAGGCCTCCCCCTCACAATGCTGGTTCTCTCGTTCTTCATCACTACTGGTTCTCGTGTTTCATACATCCTGCTTAGAGGCCCAGAAATCACAGAATTTAGTCCAGGCTCCTTTTTCCAGGAATGTCCATCAAAGTGAGGCCTCCAAGGCTCCAGTTCAGCCCCTCTTCATCCCTAGGAAATGACCCCAGGCTTTGACCCCCACCCTAGAGATCTGCAAAGAGGGACCCCACCCCTCATCCTCAAAGCATCATGTGCATGAACTAAGAACTCTCACTAGAAAGTAATTAAAAGTTCTTGGCTCCCCCAGGATCCACAGTGATTCTGTTTCCCATTCTCACCTACCAGATTTCCACCATCTCAATGTTTGCTCTTCTACCCATACCCAGTAGGCCCCCAGTCTGTATCCCTGGTAACGGGGGTGTGAGACATATATAGCTCAGATGAAGAAAAGATGAATTTAGAGACAAAGAGTGGGCCATGACCACCAGTCAGGTCAAGCATGTGAATTTGGAAGCTGAGAAAGATGGTAAAGACTAAATGAATAAAGGCAGAGATAACTGACTTTGGTTTTATTTTTTTTTTAATTTTTTTATTATGTTATGTTAATCACCATACATTACATCATTAGTTTTCGATGTAGTGTTCCATGATTCATTGTTTGCATATAACACCCAGTGCTCCATTCAGTACGTGCCCTCCTTAATACCCATCACCAGGCTAGCGGGGATGCAGAGAAAACTAAAATGACTTTAGTTTTAAATGGCTGCAAGGATAGACCAGCACAGAATAGTGCTCCTTTCTGGATTAACTCAAGACATGAACACTTTCTCTCTTGTCATGAGCAGTGAGAAGAGATTTGGGCCCCAGACAAGGGAAGTGTAGAAGACAGATAAGATATAATTATGATATGATTTTAAAATTACAGTAAATACAGGGTCAACCTAAGATAATTTTCCACAGTGTTCCCAAGCCAGGGAGGTGACTCTGTAAGCAGAGATAGAGTAACAAAATATCTGTGGCCAAGGGTTATTCTGCTTGGAGCTCAAAGCCCAGAAAATAGCAGAGTCTAAATAATAGGAAAGTGACTCAGAAGCTCGAGCTGTGACTCCTAGGAGCGGGCTGCTCCTAGCAGTGCCAGGCTGGTTGCAGGGGTCTACCTGGGCAACTTTTAAAAAACAGGAATATCTGAACTGTCTCTCCAGAGATTCCTATTTAGGAGGTCTGGGGTGGGAACTAGGAATCTGCATTTTTTAAAAGCTCTTGGCTGATTCATATGTGCATCCAAAATTATGAGCCACTGGGCTAGAAGCCACAAGTTCTGAGCCAAGTGACTAACATCTCCAGCCTAGATCATTAACTCTGTCTCCAGAGAATGAAACAATATGGGGCAAACCTATGAGGTATAGGGGTGTGAATGTGGGGGTGCTTACTGTTTGTTAGATCAAGACAAACTGTCTGAAGAGGATGTAGTAAAAGAAGGAATAGGCACCAATAAGCAAGCCTAGGATTAGCTGAAGAGTTGCAGAGAAGGTGTGAAACTTGCATCAGAAGAGAAAAAAAGAGCCCCAGAGACAGCAGCTGACACAATTTTGAAGACAGTGGTAAAAGATAAAATCGCAATAAAGCTAACACTATCGAGCTAGGTGTGAGTTTCTTCATCATGCGGCCAGTTCCTCAGCCCAGGTGTCTGCAGTTCTGTCTCCCCCCACGTCCCCACTTTGCCTCTCCCTTCCTTCTTTACTGACACCACATTTGTTATTTTCAAAATCCATTCACCATGTTCACTGAAAAATACCGTAATATGTAAAAGAGTGTGTGTTTGGGAGCTAGCCTTCCCTGGATTCGAATCCTGATTCAGTTCCTGTCTCAGCCAGTGCCAGCTACTAAGAAACCATAGACTGGGCGGCTGAACCAATAGAAATTAACTTCTCACAGCTCTGGAGGCTGGCAGGTCTGAGTGGAGGGTGCCAACATGGCTGAGTTCTGTGAAAAGCCCTCTTACTAGTCTCCAGATGGCTGGCATCTTGCCGGGTCCTCACAAGGCAGAGAGCAGAGAAAGAGAGAAAAGGCAAGCTCTCTCAGGGCTCCCCTTATAAAGGCATTAATCTCATCCCGAAGGCTCCACCTTCATGAACTCATTACCTCCCAAAGACCCCACTTCCAAATACCATCGCATCCCAAGGTGATTTCAACATATGAATGTTTAGGATTTAAGCATATGAATTTGGGGAGGACACAAGCATGCAGGATAGCAGTCCCTTCCTTACTAGTTACCTGCTCTGGGGGAAGTTACTTGAGCCTCGGGTTCCTCCTCTGTTAAGAGGTTTAAAATTGACTGTGCCAGACATTTCATAAGTTGTCATTGCTCTTCTTCTCATTTACTTTACTGCAGTATTAGGTGCTACACTTCTTCCTTGAAACATTCTTTCTTTTTGATCTCCTTAGTGCTCTTCCTGCTCCTCCAGTGTTCTTTCTCAATGTCTTCTCTTTTTATGTCCTTTCATCAGATTGTGGGTTTTCCCTGAGACCACCAAAATACACATTCTATGTGGAAGGTTTTCCTATTGGCCCCTGTCTTCTCGGCAGAGCTAGGTATGCATCCCGTGAGGTCCTCATTAGGCTCCCTCGCCTGGACCCCACAATGCCCTCTGCACACTAATTACAGGGCAGCGTTATCTTCCTCTCTAACCAGATGGTGAGCTTCCTAAGGGAAGAGACTGGTAACCTGGAAGCATAGTTGGTGCTGAGCTAATAGAGTTTGGAGGGAGAGATGAAATATTGAAATTATGAGTGAATAAAGGTCCATGTTTCCAAAGTGTGTGTAGTGCACATTGTCCATCTTCATCCCCTTGCCAGTGATCAATTTGAGGACAGGCAAGCCTAAATCAGTTTGGACCAGTGAGACACAAGGTAAGTTTTACTTGAACCTTCCGGGAAAGAGAACCAAGTTTCTCTCTGTCCTGCTGAGTGTGAACAGGGAAGTGTTGGCTCCAGTAGCTACTGATGGTCAACTCATGATCTTGAGGAACGCCAGCCTCAGTGCTGTGGATACCAGAGTAGAGATGTAGAAGGAACATGGGTCTTACCTGATATTGTTGGGTCACTGAATCAACCACTTCTGAAGCCTGATCTTCCTCTGGACTTTCATGCTACATGTGATAATATATAATATTATCACATATATATCATATAGGTACATACATCAGATAGATAGATAGATAGATATAGATATATGTATATATGATAGAAACAGCATTTTGTTTAATACTAGTTTCCAAGATGCAGAAGCTTGCAAATTATATTTTTTTCTCACAGGACACATTACCATTTAGTATTTCTAAAAGATCCTATGGGGAAGATATCAGTTCACTTTTGTGTTTAACCCCTTGAAACACTTAAACTCCTACTTCTTTTGGGGGTGCCTGGGTGGCTCAGTCAGTTAAGTGTCTGCCTTTGGCCCAGGTCATGATCTCAGGGTCCTAGGATCAAGCCCTATGTTGGGCTCCCCGCTCAGTGAGAAGTCTGCTTCGCTCTCCCTCTGCTGCCCTACCTGCCTGCTCATGCTCTCTCTCTCTCAAATGAATAAATAAATAAAATCTTAAAAAAAAAACAAACTCCTACCTCTTTTTTAATGACATAGTTCCTGATATCACTTTGAGAAATGCTAGAATGTTATTCTCTCCCCTGAAATGCCTTTTATGCTTCTTTCCACCTGTTTAAATCCTGATCATTTTCACCTTCTTGCTCAAACCTGAATTTCTGGGAATGGGCCACCTCAGTTGTGAGTGACACCTCTCTCTTCAGGACAGCGACTCCAGGTCTAATACATGGCACTCTTTCAGCCTCTGCAGACCTTGTAGCATTGTTTCATCATGTGTCTACGCTTTGGCTCGCAACAATAGTGAAATCATGTGAAGATGTAAACTGGGTCTTTGTCTGCCCCTAATCCCCCTCAGGCCCAAAACAATGGTTTGAGGGTCAATAACCCAGGCTGCTGCTCTTATTTCCATCACTTATCCAGGTAAAGATCATGTACATGTCCTAGTATGTCCTCATAACCTACATGCCTGGCACATCCCATGAACTTCCTATTGGCCTTGGCAGGTGCTCTTCTAGTCCTTGAATCCCAGCAGTGAGTAGGAAGGTCATGTCATCCTGCCCAAGCAGGGAGAAGCACTGCAGCAGAGGAGAGAGAATTCTAATGCAGAGATATTCCAGGTAAGCCTTAACCAGGTCTTGAACCAATTTGGCAACTGTAGGAAGAGAAGAGAAAATGAGTTCAGGAGTCTTTTCAAATGTTTTAGCCAAAGACTTGGTGAAGGGCAGCTAAAAAAAAAAAAAAATCACTCCATGACTGAGGCATAAGAAAGAGCAGGATGAGCGCTGTGAATTGTACAAGACTGTTGAATCTCAGATCTGTACCTCTGAAACAAATAATGCAATATATGTTACGAAAAAAAAGAAGAAGAAGAAGAAGGTAGCAGGAGGGGAAGAATGAAGCGGGGGAAATCGGAGGGGTAGACGAACCATGAGAGACGATGGACTCTGAAAAACAAACTGAGGGTTCTAGAGGGGAGGGGGGTGGGAGGATGGGTTAGCCTGGTGATGGGTATTGAGGAGGGCACATTCTGCATGGAGCACTGGGTGTTATGCACAAACAATGAATCATGGAACACTACATCTAAAACTAATGATGTAAT
>NC_138376.1:95803847-95912745 GCF_054177405.1 Leptonychotes weddellii | reverse complement strand
CCCCCCCCCCCCCCCCCCCCCCCCCCCCCCCCCCCCCCCCCCCCCCCCCCCCCCCCCCCCGGGAGCCGGCCGCCCTGACTCCAATTTAGGCTGGCGTGGGGGAGCGGTGGCAGCAAGAGGTCCTGTGAAAATCGTCTGGGCTGCCTCTGCTGGCCGTCCTCCAATAAGAACTGCTCACAGGCCTGTTCTCAGGCGGCCTCTTTCCAGAGGGTCTAACTGGGAACACAAAATGCCCTGCTTTTCTTCTTCTTTTTTTTTTTCACCAACCTCAAAGAGATCCTTTTATGGACAGACCCGTGCCTGCCTCTTTTTAAAAAATTCCTGTTGAGAAGCTGACCTCCCTTGACCTGGGTGAGGCAACAGGTGACCCCCTCAGAGAGTGGGTGGTTGTCAAAGCAGCTCTGTCTCTGGGGTCTCGGCAGAACTGAAGACAAATAGGGCTTTCAGCCTGAAAGGACACAGGCGTTGCCCCAGGACATGCCCTTGAATCGGGGTGGGGTAGCAGGGCACTGGGACTCTTGGCCTCACAAAGGAGTTGTGGCTGGTCTTAAAGCTTTGGAAACGCACTAGGCTTTACGTGATCACATTGGCAAACAGGAGAGCAGGATGTGTAACAACCCTTTGGGAAAAGTTCCAAATATACTCGATGCATTCAGCTTAAAAACTTACCCTCCATGCCCTCTCTTCTGCAGATCATTGTGGAGAAGAGATTCTGAGTTAGGTCAGGATTCTGAACATCACTGGCCAGATGAGAAATGATGGGCTAGGTTAAAGGGATTTTTCTTAAAAACCCATGTGTGGGATCTTTCAAATCTCTAAGAAAGGATTCACTTGATGTTAATTTACTGAGCCATAATTAAGCATCATAACGTGAACTGAAATGCAGTTCCAAATTGGCTTCAGCTACCACTCAAATGTTAGCAACTTAATGTACAGATCTTTTTAGGAAAGGACTAATAGAATAGGATCTATATAACTGAAAGGCAAAGGTTCAGTTATTTTGGGTACAAATGCATTTGGTTCAGGTTTTAATGGCCTTTTTTAGCCATGTATTTAGATCTCTATATTTATTTTATGCTTGGAGTGGTAAAAAGAAAGGAAGCTACAAAAATGCTCAGTTCTTTTTCTACTATTAAGAGACTTGGAATAGAGGAATCACTTGTCCCTTTGGCATATTTGTATTCTACTTTGTTTATTTTTTTATTTTATTATAGTCTTATCATATATATTATAAATATATATTATATATTTATATCATATATAAATTTGTAAATATATATAACATTAGCATTTAGCATTCATAGTGCCTTGCACTAAATTGATCATTTCCAATTTGGTATTATAAAGGCAGGAGAAGTCACAGTGACTATCACAAGTGATCTACAAGGCCTGGGGAGAAAATAGAAGTGGCACCACACAGAGTTCTCAGAGACTGTAGAATTTAGTATGTATTATTTCATTTGACCAACAACTGACATAGAAAGTATCATGACTTTGGGATTTTGAGCTAATCCAGATCCAGTCAGAAGTGGAGTCAAGCCTCAGTCACTGGACTCCTCCCTCCCCTTGGGTTCTTTTAGCCATTGGTAGGGAGCCTAAGGAAAGCCATTGGCAACTCAAAAAAATATATATATATAAAATTACTGAGTTCTCACGGTGCTTGCTCGCATCAGAAGAATTGAGCCCTGGTCTGAGTGGCTGGTTGGCTAAAGCTCTTTCACTAATGTATTTCTCAGGATCTGCATTTGTGAAATGGGGATACTTAAGACACAAGTTATCCCACAGCTATGTCTCAGGGATAGCATAATAATGATAGTCATTTACAAAAAGATCATTCTTTACTGTTTATGGAGTTCTTTTACACACAAAAGAACTCTGAAAGAAGACTACAATTGCACGCAATTGCTGAGCTTCTCTTCTTAAAAATTCAGTTATCCCACCAGCTAAAGAGATGGTTCATATTTGCCTCACGTATTTAACAGGAGTTTGGAAAGTCACTCACTGTCACTTGGATGGTCTTTTCTGAGCTAAAGAGATGCTGATTCAGAAAACTTCTATTGAGCGGGGCCCCTGGGTGGCTCAGTCGGTTAAGTGTCTGTCTTTGGCTTAGGTCATGGTCCCAGAGTCCTGGGATAGAGCCCCGCGTCGGGCTCCCTGCTCAGTGGAAAGCCTGCTTCTCCTTCTCCCTCTGCCCCTCCCCCTTCCCATTCATGTTCTCTCTATCTCAAATAAATAAATAAAAATTAAAAAAAAATTTATTGAGAATCTCTTATCTGCTCTGTATTGAGTTAGGTTTAGAAAAGGTGAGCAAGGGCGCCTGGGTGGCTCAGATGGTTGGGCGTCTGCCTTCGGCTCAGGTCATGATCCCAGGGTCCTGGGATCGAGTCCCGCATCGGGCTCCCTGCTCCTTGGGAGCCTGCTTCTCCCTCTGCCTCTCTCTCTCTCTCTGTCTCTCATGAATAAATAAATAAAATCTTTAAAAAAAAAAAATAGAAAAGGTGAGCAAAACTGGATACTTTCCCTCAAAGAACTCATAGTCTAGATGGGGAAACAGACTTTAAAAATAAAATAAGGTCATTTTAACAAGGCTAGAGAAGAAAATGAGACACAGCCTCAAGCTTAAGGCAGCCAGAGGAAGCTGTTCCAGGTAAGCAGTGAAGACGGATGTGCCAGTAGAAATGGAGAGAAAAGATTCGAGATGCAAAAGATCTTTCTGAAGTAGATGAGACTCTCAGTATTTGAAAGTAGGGACTATTTGTTACTCGTTTCTGATCCCTAGCATGAAGCATATACCTGGGACGTAGAAGGTACTCAGTAACAATGGGAAGTACTAGTTTTACTGTGAGAGAGACAATCTTGCATATTATAAGCCCTTGAGCAAAAAGTTTCTTGTTTTATTATGGTTTAAACCCTAAGAATTAACATTTAACTTTGGTAGATGTAAGTGTGTGTGTGTGTGTGTGAGAGAAAAGGGAGAGAGAGGAGAGAAAGCCATCCAACCAACATCCACTAAGCAACTAGGAAGTTGAGAGGCATACATATAATCTACACGGACATGGAGATTTGAAAGAGGTCTGGACTTGACTTGCCCCCATGCTGATCTGTCCTACAGAAGCCCGAAGACATTATTCTAGACTGAGTACATTCAAGCTTGGGGAACCAGGGAGGAAACTTGCTTCCAAAGCAAGGTTAGGGGTTTACCAAAAAGGGATGACATACTGGAGAAAGTATACTCTATGAGGACTTGGTGAGCCCAAGGCTACGAGAATAAGGCAACCATTTGGAGCATTCAGCTCCAGGGAGGATACAAGGAAACTTACAAAGAATTTAATTTCTAGTGAGCTTTCCCTTTAAACCATGGATACATACCAATTTAATTTGGTCACTCCCATGCTGAAATTCCCTTTAATAATCTCAGTGTCAGCTCTTCTTCATCCCCTTGTTTGTTTCTTCTAAGGTACTTATTACCAATTGTCATTTTTTAAATGTTTTATTTGTTTTTTAACTATCTTCCCACCTAGACTATAAGCTCTAAGAAAGAATGTTTTTTACCATCATATTTCTAGACTCTAACTTAGGAGGCACTTGATAAATATTTGTTGCTAGTGGGGAATGAACTCCTACTCTCCTGTTTTATTCCATTTTCTGTAACTGATATTTTCATTATTTAAACATTTATTGAGGGTGTATCTACCATGTGGATTCAGATCCTGGTTGGGCACAGGAATACAAAGATGAATATACATGGTTCCAGAATTAAATGAGACCTTCAGAAGACAGATGGAAGCACATAAATAATAGTGTAACACACAGAAGAGGAGGTCTACCTTTTTCAAAATGAGCCAAGGAAGGTTTTACAAAAAAAGGGAATATTGGAACTGGACCTTGAAGGCAACTTAGATATCTGTAAGATGGACAGAGGGGGGATCACACAGGCACAACCCAGTGAGTTGTGTTTGGAATCTGATGGTTAGGACATAAAATGAGCATGGAAGCTTGGTAGGAAGTGAGGCTGGACAGATAGATGTGCAGGAGCTGGGAAATTAAGAATTCGCCTACCATGATAAAGACCTTGGGGTGTAATCCCAATGAATAAAGTATCTTTGAAGCAGTTAAAGCATGTGGGGAGGTATTAGTTCATCCAGTGATAAACAGGCAAGAAACTGTAAAGGCCCGAACTAAGGCAATGGAGAGGCATGAACCAATTTAACATATACTTAAGAATAAACACCCATATAGTTTTGTAACTATATCTGGCTGGGTTCAATTGCAGAGAACAAATCCGCTATAGCCAGTTTAAGCAGAAAGATTTTTTTTTGTTCTATATTTTAAACAGGGTATAAATGGTTTGTAGAATGTTTGAAAGGGCTAAAGGATCAGATTCTAGCCTGAACTTCCAGGAATAATTCTCATTGTCACAACAGAACTAGTCTGCCAAGAGAGTTGTTTCTCTTGCTCTGAGTATAAAAATCATATGATGATTCTGGAAGTTGCTAGAACAACCATGTTATCTGTTTTAGTGTGCACCAGCAAAATGTATGCCTAGTGTCCTGCTTCTCTTCCTTCTAAACTCAATTTTTAATCAAGCCTCACACAACTGCATCTGAATCACTGTCAGATCTAGCTTCAAGGGCTTCTGGGAAATGACATTGTTTAATTTTCAAGCCTTTTTAGTACAGGAAGAACAGTAAAAGGAGATAGGAATAGATATTGAGCAAGAAAATATCCACAATTATATCCAGCACAGTGGACAATTAAATGCGGGGGTGGGGGGAAGAGTACAGTTTAAAAAATTATTCACTCAATTTAGCTGACTGAGAAACCAATAACTGAGCCAGGAATTAGAGGAAGGAGAAAAGCAGCTTTGGCATTCAGTTTTGGACATGCCGGGCAGTTGGATAGACCAGAAAGTAAAAAATTTGGAAGTCATTTTTTCATAAGCAATAGATAGAATTAAGGATTGAATAAGATCATACAACTAGATCATCACAGTAAAAAGAAAAGGGGGTCAATGACAGTACTTAAAGAAAATAAGAGAGATTTAAGCAGGTTTACTAGCTGAGAGGATAGATCCAGCAGACAGGGAAATAGTTAGGATGCAGGAGAACAGACAGGACTCCCTGAAGCAAAATTCTTGAAGAGATAGTGGGGTTGACAGAATAATACCAAGGTGTCTTGTCCTAATCCCTGGAACTTTTGAACATGTTACCTTACATGGAAAAAGGGGCTTTGCAGATGTGATTAAAGATCTTGAGAGTAATGAGATTATCCTGGATTATCTGGATCAGCACAATGTAATCACAAGCGTCCTTACAAGACAGAGGCAGGAGGCTCAAAGTGAATAGTGGAAGACATGACTGTGGAAACAAGAGGTTGAACTGGTGCAAGGAAGGAGCCATGAACCAAGGGGTGCAGGAAGTCTCTAGACATTGAAATAGGCAAGGAAATGGATTCTCCCCCAGAGCCTTCCAAAGGAACCAGCCCTGCCCAAACCTGACTTTAGCCTAGTGAAATTGATTTCAGACCTTTTCCTTCAGAAATTTAAGAGAATAAATTTGTGTTGTTTTAGGACCCTGGATTTGTGGTAATTTGTTACAGCAGCAATAGAAAATGAATACAGGCAGTAATAGTTGAATCAAAAAGCAAACATAGGGGTGCCTGGGTGGCTCATTCGTTAAGCATCTACCCTCGGCTCAGGTCATGATCCTAGGGTCCTGGGATTGAGCCCCGCATCAGGCTCCCTGCTCTGTGGGAAGCCTGCTTCTCCCTCTCCCGCTCCCCCTGCTTGTGTTCCCTCTCTCACTGTGTCTCTCTCTGTGAAATAAATAAATAAAATCTTAAAAAAAAAAAAGCAAACCTAGGGATTGGCTTTTTGAGAGAAAATAATAGTATGGCAAGAATTAAGATGAAAGTAATGAGGAATAGAAATACCACGGGAAATTAGAAAGAGTCAAGATGGGAAGATTTCCAAACAGCATTTGGATGTGAATGTGAATGTGAACACTCTCATCCTCTATAGTGGAGCAATTTTCTTCATCAGTTCTCAGCAGTCGCAGAAAAGCCAAATTGCCAGATAGAGGCAAGATTTAAAATACGTAGGTGGAGGGTACTAAATAGTCTAGAAATTGAGGGTACTGGTGAAATTAGTTGAAGTGATAACAATGAAGTATAGCCTCGTCAGAAATTGATCAGTAGAGGACCAACTGAGAAAAAAAAAAATGGTCATGGGAACTGAAGGTCCAATAAATTAAGGGAGCATCTGGTATACCAGCAGTATGAAATAGGTGACTGTAAAGGAAGTTGTGAAATTTGACAGGAAAGTCCAAAATAAAGAGCAATGAGATATTGTGAAAGATATTGTTGGGGCTTACTTAACAGCCAAGAGATCAAATCACCATCGTCTAAGCCAGTGGCTCTCAAACAAACAAGAATTTAGCATGAAGTTGGGAGGTTTTAATTAAGGCAACATAGGCATTTTATGAAATAGCCAAGGATGCTCATGAATCTCCACTGCCTTTCCCCACCTCTGCTCCTTGTCCCTAGTTCCTTCATTTCAATACTTAAAGGGAACTTCAGCTCAATATAGCCGCTGTTCCTGAAGATTCCAAAAGGCCAAATGCTATCATTGAACTTCTGCCCATGCTGCTTCCCCAATCCCACAGCCTGTTTCTTCTCCTACACATGATATTCAGGGTCAACCAGAAGTTTTTTCTCCTTCATGATTTCCTTGATAGTTCTGACTCGAAGAAGTGTGTTCCATGTATGAACATCTAACACAACTTAGTTGTGTTTTCCTCACAGATTGCCGTTTGCTACTGGTCATTGGTTCTCTATCTGTAAGTCTTGTTTCACAATAGTGGTCTCAAGACATCATTCTCTTCTACCCTATCAACTCCCTATTTTTTTTTTTTTTTTTACTCTTTGATTTCAGAGACATAATAAAAGATATCAGTTGGAAAATCCTTCACATTTCTCCCTTGCCCTCACAGTCCTCCTTCATGCCTTCAAATCAGGGAGGAGGAGGTGCCTCTCCAAGTGTCAAAGACACACACCCTCTACTGGTGTCTTATTCTCTTCAGTTATTTCCTGAGCATCTGAATGTTCCAGCACTAACCCAGGCACTAAGTAGAGAGTGATGAACCACACAAAAGTGGTTCCTATCCTCAAGGAGGTGAAACTCTAGCAGAGAGCAGGTGTTTGTAATTACAAACAGGATGAGTAGTAAGTCACACAGGACTCCTCTAGTCCAGCCTTCTTGGTAGCTGCCACTGATTAACCCCTTACTGTCTTCCTTATATCTCCCAGCTTTTGTTTCCTACAACATCCCTACAGTCAGCCTTTATATTTGCTATCTCATCTTAAAAGTAAGATCAAATTTCCTTTATCCCATATTTCCCTCCAAATACAGTCCTACATTGTCTTCTATTCCACAGTAAAACTTCTAGAAAAAGTTGCTTATCATCACTGTATTCTTTTTCTTACTTCCCCCTGCTCCTTGGCTTCTGAAACACTTGCTTACCTTTACCACCAGCTTCTAGGAGCCTCTCCTGCCGAAAGCAATGGCTTTCACATGGGTGAACCATATGCATACTTTCAGTTTTGTTTCTTCTCTTGGCAGAATTTAATGTTCCATATCAGTCCTTGCTTCTCCAAATCTTCTTTGTTTGCTCCAGACACTCCACAATCTCCTCACTTCCTCACCTCTTCGGCTACTTTATTTCCATCTCCTTTGAGAATTCATCTTCAGCTGTTAGACCTCTAAGGTTCAGTTCTCCCTTCTTTTCACTTAGTATCTTCCACCTTGGCAATTTCATCCATTCTTAAGACCTAAAGTAACATCTCCAGATGAATGAATGCTCAGACCTCTTCTCTGAATTTCAGATTAGTCATACCTAACAGAACTTATGCAATTTCCTCTGGGAATATTTCTCAGAATCTTTGACTGGCTTAGAGTCCTTTACAGTGTGTTCCCATATCATATTGTATTTTTCTCCCAGTTTGTTGTGATTTTATTATCTGTCCTGTCCCAGAATGTACTCTGGGAGGCAGGAACCACAGAACTGTCTGTTCTTACCTGTCTTATTCATCACTTTATCTGCAATGTCCAGGAAAGTCACTGGTTTGTATTGACTAATTATTGAAAGTCTGAATTATAAATATAATGATTTTAATTTAAGCTATTGTAGCTCTTATTTGTCTTAAAGGGCACAACTAAGAGCGTGCCTTTCATTTTTTGCAATGTAATAGTCCTTTAGTGACGGATACTTTGGGAAATACTATAAAAACAAATTACTAGAAAAGTGAAGCCAGCAATAACAAAAAAGACACACAAAATGCAAGCCCTGATTCTTCATTACTAAATTCCACAGACTTGATATGACTCTGTGGGATACTATGTTTACTCTACATTTCTGTAATTTTCCTGGTGCCGAATGGTGACAAATAGCTCACAGACCAGCACTAGACAACGGAACATACTTTGAATAACACTGGACTGGACGACAGTCATACTTCACAGTTTTTTTGCATCTTTCCCTTGTCATTTCATTTGCCGAAGAACATTAGAGAAAAATCCTTTTTGTTTTTGCAAAGCAAGTAAAGAGCTGATTCTCTAATTGTCACACTCGTTAATGAATTGAGCATTTCTCATAGTTCGGCCCTGAGGGTTCAGATGTCACAGATGGCACTCTGAGGTGGCATGCGGAGCATCAGTGAGCATGTGGACAAGTAGAGACCCGCCGGGGCCTTTTGCCGTGTGACTATTACACGGTCCTCAGTAGAGTGATCACAGAGTCCGTGTCCATTATTGTGCAGCCTTATCCTGGCGCTATGTGCTTTAAAACCAGTCTTTCTGAAAATACTGCCTCCTTTCATTATCAGTACTGTTTCCAGAATCCCTCAAAGACTACAATTTTTATAACCTTTAGAAAATTTTTGCGCTGTTTCTACTATGGTACAAGAACTGCAACTTCTTTCAGAATGCCAACTGGTTTTTTTTTTTTTTTGGTTGTTGTGTTTTGTTTTCTGTTTTTTAATCCTAGGACCAAATATCCACGGACATTTTAAGTTCAGCATGATGGTATCTACTGTTTTCCCACATATGTTTTAACAGTAAAACTATGGGGAAGTTTCAACCTCTTCTCCTCATCAACTTTGGAGTTTTTCTCTCTTTAACATTGGAAGATCTATAAAAAGCCCAGCTGCACACTGGAACCTCAGTTTATCTCCGACAGAAGTTGCTGAACAGAAAGCTTGTTAGGGTTGCCAGATTTAACAAATATAAATACAGGACACCCAGTTAAATTTGAATTTCAGATAAACAACAAAAAACCTTTTAGGATGGATGTGGGATGTGTCCCTTGCATGAGACATACTTACACTAAAAATTTATTCTGTGTTTGTCTGAAATTCAAATTTAATTGAGTGTCCTGTATTTTATCTGGCAACCCTGTCTTGTGTAAATTATTTTATGTAGATGAGCCCTTTTTCCTATGTTACTGCTGTGGGGTTTTTTGTTTTGTTTTGTTTTGTTTTTGCTTTTGGACTCTTTTCTTCACTATTAGAACACACTTTTTAAAAGGCTCTTGGCAATCCCCAGCTCATTATCAATGACATCATTAGCATCACCATAGCTCTAAATTATGTTAAAACAGGATTAGAACTACTGACAAATTGTAAAGACAAGAGGCTCCCAAGGAAGTTAGGATCAAATTATGATCAAGAAAGGAAAGGAAGGAAATGCCAAACTTAGCTTGTAGATAATGCTCAGTATAGTGAATGCTCTGTAATGGAGTCAGACACAGAATACCCCTGGGAGGCTGATGGGCACTCAGCCTTGCATTTCACAGATGGAGAAACTTGAACACAAAGGGAGTTAGTGACTTCTTGAGGGGGGCAGGAAGCAGCTGTGTAAAGGAATGGGGGTAGAGAAGCGAAAGAAAAACTTCTGAAACCCAGTCTTACCTGGCAGAGCATGGAGAAGGCAGGCATCACCGAAAGGTGGATATTTGATCAAAATATTTTTCTTTCTAGACAACTGACAAAGTTTTGTCTCTACAATCTCACCTTGTATAGGCACAAATCACGGAACCAACACATTCTAAAATTTGGAAGGGACATTAGAAAACATTTACCCCAATTCCTCCATCATATTGATAGAGGATTTGAAGCTAAGAGGTTGACTGCCTTTACCAAGTTGTAGAATTTGTAGGAGTCCACCTGGGTCCAGGCCTAAGGACTTCTCCATCTCAATGTTTTTATCCAGCTGCTTTTTATTTCATAACTGACCCATAAGCTATAGAAAAAAAGCCAGGTGAGTTTTCTCAACCAGTGAAAGTGACTCCAGTGAATTGGAGAATAAGAGGATCTAAAAATGTTCTCCTCTTTTCAGTAACTTTAGGAGCTGCCATTTAAGAATAAAGTCCCCTCTTCTGATTAAATGATAAATTATAAAAGAGATATAATTATGACACATACAAATATAAAACAAACATGTCAAAGATTTCACTTAGACTGCTGAGAAAGCTTTAAATTCTGCTAATCTTCATATTGCGTTGCTTTCTCTATAAAATTCCACTTATTTGCTTGACTTTTGCTGAGATTTTTATGATGATGATATTGATAATTGTCCTATTTAGGAAGCCTGCAATATACTTACGGAAATTAAAAAAAAATGCATCCTCCAAAGGTAACACATGGGTTTTTTTAAGTGTATCTTTATAAACTCATTGATTTTAATACATTTTTGTATATCTATTCATTGCAATTATTATTCTTTTTGTGTGTTCAAATATTTCCATCTTTGGCCAGTAGGATTTCCTTCAAGTTGGCTCTGGAGTCCCTTTGATACAATTCTAGGAGTCCTAGAAAGCTTTCATTCTTTTTGCTATGACACGTTCCAGTTTTATCTGGGACCTCCTGTTCCAAACCTGGAATCAGACATTTTTTCACGCCCTAGTTTCTTTAAGAGGAAAATAGTATGTAGATCACAGTCTATGTGCCAAGGGAGCACATATTCGGATAATATTAACAATATTGGAGAGCCAATCCATTATTCTAATAACTGGGAAAGAATGGAAAAGAATCAGGAATATTGCTTTCCATAAACAAGTTGTACCTCAGAGTCACCAAATAAAGGAATGTTCTTTATAGATTTTCAACTAATAAATGCAGAAAGAATGGTAGAACTAGAATGCTACCATTTTGCAACCCTTAATGAAATAATGGATTTAGACGATGATAATCCAGGGCTGCTAAAATTATTAAGTAGAAAGTTGATGAACAATTTATAAGAGATGGATTAAGCTAATAATACCAATTATTGATCAGTTGATTGATTATAATGATGACACCAAAAAAGAGGCAACCGAAAGTATGTACCTCTGGATTTGATTTAATAGGAAGTACAGAGCACCACCTATAGAATGCCCTTGCCAAAAACAAAAACAAAAACAAAAAAGTAAAACCTAATCCAGCCTCTAGATCTAACTAACATTTTGCTAGTATGCTGGAGACAAAGGAATGTGTCTAATGACACGACAGGGGCACAATTCTACAACCTGGTTCCTTTAATAAAAACTTTCAAGAACTAGAAAAGGAGGGTGGGGGAACTTAAAGACTAAGAGGAACTTAAAAGACATATCAACCAAATGAGTGTGTGGACCTTGTTTGATCCCTGATTTGAACTAAGCAGCTATACAAAATATTCTAAGATAATCAGGGAAGTGTGAATACTTTGATGATATTAAAGAATTATGGACTTGGTTATCTTTTTAAAAGTGAAACAGTAGATATGGAACAAGGTTGAACATGTGCTGATAGTGGGTTCAGGGACGTCACACCCTACATGTTGTAATCTTCCAATTTAGTATGTGCTTGAAAGTTTCCATAGTGAAATATTAAGAAAATGTAAAATGCATGTACTCTTTCATTTAGCAATTGTACTTCAAGGAATTTATCCTGGAGACATATTTGCCTTTGTGCTAAACAACATGTATTTGTGAATATTCATTGTAGCAGTATCACTATATAGAAGAATTAAAGTATCTAAATGTCCATCATTAAGGAACTCCTTACATAAATTAAGGCATCTCCATACATTGGAGTACCATGCAGTCATTAAAAAAAAAGAGTGAGGCAGCTTTAGATGTAAAATTAGGAATGATCTCCAAGACATGATATTAGGTGAAAAAAGCAAGGAAAAAAACAATTTATATACCTATGTAGCGTTGACTCTGAACATAAATAAAGGAGCACATAGTCCCAGGTACCACTGCAGGACATTTTGTTGTCGTGAAGAAAGCTGGTGTGAGAACTAAGCTAATAATACAAGGGCAGAACTGAGATAAGGTCAAAGAAATGGAGCTATTTGATTTTTTAAAATCACCTTGGTTTGGGTTTTCTGTATTTGCAACTCCAAATAGCCTAAAGGGGGGGTGCCTGGGTGGCTCAGTCGGTTAAGCATCTGCCTTCAGCTCAGGTCATAATCTCAGGGTCCTGGGATTGAGCCCCAAGTCGGGCTCCCTGCTTGGCGGGGAGTATGTTTCTCCCTCTCCCTCTGCTCCTTCCCCTGCTTGTTCTCTCTCTCTAATAAATAAATAAAATCTTAAAAAAAGAACCCAACAACAAATAGCCTAATGGATGCATCATTTAAAAGGCTGGTCCTGGGGCACTTGAGTGGCTCAGTCGGTTAAGTGTCCACCTCTTGATTTCAGCTCAGGTCATGGTCTCATGGTCAGGGTCCTGGGATCAAACCCAGCCCCTTTGGTCTCCCTGGTCAGTGGGGAGTCTGTTTCTCCCTCTGCCCCTCCCCCGGCTCATTCTTGCGCATGCACTCTCTCTCTCTCTCTCTCTCATATAAATAAATAAAATCTCTAAACGGCTGGTCCTGCATCACCAGGAGAAGATCACAAGAAGGTATCGGGGCTGGGATGTGGCAGACATAGATCATCTCTTCCAAAAAGTGACAAGAGAGATATTAAAGCCATATAGTTGATAGCAGAGCACACTTTAGAGAACTGCATTTTTGAAAACTTCTTTAAAAAGTTGCCAGCAAAACCCCTAAAACAAATCTACTATATTCAGATGAGATAGCTAAGATTTCTCTTTGATTTTCTGCTCTAAAATGTTCTTATTCTCCCAAATGTCCAGGAGCGCATTCTGATATCTGTAATACATAGAGTGTTGGTCAGAACTGTAAACTTTTTTCTGAAACATGAAATAAGCAAAACTTCTCTACTTTGGTGTTTGATCTAAACATGAACCCAACCTGACTGTGTGTTCATGATTTACAAACCATAAGGAATTCTGGGCCAAGTTTCAGGTGAAACTTATTTTTTCCCCCCGATTTCAAATTGGGCAAAAATCAATGTTCCAAGTCCATTAAAAGTAAAAGTTATTAAGGTCAACTGACAGGAATTCAGATATAAGATTTTCCAGCTCCTTAATAGGCACCAAGCTACATAGAAAAAGGCTCTGTTATTCAGATCATTGGTAGCTATGATTCTCCACGGACAAAAGGGCTTTGCTTGATTTGTGTTTGTAAGTTAAATGCTATAGTAATAAGCTAGAACAGGTAACTTATCCAAAACTTAGAAAGTTTAGGGCAAAAGGGTCTCAAGATCAAATTATCAAAGCAGACTTTAAGGTACTCTTTTTAGGTCGTTTAAACACAGTCGTTATTTATGGAGTTGTAGACTTCTTATTTAGTCTATTAAGAAGTAAAAATTGGGGTCCCTAGGTGGCTCAGTCAGTAGAGCATCCGACTCTTGATCTCAGAGTCTTGAGTTCAAGTCCCACATTGGGCACAGAGCCTACTTAAAAAAAAAAAAGGCCAAATCTCTTATTTGGCTTATCTGCTCTCAAGGGTAATAAGGGAATCTCAAATAACAATTTTTCCAAGAGTTCACCTAGGCCGTTTAAGTCTCTGAATTGAAATTACTCTTTCCTTAACCAGACTCGTAGTCATAAAGGACCCAGTTCTATGCTGTTCAGCTGAAGAGAGAGGTAAATACATTTATCTCTAATGGTAGAAGGTGAGGAGCGAAGGTTCTAAAGAAGACTGTGTCACAGATGAAAGGCTCAGATTCCTAACCCAGCAGAGAGTCTTTCCCACTCCAACAGAGTGAGTTGTCCTGAGAAATAGGTGCTTGCCCAGGTCAAATAACCAACATACATGAGTGATGTATATCTACCTACATGGCCGCTACCTAAAGAAATAAAGTAGTACGGTCAGGAGCAAGTTTCTTTTAATCCGTGCTTCTCAAATGTATAGCCCATGATAAACTTCTGAAAACCTTGTTAAAAATGCCACCCCCATGTTAGCACCTCTGGAGTCTGAGTTGGGTCTAGGGTGCGACCTAAAACACCACACTTTTAATAGCTTCTCAGGTGATTCCAATACGAGTGAGCTGGGTCTCTCTCTTTGAGAAATACTACTTTAGACCAGGCAGCTCTAGTTCCAGCTGAATTCTGGAATAGGAAATGCTGTGCCACTTGGCATTATCCTGTCCTGAATTCCAACACTCTTGGCACCCCCTTTCTCTGAATTTAGTATCCTAAGAATAGAGACAGACAAACCTGGGTTTATGGCCTGGCTCAATCTGCACTAGCTATGTGATCTAGCATAAACTACTTAACATTCAACTGTCCATTTATTCACTCAACAAATACGAATGAAGGTCTTGGGCATCAAATTTTAAACAAACCGTTATACAGTTTGCCATAAATAGAGACGCCAAGCAAACATATAGACAAAGAAACTAATAAGTAAATTTCAGAGATTCCTGAGGAAAGCTTAAAAGAAAAATAAAACAGAATCGCAAGATGGAGAATGACCCAGGGAGGGGGCAGGGAGGGGCGGGCTGCTTTATTGGACAGACAAATGAGGCCTCTTTGGTGGGGTTGAGTACAGACCCAAGTGATGTGAAGAAGTCAGCCATGCAAAGATTTGGGGGAAGGGCAGCAGGACTGCAAACCCCAAAATAAGCTTGGACAGCCAAGGGACAGAAAGACAGGAGAAGGGCTGGCAAAAGGGAGGGTGGAAAGAGAAAAATCAGGTCAGAGAGAAGGATGAACCAGATTATTCAGGGCCTTGGAACAAGGTAAAGTGCTTAGATTTTTTTCTAATTAGGATGGAGAGCCATTCAACAAGTTTAAGCAAGACACAGACTCCTGTTGTGAAGTGGTTGGGTAACTACTTCATAGGGGTGAATTTAGAGTGCTTGGCTCTTAGTAAGGGTTCAGTGAACGGCAGCTGTTGTCATTTCTTTCCTGGGCAAGAAAAATGCTCCCACCTCATCATTCATTACTCATCAGCACCATATTCCCCCCACAGGGCATCTCACAGGCTCTGTATGTTAGGGTCAACTGGGGAGCCTGAGAAGGCTACTTCTGCAGCCGTGTGTGGATGGGAAGCTCCTGGAGAATGTCTGAAGGGTAAAGAAGGCTTCCCACAGGCCTGACAATGTCCCTGTTCTATCAGAGTGGAAGGGACCACAAGGATCATTAGTTTTCAATAGGGAACAAAACCAAACCCCAAAAAACATCTAAGGGTCTAATAGCAACTCCAGAGAGGAAAATGTGAGTTGAGTAAGTATTTTGGGTAGGATGACAGCTCATATGCTCCTGCTGGCCCTCAAGAGATCTCATTAACCCCACATACGGGTCAGGCAACAGCAGCATGGTTTCCCTGATCTTCCTCCCTGAACCAAATTAATAATGTCATGGGTTTATCTTCTATGAAAACACATGACTGTTTCTAATATTATCTCATGTTGTTATTTTAAATAAGAATTAAATACGATTGGTCCAGAAGAATCACTTGTGGTTCAAGTAGTCTACCCTTGGCCAACAAATATTTTTTGAGGGCCTATCACCAGCCAGGCATTAAATTTATTTAGAACAGTGGTTTTAAACTTTAATAAATTTTTTTTTTTTTTTTTTAAGGCAGAGGCAACTTTCTTCAAACAAAATCCATCAAGGCAATCCAACATGGACCAACATGAAGCCCCTTTGGCGAAAGCAATGATGGGCACTAGGCCTGAGATAGGTCTCTCAGATTGGCCATTATTTTTCAAGGGGATCCCTTAAGTATTTGGAGAACCTTGAAAATATTTGCAAATTAGCGCCCTGGGTGAAAAGATTCAATAGTCTTCAGATACCAATAAAAAATAAATTTAAAAAAAAAACCACATAGGACTTACGGCCTAAATGTTAATTCCTCCTTCTTTTGTCTATAAAAGATATTTTTGGGATTGTGAATTACATTTCAAACCCTTTATAGTTTTAATACTTAATGTGCCTTTTTAGTCAAAGTTCCTACAATCTCCTACTTACATAGCTGTCCAGAACCTTCTGTCTGCAAGAAGCCCCATCCCCATTCGATCATTCATCACTACTGCATTCCACTAATAGCATCTAGAACATAAAGGACCAAAAGTCCCACCAGCTGCAAGGTGCAAGACCCCTTTACAAATATGCACAAGAGGTAGTCAACCAGCTCCTAATACACCCCCAAAGTTGGAACATTTGAGGTTCGACTGACTGCAGCGCATTTGAGATAAACTGAGACACATTAAAAATTTTAAGAATTTATTTAAGCAAAAATCATTTTGAATCAGGTAGTACGAAACCAGAAGTATTTAGAAGCATTCCACTGACAGGAGCTAGGGGAGAGACTTTTATAGAGAAGAGGATAAAGTGAAGCAAGGAGATGATTTGCCTGCCTATAGCTTAAGTGTTCACCTTATTTGAAAAAGCCTACGTGGCCATTTGTGAGTGGTCGTCCTTATGTTTCCATTTCCTAACCTTACGGTGTTTACAGGCTTAGGTTTTGGTTTGCTTACATAGGCTGCTAAAGCATTAGACCCACTTCAGTCTGAAGGCCTCCTTGTTTAATTAATTTAACAAGTAGGAGCAGAGAGAGGTGGAGAGTGCTGTAATTTGAAAAAGTCCTTGCTCTCTCACTTGCCAATAATAGGACCTGATGCAGGTAACTTAATTTCTCCATGTTAGCTCTTTTCTATTCCATAGAAGAGGATTGATAAAGGGTAACCTTTCTTACCCACCAGTGGTAGGTAGTTTGTACTCAAGAAATACCAGCTTCCCCTTTTCACTCTTTTCCCACGCATGTGGCCGCTGTTGAGCCAAGAAAATACAAATTCGGGCGCCTGGGTGGCTCAGTCGTTAAGCGTCTGCCTTCGGCTCAGGTCATGATCCCAGAGTCCTGGGATCAAGCGAGCCCCGCATCGGGCTCCCTGCTCGGCGGGAAGCCTGCTTCTCCCTCTCCCACTCCCCCTGCTTGTGTTCCTGCTCTCGCTGTCTCTTTCTCTGTCAAATAAATAAATAAAATCTTTAAAAAAAACCAAAAAACAAATTCAAAGTCTTTATGAAATTCAAGGTAGCCTTTTTTAAAAAGAAAAAAATACTTTCTTTAAAAAATAAATTCATCTCCATGATGCAAATGACCACAAAGTAGGTTGATAGTAAGAGGTCCTTTGGGTTCTGAAGAGTGGGAGCAGCTTTGGGACTGACCAGGCTAGAACAAAAGTGCAATGGCAATGCTCTGGGCCTCACTTGAAATCCTGCTGACCCACGCCCTTCTGTAGCTGCCTCTTGCCATCCCTCAGTACTGCTTATCGGTGGATGATAAGCACAATAACGTGGCTTTTCTTCACCTGCCTGCGGGCTTTCCTGGCTTCCCCAGCCCTCCCCTCCCGTGTCCTCGCCCCTCCCGCGTGTCGCCGGAGTGCGGGGCACGTTCCAGGAGCTGCGCAGGTGGGCCCCGGCGTCCCAGGCTCCGTGGTGGCGCTGGCCCCCGCCCGCAGGAGGCGGCGCAGCGGCTGCGTCCGATTGCTAATGAGCTTTCTGGAGGCGCCTTCTGGTCAGCGACGTTTGTTTTTACAGACCGCCCTTGTAGACTTGACGCTTGTTTTCCTTGCCTCCGAGGCGCTCCGAAGTTTTTCCTCGCTGGGCATGGCTGTCTCCTTTTCTTTTGAGACTGTGTGGGAGCTAAATTTAAACTTGATTAACCACATTTAGTCCAAGGAGGGTCAGGATTCTATTTTCATGTTAAACGCTGTTCTTTCTGGTTCTGTTTTGTTTTGTTTTGAGACACAATAGGGCCTCACAATGAGAGCCCTCCTCATTTTGTTGCTATGGTGTGAGAAACCCAAAGTAGCCCTTTGATTCCGATCAGAGATGGAAGAAGGGAACTAATACCCCTTTTGTGAGCATATAGTCTACTATTGACAGATAGATTTGATAAACCTCGTAAGTAGTATCGGCAACAACATTTTGACTCTTGTGAATAACGTCTACTTAACATCTGGGACCCAGCTTGAAGTCAGCTGCTCAGGGAGACTCCCTGACTCCAGACATATCAGATCCACCCAGGGATGTTTTCCTTCTAGCATTTTCTAAGGCCTGATTAAACCATTATTCATCCTCTGCCTTGTCTACTAGACTATAAACTCCATGAGAGGAGGCTCAGCTTCCCTGGTTACCTCCCGAGGGGCCTGAATAGAAGCCCGGACTGTGGCCACACCACATATGATAGTAGCTCTTGGTCCAAATGGTCAGTAGAATGGTCAGGGCTAGGTCGATGACAGCCAGGTTCTCTCATTGTGTCCCCACTTCCAACTCAGAACCAACCAGAGAAAGTAAAATATGCTCCCCAAACCTATCACATGGGATGCCCCACTCCTATATGTGCACCTCCGGCTGCCCCATACCAGCAGCCTCTAATCAGAGCATACCTGAAGCCTCCCCCTTTTTTTCACGGTGATCGTTTCCCACTCCCCTGCATGCCTTAGTCTTCTGTGTTAAGTGTTAAATGCTGTAGCAAACTCGAAACAAATGGCCTTCGTTTGTTCTCATTTGGATTGTCTTTATTTTTATACCTTATCATCCTTGTACTCTAGCACAGAGCAGGCACTCAGGAAAGATTAATTGAACGAATGAATGAATACACATCAATTCATTACTAGAGTTAGATCTTCCTGAACAGGAAATTCAGGAGACAAGAGGACTTGGGTTTTCACCTTGGGCTTAGGTTTGCACGTGACTTCTGTCTAGGTACCATTTTTTTCAAGCTGTAAAGCAGCAAGCTTGAACTAGATGATTCCCCTGTTTCAAATATCTCTGGATTCCCATGTTTCAAAGATCCTGCATAAAATGTCTGTCTGCCATCATGAGCTCAGTACAAGCCCTTAAATTTCCCCTCATTATGCTTAAGGAAGAAATGAACTCAGTGCTTTTTCTGATAATCCACTTCTGCTGAATAATGGAAGGAAAGAATAACTAAAAAAAATGAGTTTATTCCTCCTGAAATTATGCCTCGGTGAGCAGGATGTGTGCAAGGAAATAAAAAGATTATTCTTATTGTATTTTATTTGTTTGCTAAAGATCCTGGGGAAATGATCATGCTTTCTGCTTTCATGCTGGAAGGACAAGCTGTTAAACTTTGCACCTCTACTTTCCTTTAACTTACTCTGCTTGGCTAGGATGCTCCCTCCTCTATTCCAACAATGCAAACTCTTCCGTCTTTAAGGCCGGCCTCACATTCGATATTCTACATGAACTCTTGCCCAATTATTCTTGTTCCTGATAATCCTCTTTCTAAACTCCTGTAAAATATCACTTAAAGTTCACATACAGTCTTTCCAATTGGATTATAAATAGCTTGAAGGAGGGAATTACATCTTCTGAGCCTTCTACATTTGACCCAATGCCTTGAGGAAGTGCAAAAGAAAAGTATAAGCATCCCTGGATGAACAAATGCTCTGCACCAGCTTTTGTTATGTCTTAATTTCTGCTACAATTTTGGGGCCATGGTTATGACTCCATTGAACAGGACAGACTGAATTTCAGAGAGGGTAAGTTCTCCAAGGTTACATGAGCAGCAATGCTACATCTCAAAGGCAGGTTTCCTGACTCCTGGTCCAGTTCTCTTTTGATACCACGACAAAGCCCAACCTGTGTGTTATAATTACTAAATCAGTTCTTAGGTGCTCACTGACAAATCTGGCTCAAATTTCTAAAATGGCAGCAAATACAGACTGGAGGACGATTTCCAAAGTTTCAAGTTATTTTTTCACATTCATTTGAAATTTTCAATTAATCATAACACGTTTTTAAAAATTTCTCCTAGAGCTTTGGAACTCACAGGCTTATGCCCATTTGCATAGTAGTAATAGTCTTTGTCATTATGCACTGAATAATTTAAATATTTTGAAACTTTGTAATGGTATAAGGTGAAAAATTAAAAACCCAAATTGACAAATCAGAAGCAATTTCACTGCAGTGGAAGTTCAGTTCGAAAATTAATCTATTAGATACTAGAAGACATTGTCACCTGTTAGGTTTTCTCTCTTTTCATTTCTTTAACAGAGATGTGAAGATAAACTAAAAGAAGATCGAGAGGAGAACAGATTAAAAGTAGCATGCCGTTCAGCATGGTAATTATTGTTGAAAGCATATTTACCAGGCTGGGGTGTGGAATTGGAATAATGTATGTATCATTACTGGACAGATCTTAATCAAAGCAATAATTCTAGCACTAGAATGCAAAATTTAAGGACCTGAGGAATTTAGAGGCAAATAAGAATAGAATCCAGAAATTCTTAAAATGATAAAAAATGAGACTGGAAGCCAGACTAAAGCAATTGGGATTATTTGGCCTATAGAATAAAACTTCACAATTTTGAATAAATAATGGCTTCCAAGAGTGTCAATGATAATAAATTAGACAAATGAGAGTGACTTTCTACTTCCACGGAAGATTGTAAAACACAAAAGAAATGGGCATACACATGGGACGTCTGGGTGGCTTAGTGGGTTAAGCATCCCACTCGTTGATTTCAGCTCAGGTCATCTTGGGGTCCTGGGATGGAGCCTCGTGTTGGGCTCTGTGTTCAGTGGGGAATCTGCTTGAGGATTCTCTCCCTCTCCCTGTACCCCTCCCCCCTGCTTGCTCTCTCTCTCTTTCTCTGTCTATCTTGAGTAAGGGGGTAAATCTTCAAAAAAAAAAAGGGAAAAAAAAATGGGCATACATGTAACTATGTCTTTCCCTGACTGTACTTCCTAATGCTTTACATGTACTTTTCCTGGAGTACTCATCACTTTCTCCTTGTCTCCTTACCTGTTTTCCTCTCTTATCTCCAGAAGCTGTGTTTTATTCATCTTAAATTCCTTGCACTTATAGAGGATATCTCTATCTGGGGATAAAGGGTATCTCTATTTTGTCTGTCTGTTCTTTTCGTCTTTGATTTTCCTCTGGGGAGCCACTCCTCCCCCACTCCTGGTCCCAAGGGTGGGATGACCTCACAGCACTAGCCAATCAGAGGATTCCCTCCATCTGGCCACCTGTTGGTTTAAGAAACTGTAACCCAAGTAGGTCTAATAAGAGTCCTGGAACTTCAGTTGGAATTTTTGGAAATGAGAAGCTTTCTTTCTTTGGGGTTTGATACTGATAGGATATAAACTTGGAATTTCTGGGGATATCCATACATTGAAATTGAAATGAAATTGAAAATGAAACCAGTTTGGAGGATAATAGAACTGAAAGATACTGAGGCCAAGCCATCACTATGGTTTTGTAGCACTTGGATCCAGCCAACCTTCAAGGTAGTCTATCCTGGATTTTTAGAACTATGAACTCATAAGTTCATATTTTTACTTCAAGTTTCAAGGAGAAGAGGATTCTTTCTTTCTTTTTTTAAAGATTTTATTTTTAAGTAATCTCTACACCCAACATGGGGCTTGAACTTACAACTCTGAGATCAAGAGTTGTATGGTCTACCAACTGAGCCAGCCAGGCGCCCCTGAAAGAGAAGAGTATTCTTAAACTAAAAGAGTAGACATGGGTAGGAGACCGGGACCATCAGAATAATAATAATGGTTAGCTGAGTTTTTAACTAGCATCTCTCCTAGACCTGGTTTTCAGTCCACATGTCTTTTCTGTAGGACAAAACCAAAATGCTAGTGCAATCGACAATAATCTCTCCAGAATGCCGTGTGGTTTCCCTATCCTCACAGCTTCAATAGCGCCATGACAGTGACTCCAGTATCCATATTAATAGGTCAGAACTTCTCCAGGCCCATATGCTCAGCTGTCTACTGGTCCCTTAATGGGCATCAACAGCTCAGTATTGTTAAACCACTTGTTTCCTACTCCCTCAAACCTGTACCTCCTCTTGTTTTCCTATCTCACTTAGAGCATTCAGACATCCAAGCCAATCTTTCCTTACTAAGCTGTCTCCTCACTTTTTCTTCCTTTTCATCTTGTTAAGCCCAGTCCTGGTAACATACATGCCACTTAATAGATGCTCCAAATTTTTTTTTTTTTTTGCTGAATAAAACTGTCAACAAAGAAAGAATGAATAAATGATTACAGGTAAGACTTCTCTACTATTTAGCGACGTCAAGGGCAGGTACTGATGGAAAGAAAAAGAACTAGAGGACCTCTTAAAATTCATCCTTATGTTAAAAAATCTAATGTCAAAAAATGCTTTTAAAAAACCTCCTATGCCTTCTTTATCAAGAGAGTCACAGGTTGATTTGTGGTTTTCATAGTGTTTTACAGGTAAAGAGCGTTTTTGTTTATTTTTCATTTCTGATCCAATTAACAGAGTAAGTTAGAAGCCTAATTAGTGCCGATTCAATACAGTTGGTCATAGACATCTAGTCTATGGATTAGTTTCTTAGCCCAAAGATTCAAAATTGTCTGAAGTATCGGTAATGCAACTTCAATCACAAGTTGTTCTGAAGGGACATTTCTTTCATAAATAAACTAGGAGAGAAGCAGGAAACGAGTGGAAGGAGACTTGGATGGGAATAGCTGAAGAGGCTTTGGGGAGTCCTTAGTGACAAACAACTCACAACTGCACATCGGGAAAAAAAAAAACAGAACAAAAAGTTAAAGAAGACAATTCAATATGAAGGGAAATATGAGCGAAGAATAAAAAAATTGTATCCTGGGGGATAATCTAGTTTGACGAGCATTTTCTAAAGTCTATGCTAGAACACATCATTATCATATTTTTGTGTTTAAAAGAAAATTTAGGGGCGCCTGGGTGGCTCAGTCGTTAAGCGTCTGCCTTCAGCTCAGGTCATGATCCCAGGGTCCTGGGATCGAGCCCCGCATCGGGCTCCCTGCTCAGCGGGAAGCCTGCTTCTCCCTCTCCCACTCCCCTTGCTTGTATTCCCTCTCTTGCTATCTCTCTCTCTGTCAAATAAATAAATAAATAAATAAATAAATAAATAAATAAATAAATAAAATCTTTAAAAAAAATAAAAAAAGAAAATTGAGTGATTGCTTTAGTTGCAGCATTGGAGGGTGTTAAGACTGACTTCTTGAGGTGTCTGTTTTACTCTCTCATTATAAATATGTAGGAAATGGGGTGAGGGAAGCTCACAAACTCTAGACATAGGTTGGAAGCATTGCAATGTCAACTACTCTCATGTACTCATTCCGCATGAAAGTCTCATGCTCTGCCATAAGATGCTTTTTGAGCTGGCACAGTTCTTCCCCAACTGCTTTAACTCTGGGCTCTAAGAAGCCATGAATGGCCACCTCAGCCTCCTGACTGGAAGGAGGGCTAAATAAAATCATCTGACAGTTCTCACACAAATTTCTTCAGAAAGCAACTACTTTCCAAAAGGACATCCATCGAGCCTTTCGGTATAAAACCTTAAGATCTAACCTAGACCTAATTATCACACTTCTCTTGCCATTTCTTTTCTGTAGGACAAAACCAAAATGCTAGTGCAATTGACAATAATCTCTCCAGAATGCTGTGTTTGCCCAGAATGCCCACCATCATGGAAAAATGTGATGGTTCAAAAAAGGACACAAGGCAGAATGATTTTTTGGCAGCCAAGAATACAAACTCAAGCCCAATCTTCAGTTCTTGGAAGTAAAACAGGACAATCAGGCAGAGGGCTCAGTGAAACACAAACAATGGCCTGAAAAGACATTAATTTCACCCCCAGGATCTTTTTGCCTATGGGAGACTTCTGTATGTGTTTGCTACATGGAAATATTTTCATTGTTGCAACTGAGAAATCTGGGACTCAAAGTGTGGGTGAATATGATTACAATGGTGGTGAGGAGGTAGGAGAGATGTCAAGAAATGTGGGCATGCCATGAGGTCTAATCAGAACCTCACTTTGGTCAGAAATATGGTCATTATTGTCACTCTAATCACACTGCTGACCTAATCCCCTCATGCAGGCCCTCATGTCTATCTCATCATGAACTTTAATTTGTTACACATAGTATGTATAATCTTATGTATTCATCTATTCATATATATGTTTCAGAGTTGGTTTAGATAGTCCAGTTGGTTCTTTAGTATTCTGAGGTCACCCTTTCTACCTAAAGTAGGTTTTCTCCTTCTCCCCTAGATTATTCTGTAATTCGTGGTTTTGAATAAATGTTACAGACTAAGCTATATACCTTTTGTGATTTCAGAGAATTCCTTATGAGAATAATGAAAATGTTATGCGTATGTATAGTCATCGCTATAACTAAGAAAGAAGAGTCTGGCTAACAGGGTTGTGATGTCTTATTTACATGTCAGGGAGTGTGTGTTTTGATGAAAATGATAAATTTTCATCCCATTTATTCATCTGTTTTTAAATAAATGTATCAACTTCTTCATGCTTTTGTTTTTAGCTCTATGTTATTAATCAGGACATCGGTTATCTATTACCGCACAGCAAAGAACCCCAAATAACAACCACTTTTAGCTCACAATTCCAAAGGTTTGGTCATTTGGGCTGCAATCAGCTGGGTGGTTCCTCCAGTGCTGAGTGGGCTCGTTCATGTGTTTATGGTATGCTGGCATGGGGGTGAAAGCGCCCAGGCTCAAAGCAGTATAGCTTTACTTCCACTATATTTTATTGGTTGGGCCAAATGACATGGCAGCCCAAATTCAAGGGCTGAAAAAAGAGACACCGCCTGGTGAGAAGAGCTATAAAGTCACATGACAAAGGTGCTTGCATATAGGGATGAGAATAATTGCATCCAATGACATGTAGTTTTTGAAAATTTTAAATAACACATGTCCATTATAAAAGTCTCAAACAATCCAGAAAGACATCCTCTGATATCCTAGCTTCACACTGCACCTTCTTATATATGATTCCAGAAATTTCATATATATATACAAAAGCATATACTTTTTCCCCCCTCTCACAATGTAGATATTCTTGTACATACTGCTCTGAATTTGCTTTTTACTCAACAGTTCATTTTAGGTGTCTTTTCCTAATATTACATATAGTTCTAACTCATGCTTTTTTTTTTTTTAACTCATGCTTTTTTAATAGTGGCATACCATTCCATTATATGAATATTCTGTAACAACCAGTTCTCTATGGATAGGTTTTTTTTTTTTTGCTTGTTTCCCCCCCTCTTATAAACTATAAGGGACTGAATTATACCCTTCCCAAATTCATATGTTGAAGTCCTAACTCCCAGTACCTCTGAATGTGACTGTATTTGGAGATAGGACCTTTAAGAGGTAATTAAGTTAAAATGACGCCATTATGGCGGGCCCTAATCCAATCTGATGCCCTTGGAAGAAAAGACTAGGATACACAGAGAGATATCAGGGATGGGCAGAGAGGAAAGACACAGCAAGAAAGAAACCATCTGCAAGCCAAGGAGAGAGACCACAGAAGAAACCAAACCTGCCATCACCTTGATCTTGGACTTCTAGCTCCAGAACTATGAGAAAATAAATTTCTGTTGCTTAAGCCACCCCGTGTGTGGCATTTTGTTATGGCAGCCCTAACAACTAATATACAAACAATATTACATTGAATACTTTTTTATATACAACTTTCCTTATGTGTGTGTGATGGTTTATGAAGTTTCAATTATTCTCAGATGTGGAAATGCTGGATTAAAGGGTATGTGCTTATTTTATTTTGACAAATACTGCCAAGTTACCTTCTATAAGATTGCACTAATTTATATTTTCCTCAATTGTGTAATGAAAAGGATAATTTTTCCTGCATCCCTTCCCCATGTAATTTTCATCTCTGCCAGTTGGTAGGCAGAAAATAGTGTTTTGTTGTCATTTTAATTTGCATCTCTTTAATTACAAGAGAAGTTAAACTTATTTTTACATGTTTCTTATTCATTTATATTTTTTTCTATGAACTACCTATTCATGTCCTTTGCTCATTTTTTGGAGTGTTGTCTATTTGCTGTTGATTTATGAAAGGTCTGTGTATATTAAGAAAATGAGTCCCCTACCTGTCATACACAGCTTAAATATTTTCCAGTCTTTCCTGTGCTTCACATTCATATTTCTTATTCATTTTATGTCTTACAGGCCTTTAATGTTTTACACAATCACATTTATCTTTTTTTTTCCATTTTGGATTCTTGGTTTTATGGTTCTTTAGAAAATCTTTCTCCATTTCATAATTATTTTTAAAAACCTAGTGCTTTTATGGTTTTAGACGTTTACAGTAAATATTTGCAGTATCTGGAAAGCCCTGGGCACTTTACAAAAACCCATAAAATTATTGTTTCCCATCATAAAGGAATTGCAACAACACAAGGAATAGGGAGTCAAAAATGTAGAAGCAATACTGGCCCTGACACTTTACTTCTAGTTCTAGTCTTCAGTCTATTGTCTTATCTGCAAAATGTGGTGTCATGGACTAAATCATGCCCCCTTCTCCCAATCTGTATGTTGAAACCCTAATCCCTAAGGTGACTCTATTTGGAGATAGGGTCTTTTAGGAGGCAATTAAGGTCATGAGGTTGGACCCTTGATCTGACAGGACTGGTATAAGAAGACAAAGAGACATGATAGCACTCTTATCTCCACATGCATACTGAGCAAAGGCCATGTGAGAGCACAGCGAGAAGGAAGCCATCTGCAAGCCCGAAGAGTTCTCACTGAGAACCAACCTTTGGCACCTTGACCTTGGACGTCTAGTCTCAGAACTGCGACAAAAGAAATTTCTGTTGCTCAAGCCACCCAGTCTGTGGTATTTTGTTATGGCAGCCTGAGCTGACTAATACAGGTGAATCAAGATAATATATTTCAGAAGGATTTTGAGAGGTTCATATTCGATTTGCAAACACAAGATTATAAACAACAAAAAGTCATATGATAGCTAACTATGAGTAATATTTAATAGATAACCATAGTTAGTAATTATGTATTCTTGAGTTTAATAATTGGATTAAAATTTGCCAAGGGCTTGTTGACAGGGTAGGGACAGGCTTGCTGTAGGAGTTTGAAAGGATTTATTAACTAGTGGAGAATACTCTTGCTGTTGTTACTGGCCCTGCAAATCGTGCAAAAAACCTGGCTGGCTTCAGGATGATGAGTGGAGGAACGTTTATGCTTTGTCCTCTGACAGGCCACTGGAGTACAACATTTCATGTCAAAATGGGACAAATGACCCAAGTATCAAACTCCAAATTATGGAAATAATCATCAAAAGCTACATGGTTTTGCTTCCAATGCAACACTTCAAAGATCAGTAAATGACATAAATAAAAATTGAGAAAACTCATAAGGGTAGATGAAAGAGAATTTTCCAAAATTAAAAAAAATTAACTAAGTTCAGCTGATATATTTTCCTGATGTTTTTCTATTTTAATCCATTAAACCAAACACATGAGCACTTACTGTTGGATTATTTTTGAGATGCCTACCAGCTCCCCTACACTCTCCTTCTCATTATGAACTAGAGTTTCTGGGTTTTATAATATGGTTTAAAAGATGGGTTCCAGGCTCGATCTTGGAATATGAAAGCTCACCCCACGGTACTGGGTGTTTTCATATATTTTAAATAAGATCTAGTTGGCTCTTTATCCAAACTTAAGGAGAAAACAGAAGTTCTATGGTAATAAAAATAAAATTGGGTTTAATTTTTTCCTTTCCATCTGGGCTGACCTAGAAAATGGTTTGGTCACTGCAGCAGCTGGACTTCCAGATGTCGCAGCCAAAAGCAGCCTTTGGGACATCTGCACGGGGATGCTGGCCTCGGCATAACATAAGGCAGTGAGCAGCGCTAGCTTAAGGAGACGCCTTCCCTCATTTCCAAATTGCCTTAAACCTGGGTGTTCTAGGGCCTCTGTGGCCCCAGGTAAGAGGGACTTATGTTCATAAAATAACGGCATAGTCTATTTTTTCTATTTTAGCCACTCGCCTTGCCCCATTTTTTTTTCAAGTATGAAGAACTGCCAGGCTTCTCCCTTCTTTCTGAGAGGAAAAAAAAGTCAATTCCAAAATGACATACTTGTCCAGCATCATTTTCTCCAAAAACTCAAAACATATTTTTAAATATTACTTGTTTGCATAGCCACTGGATAGATGACAAATATTAAATTTGCAAAGAGGAAAAACTCCAGAAAAAAGACTCTCCAGGGATTTCTGTGAGAGAAAAGTTAGAGAGTTAGACTGAGATGTTTGAATGTTTTATACCACTACAAAACAAAATTCCTGCAAAATATAGTCTTTGTGCTACTATACGTCCAAATCACCCAGAATTCCTCCTCCAAATTAAAAATTGGGGTAGTCAACATAAGTAAAGAAGGTATTATAGGGTCCTCAACCATGTACTTCCAGAATTTTAATGGGAAATGGGCAACGGATGGATATTATGGTGTTCCTCCCCCCACCCTCACCCCAAAAAGCTCTAAAAAATACAAATTAATAAAAGATCCCAATAATTTATAAAGAATTATTTAAAAAATAAATCAGGTTGAGATGTGCATTTAGAATGCACTGGATCTTGATGATCATTAAGTGGAAAGACAGGGAAGTACTGTGGTCTGGTTGACATATAAGTTCTTTGGGATTTTTTAAGCCCAGCTGGGGAAGCCATGCACACAACTGCTGCTTGTTTCCATGAGTCATATTAGAGAGCTTAGACCAGGGCCATCATCAAAGAAGCTGTGCCTTCTGGTTAACTCTGCTTGTAAATATATCACAGCTAGTTCTTCCCAGAGATATTGAAAAAATTTTATTTGCTCTTTAGGTCATTTTAATGAAATGCTGACTTTCAGTTTGAGAATTTTGGCACTATCCCAATTGCTAATAAAAAGAATTAGGAAAGATACCCTTCTAAATATATGCCATCAGCCCCTAAATATACTTCAGTATCTAAGGAAAACTTCCATTGACTCTCTGGGATGAATTTGTTTATGTCTGTGTCTATGTAAGAGCCAACACATGGTCTTAGAAGGAATTATTCAGACTCTGGGATCAAAGTGTACCTTTCTTAATATGTAAACCGGTTCCAACAAACCAAACAATCATAATAGGCTTTGATGCTTTGTTAGCAGCCCATATAGAGATTTTAGACCAATCTTGGATATCCAAGAAAGACAATCCTAGCAACAGGGCTAGAGGGAAGCTTTTTGTGAATGAATGTGTAGAAACTTGTGTGATTCTAGGCAAGTCATTCAATCTTTCTAGCTCTCTGTGTCCAAAATTCCTTCCAGCTTTAACAACCTCTTATTTATAATTTCCCAAAATTGAAATTTCCAATTCCAAAATTATCACTGAGCATATAAAATGAGACCTTTATGTCCTGGACCTGGAGGGGGTCAAAATACTGAAGAATTAGGTATGATTGCTGTCTACCAGAATTACACACCAGACAAGATATACACATGGGAAACCATGAAATAAAGATAGAGATTAGGAACACAAATGATAGTCAGGAGAGCAATTGCAGAGAGAGTAATGTGGCCATAAAAATAATAATGTAATTCTAAAAGGGTAAGTTAGATTTGAATTAAAAGGCTTAGATGCAATGTATTCTTCCTCACCTTATTTTTTCTCTCCACTTTGGCATGTTCCCCTTACCAATGCCTTCCTTCTTCTGACACTAATTTGTCGAATCCTCTCCCTTCTTTAAAAGCTTCCTGGAATTTCTTTTTCTAATGAGATTGTTTTTTCTTTATGTCATTTCTTCAAGACAAATTGTAGAACAAAGCAACATATGACATGTATTTACTAAATTTTTGTTGATAATGGTGGTAAAAACTCATTCCCCAAGATAGCAGCTTAATAATTTAATAGACTAATCATCTGTTCTGAGTGCTACTATATATTATATTAATACTAATGACATAATAATATAATTTAGTAATATATAATATATATTTATGTATAATATAATATTATATAATTATATGTATATATACAATTTACATGGGTACATATACATATATACACTCATATACATATAATATAATTACATGCATATGATAATTACATAGAATATATATTATGTTAAAATATATATATTAATAAATTTCTAGATGATGGAGAAAATGAAGTAGTGACCACTGCTTGACATTCTAGATTCAATAAAAGTAAGTCATAACATACCTCTTTTCTTTAGTTAGCAAAATTGTCAGAAGGACAAAATATAGAAATGCAGTGTCTAAAGACTTCCATTTAGAATTTTTTTAAACAAGTAAGGTCTAGAAGAAGGTTTAGTTAAATCGGTGCTTGTGTTGAACAACTATGTTTAAAGAACATTCTTCAAGGTAAACCTGATGGGAGGTTCCAACTGAGTGCACAGGACCCTATACTCAGTTCTGTCCTGCCCCACATTTTAATCAAGGACTTGGATTAAGTTATATAAAATTTGCTTAATAAATTTTTTGATGCTTTGAGGCTAGAATGATAACTTATTTTGTTTTCAGAATCTGAGAGATTTTCAGAGACTCAAAAGAAAAAATGAATCTAAGGTTGAATTTTACAGAAATAAATAAAAAGCCTGTATTTTAAAGCAAAAACAGAAAGGTTGAATCAGTTATGGAGTGACAGGATTAATGATTTCCATTAATAGTTGATTCTTAATCATCAGAGGTGTGATGTACCTTTTAAATAAGTTAACACGTCCATATAGTATGCAAAAAGAAAAAAGTAGTTACAAGTTTATTCTACTTTATTCTACTTACTCAGGGCCATATATTTATATTGCACCTAAAATATTTTTGGAGTAGTATATTTAAAAAATGGACAAAGGAGACTGCATCTAGCAGGATGTCACCAGGATGGTTGAGGAAACTAGAGATAATCAGATGATGCAAAGACACTTTTTGGAGTGAGAAAAGTAGCAGAGAAGAGGCTTGTGCAATGTACATTGCAAATGCCTTCAAATATAGATGTTCTCATTCAAGACGTAAGAGAAGGCCAAGTAAATAAAAATCACAGATGACATAAGAGTATTTGAAGAAAAGTGTTTAAAAGACATACTGAGTTGTTTTATGGGAGTAGGGAGTTCTCTTAGAAAGGATCTGGGCGGTGGCGCCTGGGTGGCTCAGTCGTTAAGCGTCTGCCTTCAGCTCAGGTCATGATCCCAGGGTCCTGGGATCGAGCCCTGCATCGGGCTCCCTGCTCCGCGGGAGGCCTGCTTCTCCCTCTGCTGCTCCCCTTGCTTGTATTCCCTCTCTCCCTGCCTCTCTCTCTGTCAAAAAATAAATAAAATCTTTAAAAAAAAAAAAAAAGAAAGGATCTGGGCATTAATGGGTATTTAAATCAATGGCCTTTAAGTTAGTATCTGTTGGAAGATAACTCTCCATGGATTTCTAATGTGTTTGCATGTTTTGTGAGCTACAGTTACTGACAGTGTTTTAATCATAACTTGGTCTTAATTTAGGTATAGTGAGACCATACACAGATCAAAGAGAGAGCTGTCTTGGAGTCATGAAAGTTTATGATACTGTTCCCCAGGGAGAAACACCAGGGTCAGTCATGAGGCAGGGAAGGAGAGAGAGCAGAACTGCAGGCAAAGACTTCTATTGTGATTTCCACAGGAAGGAGGAAGCAAGCAAGGAAGGATGCTCTGGGATTGGTAAAGTACATTTAAAAGTGACACCTTTGCAAACTCATGTAGGGCTCAGAGTATGGAGAGTCCAGGTGGTTAACTCAAGTCCCTAACTGTTCACCTAAGTAGTTGACATCTGTCTTGAAGATATTAAAGCATCAAGTTACAGAAACTACAAAACATAGTTAATACAGATTCTTTTGTTCAAAACTATCTTTTCACTTTTGTGTACACAGAAAACAGCCTTGGAAATTAGATATGGTGTCTCCTTCTAGAGCAAGGTAAGTTTATTTACTGTCTAGTATAATAAAGATAGTGTCTCCTTTCATAACAAAGGGAAGACAAAGTTATTGCTCATTACAAAATATTATGATTCTCTAAGCTTGGGGTTCATCTCCTCTAACGTACCCATTGCATGTACAGGTCTCACTTGGCCCTCCTTGTGTTGCCTTATGAGAACTGGAGCTCAGGAACCAGAGCAAATACTGATACTTCGACCACTGCTATGTCTGTGGTTAATAAATTGTCCTTTGTCTCTGACCCAAGAGTCTCTTGTCTTCTGCCAGCATCCAAGAAACTGTGACTGGCTAACTTGTTAGCATGCAAATAGGACAAAATCTAAGACTCTTCACCATTCTTGACACTAACTTCTGAAATCATGATTTCATGATTTCTGTGATTTTTAAGAGTTTGGGGACAATGCCTTAGTTCAAACAAGGTATACTAATGATGAGAATTCCAATACCTGGTAGTGTGGTAAAGAGGTGACCAAGAGCAGGCAGGACTTTGAAGAGACTACTGGAACAAATTTCATGGAAAACCATCTGTTCAGGCTCTGCCATGGCTGGTTCTGATGCAGTGTAATGTCTTTTGCACAGTGTGGATGGAGGCAGGATATATAGACCCACTTCCCATGGAAATTGCATTATTTCAAAGTTCTATTGAACAGGATTTTCCGGGGCACCTGGGTGGTTCAGTTGGTTATGCATCTGCCTTCGGCTCATGTCATTATACTGGGGTCTTGGGATCAAGCCCTGCGTTGTCGGGCTCCCTGCTCATCGGGGAGCCTGATTGTCCCCCTTCCTTTGCCCCTCCCCCCTGCTCATGCTCTCTCTCTTGCTCTCTTTCTCAAATAAATACATAAAATCCTAAAAAAAAAAAAAAAAACCAAGGATTTTCTGTTTTGGAAATATGACATAACCTGAACTATATTTGAATCCGTGAAATAATTGACTGAATCATCCAAAACTCTTATTTTATATTATATGGTCCCAAAAATACATGAAGATTTTTCTGGCAAACACATGGCCTATTAATTTTACTATCAACACTGGATTACATTTGTTTTCCATGAGACCTTCCCATTGGTGTAATTGAAACAGTGAAACTATAATGTAAGGTTTTTTTAACATATCAATTATTTGGGGGAATAGTGATAAAAGACTGATTTATTTCCCTGAAATTCCAGCAGCTTTAGGAAGACGGATGCCTGATTATTTGTATAAGTTTTTAAAAACAAAGTTTTACAATGATTTTACAAGTATTTTATCAAGTTGCAGGATGTGAACCATCACATGCACCTGAGAATTCCTGAGTGTGTTGACTTCGGCATCACGTGCACATGCTGCGGTGGGATTTACTGTCTGGATTCTGCAGGTCTTGAGCTGAGGGAGAGAAAGCTATAATGAGTGTCAAACCTTGCCACTCATTCTACCTCTCACATGATTGGGTTTAGGCTTCCTCCAAGCTTGCTCTCCAATAAGGGGAGGCGGAGGGTGTGACACCCAGTCTGAAATGGGAGCATGGAGCAGAATGCCAAGATCTCCTTGCGGACGAGTTGACAGCTGAAGACTGTGTGTGCCAAACTGGTGTCTGGCACAGGAATACCTCTGGTCTCTGACACACCACAGCCTCTACAATGAAGACTTTGAAAAATGAAAGGGAAAAAAGTTTCCTTATTGAAATAATTGTAGTTAGGGTGGGAAATCTGCTTTCATTGTTTATAAAAATAATACATGCTGAGAATGGAGTATAAAGCAGAGCTTTATCCCACTAGATTTTTTCCTCATATTACAGAGAATAATATGGGGAAAAATGGAAGTTAATAACATGTCTTCAATTGGAGGGCTTATGATTGGAGAAAAGACCATCTTTTTTTTTTAAAGATTTTGTTTATTTGTCAGAGAGAGAGAGCGCGCGCATGAGCAGTGGGAGGGGCAGAGAGAGAAGCAGACTTCCCTTTGTGCAAGGAACCCAATGCAGGACTCGATCCCAGGACCCTGAGATCATGACCTGAGTCAAAGGCAGACGCTTAACCAACTGAGCCACCCAGGCGTCCCAGACAAAGGACCGTCTTAAAAAGAAAAAGAATTGTTTGTTTCACGGAAAAAACCTCAGAGTCCTTGAAACTGAGCAATATTTAGGTGACCTGTTAGAAGCAGGGAAGCATCCATACTTACATTCATGATTGATCAATGGAATGAATAAAGCCCTGATTCACTCCAGTAGACTTGTAAACCATGGGAACACTGGCGAGAATTTCAGGTCAGGCATATGCGGCAAAGAGCCCCTGCCCTATGGACCCAGCATTAGACGCAATTCATGAGGAGGATCCCAATCTTTGGTTCTTCTGACAAACTTGGCCCCTGTATTTTTCTTGGGCTCTGTATCTGACTGGCTCTGTTATTCATTAGACAAATCAATTTAGTTCTCAGAGTTCCCTCATCTGTTCTCTGGTTCCCTGATTCATCACAGCTTCCCATTCTTTTCCCATTAGTTTCTGAGTTCACACTGATCACTCCTTTCCATCCCCAGTTTTCTTGGCATCAACTCTCATACCTGATCCCTCCACCCTCATCCACACCTGTAGCTCCCATCCCAGTCAGAGCATCTTTATCTAACAGTTGACACAAGAGTTCATTTGCCTCTTGAGGGCATGTGAGCCTATCACATCAGTAGCACTTTGTTCTGGCCACCCTATCAAGAAGTATCACTTGCCGGGCCCCTGGGTGGCTCAGTTGGTTAGGCATCTGACCCTTGATTTCGGCTCAGGTCTTGATCTCAGGTCATGAGTTTAAGACCCGCGTTCTTAAAAAAATTCTGGTTACAAAGCTCAATACTAAAAAAATGTCAGTTCTCCCCAAATTGATTTAAAGAGTCAACATAATTCTAGTAATATCAGGTGTGTGTGTGTGTGTGTGTATGTGTGTGTGTGAAGTGATAAGCTGTTTCTAAATTTTTACAAAATTGAATAGGTCTAAGAGTAACCTCAAGGGGTACAGAAAAAGAGGAATTACACCATTAATAAAATTATTATAAAGTTGTAAGAGTAATCTTCAAGAAGAACAGAGTTAAGGGAATTACATGCTGGATATTAGGACTCATTATGAACTTTGAAGACATTATAAAGTTATAAAAAGCAATCTTCAAGAAGAACAGTCCTGGAGGAATTACATTGATGAATATAATGACGTCTTTTAATTTACAGAAAATAAGAAGGTGGGATATTTGTGTAAGAATGGACAAATAGGCTAATGGAAGAGAATAGCAAGCATAGACAAATACCCACACATTTAAGTCACTTGATTTTTGACAAAAAGGATACTGCAGTACCATCTATATAGGAAGGTCTTTCCAGTAAATGGTGCTGGGTCAACTGGATACTCATATTTTTAAAAACAACCCTACCTCACACTGTGTACTAGGTTTCTTCCAGATGGATTACACTATCCCATTTTAGTTAATGGATACCTTATCCTTCCAATTGCTCAGTCATCTTGATTCCTCTTTCTCTCTTACATTTTACATTAAATGCATCAGCAAATCCTTTCAGCTCTTCTATAAAGTATAATCAGCATTAGATCAATTATCCACCACTTTAAGAATACACTGTGGTCCAAGTTGTTATCCTGTCTTGCCTGGATTATATAACATAATATTATTATAGTACCTATCTTAGTTTGGATTCCTCCAAATTACACCAAAAATGGTGTAATTCCTCTTTTTTCGTGCTCCCAGGAGGCATGGCGAGTAGATGGAGAATGGAACAGGGACAGTGGATGGAGCTTCATTAAAGAGTGAGAGTCTGCTCTGGGACGTGGGAGCTCGGTTCTGCTGGGGACCCTCTGAGAGATTGTGCAGAACACAGCTCAGACTTGTCCCACTGAGAGAAACCAGAGTCTTTATGCACCAACTCCCATGCCATTCTTGGTGGGTCAATTCTAAGTGTAGCGCCCTGGTACTTCCCCGCTGTTGTTATCAGGCAGAGAAACAGGAAGTAGTCAGTATACATGAGAGCCCTACAGGTGCCTCTGGAAGTGAACCAAGACTCTGTGGACCGGAGAATTACAGCTTCTGCTCTACCGTCCAGCGGATCTCCTTGCTTCCATCCTCTTAAATCTGTTCTCACCACAGCCGCCAAAACCAGAACTATTTAAAGCATTTCAGATTACTTTTTTTTTTTTTTTTGCTCAAAATCTTCCAATATCTTTCCAACGCACTCTAAAGAAAAACTCCGGAGTGTTATTATGACTCATAAAGACCCCAATTACCTGGCCTCTCATTATATATTTTTAAAATCTTATTGACTACTACTCTTCCTGATTGACTCCAACTTCTTTACTCAGTAGATACTTTTCTGATCAGGCTTTTTGCTCTATCTAAAATTTCAGCACCCACCCTTGTTATTTTATATGTCTCTTCTTTGTTCACTTACTGTAAGCACTCTCTATCCTAATTTAGATGTCATTCTAATAAAACTTGGATTATTGTTCTTTCCTGCTAGAAACATAACCCCCATAACCTACACTCCCACTCCCTCTCAGTATTGTGTGCCCAGTGCTTAGAAGGTTTGGCTGGCTTATAGTAGATGCTTAATAAATATTTGTCATTGAATAAATTAATCATAATTTGTAGATAATATTTTTTAGAAAATCCAAGATAATCCATTTAATAATTAACAAAGTTATATCAGTTATAAGTGGTTATACAATAATTATAATAATAAACATATAAAGCATAACAAAAATCTAACAGTCTAATAGTAAAACAATCCACTAACACTTTATCAAGAAGTGTGTGAGACCTATGTTAAAAATAACCCCACAAATATTTTTTGAAATGCAAATGAAAGTTTTGCTATTTGAAGAGACGTATCATAGAAATATTAATTCCCCCCCAAATTAATTTACATGTTTATCCAAATTCCAATAAAAATCCCACCTCCTTAAAAAATTGTATGGTTTTAGAACATTAAAAATTATTCTAAACTTTTTTTAGAACACTAAAGAGATGAGCTTAGCCATGAATTTTATGGGAGCACAAAAAAGGGGGGAAGAGTAGCTAAGGAGGAACTTGCTTTATTAGATGTTAAAACTTTATATAAAAATTTAATATAGTGGTAAAATCAATGGATAAATCAATGTAACAGAATGTATAGGCCTTGGTGCTGATCATAATACCTAAGAATCTAGCATATGATAAATAAAGTATCTTAAATCAATGGGGAAAATAGCTTTGTCCCAGTATTTTCACTGTCTGAAATTCTTTCTAAAAAGTTAATAGGAGAAAAAGCCAAGAATTCCTAAACAAATGCATTCATCACACATGATTTAAAACAAGGTTGGAAACAACTAACTGTCCTGTAACATAGCAGAATGATTAAACGAACTAGGGCAGATCCACATGATGAAATAGAGCCCTTAAAATTACATTTTTGACAATTTTCACTGATATGGGCAAATAATTACAATATATTTTCAAGAAACTATAAATCAAGTATGATCATAAATATATACATATTCCTTATGCAAATATGTAAATATTATATGTACAAAAAGACTGAAAAAATATACATCAAAATGTTATATACGCATTTTTACAAATAAGCAAAAATATGAGATGCTTAAATCTCCTGATTAAAAGGAACTGAAAGGAGTAATTACGTAAGTCTATAAAATTATTGAGGGTATATATGGACAAAGTTAGCAATGACTCTTCCCTTTTAAACCTCGAGCAGCTTATATTGGAAAAAAATTTAAGATTCCTTCAAATTATGGATATTATAGATGTCATTATAGATGACTTCTGGTCATTTGAGATAATCATGCTACCTACATTACCACAGTCCCAAGTAGTTTACAATCGTATTTCAACTATAGATGATTCAAAAAGTTTTTAATATAAATGGAACTTCAAAAACTTTTTCTTTCTAGTTTATTTTTCTTTTTGAATACATCTGGTAAACATGGATAACATATAGAAATATTGCCAAGATCATATTTTTGTGTTTTAGACAACTACATGTAAATTTAGGTATGCCCCTGATTCGTAGATACTGTGAAAATTATTTGGTGTAATTCTTTAACACTAATCTGTATGTCTGTAGGCACAAATAAAGCAAATTTCAACAAATCCTCATAAGACCAAAAGCTTACATAAATAGAAAAGACTTGTAAGATCAGAATAGAAAACTGGGTTCTTCTGGATTAACTGCAACTATTATACACAACTAAACTTTTACATTTATCTGAACCCACAGCATCATTTATTTAGTAATTTGTTCTTAAATTTTGTCCCTTTTAAATTTGCTTTGACCAGGAACATCCGGTCATCTGACTATTTTTTCCATACTTATTAGGCTCTAACATTCAATTTTTAATACAAATTTTTAAGTTAAAAAAAAAGAGAGAAAAGGAAATTTGAGGTGTACCTCCACCCTTAATCTCTTTATCAGAAAAATAATGCAACACATTCTCCTACCTGCTAATGAGCAATCATCTAAAAATAAAAATGCACTCCCCCACGGCAGCCAACAAAGCTTCTATTCTAAGAAAACAATTTATTTCCTTGTTTTGATGATTTTTGTCTTTTGTAGCCTGTCTCCAATGAAAGAGAGCTTTGAATTCCCCCCAAGACCACAAAATACCCCCACTTCTCCCTCATCATTGTGGTTACCAGTTTATTTATCAGTTGTGGCAAATGGCAACCCTTTACACCATACTTAGCTAAATAGTGTTTGCTTTAGGAACAAAGCACAGAGGACAAATATTTCAATGTGGTTTTCCATTTGGGGAGGTAGTGGGACTAAGTCTTGAACTCCAGCTGATTCTTGTCCTCTCAGACCCATGGTTTCTGGCAGCTAAAGCTTCAAAGAGCCCTTATGGTGCTGAGGAGACCCTTCGACTCTGCCTTGTACAGAAGAGGCAGGAATTCAACTGAGGCAATTAACCTGAGAAGTCCCTAGCTTCTAGGCCCCCTAGCAAGGAGCAAGTTGGAAAGACAACTACAGCACCCTGAGTTAATTATTATATAAACAGTTCATAGGGAAGCAGGATCTCTTCTTTTAAGAATCCTCTGCAAGGGACTTTTGTTGGTCAGGACTTATGGTGATTCTAGTAAACTAAACCGAGAATGAATGTTAACTCAAGCAAAATCAAAATGGAAAGAAATTACCTCTTCTCAAGGCTACCCAATATAAATCAAAGAAAATCCCCTTCAAGCCTGAAATATTAGCGGAGGTCGAATGGTAAAGGAGAGAATGCACTCTATTTTATATAATTAAAAAAGCACGTCAGTTATGACCCACTGAATTGATTTCATGGTGCACTAATGGGTCCCGATCCTCAGTTGGAAAAACACTGGTCTTATGGGAGCCCATATATGAGTGGGAAAAGATGTAGATCTGGTGCATTGAGCCCGTGAGTACTCCAGATGTGTAATTTTTTAAGGCAGAGCTGCCTGAGAAAAAGGAAGTATAGGGTTGCAGGGCCACCAAGGAGAAAACCCTACATTTTTTAAATCAGTGTTGGATTTCCCAGAGTCAGAAGCTGATGTGCAACAGTGTGGGCTATTTTAATGGTCTTGCCCATTTGTTTTTCTACAAATCTATGAGTCAGGTTTTTTTTGTTTTGTTTTTGTTTTTTAAGATTTTATTTACTTGTCAGAGAGAGAGAGAGAGTGAGAGAGCACAAGCAGGGGTAGTGGAAGGCAGAGGGAGAAGCAGGCTCCCTGCCAAGCGGGACTCAATCCCAGGACCCTGGTTTCATGACCTGAGCCGAAGGCAGACGCTTCACTGACTGAGCCACCCAGGTGTCCCCATGATGTGACTTCTAAATTATGGGTCTGTCACTAACTAGTTATGTGACCTTGTGCCAATCACTTAATATCTATGAGCTGAGAGAAGCTGTGTGACTTTCTCACCTGTAAAGTAAGGGGTTTTAATGAAATGGGTAATGTGGGTCTCAGATTTAGATTCCATTAATTAAAATACACTTACCACTAGGCATTTAGGAATACTGCAACCAGGTGATGGAAATGTCCCTGTCGGCTAGATCTGTAGAAAATACAAACTTTGAGCTTTCATATTAGCACCCAGACACTGACTTCTTTAAAAAGCTGCCTTGTTTGTAAAAAGCCCTCAGAAATCATTTCAGAAACAGAATAGAATTATAAAATCCAAACCTCTAATGACAATGTTTCAGCAGGAGAAAAAAAAAAAAAAGCAGGCTGCAATATGATACTGTGTTGCTTAGATGCCAGAAGTCCTGCAAGATTTTGCTAGTGATATCATTGGTAATAGCTCCCTGGGAGGAAGGTTTTCCTCATCCAGTTTTTATGAGATTTTCTGTATCATCAATCCTATAAGGATTATGTAAAGGTGACTCTTCTGCTTTTTTTTTTTTTAAGATCTTTTAAAAAAATAATCTCAGCACCCAAGGTGGGGCTCAAACCTACAACCTCAAGATCAAGAGTCAAACACTCCACCCACTGAACCAGCCAGGCTCCCCCGCGTTTTTTTTTTTTTAATCTCAGTAATCAGTTGCCTCTACATTAAAGAAGGAAATCTAGTCTTAGCTGTTGGAAAAATAATTCCTGTTTTCCTTTTATACCCAGCCTTCCTCCTACTTCATTCCAGGCCAATGATCTATTGTTTAATATCTTGGGAAGTCATTCAGAATGAGATCCTTCAGTTGTTCCTGGCCTTTTAGTCTTCCTCTCCCTTTCAGTTTCTTCTGGTCTAAAACAAATAAATGTTCTCCTTTCTGTGCATCCAATTTTTAATTAGAATCCAACCCATTTGGCTTCTCTAGTTGCTGAATTTGCCATCACAGAATTCTTTATAATAGTTTCTTATTGCTTTGTGCCTATAGAATAATAATATCTGTTTTATTCTTGAAATGAGTGATTTGTGGGGATTTTTTTTTCTCCTTGGTCAACCTAAATTAAATTAAATTGCCAAATGTGAATGTTGGATTAGTTACTTTTCATTGAAAATATACTATTAAGCTCAAGTTTAATAGACTAGTATCTTTATTCAGGTTGGAAAAATGTCATATTAGCTGATTATATGGATTTCAACTTGAGCGATATTTTTAGAAGAAAAAGATATATTTTAATACGTATTGGTTCTTTTAGTTCAGTCCCCAAATGAAACATCGATGGGGTCTTTATGAAGATGAATTCTGCAAGTACATAGATGAGGTGTTCAGAATGTATTCTTGAGGACCCCTTTCCATACACAAGGTAGTCACCAGATGCACAACACGTAAGCATGAAGAAAGTCTGCCACTGGTTTCCTTGCTGGTTGTGTCTCTCGGACCCGGGGTAAAGCGTGAGCTGTTGCAGGCATCTCTGTTTGCCAGGGGAAAGAAGAGCCAAGCCAGCATTTCCCAGGTAACCAAAGGAGTTCCCTCTCTTTACTCTGCAGCCCATTCCCAGTCTTATTATTCTCCACGCCTCCCTGTTCTCTCTGAATTGATTCCCCTTCTTCACTTCTATGTCGTATACAGGTTATTCCCATCCATTGGTTTACTTCTGTTTGGAGTAAATCAACTTGCTCACAGTGTGTCTTTGAGTAAAAAAAAAGCACAGATTACAAAATTATGTGCATATTATTATATTTTGTACACATAGATAGAAAAATGCCCGTTATAGACTCAAATATGTTAGTCACACTTCTCTATGGATAAAGGATTATCAGTGTAATTCCTTTCCTTTTCCTTTTTAAAAAATTTTCTTATTTTTTTACCTTTATTTTTTATTTATTTATTTATTTTTTTTGAGAGGGAGAAAGAGAGTAGTAGTGGGAGGGGCAGAGGGAGAGGGAGAGAGAGAATCTTGAGCAGGCTCCATGGTCAGTGTGGAGCCAGATGTGGGGCTTGATCTCAGGACCCTGAGATCATGACCTGAGCTGAAATTGAGTCAAATGCTTAACTGACGCTTAATTGAGCCATGCAGGCACCCCTTACTTACTTTTTTACCTACTTTGCTTTTTCTGGAATAAGCATGATTTTTTAAATTAAAAATATAAAGCTATTAAAAATCAACTAAGAAGAGATCATTAATATTGTCATTTTCAGCGTATCTTTTTAACTTTTTCTTTATCTCTGTTTTTACGTCTTTCACTAATTTTTCTAGAATAAAAATGATTTTTTGAACAAAAATATCAAAGGCTACAAAGAATCAACTAAGAAGACATCAAAGGAATTTTTCTAATTTGAATTCTAGCTGTTTTATGGAGATTGAAAAGATTACTATCCGAGAAATAATTTCCAAAACATAAATAGATTAAAACTGGATGAAAGGCCTGACATAGCCTGAGAATATAACAATAGAAGATTGAAGTCCCCATCTCCTTGGCTGGTTCTACACTCACATACATTATCTTGCCACTAAGCTTAGGTGTTCGAGTCATACCATTAGATGTAGACTCATTTTAGGAAGTCAGGGAAGAGAAAATGTCAAGTGGCTGACATAGAGGAAATCTCATATGAAGAAAGCTTAGCTGCCTTTTCCCAACAAAGTTCTCAATAGTTAAAGGACAGATCAAATTTCTGTAGTTAGCTCATATGTATTGATATTATAATATGTACCTTAGTTTGTACTAAGTCCTTAACTCATTTAGTCCTTATAACAATGCTATGAGGTAAGTAGAAATATTATCCCTGTTCTTAGGATGAGAAAATGGATACAAAACATCAATAAGCTAGTAAGTTAAGGAATGGGATTCAAAACCTAGCAGTCTGTCTCTAAACAACTATATTATACTGCTCAGAGAGAGTTTAGTCAGACTTTTACCCTGTGTGACAACAGAGGAAATAATGTTTGAACTGCCATAGCATGTCTGAGAGAATTTACCAAGAAAATAGAAAGAACTCATTTCATTGCAGAGAATGTAATCATAGGGGTAAAGGAACTTGGGAGATGGCATCAGTTTCTACCTTCAGGCAGGTGAATGCCTCTTTCTTGCATGACAAATTTTTGTAAAAACATCTAATGATACAGATTCCTCTGTGGAGTACCATGGTAGACAGCCTCCAAGACGGCTCCAAATGATCCTCCCCTCCTAACATTCATACCCTTGTATAATACCCTCTGTTTGAGTGTGGGCTGGGCAAATAACTTACTTCTGACACAGAAGAGAGCAAAAGGGATGTGATGTCCCTTCTGAGATTCAGTCGGAAAGACTGTGACTTGTCATCTTACACATTCTCTTGCTCTCTTTCACCGTCTACCCCACTTGCTCTGAGGGATGCCTGGCTGCCATGTTGTGAGCCGCCCTATTGAAAAGTCCATGTGGCAAGGAGCGGACAAATTCAGCCAACAGCCAGGAGCAGGATCTTGGAAATGGAGTTGCCTGCAGCCCCAGCTGACAACTTGATGGCAACCTTGCAAAAGACCCTGAGCCAGAGACATTTAGCCAAGCTACTTCTGGATTCCTGACCCACCCAGGAACTATGAGACAGTAAATGTTTGTTGTTGTAAGCTGCAAGTTTGGGTTACTTTGTCTCCCAACAACAGGTGGCTAATACCAGGATAGACATTCATCACATTGCACCCCTTGGCAATTCTTTGGGAAAATGTGTACAATAGTTCCTCCCCTCATCCCCATTTTTGCTTTCTGCCAAGCAGAAAGTCAACTGTCTCCAGAAGCAAATTATCCTCCTGCTGTCATCTCATTAGGTCAATAGCAACCTCATGCTATGTCGCAATGCCTACGTCATTCACCTGACTGCATGGACCTGGCTATAAGCAACCAGTCCGGCAGCCCTGGCCGCGTGACAGCGTTCTCACCAATGGGATGCAAGACGTGTCCCCTCTGTCTCACTTGCGCAAAAGGAAATTGCTTGCTCTCCACTTCTCTTTCCCCCTTCTCATGAGCTAGAAGTCAGACATGCCAACAACCCACCTCCAACCATGCGAAGAAGGTGGCAGAGCAATAAGGTGGGAGAGCCCTGGGTGGCTCCTAAATGATCACACAGAGCAACAGAGCCTCCAGATAACCTGGAACACTCACTTCTGGATTGTCAAGTGAGAGGAGAACAATACCCACCTTGTTTGGGCCACTGAATTGTTGGGTCATTTTGTTACTGAAATTCAGCTTATACTGCAGGGGGTATTTCATCAAATTTAAGGTGCCATTAAGGTAAGAGGTCTCTCTACTTTTATGTCCAACAAAGAAAAAAGAAAGTGCTGCCAATTAAATCAGGATAAGCCATCAAAAGAAAAAAAAAAAAAGACCAATTCATATTTTAAGTAATTTAATAATGTAGAATTTCTGGAATTAATAGAATAATGAAGCAATTTTATAATAACTATCTTCTTTAATGGATTATAAAATAAAACAATGTCATCATTTCCAATAAATTTTGAACAATAAGCTACAAACACAACACTGCCCATTTCCTAAAGGAAAGTTTGGGTTCTTGAGGATTCAAAGATTAGAGGTCATTGTAAATCATATGATATGGTTACTTTTCATCTTCAAACCAATAAAATGTTTTTTTTCCAAAGTGAATTTGCGGTGTTCCCTTAATCAAGACTTTGTGTTATGCTCACAAAATAATTGTGCAACATATATTTACTGAAAAACTATGAAAGTCAAGACACTTTATAGGAACATAACAAAAATAAAACTAGAAAAGTTAGGGGAAATATTTTTAAGAATTTTCTCTCCAATTCCCCACTCACTTATGAAATAGATTGAAAAAATATTTTTTCTTCCTTATCCAACTTTCACTTAGACTTCAATCGCTGAATGTGAAAGTTAAAATTTTCTGAAAAAAAAACCCATAATGTGTAACATGTTTTTGTTCCTCAAAATAATTTTAGAATTGTTTTTAAACTAGTAAAATTTATGTCTTACAGATATGCCAAATTTCTCAAATGTTCAACAGTTTTTAAAACATTTATTTCATGATTCTAGAATTTAAAAATATCTTACATCTTACTCTTTGACTTATCCTATGTAAGTATATATGACAATATTTAAAGTAAATTATCTCTTGGGCATCTCCAATTTGCTGCCAGCCTTCGTACCCCCAAGAATGTCAGTTCCTTGAAAGCAGGGATTTCATCTGTTTTGTTTCCTGCTGTATCCCTAGGCCTGGGAGAGTGAATGCACAACACATAGTAGGTGCTTAGTGAACACTGATTGAAGGAATGACTACTGCATTTGGAAGAACAGGGTTGGGGTTTTGTTGGCATTCTTACTCCCATGTGTCTGGCTGTCACATGCAGATGAATACAAAATAGATAGCCTTTCCTTCTCGTATTATGATACTGGATTTCAACTCCTGTAAAGGAATTATATTTTGCTTTAAATAGGAATAAATGCAAAAATATTCTCAAAAGTCTGAAGTCAAAAAAAGAAAAAACCCTTCCCCAACCTGTTATTTATCTTAATCTTTTTAGAGTGAGTCTTTGCGGTCCTCAGTCCCTAAGCACCTTGTAAAGATGAACTAGTTCAAATTCAGAAAGATGAAAGGGAGTCAAAGCCTCAGATTAAAAAGCGAGCTAACTCCCAAATAGCGACGCGGGGCTGCAGTGTGTATCACGGGGGAAGAGCAAGTTACTAGTAAGAAGCCAAGATTCATTTGCTTGCTGGATTTCTCTCCTTTGTTCGTCCTCTCTCCCCAGTTCTATCTCTTACCATTCTTTACTCCTTTTCTTCCTCATTTCATTCTTTTACCCAGATCTCAGGGCTTTCTAAGAGATTTGGAACCTGATGGGCAGGGCCTTTCTTTTCACTGTACTTCTGTCCACTTATATTCCATGAAACGCATACTGGGTTACTTTTCTCTGGAATTTACTTTTAGAAAAACAACAACAACAACAAATTCCAAGAAAGAAAAGAAGCTGATGGGAATTCCTTTTCTCTTAAATACAACTTCCAATTTATGTCTTGAGGTTGGTACCCATTAGGTGAAAAAATCTATCCTTTTTTCCTCTTCTGTAATCATATCTGCATCTCCTGAACAGTAAGAATTAATTTTCATAACTTGGGGATAGAAACTTATATAGTTCTTTAGCAGTTTACAAATGTTATCTGATTTTAATCCTCACATAACTCTATACAATTATAACCCAATAAAAGAAAAGAAAATTCTGTTACCACCACATAGAGAAGCCCTTGTATTTCACTCATATTTTATTTAAGCAGAATACATGCTGAAAATCACATCTGATTTTCATTGAAATTTCTTCGGCAGTTAGATGTGGGTATGAACTAGGGAATGTGTTTTCTTTGAATTCTGTAGCTCTTTTGCTCATTTCTTTATGTTCTTTTTCTTTTCTTACGCATATGTTTTTGTAGTATAATAATGAAAACTGTGGGATCCCTTGCTGGGGGGATTAGACTTGAGGGAACTCGTTCTATGTCTGGGAGGGAGAGCGTATGCATTTGGCTTCATCGTTCTGTCCTGCTATCACAGTTCTCAGTGCCAGTTCTGGGGAGGGTAGGAACTGGATATAAATTCCTTCTATTTTAACAAGAACATGCTTTCTTTATTCCCAGTTTGATGTTCATTTGTGTGAATGTGACAAGGCTTATGTTATTAGATCATGTAAAATTAGATGAAAATTCTTATGCCTTGAGAGACAACATGCTATAAAGGTATAGACGTTATTTCTAAATTCTCTAAATGTATACTATTAATTTAGAATCCACTCAGTGTTGAGACATGAGACAAGTAGTTAAATGAGGTAAAAAAAATGTTCAGTTCTTTTTGGAAGGTTGTAATTTTATTGAAATTCTTGTGCTCACTCTGGGAGCTCCTTCGGCCCTCCTTTCCTATTTTTTTCTGTGTCCTTACACCTCCTTTTAGAGGTAATTTGAGAAAGGGAGTAAAGGAAAAGAAACATTATTCTAATTCTTCACTAAAATTCCATCCCCAGCAAGCCCTGCCTATTTCACTCCCTACTAATCTCTCAAAGAGAACGGAGTCAGCTCATTCCCTGTGTTCACCAGGACATCTCTACGAGATGATATTTGACCCTTTGCTTTCCAGATGTCATTGGAAATGAAACCATATGTGATTTTCTCATGACTCAGAGCCCCTCTTACAAGAGAAGTTAGCTTGAACAGTTTGGGCCCATGAATCCCCCCGTGAGAAACAGAACAAGAGATAACTCGGTCACCCCTCTGCCTTGCCCAAGAAGAAGGGAGAGAGGTGAGCCACATTGTGTGTGTGTGGGGGGGGGGGCGGGCAAGACATTCTTCCTCCAGGGTAGTGATTGTGTATCCCTCTTCTCTGGGCCAGCAACCTCAATTGTTTGCTGTTGTCGCTGTCATTGGACCTGCTCAGCTGTCAAGCTCTGTGGACAGCAGAGGCTTCCAGAGAGGCTGTGGTGTGTGGACTACAGCAAACACACCTGCCCGTGAGACACTGAGGTCCCGGTTACGGTGAAGCCCAATATGCTCCCAGGTATTGCCTTACTCTTTACAAACTTCACGCCAAAGCATTTCACTCACTTCTTGGCTTTACAAAACTTAAAAAACCATAACCTCCTGTCTCAGGCTCATCGTAACAGGCCCCTTTATGCTCTTTTTTTTTTTTTTAGATTTTATTTATTTGACAGATAGAGACATAGTGAGAGAGGGAACACAAGCAGGGGGACTGGGAGAGGGAGAAGCAGGCTTCCCGCTGAGCAGGGAACCCGATGTGGGGCTCGATCCCAGGACCCTGGGATCATGACCTGAGCCGAAGGCAGATGCTTAACGACTGAGCCGCCCTGGTGCCCCTTTATGCTCTTAACTATTCACAAGGGGCCAGCAGTCCTTGGTCTCCCCACCTGGTCAAAATCATAGCCGCCTCCTTCTATTCTTTCTCCTGTTAAAGCGCTTTAGATTCACCTCCTTTCTTTGTTTTTTTGGAGTGACCTTTTTGCTTCTCTGTCATTTACAATGGTTCCTATGATTATATTCATTATTCAACTTACCTCTTTCTCTGCATAGGACAGAGATTAATTACAGAAGATGGTCTTCAGCATTTCTTTGGGATCCCACCAGTCTTTGGCCTCTCAAAGGAACCGTGGCTCCTGTATCACACATGAGACTTAAGGCCTAGGCTGACCCTCATTCTCATGAGCCCCAGGCCAAAGTCGCTGCAAGATCTGGCTAACAAAATGCTGGGTAAGCATCGTCATCATGCCATCATGCAAGATCATGCTTTTATTTAAAACATACAGCATCATCCTTTTATATAAAACAACTTGACATTTCTAGCTACTTTGCTCTCTTATTACTTCCAGATTAGCTGTCTTCCTGGGCAAGAAAGGAAGCAGTGAGCTGTAGTAGTAGGTGAAAATCGCTAATTTCCCTGCTCAGTCATTGAGTGCACTGCCATGTTAGAGGTATGAAAAACAAAATGTGTACATCATAAACTCACTTTGTTCCCGTTCACTCCCTCAAGGCAACTCATGAACATCTCTGGGCAACATTTGCATCACACAACGCATTTCACCACACTGCATAATACCACAAAACTATCTTCATCTGGGGATTCTTTGCCTGATGGTCACCACAAGGTAAACAGGCAGGTTCTCATGATCTTTTGCATATTAGGTAGACTTTTTTTTTTTTAGGTAAACTTTTTGAAGACAAAGAGCCAACCAGCATTCTTTCTTTCCATCTACTTCCTTAAGGTAAAAACTATTACCCTTTGGTCTACTTGGCCCGTGTCGAATGGTCTTTGGGGCAAGTTGACCCATTTCACATGGGTTTGAAACCAGGAATGTTTAGATGATAAACCTGTGTGGGGAGTGGTGGTAATAATGGGAAGAGTGCTCTCACAGAAATTAGAGGGATTTCAATTGGTAAAAGGCGAAAAACCCTGTTTTGTCTCTGGTTTAAATTTAAGTTTACTGCCGAAGGTCACATAATGCAACAAGTCACACGGGTAGTCTTCAAGGCGCCCAGGGGACAGAGCTTGTTCTCTATGAAGTGATGTCCAGGATGCCCTTTAGAAGTTTGTGGTTTCCACAGCAAGAGGCTGAATTGTGTTGCTGTCTCTAATTCCAGCTTATAAAAGCATGCAAAAAGATTATTCAAGTCCTACAGAATTTAGTAACTATATTGAAGACAGATTTGCTTTGAACATCAGTGGCCAAAATGATCAAGAAGATGAAAGAAGACATAGGTGGAGTACAATAGGCATTTCTATTTACAAATTATGTGTCTTTAAACTCCATACTCCCTGGATTTCATTCTGCTTTTGTACTCAGCAGATAACCTTTGATCATGTCTGCAAAGGAAAGAGACCAAAACATGAATAACTTGAAAATGACAAATAAACTGAAATCCTGTTACTGTAGAAATCATTCCGATACTGTCATTGTTGGATATTTTAACTAGAGTCCCAAGGCACTCCTTAATGATCAAACCAAGTATGTGACCTTTGGTTGTTTGGCAATATCTATTATAGTTCTGACTGCATATGTCATTCAGCTCAGCCTTTCCACCTTTAAGAATTTGCCCCACAAATACACTTGTGCATTAGTGAAATGACATTATGTCCAAGGTTCCTTGTGAGAACTATTTGATATGTTCTCATATATCTAGTCAAGGAAATAGCATACAGCTGTAAAAGGAAATGGCAAGGTCAGTCATATATTGTTGTGGAAAGATCTCCAAAATATATTGTTAATTGAAAAAAATTTAAGGAAAAGAACAATGAGTATAGTTTTATTTTGCTAAATGTGTTCAACATAAGAAAGGAAGGAAGGGAAGAGAGGGAGAGGGAAGGAGGGAGGAGGGAAGGAAAAAGGACAGTGTAGGAAAGAAGCGAAGGGAAGAAAAAAAGGGGAGGAAGGAGAGAACAAAAGGAGAAAGAATATTTACTTGCATATGCTTAAAGTATCTCTGCAAGCCTCCTCTCCTAGGATAGCAACTGGGAGCTGGGCTATATACTTTGTACCTTTTTAGTATTTTACAATGTTTATACATTTTGAATTTTTTAAACCAAGTGAGTATCTTGCGTGTTCTAACATAAATATGAGAAAGTTGCCATACTTCCCTGTTCCCTATGGAGGCAGTGGGAATGACCAGTGACATTTAGTTTAATGCATTGTAAAGCATGAATGTAGCAATGACTATTTTTCTTTCATCATATTGATGACACTATCATTTTTATTGAGATGCGAACATGTTTTTTTAAGCTTTTTTTAAAGATTTTTATTTATTTGACGGAGAGAGACACAGCGAGAGAGGGAACAAGAAGGAGAGTAGGAGAGGGAGAAGCAGGCTTCCCGCTGAGCAGGGAGCCCAATGCAGGACTCGATCCCAGGACCCTGGGATCATGATCAGAGCCGAAGGCAGATGCTTAACGACTGAGCCACCCAGGCGCCCCTCAAAAGATGAAGTTTTAAATGTCCTTCCCTTGGAGCCCTGGCTGGGTGGTAAGTAAGAAGGACAATCAATCAGCAAAGATATTAATAAACTAAAGAAAGGGCAATGCTTCAAGGAAGTAGAAGGTAAATTGATGGTTTACAGATTCTCATAAGAGGTAATAATGTGAAGCTATTGAAGGGTAGGCAGTCTGGAAATAAGGCACAATATCTACATCTATGTGCAATTGAGTGTAAATGCAATCAGCTTCTCCAGGAGAACTTTTTTTTTTTTTTTTTTAATGTGTGATGTCATGCAGCACTGTTGATAGTTTTGTCTATTTACAGGTTTCCTGCACTGTGAGCCCAGGAAGAGAACAATCTCTGCTTTAGTCACTCGTTGACATCCTGACGCATGGCAGGAGATTAAAAAATGATCATTGCCTGAATCATTGTTAGCCTCAAAAGTTTATTATCATCAAGGGGTCTAACGCTTTCTAACGTAAAAATGCCAGAGTAAATAAGTGTCTACAGTATTTCCCCTCTAACTTCCTTTTACCAAGGCATGCAAACACTTCTTAGAAGTAAACACATTGTCTGAAACTGTAGCAAAGTTTATTTATGCGCTTGTAGCAGGTTTATAATAAAATACAAATATTTGCCCTGTAAATGGTTTTAACATGAACCAAAAAAAAAAAAAAGAATATAAACTTGGTGAGGTCTTTGCTTTAGGTTTCAATGTAAATATGTTTACAAGATATTTGGGACACTTAATGAAGTGATTAACAATAATAAAAACATAAGGAGAGCTATCAGAGATGATGTCAGAAGTCACACTCCACGATACAGTGACCATGTTCTTAGCGCTTTTTATTTTAAATTTAAATCAAAACCACAGAAAGTCTTTCTGATCAACTTAATTTATAGTTAAAAGGGGGAAGAAATGTAAAACAAAACAAAACAAAAGACAATTGCTGCTTTTGGTTATTCGGTACAATCTCAAACGCAAATTAGCATTTGGAGCTGAATTAAATAAATGAATGTCTTTTTCCTGATTAGTGAATCTTTGCTAGTCTAAAATTTGAGCTCTTCAAACTGAATGTTTGAATTAGAATAAAATAAAGTCAGGAGTGATTGTTTGACTCTGGGTTCCCCACCCCCCAGCTTTTTCTTTCTTTCTCTTATTCTTTTTTTTAAAGTAATGTGAGGCTCAAACTCAGGACCCAGAGATCAAGAGTTGCATGCTCCACCGACTGAGGCTGCCAGGTGCCCTGCTTCTTCTTTTTTTTTTTTTTTTTAAACGAAATAGTTTTAATTGGTTTTTTTTTTTTTTTTTAAAGATTTTATTTATTTATTTGACAGGGAGAGACACAGCGAGAGAGGGAACACAAGCACGGGGAGTGGGAGAGGAAGAAGCAGGCTTCCCGTAGAGCAGGGAGCCTGATGCGGGGCTCGATCCCAGGACCCTGGGATCATGACCTGAGCTGAAGGCAGACGCTTAACGACTGAGCCACCCAGGCGCCCCTAATTGGTCTTTTTTAATCTTTAGAATTGATGATTTTCATATAACTCAGAGGTGAGTTTAAATGCAGACTATATGAACTTCGTTATTCTTTATTCCTGAGGGAGAGCTATGATTCTGTGAAAAACCCCCGAAAAGGGGCCATGGAGACAGATGGAGACCAAGGAGGCAAGCATGGCCTCCAGGGTGTGCCCTGTGCCAGTCTGCCTGGATCCCTCTGGTCATGTGACCCTGGGCAAGTTTCACAAGCTCTGTAACCTTAATTTGAAATTCTGTAAAATGAGGAAAGTGTTATGTGTCTTCAATTCTAAGACGTCATCAATTGTGAGATGCACCATTAATTTACACACAACTAAGAAAACACAGTTCAACGACTTGTCATTGTAAGACGCATCCTAATTTCAGAAATGTTAGACTGTTGGTAGACGTGGGGAGAGTGCATATTTGAATCCCAGAAATGCAGTAAAGATAGAATTGTGAGGATTTAATGAGCAAATGCATGTAAATGGGTAGCACAGCTCAGAATGTATTGTGCCCAGTAAATATTAGCTACCGATATTACTGATAGAATCCTCAATTTGAGTAACAGCTTATTTTTGGGATGGACTTCAGCTGGACTGAAAGCAACCTGACTCACTGGCAAAGGGGTAGAAAGACAGAAGATTGAGATGTAGACCACAGAGAATGGGGACTGATTTCATTTCTCTTGAGTCTAAGCTCTTTTGCAGACATATGTGCATCCATTCGCTTATGGTTATGGGAAGAATCACAAGGTTTAACTATAAAGTAATTCTTAGGTCAAGTTTCTATCAATGTTGATACTTTTGCTGCATACCTCTTCTTTTTTTTCCTTCTCACTTGTCATTTCATAAAGCTTCTATTTAAATATTTTTCATGGTGAAAGATCATCAAATTTTAAATGTTATTGTGATTTTTACATAGGCCCCAAGTCATTCAAAAACAAAACTGATGAATAAAAGACTGGAATTAATCCAGCATTACAAAAATGACTAAATATTGGGGCACCTGGGTGGCTCAGTCGTTAAGCATCTGTCTTCGGCTCAGGTCATGATCCCAGAGTCCTGGGATCAAGCCCCACATCGGGCTCCCTGCTACGCGGGAAGCTTGCTTCTCCTTATCCCACTCCCCCTGCTTGTGTTCCCTCTCTCGCTGTGTCTCTCTCTGTCAAATAAACAAATAAAATATTTAAGAAAAAAAATGACAATAGTTAGAAAACAATAACAAACCCCACAACCCTTCCCCGCCCCTCAGTTTTGTGCTTGATTAACATAAAATAAATCTCCCAATTAAAGGAGTTATTTTTTTAATAGCTCATACTTTGTATTTAAAAAATAAAAACCTCTAGGGGTGCCTGGGTGGCTCAGTCGTTAAGCGTCTGCCTTCGGCTCAGGTCATGGTCCCAGGGTCCTGGGATCGAGCCCCGCATCGGGCTCCCTGCTCGGCGGGAAGCCTGCTTCTCCCTCTCCCACTCCCCCTGCTTGTGTTCCCTCTCTCGCTGTATCTCTCTCTGTCAAATAAATAAAATCTTTAAAAAAAAAAACAAAACCTCTAGATTCAGAGTTGAATATATATGTATATATATATATGGAACATATATACAAGACAAAGACAAATCCATTGTATTTATTACATTTTAATCTAACATAATGTTTGTTACCTCACTTTTTTTATATAACAATATTAAGAAAATACATCTATGAAATCTCAAGTTTCCTGGAAATTGCAGCACTTGGATTCAAGTTCTGTCTCTTGATTATGTTATTTAGCCTTTCTGAAGTTTGTTCCTAAAGGTCTCTATATCCAACTTTAAAATGCAAAAGGGGGTCAAGTGAGAAGATGTTTATCCACATAAATGACCCAGGGCCAGGTTTATATAGAATTTCTTTAATGTTTTTGTCCAAATAGGTCCTAGGTTTTAAAACTTCTTTTTGTAAAGATGAGCGCTATTGATGCCAGCTAAGAGAGTTCCTCCCCATTTGTTCAGTGAGGGTATCACCTACGCATGAGGCTTGAAGAACCCCAGCTCAGGAAGAGAAGTTAACACTCCAGACCCCACGCTGACTTGCCAAATTTACTCTTTCATTGATTCCAAATCGAAGTGTTTCTCAATGGTCTCAAAGTTTTTTCCCCGGTATTTTTGAAACAGCTTGCTTTTACCCAAGAATCGCTGTCATGGTGGGGCTACAGTCCGCTCTTGGCATCCTTCTTCTTAAAGCCATTTAGCGGTTTCCCGGGTAAAACGTGTTCTCTTTTATCCAGTGCCATCTGCTCTGGTGAAACCTCAAGGACCACCTGCCCATCAGAGTCACAGCAGAGGGCCCTGCTTCTGGGTGTGTAAACGGTTTCCTGAGCTGCCCAACGTGTCAGTTCTGCGGATCTCCTCTCAGATGTCCCAGGCACCCGCTGTGTCTGACAGAGACCTTTCTGCAAGTACATATATGTGGGTCTGCCCTGCAGAATCATTATTGTTTGCAGATTATTGCACAGATGGGCTACGAGCTGTGGTGTGATCCTGTCACAGAGACATTGGTCACGTCTTCAGAGCACCAGGAGAGAGACACCTGTAAGCTTAACACTTCGCAGATTTTTAAGAAATCCATGTTCCTCCAAGAAAACGGGACTCAAACAAATTTAATCATTGATCTATGAAATAAATAATTTAACACGAATGCATCAACTGACACTTTGGTCTGGGATTTTAGGGACAAATGAAAACCAGGCACAAAACATTTTTTTTTAATTTATCATTATTTCCCTTGATAGTTTAACAAACATTGAGAAAGTTGCCTAGAACTACTTTCTGAGTTTCCTGTGACATCTTCCCCATGATCTAAAAAGTCAATATCCGATAGCTTAAAAATCAATATTGACAGAAACACAATTATTTAAATAGAAACATGGATCATAAAACAACAGTTTTATATGATATGAAATATTTGAATATTTTTGAAACTTCTTGGAGCAGGGATGCACTTAACATGTGGTAAGTGTTAGATATTAAAACCATCACTCACAAGTTGCTCTGGTGCTCTTCCTTTTATATCTTGGCCATTTTTAAAACTTAAAAGATTCAACAGAATTTCCTTATAGGTTTAAACTTGGGAAATGCCTACGCATTACACAAAGTGATTCTCCCCTTTTTTCACAGAAGTGTGTGAAGTTACAAGCAGAGTCTTCTCTTAGGTCATGCAGGAACTTCTTGGATATTATTTAAATCTGTTTTTTTTAATTATTTTAAATCTTTAAATTATATTTGTTTGTACTATTGCCCCTTTTTCTCTCCTGTCCATTGTAATTAGCTACTTACTTTTCTTCTTTTTTTAAATATATGAAATGTCAAACTTGCAAACACGCCACCAAACCAAACCAAACAATCCATGATGTGTGGTTGTCTTTATATATTTTTTTCTATCTTTTCCCATTCTCTAATTTATATGACATCCCTTACTTATCAGCTGTCTTCTCTTTTCTCTTAATAATATTGCTCTGATCCCATTATTTATTTTGTCCTAAGAATGTTTATAGTGTCAGTTGTCTTCTGTGGATAAATCACCATTCCTTGGCTCTCTAGGACCAGCAGCTTTTCAGCATATTTCCACATAGCCTATGTCCTGTGCATTCCACGTAACACATTTGGGTTTTCCTTACAGTTCGTTCCTCCCAGTGCTTACCATTGCCCTGCTCTGCTCCGGGGTTCTGTCCTTGATCCTCTTATTTAGAATCATTAGGCATTCCTTCCCTTCAAACAATAGAGCAAATCGACACCCAGCACTTTTTTTTCCCTTTCCTAGCTCTTGTCCGGTCATTTCCAACTGTACATGCATTCCTCTCTATATTTCTATCCTCTCAGGATTTCTCAACATGTATTTGCATTGTTCTCTTTTTTGAATTCAAGCATATTTGCATAAGTTTCCTTCAACGTAGCTGCCTGAGTTATTTTCTACTTTTAAGATGCAGTTGCCATCTATTTATCACCTGCGAGCGTTATTTTGCTATCTTGCCCCTTTCCCACTTCTCTTTCTTGGAAAAGAGTCAACTCTCCCTCATAATTTTGAGGGGGAGATTTGAAGCGCCTCTTCGCATCATGCCCTTTCCCTCTCCTTGTTCAAATGGAAGCAACAACAATAGGAGAAGTCACTGTAAAGGAAAGCTATGAGCTCATAATCCACATTTTGCTTCCCTGAGGTGAAAAATCACTAGGAATCTTTACAGTTTATTTACCCTGCCGTTTCAGAAGGCAACAAAACTTAAGATGCTACACACCTAGTTACTTGAAACTAAAGATAATAACGATATGCATATAGATAAATGTGAAATAATTTAAGTAGAAAAAGAAAGAAAATTTAAAATTCCATCTCAACAAGACCGGCCATGTGGTTGGCAGGCAGAATATTTCTTCCATGAGGTTTTTTTTAAGCATGAATGTATGTAGACCACATGTCTTTTCTTTATCACTCATAACTTAATATCGTACATGTTTAAAAATGCCTCCTTGTTTTGACACAGATGAGATATGACAGTAAAGGAAAGTTACACTATATAAATGAGCCCTTTTTTGCCCAAATACTAAAAGACACTGAAAATCATTTACCTTTGCTTATGTATTATTTGAGATAATCCTTTGACATACTCACAGGTTTTCACAACTTTGTGATGGAGGGGAGGTAGTTATTATTGTCCTAATGTTTTGGATGATAGGAGAAGCTCAAACCCGATGTGACTTGTCCAGTGTCACAAAGGAGGTGACCGAGCTAGAGCTCACACGTGGTCTGCTACAAAGCCACAGCTCTGGGGCCACTGGAAGAGGCTGGCCTTTTAGTTCATGTTCAACTGCCAGGAGGCTTTGTGAGGTAAGCCAAAGCTATTAGTTTCCGAGAGCAGCATGGGATGCCGAGTATCTGGGAGACGAGAGAAAGAACAAGAGATGGAACACACATTCAGAAAAAGATGTGGAAAGGACACAAAGACCAGCCCTGCATAGTCTGTGGTTTTGCACAGAGCCCCCTCAGCAGCCCATGGCCACAGATATTGCTGCCTGAAAAGTCGGCTGCCTGAATTCAGAGATCCAGACTAGAAATCCAGAAAGGCTAAAAGCATCACCTTTCCCCAGTGTGGGCAGGTACAGCAACATCATCCAAATCCATGCTCATAATAGAAGAGAAATCCCTTCTTCGGCCCTGCCCAGGGTTCCCATCTAATTCTTTCTCTTCTCTAGGGAAAATAAAAGAAGAAAGGGGGGTAGTCAGACATCTCTAAGTTCTGTCTTTTCTTCTGAGTATGAGGTTGTACAAGGAGAGTCCTAGTCAAGAGAGCCTTCAGAAGAAACACCTAAGTGGAACACAGTGGTTGCTCAATGCGTCTTTGAGTTTCTGTCATTCAGTTTCTACCCCCTCTCCCTCTTCACTGTTTTTACCTTGGGTCTTTCCCCTTGAATCTATAGTGGTCATTTCTGGAGAACTTTAACGTAGTTGTCTTTTTATCTGCTTCTTTATTCTCTGGTTCTCCATACTCATTCTGCCGTTCCTTACCATACTGGGATGTATTTTTTAGTGACTATTCATCTCATATCAAGATATGTGCTCTTTTAGTGTCCACAGAAATTTGATAGGCTTGCTTTCTCCACTCCAAAACTCTCTCTAGCAAAGTGTTATTTTTGGCTTCTTCTAATACACTTCTGTCTCCTTCACAATTACCTTTTCCTGACTAAAACTGTCAAGAGTCTCACTCTTCTGATTTATGACTTCACAGCATTTCCTTAGTCCCTTCTGGCAGTCATTTTATTTCTGAATACTCTGGACACAGGACATTTGTATCTGTGACCTACTTATAATAGTACTGCAAAATCAAGCCAAAAGTTCTTTCTTTTCCAGAAATTTTTTCCAAAATCATCATCTATTCCCTTTCTCTTAAAGCTTACTTCATCTGTGCTCACTCATGACCTTTAGCCAGCCATGGAAATGTCTTTCAGAATGACACCAGGTTCTGATACAACCAGAGTTCCTACATTCTTATCCATTTATGGACGTTGCCTGTCTCTCTTTTCAGCCTCACTTGTATTTTAGAGTAATGGAATTTCTTTCCCCCTTTGCAACACTACATGAATCCTTATTTCTCTTTGCTCATCTCATTTCTTTCTGGGATTTTATGAAATCAACCTATCCAACAGCAATACTGATTCAGCACCTATTGTATGCAAGACACAGTTCTCAGTGTTGACAAGAAATAAAGATGTAAGGCATAGTCTTGCCTTCTGGAAAACTGTAATCTAGTTGTGGAATAAGTCATGTGACACGCTAAGTAGAATACTGAATTGGAAATCCAGACCCCTGGGGACCATTCCAGTGCTGTCTCTAACTTAATTTTGAGGGCTTGATGAAGGTTTGCTGCTTCTGTGTAACCTACTCACCACCCCAATAACAGAGGATTTGTGAGTCTGACCTGGGTTCAAGGGAACTGAAGTGCACCTGGGGATTATTAAACAAAATAAAAGTGGAAATAAGATTAGCGCGCCCATATTTAAAAGAATAAATAACCATAAGTTTCACGAAATGAATTGCTCCTGATTAATTTAAGTGTCTTGCTTATTCATTTTAATCAGATCCTAAAGGACTGTCTCTACTTTATTAGTAAATATATGTATCTGTGAAATAAGCATATCAGAATATATATGAATGTGTGTATTGTGTGTATGCTTATTTCTACATTTAAAAGTAATGGGTAGGATTTTGTTCTTTAAAGTTGATCATGCGGAGCACTAGCTTTCTCCCACGTGCTGGGAGTCACAGGCTGTTTTGCTACCGCACTCTGGTTTATGTCCTGGAGGGCATCTGAGTATTGATGAAAAGGGGAAATTGAGCGACAGGGCCATCAAAAGGGACTGCCTGAGTTTAGTGAGACCAGGTTAGGGCCAGAGCCAGAAATAGCCCACAGCAGGATTCCGTAGGGATAATTAGGCAGCGTCTCCCCCACCCCAACCCCCGACTCCCCCCCCACCCCCCCCGCCCCTCCCACGCCCCCCCCTCCGCAAACTTCCCCATAATGGCTGGAGGGTTTATCAGTCCTCTTGCCCTCCATGCTCTCCTGAAAGAGGTGCCGTGGGCCGCTGGGGGAAGGCTGGAGACCCCAGGCCTAGAGAGGCGAGGACAATGGCTGCATTCTGCCTGAGCATCCCATCCCCTGGGCTTCCTCGGGGCAGAAGTCAGCCCTGGCTGTCCCTCTTATGTTAGTTCTCCTTCACTGGGTACGTCCTTGTCCAGAACCTTCCAAGGCTCCGGTTGCTGGCCCTCTGCCCAAGAACAGTGGGAGGCGCACCAGCCAGCCTGGTGGGAAGACGGGACAGACATGCGCCTCCGTTTCAGCCCTGGCTGCCCTATTACTCACTGGGTGACAGATGCATTGTTCTCCCGGGAGGCCGGCAGCTGGACGCCCCCCCCGCGCCGCCGCCCCCTTTCCTGCAGCCCCGCGGGCCGCGCATCCCAGCCGGCCACCCCGCACAGCCGGGAGGCTCCGGCTTGGTCGTTGGCGCTCCCTGAACTTTGAACAGCACCTGCTAGAACAGTGTCTGTTGGTGGCATGAATGAAGCTGGCTGTCGGAGCAGGAAGGCTTTATATTTATTGCCATGCGGGGGAAGTCCTGGAGCCATCGCGTGGGACCGGAAAGCGGCAGGAATGTGGGCGGGAGTGAGGAGCCAGGGCGGCCGGCGGGCCGGGATCAAGCCAGGGCTCCTGCAACACTTCTCAGGCCTGCGGGACCTGCCCTCCTCCTCCTACCTGGCGGGGAAAGACAAAGACAACTGAATGGTCTTTGGAAGTTTCAAATTACTTCCTTTGTCACACTGCAGGGAATCAACTGGCCCCACCAAGGTGGGATCTGCAGTTTCATCCAGGCAGGAGCTTTTCAGAGTGGGACTCATGCTCACTTTCTCAGGGTGGGAAAGGAAGGAAGGAACCTGAGTGAATGAAATTTAATTAATTAAAAAAAAACAAAAACGGTTGCTTCATTTGTATTAGGCAAATGCATTTCCAAACGCCTGCTGAAATGTCTTCTTCCAGTCACTTAACATAAGACATGTCAAAAATTGAACTTGGTGGTTTTTTCTCCTGTCATTGGTTTCTCTGCTGAGTTATTTACTATGTTAAAAGTATTTTCATAGTCATCGAGATTTGCACGTCTGTGGTCCTCCTGACTTTGCCCTCTACCGTGCTCTGCACACCCTGCAAGCTATGAAATCCTTTCTTCTTTCTCTGTACCATCTTTCACCACGGCCTGTTCCCGAGTATGGTTCTAGTTGGGCAAGATCTCTCTTCCCCTCCTGGACCGTAGTCATGGTCTGCTGTCTCTCACCTTCCAGATCTTCTGCCTCCCAGTCCAGGGGACACGTTGCTGCCATATTGTCATATGCTGATCATCTCAAAGACTTCAGGTGACTACTCCCTATTCTTTATAGCAAAATGTGCAGCTCCATGGTGGGACATTCAAGGCTTTGCAAGACTGTTATTTACCAACATTATTTGCCTCTTCTCTATTCAAACTCCTTGTTTCAGTCAAAATAATCCATCAAAAATTGCCTTCTATCCAAACAGCTTTTACCTCCCTGTTGAAACTCTGCCCATCCTCAAGGTCTGGGCAAGTGTCCCTCTTACCATGAATACTTTCCTAAGTTCTCTGAGAAAAAATTATGTTTCCCTCCTTAAGACACCAACCACTTCTTTGTATCAGTCTTGGGTGATTTTACACATTGCTAGCAAATTGTCCAAGTATCTTGTCTCTTTTATCTCCTCTGACACACCCTGGGAAAGACAGGCAAAATGATTAGTTGCTCGCCTAGTTGATGCAGCCTTGAAAATACCCATTAAGTGCCCCTGAAGTGTCCAATAGTATTTGGACACTATTCATTTATGAATGACCTACTTAAAGTAAAATAAAGGACATTTTAAAGTGTCAAAGGAACAGCTACATCTGTTTCCCAAGCTCCTTCCAGTGCTGACCCTGGCATGCATCCTACCACACCTACTTCTGACCAAGGGCACGCATTTGTGTAGTCTGTAGCCATGGAAGGACTGAGAAGATCAGCTAATGTTGGAATATTGGGCTTAGTGGTGCTATGTAGAAGCCAAATGAAGTAACCAAGCCTAAGTAACAAGAGTTTCTAATATGGTCAATAAATAAAAACACCTACTTAAATCCCAAAGTAGAGCAATTTAGGGACATATAAAACTCTCTTCAGCTCCTAGACTTTGCTTAATACAAGCAAAGTAAAAACACACATGCTTCAATATGAATTAGTAAAGCATCATTTCCCAAGTATGAAGTTCTTCTAGAAATGCTCTTTTGATTTAATTTGCTTACCAAAAGTCTGATATAAGACAGAAATCTAGATTTCCTTCTTCAAAATATATTGTCACCAGAAGATGTTGCAAACCCATGTGTCCCTAAATTGTACTGTTTCTGAGTTTAGGCAATCAGTGTGTCTTTAGGCCATGTGGGCTGAATGGTCAAAGTGATGAGTGAAGGAGAAAGAATGAAGGCAGCCCGGGGGGCCACAGGGAAGGCCATGGTCCCAGTGCCACCTGTTGTGTGAATGTTCCATGGGGAGGGTGAGCAGTGAAAGACAGGAGGGACTAGTTTTGACCTAAAAAAATGGAGAAATACATTCCAAGGGCACCTCAGGTAGCCTTGCATTGCTGGAGAAGCGGGCATGGCCTAGGATGTAGGAAAAGATGAGAGAAATTAGGTAGCCAAGTCAAAGGAAAGCATTAGAATGGACACTTAATTACTTAATTTCATTGAGCAACAAGCAATAATACACCTCCGAAAAGACATGATTACATTTAACCCAGCACAGTCCCCTTTCATTGATGGTCATTCACCAAAGTATATGAAGAGATACATGAACCAAACAGCTATACCGAAATTTAAGCAGATATCCCTGTTCTTTTGAAATATGGAATTTCATTTGAAGCTTTGATTATAAAATAGCATTCCCATTTTAGTAAAATCAAACAGGAGACTATTATATGAAATACCTCATTCTATGCCCAAGAGTTGCAGCTGTTAACAGGTGGGTTTATTTCCAGACAATTCTTCTGCATGAGCAAATACATAGATGTGTACTCCATTTGCATGCAAATAGAATCACACTACACATAGTGCTTGGCAACCTGCTTTTACACTTTTAAAATACTGGAGACGGGGTACCCGGCTGGCTTAGTTGGTGGAGCATGAGACTCTTGATCTCTGGGTTGTGAGTTTGAGACTCACACTGGGTGTAGAGATTATTTAAAAAAATAAAATCTTTTAAAAAAATAAAAATAAAATACTGAAGACAACTTTCTATGCTTATACATGACAATTTTGCTCTCATAAAAAATGATGGAATGGCATTCTTTTGAATGAATGTGCCATAATTCATTTAATTGCACATTAAGGTAGTACTTTTCCAAGTTTTGCTTTCTTTCCAACATTAGGAAAACAATTACAATATATATGCTCTTTTTGGTAATATCCACCAAGAACCACAATAAAAATGGCCAGGTCTTCATTCCTATTAAAGATTTTGTTTTTATTTTCATGAATAAAAAATACATGCATTCAAAAAACAGTTGACAATATGGCTAAACAAGTAAACATCAGTAGCCATAAATAAATCTATAATTTTCTAAAGCTAATTAACTTGGGGAAAGTTGATTTCAAAGTGGTCAAATCACTCCAGGACAAACATTCAAAAATATATGAATCAATGTTGAGAAATATTCATTTTTAACCAGTGGGTTTTAAACAATTTACTTGGAGCCACAGACAAAATTTTAAAGAATGTCATGCAAACCTAAATGCATAAACAAAGCAGATGTAGCTGGCTGAAAATTAATGGTGCTTTGCTAATAATGCTTGTAAAAAAAATCCCACGTAGTCCTTCCCTGCCTTCTTCCCTAACCCCTGGCAACTATATAGTCATAGTATACAATACTGGATTTTTTTTCACTCAGCATGATTCCCTTGAAATCATCCAAGTTTTTGAGTATTTCAATACTTTGTTCCTTTTTATTGCTTAGTAGTATTCCACGGTATGCCTCCAACCATTTACCCATTAAAGGGCATTTGGGTTTTTCCCAGTTTTTGGCTCCTATAAATAAAGCTACTATGAAGATCCCCCCCCCCAAAAAAAAATTCTAAAAAGAGAATAGAAGATTAAGAACTTCCCTAGGGGTCACAAAAATGATCAAAACACCCTAAAGTTTTTTATTAATAACCGAAGATGCACATAATGTTCATTGCAGGAATTATAAGTATGCGGAAAAATGGAAATGGGAATCATTAAATTTGACTAGTATCAGGTTTTTTTAATCTAGCTTTTTAAAGAAAATCAGTTTGCTTTTGATGCATTTTTCAGAGCTCATCTCCTACCTGTTTGGGAGGAGGGTAGGAGGGGCTCTTAAGTGGCTCCTCAAACGAGATCATCTCAGTGTAGTTACCATGTGCCCTGAAAACTGGTACAGAGAAAACTTGACATACATTTCACTTACTAGTGTTGTGGAGGAATCAGCCAGATGGTGGGCATAGTCTCTACCTCAGGTCTAGAGCCAGATGTCCTGAAGAACATACATGTACAATACGTATTGCTTGAGTGGGGGATAAGGAATGCCTATTGTATAAAAGCAAGAAGGTAGACATGATGAACTGATTATTCTGCATCTCTAGGAGAATTCGAGTATATAACGATTTCTTCATTACTATTGACTGGTAAAAGGAATAATTCCTTTTGCAACACTTCTCTTTTAAGGCGATAGCCATGACATCATTTTTCGTCCTCTCTTTCTCCTCATTTTGTTTGGTCTCTGTCTCAGAATGTGCCCCAGCAGGCTTGCAAAACTAGTTAATACCTTGACAACCAGAAACACCTGGCTCTCTCCACCCAACTCTCGTAGGACCGGTTGAAGTGCCTCGTCACGCCCACAAGGATGGCCGTAATACTCAAAAGTGCCGGTGGGCACGTGGAGAAACTGTACTTCTCATCCACTGCTGATGGACACAACAATTTTGCAGATGCTTTGGAAAACAGTTTGGCAGTTTCCCAAATGTTAAACACCATATCACCCAGCCATTCCACTCCTAGACGCTGACTCAAGAAAAATGAAAACACGTGTCCACATAAATGCTTGTACATACATGTTCATAGCAGCACTATTCAGACTTGTCAAAAAGTGGAATCAGTTCAAATGTCAATTAAGTGATGAATGAATAAACAAAATGTGGTATGTCTATACAATGGAATACTATCTGGCAATACAAAGAAACAGTATTCACATATGCTGCAACATGGATAAAACTTAAAACATTCTGTTAAGTGGAAGGAGCCAGACATACACCCACAAAAATGTATGTTTGGTTCCATTTATATGAAATGTTCAGGAAAGGTAAAGCCAGCCAGACAGAAAGTAGGCTAGTGGTTGCCCGGAGTTGGGAATGAGGAGTGGTTGCTAATGGACAGGAGGAGTTGTCTGCAGAGTGAGGCAAATGTTCTAAAAGTGGATTGTGGTGTGGGGTGATGGTTGGCACAACTCTGTTAAGTTCTACCTAAAGCAAGTGAATTTATGGTACGCAAATTATAAATCATATAACTGAAAGAACGAAAAAGAAAAGGTGGGAAAGAAGGAAGGAAGAAAGAAAGAAAGAAAGAAAGAGAAAGAAAGAAAGAAAAAGAAAGAAAAAAGAGGAAAGGAAAAAAGAAAAGGAGGGAAGGAAAGAAGAAAGGATGGAAGAAAGGAGGGAGGAAGGGGGAAGTTGCCACAGGGGAGCCGTTCTCTAGGCTGGAGAGCTTTGCCTCATAAGCACCATGCACAACACACCCAACCACTGCAACACACGATGCCCCACAAGACTCTCCTAATTCTGGACGAAGGAGCAACTTACGCACAGTGCTAAGGAAGTTCATAGGCTACAAACGGTGGAAAAAACAATCTCTCCTTTCATCTATTTTTGTAAAAGTAGCAGAAGCTATAAACATTGTCTCTTTCCTGGGTTGATAATTTTATCCCTCATGACCTGTCTTTAGTCCCCGAGAAGGAAGTCATTTAATTCAAGCCATGATGATGGAGAGGTCCATGTAGCTCTCCCACACTCTCCTTGTCAGCACGCAGCGCACCCCCTAACCCACTCCCCCCGCCCCACACCGGCCGCTTCTCTCACCTGCTTCTGGCGTTAATCTGGCCAATCAACGGCAAGAGAGGAGAGACGAATTAGTCGTTGGAATGGTGACTGGATACAGTGGGCTGACCCAGGGGCCTGGAGCGGTTTATTTGTTTGACTCCGTTTCCTCAGACCTGACAGGCAGCACTCCCTTCTGAAATCACTCTCAGGCCTCCAGCATACTCTGACATCAAGTGTACACAGCTGTGGGGAGGCCAGACTTGACCCACGTACTGACGAGGTGTTGTCTGAGAAACAAACCAAGCGTTGTGTGGGTGCTTCTCTTCCTGGCAGAGTGAATCTCCCAGAGCCCTGCCAAGATCTCACTCCTGTTTTGTTGGGAGAAAGAGAAAAAAGAATGCACCAAGCATACGGAAGGTCAGGATTCGACTCCTTCTTGGAGCAAACAAAACCAGTAAAAAGTAGCATGTGAAAATTCTGTGTCCTTGGAGTTAAAAACACACACACTCATCCAGGTCTATACAGGGAAGAGCGTGCTCTATGGAACCACACATTGTGCACATTGAAAACGTCCAGGAGAGGGGCGTCTGGGTGGCTCAGTAGGTTCAACATCTGCCTTTGGCTTGGGTCATGATTCCTGGGATGGAGCCCTGCATCAGGCTCCCAGCTCAGCGGGGAGTCTACTTCTCCCTCTCCCTCTGCCCCTCTCCTCAGCGCTCTCTCTCAAAAGAAAGAAAACCTCCAGGAGAATGTAATGCATGGTGTATGTGCCAGAAAAGTCAACTTTCAGCCAAAGCAGTGCTTTCTATTTTGAAGGACAGTTTCTAAGAGAATGTTTTTCGTTTTTACAGCACGTGAAATATCAGACTGAGTGTGTTGGGGGCGAGGTGGTGAGTGGAGAGGGTGTCAGTCTATTTCTAAGTAAATGGCTGGTTGCCTTCTTATCTTTTGAACCAAATACAGAGATTTCTCTAAAAGTATGCACCCCGACACTCTGTGAGTGTGGTGAGCTCAGCAGTAAGTGGAAAGTCACCCTGCTGCCCCTCCCAGGGGAGGACTGCTGATGAGTGACAGAAGTCTGGCACACTCAAAACTATCACAGCCTCATGGGGCTCATCCTGGGGGGAGATTTGCTTGAGTTGCATTGGGAGGACCCGGAACGTGGGCCTCACCCGGCCACGGAGGGTCACATCAGCCTTCCTGGAGGAAGGAATGGGCGGTAAGTCCCATCATGTTGAGATATACTCAGGTAACTCCAGTCTTTAGAAGATGCACTCTTATTTGCTCTACAAACTCTTTCAGCAACTGCCCCTTTCTGTCATATTCTGCAGAGCAAAATTTCTAGAGTGTTCAGTCCATGGAGGCTCCTTTCCTCATCTATTTACTTTTCTACTTCCTTCTATCTGCCTTGGTCCTAAGCAATCCACTCTGGCAAAATTCACTGGTGACCTCCGGGGTACCAAACCATTTGCCACAGGTGACCACTGCCCTCTTCTTGAAACACTCCTCTGTAGGATTTGGGGCCATTCGGCACTGATTTTCTTTCTACCCCGCTGGCTCTTTCTTCTCGGTCTCCACTCTTGATGTCTCTCTTGCACCTGAACTCTACATTGAAGAGTTCCTCAGATCACTACCTTCAGTGTTTTCTTTCCCTCTTTAGGTGATCTCTTTCATCTTTATGACTTGTAATGTCATCTGCTTATTAACAACCCCACCATGTATCCACCATAGTCCTCTGCCCTCCTCTAATCTCAATTGGTCTTACCTGACATCACCTATTTGTTATCCATTGGGCAACTCAAACTTCACATAACCAAAATGGAACTCTTTTTGTTTTAAGTAATCTCTCCACCCAACATGGGGCTCAAATTCATGACCCTAAGATCGAGTCGAATACTATACCAACTGAGCCAGCCAGATGCCCCCACAAGTGGAACTCTTGATTGCTTCTCTTCATTCTCATCCCACTACCAAATCAACCAAAACAATCTCTAGTGAATATATTTACTTGTTTATTATCTATTTTCCACACTAAACTGTAAGTTCCTGAGGGCAGATCCCTTGCCCACTTTGTGTTCCATTTTATCTTCTGAACTGACACATTCTGGGTTATAATAGGCACTTGATATGTACTGGTTGAATAAACTAATGAACTGATCTGAGTTTTAGATGTGAGTTTTGAAAGATAAAGAAGTTATTTAAGTGAGACAGTGTTAGGAGCAGTTCCAAGTGTAAAGACTCAGGAGGTAGAGCTTATAGCTGATTGAAGAAGGTCATTGGCCTATTTAGATTAGGGAATTAAGTTTGAGATGTAAATTGGAGGGGGAGAGTAACCTAAAATGAGCAAGCAGGGCCATTCTGCCTCAGACTAAATTGGAGAGAGACATTCCGAAAGAAGCGTAAGAAAGCTATCTTTTTAAAGAACAGAGCTTAGTGGCTTTTGAAAGCCGTACATAACTGGAAACTTCTAATTGCACTACTTATCAGTTGGTCTTTGACTCAATTTCAAAATAGAGATAGGACACAGCACTAGGACCTTCATTGATGCTTCTAGCATAGTTGGAGCATTTATATCACTCCTAACTTCCATGTGCATTTCTCTCTTGGACTTAACTTCCAGTTGGGAGAACAGTCGCAAATTTTTTAAAAAGATTTTATTTATTTGAGAGTGAGAGAGGGAGAGAAAGAGAAGGCGAAGGGGCATAGGGAGAGGGAGAAGCAGACTCCCTGCTGAGCAGAGAGCCCGGCGTGGTGCAGGATCCTGGGACTCCAAGATCATGAACTGAGCTAAAGGCAGACGCTTAACCGACTGAGCCACCCAGGTGCCCCAACAGTTGCAAATGTAATACAAGATCAGTATTGGATTCTGGAATCCATTTTTCCTCTTTTGGCGCTTATCAGCTATGGATCTTGAGCATGAGAACATCTCTTAAATGTGTTCATCTTGGTTGGAAGTGAATGAAGAGAAGTTAATGATTGTACCTAAGAGATTTGGGGAGTAATAGGACTCCTATGTATATTTAAGTCATCCAAGGCAGGGTAAATATTGTGTATAGTATGTACTATTGTGTAAAAAAGGAGGAGGGAGACTAATGATGTTGGCTAATTGAATTTAAATTAAAAAAAAAAAACAGAAGGAAGTTTCTAGAAAAAAAATAAGAAGACCAACTATGAAACAAAAAAAAAAAAAGAGGAGGGATAAATATAGGTATTTGCTTATATTGGTATAGATACTCTGAAAACATACACAGGAAACTAATGAGGGTAATTGCCTCTTGTGGTGAGACTCGGAGGGCTGGGGACAGGGTGGAAGAAAGGACTTTCACAGTATGTCCTTCTGTACTTCTCACTCTTCCTCTTTCTTTTCCTCCAACCACTCCTGATTCTCTCATTGCCAGTAATAGCTGTTTTAAAAGGTATCACTCTTCTCCGTGACTCTCATCCGGGATCTCAGAACTGTAAATTCTACTTCAAAGAAAATATGAAATCATCTCCAGACATGTTCCTCAGTTTTATGGCCATGACTTGGCATTAGATTTTAGTTTTATTTCTACCATTTCAGAAAATGCAGTTCCTTTTCCCCCCCCCTCCCTGCACCCATTTGCTCTTCCTTGGTAGTATTGAAATACTCCCATATTTTTCCTATCCTTAAAAAGCCTCTCCCTGCCCTCGACCACTTTAGCTACCATTTTCCCTCTCTTTCCCCCTTTTTAGCTAAGTTTCTTAAAGAGTTTTCTACATTTTCTCTATTTCATGATTAACCTTTCACACCCTACCCTACTAGATGTCCTTCCCTCCACTCCTCTGAAACAGTGTTCTTCAAGCTCACTAAAGACCGCCTCTGTTAAGCCTGATTGACATCTTTTCTTTGTCTTCTTTGACCTCTGTGCAATGTATTGTTACCAAAGATTACTTCTCCCTTTCCAGAAGTTTTCCTTCATGGCTTTCATAAAGATTTCGTTGGGGCACCTGGGTGGCTCAGTCAGTTAAGCGTCTGCCTTTGGCTCAGGTCATGATCCCAGGGTCCTGGGATCAAGCCCCATATCCGGCTCTCTGCTCATCAGGGAGCCTACTCCTCCCTCTCCTTCTGCCCCTCTCCCCTACTTGTGCTCTCTCTCCTTCTTTCTCTCTCTCAAATAGATAAATAAAATCTTAAAAAAAAAAAAAAGGACTTCTCCCATTCCCTCACCCTTGCCTGAGTAGGAAGCTTATCCTAGTTGTTCTCATAGAAATCTCTGCATACCTCTGTGATCATCTATGGAAATGAACATGAATATCTTCATTAGACCATATAGTTTCCTCGAGAACAGGAACTGTATCATTTTTGTCTTTGAATCCTCAGTACATAGGTCAGGGTCCTAATCAATGAATATTGGCTTACTGAATCTTGAATGAATGCCAGAATGTTCGCCCATAACTTCTGTTTTAATACTAACTGCGGCAGGAACTTGCTCATCACCTCTAATACCCATCTTCCCTTTTTACTTACAACAGAAACTTGAATGTGTTCGCTTGAGAAACTGCATTTCCTAGCCCGCCTGGTGTGGTCATGTGACAGTGTCCAGGGTAATGAGATGAAGGCTCTTTAGAAGGGAGGGGCACCCCTTCTCTCCCTATTGTTTCCTCTAAAGTGAGGTGAACGGCTACAGCTCCATCAGCCCTCTCGTGACCTTGAGAACAGATGGCAGGGCAGTAGGAGAGCAGGAGCCTGGGTCCCTGATGTCCTTTATAGGATCCACACCACCTTGTATCAAATACTTCTGGACTCTTAAAATGCAAGGCAACAGATTCTTCAACTTGTCCACTCTTGGGGCCTCTGTTATTAGCAGCTGCACTTGATCCGAACTTAACATACATTCTAAAATTAAAATGCTTCACACCTGTGGCACACCTGAGCCTTTGTTTTTCCATTCACTTTTTCCACGAGGGATATGAGGTATGGCAGTCTACCTTTGTGTAAAGCATAGAGTCCAGATGATGACTAACATGTTTGATGCCCATGGCTTAATGGGTTTGTCTGGAGCAACAGAAACAAGGGAAAAGTGGGAGCTTAGCAGACTAAGACAAATGATTTTTATTCAGTAGCCTATTTTTGATGGGGTAGATGACTTTGGTTAAATCTACTACTAGATTATTCAAAAGAGTGATTGGATTGAATAAACCAGTTAATTCAGTCCAAGCAGTTACCTTCTTTTAAATAAATTTTAAATTGTCTCTTTTCCCAGTTGATAATCCTAAGACCAAGTGAAAATTCAGTCACAGAATAGAACATTTCAACACCAGAGGAGCATGCAACTAGGGTCCAGGGAATGTATTAGTTCTAAGTATAACAGCTAAAAGGAATGTTTGAAAGAAGCATCACAAGTCTAAAAGGCCTGAACCATCACAGGTAGAGATGCCGTCCGGGTGTAACTAACTTTTTAGTGTCTTAGAAAAGTGTGCAATTGATTTTATCCTTAGCAGGGTTCAAATTATTTGGTGGCCATAATCTTAAGACATATTTTGGAATAATTGGAATACCTGAATGTATGTGAAAGAGTCCAGACTCATGTTATTTACACTGGAAAGTTTGATAAGCAGAGCTTTTCCCATATAGGCATGGAATTGATTTAACTATAGGCTTGACCCATGGAATTCCCTTGTCAACTGACAGCCATGAGAAAACCCACTCTTGCAGTGAAGCACTCCTCCTGAAAATAGAGCAGGCGCTTCTTGCCCTTTCTCACAGTCCTCTTGGCTGCAGGGAAACAAGAATGCTCTTTGTCAAGGCATACCCAGGAGGAACATTTTGGAGCTCAATTTTCTCATGCTGTATTCAAATGAAAAGGAATGAAGATAATTCAATTTGAAATATGTCCAAGTGTTTCTGGTATCATCCCTGTGCTGTGGCATATTTCTGAAACAAACAAGATAGTAAGGAATCAAATATGGAGAAAGTCAGCTGAATATCTAATGTCCTAAAAATGGCTACCTATAGAGCTTGTCATGGCTTTCTTTTCTCCCTTCATTTCTGAAATAAAGTGTTTGATAACCTGGTCTCCTGAATCAAAGAAACATACAAAGAGAAATGGTTATCAGTCATGTTGGTTACGTCAACCCATCTCACAATGAATGAGCCATGAGGCTAACGAGGCTTAGCTGGAAAAAGGGAACCCGGATCTCCATACACTCTAAGCCTGCGGGACCCTCCACTGGAATCTACAGAGCTCCTGAAATCATCCCATCCATGAAACTCAGTAGGCGGCAGCACCTCCTCCGAACCTGGCTTAGCCATTTGTTGCTGCTTTGATCTTGATCCAATGCGTTAGCGTAGCTGGGGACAGCACATAGCAGGACTCAGTTAGGATGGAACATTAAAATGCGTGTGAAGTTTCCAGTTTTAATTAGTTTTTAATTTACACTTTTTAGTAGTTTAATTGGATAAAATCCTTTTTATTTTTCACTTTGCATTTAGACAATCGACCCATATACTCACCCCTTAAAGTCTCCATAACTGTTATTGGTTTGATGCTAATGACTGAAAACCATTTTTAAATAAACACATGAAGTGCATTAAGTTTTGTTGGATATGATTTCCATGCTATTCCCATACCAAGAAGGTTGAAAGGAACGGCTCTGTAGTCAGACTGCCTAGGATCGAATCCTAGATCTGCCACCTACTAGATGTGTGATCAGGAAAAGTTACTTCACATCGTTGTATTTATTTCCTCATATGTAACAAATGGGAATGAAAAGAATAGTATCTGTTGATAGTAGCAAGTACTCAATAAACTTGATTATATATAGTGGAAGGCATCAAACATGCAGAATGGAAACTCCCTTGGTATCCACGTGGAAAGAATTCCAAAGTTACAATTAATCTCTGCGGGTGAATGAGCCTTGGATTTTGGAATCAGTTTAATTCAGTCTTGTACAACCATGTAGAACTCTCTAGGCAAAATGTCTTTAACTGGATTGTATCAAATAGCCTGACAATTCATTTGACCTGCTGCCATGACATTACAGATGTGATAATCAAATTGCAGGATGAACCAAAAACCAAAAACCAAATACAAACAAAAAACCCAAACTTTGCTATGCCAAGGACTGTTGAACTTCAATGCTATCCCTTGTGAGATGTTTCTATACATTTATTCTAACATTATTATGATTGCTAAAATGTTCTCGTTTCTTCTGTTTGGAAAAGGCTCTCAAAAGCAGTTTATAGGCTACTGGCAAAAATCAATTGAATCCATTTTAGTTCCCCATCACATCTGACACTGATTGGGACTATTCCCCCAAATCATATTTAGCCTTAAAAGGAATTGTTAACACTAATAGAAGTCCAAAGAATGAATAACAGGCCCTGAAAGCAATGAATGAACTTAATCCTCTTTCATCTATAAATTTCAATGCACCACTAAAGATGCTTTTACAATGTCAATCCCATTGGCTTAAGTGAACTATTTCCTCAAGTGATTGTTTTCATAGAAATGTGTATAAATTACATCATGTACTTAAATAAAAGCTATTCAATAGATTTATTGTGGTGATCACGTGTAACGTATATAAATGTTGAATCCTTATGTTGTACCTCTAAAACTAATGTAATATTGTTTAAAAAATGCTATTCAAATTAGTTTATAGATACACACCAAACTTGAAATGATCCACAAAGATGCTACTGCTGAGAATGTCACATTGTGCTAAGCATACCCTTTTTTAAATAAAAGTGAAGTTTTAGATGTTGGTGAAGTAGACATTATTTGAATTTATTATCATTTAGCGTTATTTTTAAAATCCCTGTTGGGTCAATTTCCTAGGGCTGTCCTAAAAAAAGGTACCACAAACTAGGTGGCTTCAAACAACAGAAATTTATTGTTTCACAGTTCTGGGGTCAGAAGTCTATCATCAAGGTGTTGGCAGGTTCCTACTCCCTCTGAAGACCCTAAGGAAGCACCCTTCCTTGCCTCTTCCTACCTTTTAGTGTTTTCCACAAATTCTTGGCATTCCTTGTCTTGTAGGTACATCACTCCAGTGTTTGCTTCCATTGTCACATGGCCTTCTCACCATATTTCTGTGTCCAAATTTTTATCCTCTGCTTACAAGGACACTGGTCATATTCAATCAAGGGCCCACCCTACTCCAATGTGACCTCATCTTAACTTGATTACATCTGCAAAAGCCCTGTTTCCAAATAAGGTCACATGCACCAGAGGTTAAGACTTCAACATTACTTTTTGGGGAACACAATTTAATTCATAAAACTTTATGTGACAATTTAGCTAGGCTAGTGTCCCCAGTTATCCAATCAAACACTAATATAGATGTTTCTGTGAGGGTATTTTTGTAGGTGTGATTGAAATCTACAATCAGTTTGCTTTATGAAATGAGGATTCTCCTAGATCATCTGAGTGAGCCTGATCCAATCAGTTGAAGGGCCTGAAAAAGAGAATTGATGCTTCCCTACGAAGAAATTCTACCTGTAGACTGCAGTGTCAGCACCTGCTCCAGAATTTCTGGCCTGCCCTTCCTAATCCTTGCCCTACACAGCTCTGACTTGCCTGGCCAGCCCCCACAATCACATAAGCCAATTCCTTGCAATACATCTCATATGTATATACATAATACGTAATATGTAATAGATAGTATTTTACTGGTTCTTTCTCTGGTGGAAGCTGAGTGGTACAATACTTAAAGGAGTAGATACTTCTTGAAATCAACATTTCCTCATTCGGAAATAATTTACCAAGCACCTGCACTACCAGCTGCAGTTTGGTGGAGGGCTCACGCGTGTGGGCACTGGTGTTCGGCTGCCCAGGCTCAAAACCTGGCTCCACAGCTTACTGGTTGTGTCACCTTGGGCAAAGCAACATAACTTTCCAAAGCCTCAGTTTCCTTATCTGTATGTGAGTGAATAAGAATAGTATCACTTTATAGAGTAACTAACACTTGTTAATACTTAAGGCCGTTAATACTTAGAGCCAGCAGCAGTACGCTGGGCCGGACTCCTGTTGGCTCAGGAAAGCCAACTGTAGTGGTCTCCTCTTCATTCCACATTTACTTTCAAGAACTTTGGTAGCTTGAACTTGGCCATGGGGGAATATTTACACCATGGAAATTGGTAAACACTGCAATGCAGGCTTCTTTTTTTCAGAGCTGGGTTATAAGCACGACACTGACTAGATTAGCATCTGATACAAAGTCAGCCCTCAGTAAACAGCAGTGATTATAGTAGATAAGGTGCACTAGGGGAAAAAAAAGTAGATACTGCTAGTCCACACAGTCCTTTTGCCCAAAACAGAAAAAGGCACCCTTCCTTCAAGACACTTGACTGACACTTGTCAGGAAATCCTCACATTAAATGAAAGCTATAGTGTGAATAGTGACGTCTAGAGTTTCGCAATGTGTAGCTTAGAGAACTAACTGCATTTAGTATTCTGGCAAGAAACCACACCCATAGTGACAATTTCATTATTCCATCATTGTTTTAAAGGTCATTTTTCTCACTCAGTAAGTTTGTGAGTGGTTCCCTATCATTTTATCTTCAGATATACTTTAATGCTGATGAAGAAATTGCTTAAAAATAAAGATATTTCTTAAATAAAACAAAATATTTTCTATTCCAGGACATTTTGAAACACATTTTCATTGGAGAGAAGGATCTGAACAGGAGCAGCAGAAAGAGAAATAAACAGTCACTGGAAACAGTAATGCTGAAGGGAAGGGCTGGGGGAATGTATAGACTATCACAACTAAAGCTGGATAATCTGCAAGGACAGCCAAACAAAACCAAAGAACAACAACAACAACGAGGATTTGGACATGAAGGGCTATCAGAATGGGGCGAGAACCGGTCTCTCTCACTAGTGCCCACGTCTGCATTAAGTTGTCCGGTTTACTGCCCGCCCCCACCCCCAAGCTGGGCTCTAGTTACACAGCCAGCAAGTTCTCACAGCCTCAAGGTGGCCATCCTTGGGGGGAACCGTGAAGATAGCCTCCCTGGCACATTCCTGCTGCCCTCACAGGGTTTGCTGCTTCCCAAGTCTCAAAGATGTGAAATGAAACCCCAAGGGCTACATTAACCAAGGCCAAAAGCATGCATAACCCAAGCCAGTGGTTATGGCGAAGCATCCTGGATTCCCATGAGAAACTCTCTGCATCTGGTTCGCCTACGTCACATGAGTCCGCAAACAGGAGGCACAAGAGTTTAAAAATACCGCAACTGCTGGAGACTTCCCTGGCCATATTTAGGTCACAGGTCTCACAGTGGCAGGAAAGAGCTGGAAAGAGACAAAGGGGCCTGGAGGGAGAGAAAGAAGGCGAGAAACATTGCCTGCATTCGGAATCGGGACATGATACTGCACCCCCTTCCTCCTCCCCACCCCATCCCCCTACCCCCACGGCTCTCTTGAGCGCTTGTTTTCTGTCCAAGGAAGCTACAGCCCAAAGTACTCCTCCACCATCCCTGGACATCTGCTTGGCTGGTCTATTTTCTGCTACAGGCAGAGGACAGGAAGGAAGAGTTTGTTTCCTGTAAATAGAGGGAGAGAAAATTACAGCTATTATTGTTTTGACAACGGAAACCCTCCCTGAAGCTTGCACCAGGGTTCATTCCTGACAAGCATCAGGTCTGAGTTGCTGGCTCTCAGCAGAAATTCCTCCCAAGGGGTCCCCGGGGAAAGCTGAAAGCCTAGATGGCTTTGCATTAGATGTCTAATGGCATAAAGATGTAATTCTGGGCAATCTTGATATTGGGCTGTGGAAATGGAATGCAGCCTGTGTTTTGATGAATGTTTTGATGCAAGCTCCTGCTACCCCAGATGAGCAAGCTGGAGCTTGACCCTTACACACACACACACACACACACACACGTTTATGCAAACACACACCCCAAGATGGAAGATGCCTGATAATGCAAATTATTTTTATGTTCTCTTTTAACTATCTCCCCTTGTTCCCTGCTCTCCCAAAATTTATTTCTTTTGAATATTCCTGAGCCTTTTAAACTATATCTAGCTACACACATATTCAATGAACAGCTGTAAAACTACCAACTGCATCCTGGGTATGCTGCTTCCTACTTTCAACATTGGATGTGTCCACGTGTTCTTGGGAATGTATTTGACCACGATCCTCAGACATGCATTTGTTATTTTTAGATGTTTGAAATTAATCTTTTACCTAATCAGTGTTTGAAATCTAAAAGGAAGGAGGAAGGAACCAATGGAGACTATGGATTGGGAGCCAGAGGAAAACCTACTACGATATCCATTAACTAATGAGAATGAGCTCTGTTACTCAACTGGAGTGATAATCTCCTATTGATAGCAGAAGTAAGCTTAAGTTTGACAGTCGAAGTAGGATTCATATTTTTGCCAAATACATTAAGAAGGGGTTGGTTAGCTCTCTTTACTGAACTTGCAACAGTAGTAGAACACCCAAAGCAGAATTAAGCCAGAGGGATGATTTTCACTCTGGACTGTCTTGACCCCACACTTTTCAGTTGTCCTATTTCACTGGCAGCTCCTTTTAGCATCCTCTACTAGTCCTTCGTCCTTGGCTCCACCTCCAAATAATATTAAGTCCCAAAGCTCATTGTGAGTCCTTCATGTTTTATCTAGACCTGTGGCTTTACTAATACTTATTGCTAATGGTTTCCAGTTTGTGACTCCAGGTATCACCTGTCACCTAAACTCCAGACTCAGAAACCACAGCTGACCTGACAGATCCCTTGGCCATCTAATATATGTTTCAAATTTGACATGCCTAAAACAGAACTCTTGTTTTCTCCATCTCCAAACCTGTTCCTTGTTGACATGTCCTAGCTCAATGTTTGTCACCGCCATTCACCTAGCTGCTCCATCAGGAAATCGTCCCTGAGTTTTCCTTTCCCTTTATCTCCCATATCCACCAGCAATTCCTCTGCCCTCGACTTGCAGGGACCATCTTCTGTTTATCTTTCTCCAGCCCTAGAGCTACTCTCCCGGTCTGAGCCACTGCCATCTTTCACCTGCACTCTTGCAGTGGGCCCCCATCTGATGGCTCTCCTTAGATGTTTGCACACCCAAAATCCTTCTGCACACAGTGGCCACAGTGCTTTTCTGGAAATGTGAAGGGCAGGAAATAATTACCTTGTTTAAAGCCCATGACTACGTTCTCATTACATTAGAAATTCAATCCAAACACCATAATTTGACCTTCATAATCCTGCCCCAGATTATCTCTTCTGTATAAACTAATCCTCTTCATTCCCACACCCTAGTCATCTTTCTCTTCTCCAGAGCCTTCCCTCCCCAACTAGAACCTCTGCTGGGAATGTTCTTCCCATGGAATTTCATACCCTTGCCTTCTTATTGACAGTCAAGCCTAAGCTTAGCTGTAACCTGCTTGGAGAAGCTTAATGCCCCACTCTGTTTTATTTTTATCTGTTATATTTCTATCATTGAGTTTATCACTACCTGGTGGTGTCTTGTTCATTTACTTGTCTATTGTCACATAAGCTTATGTGAGTAGAGGCCTTATCTTCATGGCTAGTGATGAGGATGAGCCTAAGTGCCTAGAAGAGTGCCTGGCATGCAGTGATATTGGTAACTGTTACTGAATGAGAGAATCAATAAATATACTCTCAGGGGCCCTGACCTGTGCTGGGACATCAGGAAAGCTTTTCCTGAAGAAGTGTTGTTTGAGCAGAATCCTGAATGACAAGTGGTAGTTAACTAGAAGAATTCGAGGAAGGGAAGAGGAGAGAAAAAAACATTCCAGACAAAAGAAACAGTAGGTGGAGAAACCCGACATGGGAGGGGCACTGCACAGTTGTTACACCGTAAGAAGGGAGCGTGGTTCGCAGTACAAGGAATGAGAAGAGGATGTAAACTGAGACTTGAAGAATTCTAGACAAAGTTAGGGATTCCAGCCTTCACTTGAGGGCTCTGGGAAACCACTGTACACTTAAGCAGGCAGATGGCATCTTACGATTTGCTTTCTGAAAAAATGCTTTGGGCTGCGGTGTAAAGAAGAGTCTGGGTGTAGGTGATCTGCCTACTAACCTTCCTGCCAGTAGGAGGCTCCTGCAGGGAGTTAGAGGGAAGCTCCTGGTACCTGGACTAAACTGGTGGTGGAGGACATGGCGAGATTGGGACAGACTCCAGAGATATTTAGGAGGTAAAATAAATAGTGGTGTTTAATTAGATAAAGCCAGAGTGATGGTGGGTGGGGAGAGCCTGAAGTGTAGGTTTTTAGACTTGCATGCATACTTGGATGGGTGGTGGCACCAAAGGGAACACAAAAGAAAATTAGAGTGACAAGAAATACCAAAAGCTTAGTTTCCTGTGTGTTGAGTCTGAATTCCTTTAAGATAGCCACGTGGAGATGTGGAGGTAGACAGTTGGACTCAGGAGCAGGGAGCTCAAAGAAAAAGTGTGATGGTCAGGAGGATACTTTGGGGAGCACTGGCTATAGCCAAAGAACACTGATGACTGACAAGGGCCACTTTGCATTATTTGTACTTGCCACAGAGTCAAACACACACATATAAGCTCCTATAGCCATTGCCATTAGTTAATGTGTCTGAAGACAAACTGTACGGGGTTCCAAAATTAGGTGAGTAATGAGACAAATATATTCTAAACAAATTTCTTTACTATAATTCTATCACAACGGTCTCCTGGATTGAGGAATCATAACAAAAAGGGTACATTTTCCTTACTTCAACAGTAGTTCACAAAGTTTAGTAGTTGCCCACCTTGCAATTCTGACCCACCTTTCATTTTATTCAAAACTGGACAGCCTGACAAGAGTTGATTGGATTAGGAGTGCATAAACTTGCATTTAAGTTTAAATTGTTTTAAATGAGACATAAACATGAGTGTGGAAGTGTGTCAGAAGATACACACATGAAGTGTAAATATGAGGATGTCCATTTTATAGAAGTGATTGATGTTAGTTTCCTGTGGTTTTCATAACAAAACAGCACAAACTGGTGGCTTCAAACAACAAAAATTTATTGTCTCACACTTACGGAGGCCAGAAGCCTGAAATCAAGGTGTTGGCAAGGCCACACTCCCTCCAACCACCACCCCACCCCCATCCAAGGATTCTTCTTTACTTATAGCCCCAAGGGCTTGTGGCAGGATATCTGTAATTTCTGCCTTTATCAGCACCGAACCATCTTCCCTCTGTGTCTGTGTGTCTCCGTGTCTTCACGTGACTTTTCATCCCTGGGTCTCTTTTTTTTTCTCTTCTTATAAGGACCCCAGTCCCATGGATTGGGGTCCACTCAAATTGAGAATGACCTCATCTTAACTTATTACATTCACAAAGAGCCTATTTCCAAATAAGTTCACATTCATAGGTATTGGGAGTTGACTTCACTGTGTCTTTTGGGGAGCACACAATTCAAACCATAACGTGAACTATGGGAGCTAGGGAAATGGACAAATGTGCAAGTGAGGGCTCAATGTATGTGCATGTGTGAGTGTGCATACACGTAGTAAAGAACTATAACCAAGTAACCGATTCGTTGATCTCTATTCTGCTTCCTGGTCCTTGCTTTCATTGGTTCCTTGGATAGCTTTTATGCTGTCCCATGACTCCATTCACAATGAGTAATGGATTGTTTCCAGGCTCTCACTCCCACTTTTAATGAATACCAACACTAATTAACTGACAGTAACATGTAGCTGCTCTTGGCTTCATGCGTCTCTCACTGAGGTCATAACGGCTGTTGGTAATGTAATTTATTACTCTGCAAGGCACACTCTGGGACTCTCAGTGTGAAGACCATTTTGGCAAGTGCCAAAGCAGTATAAGGCAGGCCTTTCTTGGTAAGGTAATATGTTCCATAGCTCCTGGGCCTTGGCATAGTGATGCATCAAAGGCATAATGGTTCCAGTGGAATGCTGTAAAGATTTCCAACCACAGTACCATCTGCTGGGAGGGACAGAGGACTACTGTTTGAACCAGGACTACTGCTTATATGATGATATCGGGATCGGCAACAGAACCCCCCAAATTATCAGAACACAGTATATTTTACTATTATTAGTACTGTTAGCCTAAGAATTGTTCTGGGGATGAGTGACAAAATAGCATCTCAGGAAGAAACAACACTATACAAGCAATATCAAGGATTTCTGATTAGGAGAATGGCAGGCGCCCAAGCCCTTGTGTGCCCTGCAGTAAGGTCACCTGGGCAGCCTGCTCTAGGACCCAACTCTGTACTCCGCATGAACTCCACCAAATTAGCTTTACATGAGGAAGCTGTCTTGCTTCTCTAGAGGATCAAAGTAGCTGGACCCAATCCCAGTGTTGTGCAGATAACCAGGTCACAGGATACATTTGCACCCTGTTCTACTCCTAGTACACCATGCTGCAGATTCCTCTGTATTTCCCAGTTTATATCCATAGAGGGAACTTGGGTTCACATGCTTCCTTCTATTATCTGCACTAATCTGGTAATCTGAGATCATTTATGTACCCTCCACTCTTGTTACAATGCTTCTGGAACTGTGTTACATTTTTTTCTCATGTATGGGGCTACTGTTCCCAATGAAGTACTTTTATCCTTCCTATAATAACTTTTGTAATAATAACAGCACCTCCTTGTAACACTTAAAATGCTTGTCTCACAAGGGCAGCATGATAAGGGAAAGTATGCCAATATGATTTTTAAGTGACATCTGAATAGTGAAAAATCACAAGACAGTCTACCCAAAGTAATAAATGACAGTGAAAAAGATATATTAATATAATGAATAAAATTAATATAATGAACAAAGAATCGAAGAGAAGAATGTAAGTTAGAATGAATTTTAGCTGTTCCATGGTGGGTGTTTTGGTCAATGTGCCACACTTGGATTCATTCTCCTTTTTCTGCTGTTCAATTCACCTATAGAAGGACCACTCTCTACCTACATCCATATATACAAATACATAATAAATGTGACCATAAAGTTTTGGGACTGACTTTTTAAAAAAAATGCCAGAACTTAAATATCTAAATTGTTATTTTCCTCAGTCCTGGAAGCATGTGTGAGTTCTAATACTACTGTATTTACCTAAAAGCCTTCTGGAACTGGTTTTTTTTAGAAACACCTTTGAATTTAGTTTGTGAAAACTAAACAAAAAGTGTATTCATAACTTTGTAGTTACATTTTAATTTTTTTATTGAGGTATAATTGACATACATTATATTAGTTTCAGGTGTGCAATGTAATGATTCAACTCTCGTATGTATACACTATGAAATGATCACCACAATAAGTCTAGTCACCAACCATCATCTTAAAAAGTTACAAGAAATGTTTTTCTTCTTGTGGTAAAACTTTTCAAGATCCACTCTTTTGCAACCTTCAAATACGCACTACTATACCAATGAGTATAGTCACCATGCTATACACCACATCCCCGTGACTTATTCATTTTACAACTGGAAGTCTGTACCTTTTTATCTATTTCACCCACTGTCCAACCTCCTCCCTCCTGGTGACCACTACTCTGTTATCATATCCATGAGTGTTCTTTGGTTTTGTTTGCTTGTTTTTTAGATTCCACATATAAGTGAGATCATAGCATCTTTCTCAATCTAACTTATTTCACTTGTCATAATACCTTCAGAGTCCATCCATGTTGCTGCAAATGGCAAGTTTTCATTCTTTTTTATGGCTGAGTAGAATTCCATTATATATATTACATCTTCTTTATCCATTCATCTATCAGTGAACACTTAGAACATTCTCCTATCTTGGCTATTGTAATAATGATTCAATGATCACAGAGGTGCTTCTATCTTTTCAAATTAGTATTTTTGTTTTCACTGAATAGATACCATGAAGTAGAATTACTAGATCATATTGGAGTTCTATTTTTAATTTTTTGAAAAACCTGAGAAGAATACTCACTCTCACCACTTTTATTCAACATAGTATTGAAAATACTAGCTAGTGCAATTAGGCAAGAAAAAGAAATAAAACATCCAAATTGGAAAGGCAGAAGACAAAGTGTCACTGTTTGCAGGCATGATTTTATATATAGAAAATCCTAAAAGACTCCACCAAAAAGCTATTTGAACAAATAAACAAATTCAGTAAAGTTGTAGAGTACAAAAGCAACATGCAAAAACTTGTTGCATTTCTGTATATTAATAACAAACTATCAGAGAAATTGGGAAAACAACCTCATTTATAACTGCATAAAAAAGAATAAAATACCTAGGAATAAATTTAACCAAGAAAGTAAAAGGCCTGTACACTGAAAACCATAAGATGTTGATGAAAGAAACCAAAGACACAAATAAATGGCAAGATACTCCTTGCTCATGGATTGGAAGAATTACTATTGTTAAGATGTCCATATTATCCAAAGCAATCTTCAGATTCAATGCAATTCCTAAGAAAATTCCAATGGCATTTTTCACAGAAATAGAACAAATAATCCTAAAATTTGTATGGAACCACAAAAGACCCTGAAAAGCCAAAGCAATATTAAGAAAGAACAAAACTGGAGGCATCATGCTCCCTGATTTCAAACTGTATTACAAAGCTATAGTAATCAAAACAGTATTGTATTGGCTTAAAAACAGATATATAAGCCAATGGAAGAGAATAGAGAACCCAGAAATAGACACACCCATGTATGGCCAATTAATTTATGACAAAGGAGCCAAGAATATACAATGGGGGAAGGACAATCTCTTCAATAAATGGTGTTGGGAAAACCGGAGGGCCAATGGAAAAAGAATGAAACTAGACCACCACCTTATACCGTACACAAAAATTAACTCACAATGGATTAATGACTTGAATGTGAAACCTGAAACCATAAAACTCACAGAAGAAGACATAGGTAGTAAGCTCCATGACATCAGTCTTGGGGGATGTGACTCCAAAAGCAAAGGTCACATCCTAAAATTGTCATCAAACTATTTAATCATTTTTGGGTGCCTGGGTGGCTCAGTTGGTTAAGCGACTGCCTTCGGCTCGGGTCATGATCCTGGAGTCCCGGGATCGAGTCCCACATCAGGCTCCCTGCTCAGCAGGGAGTCTGCTTCTCCCTCTGACCCTCCTCCCTCTCCTGCTCTCTCTCATTCTCTCTCTCTCAAATAAATAAATAAAATCTTAAAAAAAAAATTAAACTATTTAATCATTTTTAATACTCATTATATTCAGAAGTTAGTTCTAAAAATCTTTGTCTTTAAACCAGCCTCCTTGAATGAACATTTATTATCACATTTTAAACTTTATAATCTTAACAACAACAGTGATATATGCTCATTATAACAAAACAGAGATATAAAAGAAAAAAATAGTAATCCCCATTCTCTTCTCTCCCTTTAATCTCATCTTCATGAGCTAATAAAATATGGCACATCCATGCTAAAGAATAATAAACAGCTGTATGTATTAACCCGAAGGGATGCCCAAGATATATTTCAATTAAAAAGAAAAAGAAGGAAATTCTTCAAGTATTTAATGCCAAGTTTCAAAATGAAAATGACAGTGATACAGGCATAAAAAAAAATACCATAGTTATACTATTAGATATAACCTAACAAAAAAAATATTTTTTTTGTCATGTTGTCATATTTTATGACCGTAGGGAATACAATAATCCAAGACTAACATATTATTAAACCATTGTAAACTCTGCCTGAAAAAAAGTAACAATTTCACCATTTGTGACTTTCTCTGGAGTCATGTGATAAATACCTACATAGCAATGTCTGTGTTTCCCTGCTGAGTCATTCTTCTAGCCCTGTCACCTTCCTAATGTCATCACAGTGACCTGTCAGTACATAAGATGCACATTGATGAAAAATGCTGCATGCCAGGTTACAAAGAGAACCTTGTACAAAGACCATAACATAATGTGTCCACCAACAGTCATGAGATGTTTTCTTTTATCTGTATATTTTTTCAATTTTTTTATTATGTTATGTTAATCACCATACATTACATCATTAGTTTTTGATGTAGTGTTCCATGATTCATTGTTTGCATATAACACCCAGTGCTCCATGCAGAACGTGCCCTCCTTAATACCCATCACCAGGCTAACCCATCCCCCCACCCCCCTCCCCTCTAGAACCCTCAGTTTGTTTTTCAGAGTCCATAGTCTCTCATGGTTCCTCTCTCCCTCCGATTTCCCCCCATTCATTCTTCCCGTCCTGCTATCTTCTTCTTCTTCTTCTTTTTTTAACATCTAATGTATTATTTGTTTCAGAGGTACAGGTCTGTGATTCAACAGCCTTACACAATTCACAGCGCTCACCATAGCACATACCCTCCCCAGCGTCTATCACCCAGCCACCCCATCCCTCCCACCCCCCACCACTCCAGCAACTCTCAGTTTAGTGTCTTCAATGTTCATGATGTTTTGGTGTTCAGGAAAGAGGGAATACTCTTCATAATGTGTAAAATAATGAGAATCAAGGTCATGACTGAAGAAAAGTTCTAGTGTGCGCCATAAAGTTTAAACTTTATTTCGCTTGGCAAATATTTATCGAGTGCGTCCACTCTGCCAGAAATAGTCTTAGGCATAAGAGACCTAGAAATGGGCACACTGGTCACGAGCCCCGAGGTGGCAAGAGACAAACCAGTAACCACATTTACACGGTGTGAGAGGAGCCGTGGTGGAGATGTATACAACTTGCACTGGAAACCCAGATATTGGCCACCTATCCTATTTAAGATTGTCCAAAATACTCGTAGAATCACCACATGTGACAAGGAAGCAGATACAGCTGAATATTAAGTTTGCTAAATAGTACCGAAAGCTCAATGATTATTAAGTCAAGTAGAAAGAGAATTGGGCAATAAATTACATAATAATTGAAAATCAACAGGGTTTATACTTAAGCTCTTCATTGAAAAACCCAAAGACAGACTCACATATATTTATAGTGGAACCTTAAGATAATGCTCACTGGGAATAGGAAGAAACAAACTTTCTAACTTAGGAAACCAATTTATCAAATAAAACTCTTCTTTGGTCACCATGGTATCCAAATCCATGTAAGAATAAGCCATTACACAATGAGGTTTGACTATATTTATACAATCCTAATAAACAAAAGCCATTGAAAATAAGAATCTTATCTTTTGATTTAATGTTTGTTGACAGGGAACAGAGTTCCGTGTGACACAGCAATTACAGCTTAATTCAGCTTCAAAGATGAGCTATAAAACAAAAGAATCCCAGGGTATCTATAAAATAAAAGAATCCCAGGAAAGTTTTTTAAATTGAAGATGTGTTAGCTTTAAGAACATCTGCATAATCCACTTAAAAGGAAATAGTAAACTTCATAAAATATTTCCATCAAGGCTTACTTTTAATCTAAAACCATGATAGTCTATAAAAGCACAATTTTAAACCTTGAGCTATTCTTTTTAAAAAAATCTGGTTTTCTCTGTTTTCCCCCACAGCAGAGTGGTATTTGCTGATCTTGCATTTGTTTGTATAATATAAGGGTTTTTAAGTGGTTTGCTTAAATGAAATATTGCTACCTTCACTTAGTGTTTTCCTACAAAGGAATAAAAAATAAGCTATTATTTTTTTTTCCTTAAGGGCATTTTGCAAAGCTTCCAGTATATCATCACTTAGCACTCATCTCCATACCAGTAAATAACAGTTCCTTCTCTCCTTCCTTCCTTCTTTCCTTCCTTCCTCCCTTCCTTCCTTGGTCTCTCTCTTCCTTCAACAGTATTGACCAATAACAATTACATGCTTATGGTGGAACTATCTACACAGATGCCAAAAGCAACTTTACAATTATGTCGCAACTATTCCATTAAAACCCTGTAGTATTAAACGGCAAATATACATGTTAGGTTTAGAAAAATGAATACTTTTGATTCAGCATTGTTTAATGACTTCATCAGTAGGATGACTGAATATTTGAATATAAGCCTGGGTATCAATACCTCAGAGCCAAAACTGTTTTTTACTGCCTTTGAGGATATGCTCTGAATTCCAAGTGATCATGGTAAATTGGGAATGTGGTCAGATGGACACTGATTAAAATCACAGAGAAAAATTGCATGCTAACTTAGAGGTAGAAAAAATACATTATACAAATAAAATTACTGAGAATGACTTTTTATGTGAAAGAAGATGGAAAAATATCACCCAGTCTTGGACTCAGAGTGAATGCAAAATGACTGTTCTAGCAATGGGGCGTAGTCATTTCTCAGAGTATGCCTAATAGGCTCTAGAAGGTTAATTCTTGCTTGACACTCATACAGTATTGCCAAAGTACACTACTCAGTTGGGATACACCCATTGAAAGAAACACTGAAGCCGATATCAAAATTCACAGATATGTCTGTATTTGTGATATTATTAAGTCTCCTAGAAAAGACTGACAAGTTGCCCCCGAGTCTATTCCCAGCATGACCCCAAACCACCATTCTCCACTTCCAATGAGGATAGACTCAAGGACACATGGGAGAGGAAAAGCAGATGAGTGAAGGAATAGCCAAGAAATGAAAGCTGCCTCTCTGGTCTGAGATCATATCAAAGTCTCATCTTATGGAAATATTGGCAGTGCTGTCCTTCCTAGAAATAAGGAGGAACAAAAACTAAAATACTGTCTTTAAAGAGCTAATTAATAAGCAAGCATCCTCTCAGGAATTGCAAAAGCAGAACTCTATTTCTTTTTTGACTGGAGCATATCTGTATATATGAATTATTTACATGTGACATAGAGGCTAAAAAAGTATTATGAAGCACTTTAAGTGTTATTTATTTGCTTCTTTTATAACCTGCCTCACATCAGAAAGGACTGTAAGTGGCTCCCAATGATTCTGGGAAGATGGCAGTTGTGGAGGCATGGTACCTAAATATTCTTGAATCCCCTCAGAAAGAACCTGAAGAGCAACTATGATAACAAACTCTGAAAACTGATGGGCAACGTGTGCAGCAAACTAGGTAACAAGAGAGACCCCATGGCTGCAAAATAGGAGGAGCCAGAGCTCCCGTAGCTACAAGACCCACGCAGGACCATCCTTGGTGCAGGAGGAAGCAAAGGAAAGTCAGCAAGGCATCTGGCGCGCCCCCCCCCCGAGAATGAAAGAACCCCAACAAGCTCTCACTGAAGGCCCCACAGCAGCTTAGCCTGGAGGGTTTCACCAAAGCACTCTTTCAGGACAAAGCTTCCCAGTGAGAAGAAATTGCTGGGATAAAATCTCCTTTGAACAGACAGGGGCAACAGAAAGGAAAGAAAGAGAATGTCCAGATTATTGTGAAAAGAACAGAAGGGGGGGCCCAAGAATCATGAAACTAGAAAAGATACCCCAAACTACTACCGCCGCTCTAAAAATACTGGAAAACTCATTTTCCTTAAAAATTAGCATCAGAGGGGCGCCTGGGTGGCTCAGTCCGTTGGGCGGCTGCCTTCGGCTCAGGTCATGATCCTGGGGTCTTGGGATCGAGCCCCACATCCGGCTCCCTGCCCAGCGGAGAGCCTGCTTCTCCCTCTCCATCTGCCTGCTACTCTGCCTGCTTGTGCTCTCTCTCTCTGTCAAATAAATAAATAAAATCTTTATTAAAAAAAATTAGCATCAGAAAAATATCAGAGTTGAATCCCATACGAAGTTATGCAATGAGAGAGAGAGAGAGGAAGAGAGAGGAAGAGAAGAGAGCAGAACAAGGTCCCTACAAATAATAAAAATCATCCAAGAGACATGCCCACAAAAAGGTAAAAAATTTAACCTCATATTTAGAAGTGATGGAAATGAAATGAACAAAATGATAGAAGATAAAAGAATAACAAATTAGAATTAGGAAAAACTCAAAAATGAAGTGATTGGAGAAAAGGGAAGTTTGAAAAGAAAGGTGACAGAAATTGTTAAAGAATAAGACGTAAAATAAAAATGCTGTCATTTAAGACTAAGCTAGCAGGAATTCAGGAACAAGTAAACACAACAGATAATATCTTTGATGAATCAGATAACTCAACAAATTAGAAATAGAAGAAAACTTCCTCAGCCTGATGAAGGGCATCTGAAAACTCACAGCTGAGATCATACTTAATAGTGAAATACTGAGTGGTTTTCCTCTAAAATGAGAAACAAGAGAAGGATTTCTGCTCTCACCACTTCTATTCAAGCTTGTGCTGCAGGGCCTAGCCATGGCAAGTAGGCGAGAACATAAACTAAAAGGCATCCAGATGAGAAAGGCAGTAACACTACCTCTATTTGCAGATAGCATGATCTTATATACAGAAAATCCCAAAGAATCAATTTTACAACCATTAGAACTGAAAAAACAAGTTCACCAAGGTCGCATGATATAAACCAATACACGGAAATGAATAGTATTTCTGTACATTTGCAAGGGACAATCTGAAAGTGAAATCAAGAAAACATTTGCAATTACAATAGCATTAAAAGAATTAAACACATAGGAATAAATTTAACAAAAGAAGTCCAAATTATATATTCTGAAAACCACAAAACATTGATGTAAGAAATCAAGGAACAGAAATCAAAATCAAAATCTGGCTTCTTTGCAGAAATTAACAAGCTAATTCTAAAATCTATATGGAAATTCAAGGAGCCCAGAATGGAAACAATAAAAAAAAAAAAAAAGAAAAAAACCCTGAAAAAGAAGAACAAATATGGAAGACTCATACTTTCTGATTCAAACTTGCCAGAAAGCTACAGTAATCATAGTAGCATGAAAATGGCATAAGAATATATAATCATAATACAGAGCAATAGAATAAAATAAAAAGTCCAGAAATAAACCCTCCCATGTGAAATAAGACAATCAGAGAAAGATAATTATTATATGATCTCACTCATATGTGGAATTTAGGAAACAAAACAGAGGATCATAGGGGAAGAGAGGAAAAAATAAAATAAGATGAAATCAGAGAGGGAGACAAACCATGAGACTCTTAATCATAGGAAACAAACTGAGGGTTGCTGGAGGGGAATGAGGTGGGGGGATGGGGTAACTGGGTGATGGACATTAAGGAGGTCATGTGATGTAATGAGCACTAGGTATTATATAAGACTGATGAATCACTGACCTCTATTCTGAAACTAATAATACATTATATGTTAATTAATTTAAATTTTAAAAATATAAAAAAAAAGAAAAAGAAATAAACCCTGCCATTCACAGTCAATTGATTTTCAATCAGGTACCAAGACAATTCAATAGTGGAAAGAATAGGTTTTTCAACAAGTGATATTGGGACAGAGAGTTATCTATACTGCAAGAGAATAAAGTTGGACCTCTCCCTCACCTAATATAGAAAAATTAACTCAAGATTGATCAGAGATTTATATGTAAGAGCTAGTATTATAAAATTCTTAGAAGAAAACATAGGCATAAGTCTTGAAGACCCTGGATTAGATAATGGTTTCTCAGCTATGATGTCAAAAACACAAATATCAAAAGAAAAACAGATAAATTCAACTTCATCAAAATTAAAACCTTTTGTACTTCAAAGGACATGATCAAGAAAGTGAAAAGACAACTCACAGAATAAAAGATAATTTTCAAATCATATATCTGATAAGGGACTTGTATCTAGAATATATAAAGAATTTTTCCAACTCAACACAAAAAGACAAAGTTAAAAAAAAGGGCAAAGGATCTGAATATGCATTTTTCTAAAGAAGACATACAAATAGAAAAAACACATGAAAAGATGCTCAAAATCATTAGCAAGCAGGGAAATGAAAATCAAAACCACAATGACAATACCACTTTATAACTTACAAGGATTGCTACAATCACAAAGATAATGAAAGTGTAAATGAGGATGTAGGGAAACTGGAAGCCTCATTCACTGCTGATGGGAATGTAAAATGGTGCAGTTACTTTGGAATACAGTTGGACAACTTCTCCAAAGGTTTTACGGATTTACCATATGACCCAGCAATTCTACTCCTAGGTTTATACCCCAGAATAATGAAACTACATGTCTATACAAAAACTACTACACAAACGTTTGTAGCAACATTATACATAATAGACAAAAATGGGATCAACCCAAATGTTCATCACTGATGAATGAATGGATCAGTAAAATGTGGTATATCCATACAATGGAATGTTATTCAGCAATAAAAACAAATGAATAACTGATACACATTACAACATGGAAGAACCTTGAAAATATTATGCTAAGTGAAAGAAGCCAGTGTCAAAACACCATATATTTTATGATTCCATTTACATGATATGTCCATAATAAGCAAATTTATAGAAACAGAGAATAGATTAGTGGTTGCCTAGGGGCTGGGTGGGTTGGGGGGCTTAAGGAAATTGGGGGGTGACTGCTAATGTGTATGGGGTTTCTTTTTGGGTGATGAAATGTCCCAAAATTGATTGTGATGATGATGGCACAACTCCATAGATTCATTTTAAAAACCATTAAATTTATACTTTAAACAGGTGAATTGTATGGTATAAGAACTATATGTCAATAAAACCATTATAAAGTGTATTTTTAAGAGAATTGGGTATAAAAAGGTATTTTAAAATTCAAAAATAAATGATAGGATAAAAGAGACTCATGAAAATATAATAGATATGGAAGACAGGCAGGTAGAAGCCCCCAAGGCGGGGGGGGGAGTCAAGTAATGGGATAGGGCAAATGCTAAAATCTGTAATTCAAGATGGGCTTCCTGAGAAAAAGAAACTTGAATCTTTATGTTGAATCATCAGCATTGATAAACTATTATTTAAAGAAAAAATATCTGAATGGAGATTATGGATGGGGATGGAGATGGAAATGGATGAGATTCGGAAGGAACAGTTAAGGGCCTCCCTGAAGGTGAGTTATATTCTGTCTCCAAAGCTTGGTCATGGAGCTACAGATGTTTGTGCTGTTGTTCATCTTTATACCTCTCAAACACGCTAGAAATATTTTATTGTATGTTCGATATTTAGTAAAAGCAACTAAATTGACTAGTACTATACAGCAGGATCTAATAAGTGCCTCATAAAGAACATAGACAAAGTGAGGAAGAATTACCCTGCAATGAGGGTGTGAGCTTTTAAGTTGAGTCTAACAATATCTAACAGGCATGATTTAAAATACTTTACATTCATTAATTAATTTGATCCTGTGAACTATCCTCAGAGGTAGACACTATTTGCGTGTCATCCTTGCGCAGGGGCCATGCTAATCTTCTCTGTATCGTTCCAATTTTAGTATATGTGCTGCCGAAGCGAGCACAGAGGTAGACACTATTATTTCCCTCTTTGGCAGATGAGGAACCTAAGGCACAAAGTTCAGTAACTTGTTTAAAGTTTGCACAGTGAGTTGGTGGCAGAGCTGTATTTGAACCCAGATGGCCTGGCTTCAGGGTCCATAGCCTTAATTTACAATGCTCCACTCTCTGTGGGTCTGCTTCGGCAGGGGTAGCCGTGGTGGTGTAGGATAGTTGGGAGTCAGGCCAGCTATTCACAAGGACAAGAGGGGGAAGGGCAGGCAACTTTTTGAGATTAGTCAGAAGGCTAAATTGGGGTCAGATCCAGAAATACCTTGAATGCTATGCAAATCGTTATTATCTGATATCTGGTCTTTACCCTTAATCAGTGGCAGGTATTAAACATTTTTGAGCAAGCAAAGAAGAAGCTGAAAGTCATGTTTAAGAAATAATAAACTAGACTGGAAGGTTGAGGAAAGAACCGAATGAAGACAGAAGATCTATTTGGAGACGGGATGAATTGAAAGGGGATGACTTTGAGCCAGGAACCAGAATCCTCAAGTACTATTTTTGACCACAGTGCTGAGCCGTTCCCAAGGGAAATTGTGTGCAGGGGACCAAGCCCAGCAAAAGCATGTCCTTTGATACTTTGGAGTCTTGACTCCTGACAAATGATGTCTCCTGCTTGAAGCCTGGTGAATGGATTGTGTGGAGAACTCTGTCTTCCTGACTAGGGACAGGACAAGAGCTTAGACCAAAAAGTGCCATGAAGTCCCATAATTCTTGGCCCTCAACAGCCCACCACCCTTATCGTGAGGCAAGAGTCATCTGAGAGGGGCAGCAGGGAGAGGTGAGAGCAAGAAGGCCCAGAGCATCTCCTGAGCTGGTTTAACACATGCCCTCATGCTACAATTCTACCCCTCTTACTGCTCCTCACACCTCACAGGGATCAGGTAGAGACAGGCTTCCGGCCACACCTGCAGGCAGCAAACACTCCTGCAACCGGCAAGCATACGTGATCTAAACCCCAGCTGGGGTGGTGGATATGGGAGCAGAAAAAAAAGATCTGCCATGAATTCACAACGACTGACAGGTTATGAGATAAAGGGGTGGAACAACTAAACATGAGAGTTTTGAGCCAAAGCAGTGACAACGGTGGTATGAGAGAACTATGGGAACCAGAAAGAGATGCTTGCTCAGAAGAGACGATCATTCTCCTTTGCTTTCTGAAGCATCACAGAATAGCGAAACTCAGGAAATTTAAATGAAATTTTATATTCCTTCTGCTCTGCCTTGAAGGCTTCAATGAAGGCTAAAAACTCTATATGTAAGTTCTCCTTCAGGTTCATGGTTTTTTGTATTTAAAGAGAGACTTTTTTTAAGGGTGTGTACAATACAATCTACTCATATTCCTTTTTATGAGGTATAACAGAAAATGACATGGGTTTGTTAATAAAAATAAGTTTCGGGGCACCTGGGTGGCACAGTCAGTTGAGCGTCTGACTTCAGCTCAGGTCATGATCTCAGGGTCCTGGGATCAAGCCCCGCATCGGGCTCCCTGCTCAGTGGGGAGTCTGATCGCCCATCTCCCTCTCTCCTCGTGTGCGCTCTCTCTCTTTCTCTCTCTCAAATGAATATATAAAATCTTTAAAAAAATAAAAATAAGTTTCTATTTCTTGAGTACTTATTTTGTTCCAGGTATTATGCTAAGCATTTTATACACTACAGTAATAAATCTTCACAATAGCACTAGGAAGGCTATTATTATCTTTATTTTGCTGATTAGGAAATTTAGGCACTAAGGAGTTTAAAAAGTTAAGAAACTTATTCCAAAGTACATGGCTAGTAAATGGTCAATCCAAGCTTCACAGACTGGGGTCTAACTTTGACATGTCTTATCCATGGTTACAAATGGTGTTCATACTGGCTCTGATTTCATTTTTCTAGCATCTAGCATTTTCCTGCCACAAGTTTTGCTCATGTGGACACTACACAATTAACAGGTGTCCTTTTAACTAGATCCTAACTCACTGGTTATTTCACTGAATTGCTAATCGGTTTACTCAGCACCCCAAATCCCTTCTTTATTTGTTAAAGCATTAAGTTGATTGAACACCTACCATGTGTCGAGCACATCAACCTACCGGACAAACCGAACACAGAAACTTTCCTTCCATGTCCATAGTTCATCATCTGTGGAGAGATATGCCTTGAGAAATAACGTACAGCATTCCAGAACCATGCAGGACGTCATGACACAGAATACCAGTTAGTCTGGCACTAGCGTAAAGAATTTTACTCTGGAGTCACCTATTTGAGTCCAGCTTGGAGAAAAGGCTCTACCTAATATGCAAAATAATAGCAATAACTGAGATGATAATCTAATGTAAATTATTTTCCACTGCCAATCTTTCTAAAGAGACTAAGTCAGTAACTTTAAAAACTTAAAAAAAAAAAAAAAACAACTGGGGCGCCTGGGTGGCTCAGTCGTTAAGCAGCTGCCTTCGGCTCAGGTCATGGTCCCAGGGTCCTGGGATCGAGCCCCGCATCGGGCTCCCTGCTCAGCGGGAAGCCTGCTTCTCCCTCTCCCACTCCCCCTGCTTGTGTTCCCTCTCTTGCTGTCTCTCTCTCTGTCAAATAAATACATAAAACCTTTTAAAAAATAAAACTATACCTCAATAGATACAAACCAAAAGACAAATAATTGAGATCATTTTTCAGAATCAGTCCAATAAAACGGCTATTTTTCTTTGAATCATTCAGATGCTTCCTTTTCCAAAATGTTATCTGGGGCTGAGCAAGTTTTTCATTGCTAATGATCTGTTTTGCGTTAGCAGTGGAGACTTAGATTGAGAAAAACATTTCAGACTGAACGTTTAGAGAATAAAGCCAGAAGGGAAACGTCACGGACCTGGGTCACCTCAGCCTGAAGCAGGCACAGTAATTCAGCAAGTCCTCAAGCACGGGAGCGACTGATGATCCTCCTCCCTGCACACCGAGCCCTGCGTGGCTACGGGGCAGTGCCTGGTGCACCAACAGGTACAATGCAGGAAAGGGTAGGTCTCTTAGTGAGAGCGGTCTCTTGCTTGAAGTCTAAACACCAAGCACAGGTCACCCCCACTATCTGTGAGAGGAGCGTCCCTATAAAAACTTTTGTAAGTTGAAATGGCATAAAGAGAAAAAGTCATTGCCACTAAGTTACATGGAAACATTTTAAAGTGTTCTCAGACTCAATAAATAACCTGTCTTAGGCTTTTCTGACACCTTTGGATGATTCTTGGGAATGGATGCACAAAATAAATCAAGATAAAGCACAGATGCTCCCAGACACAATTCAGAGCTTTGGCTGCTCGACGCTGAGATGCTGGGGAAGGAGCTCAGCGGGGGGTGGGGGGGACGTGCCGCTCGGACTGTGCAGCTTCTATGACAACTCGCTGCAAAACAAACACTGAATGCTATTTTTGCTTTTCATTTTTTTCGCCTAAATGTGAAAATCCTCTTCCGATTTCTTTCAGTTATCGAAAATAGGTACTAAAGTAGGTCTTTTGTGAAAGCAAAGTGGCATACTGCAGACTTTGGATTCGTGGGGGGATACCTGTATTTAGAAGAGTTTAGAGTTAGGGATGACATTTCTTGGGACATTTCTCAAAGAGGAGCCCGTTGTGCTCTCAGCGGTGACTTGAGTCCTAAGCTGCTGGTCCTGCATGAAAATTTGCCACAGTGATTTATCTACTCCCACTTATCCCACGCTCTGTGATCTCACATTCCTAAATCAGACACTAAAAAAGGATTTTAGACCTAAGTGGTGCTAAACTCAGAGCAAAGGAAAGAGGATAGTGACTTCCTAATGATCCTCAATGTTTTTGCCTCCCAGTTTTAACAGCTTTATCTTAAAAATCACATCTCTTAATTATTCAAGATGAAAGCCGGGACACTTGGTAAGCCATTTCACGAATGCTCAGGTCTCTGGCATTAAAGAAGTCAAACTGATGAGTAAATGACTTGTTTACGAATGCAGGGACTTAGAGGGGGACTCAAAAGCTCACATCTGCTTAGTCTCAAACCAAGTAATGCTTTAAAAACTCGCCACATATTAAGTCACCAGGAGAAGGCCTCTTGTGACACTGGGAATCCATCATTACTGGGACTCACATCTCACTGTAATAGATCCCAATGCAGCCCTCAGCTTAGTCACCCAGAGAAATACAGTATGTATTAAAATACAACCATTTTTTGCCTGTGTGGTAGAACACAGAAGCTATTTTGTTTCACAAGTATAACATGATGGTTTTTATGGGGGAAGTGAAGAATAATTTATCCAGTGGGGGAGGAATGTAATTAGCTTGAATACAGAGTTTTGGAATTGGGCCAGGACAAGAGCCAAATCACTGATAAAAAAAAAAAAAGATTCCATTTTGGATACCAAAAGTTAAAATAGTGTCCTCTTATAGAAGCTTGTATTCTCATGGTCGTTTTCCCTCTCTCTCTCTCTGTCTCTCAAAGCAGACAATATTACCTAATAAGATACTAAGGGAATATGTCAGAAATAACATTTGCTAAGCATCTACTGCGTGGTAGGCACTGTGTTAAGCATTTTCCATTTTCACAATGACTCTGTGCTAGTCTGATGGCCAAGCTCCTTCCAGACCCCCCAGATGTCTGTCCTTTGACCTCCTCTGAGCCTAAAATGATCCTCTCAGTGGCATAATGCACTTTCAGAGAAACAGACCTGGCAAGAAACCCGAGCAGACTGGAATTAGGCTTGAGCTGTTGGGCAGAAAATTCTAGGGTCCCTGGGACCTGGATGACGGCCTAAAAGGCAGGATGGATGCAAGGAGCAGAGGCTCCACAGGAATGTGCCCCTTGACCTTGCTTAGTCCTCAGTGCTGGCGTCAGCAGCCAGAAGCAGGACGGGGAGCCTGGTACAGAGATCCCCATGTACCATTCCACCTCCTGCCTTGGCCTAAGGCTAGCGCTATCAAACCGGGCCCAACTCCAAAGCTGATGCTCTTAACCACTGGCCTAAATAGCTTCAGAGAATACAACAGGTGTTTGAAAATTGCTAGTTGAATGAATGCTTGCCTGAGAGACCCAATACCTGTCTTCTTGGAATTGAGTAGAAAAAGACTTGTAGAGTGTCTATGAAAAACATTGAACAAATGCTGGGCTATAAAAGCAAAAGCAATGTGATCATCACCAGTTTTCAAGCCCGTGACATTTGGTGAGACTTTTCATGAGGGGCACCTTGCAGCTCAGCTGTCAGTAAAGGTGGTTATTCCCCGGGGCACAGGTTCCAGCATGCTGGATGTGCTGGATTGTTCTATCACAGTGTGGGACTCGGCATTCCCTCCATGATAAGCCATCTCAAACAAGCTCAGAGGCAATACTGGGGTCACAGGAGAAGAATAACCCCAGGTTATGTTGCTTAACCTATTGTATATTTTTAGGGGTGGCTCAAGAAGTAAATAAAGGAAGTGAAAGTCAATCTAATCAGCATCAAAATTTGTCTCAGCAGGACTTCCTGGTCCTGGTAACATGTCAAGGTATCCATTCATTCCTATTGTGTTTAAGTAAAACAACCCTTAAGCATAAAGGAGATGGACATTTAGAAGTTTTAGTAGTCTTTTTACAATAGAAGAAAGGTTTTTTTTTTAAATAAAATTTTTAATGATTACAAAATATGGCATATGTTCTTTGTTAATAATTTTGAAAATATGGAAATGTACAGTGAAAAATCAACCATAATCCTGCCAACCGAGACAATGACCGTTAGTGTTTTATTGCACTTTTGCACGCTAAGAACATTACCAGTTACTCAATTACAGCTTCTCTTTTCACCTAACATTCAGATAAGCATTCTCTCATATTATTAAGAATCTTTGGGGGCGCCTGGGTGGCTCAGTCATTAAGCATCTGCCTTCGGCTCAGGTCATGATCCCAGGGTCCTGGGATCGAGCCCCGCATCCGGCTCCCTGCTCAGTGGGAAGCCTGCTTCTCCCTCTCCCACTGCTTGTGTTCCCTCTCTTGCTGTCTCTCTCTCTCTCTGTCAATAAGTAAATAAATAAATAAATAAAATCTTAAAAAACAAAAGAGAATCTTTGGAAACATCAGTTTTAATAGCTACATAGTATCTCATCATGTACCTTTGCTTAGGGTTAACAATTTACTTACGAAGTAACTCTATTGTTCTCATTTTGTTTGGGGACTTCGTTTCTTCCTGTTCTTTATTTTTGCTGTGATGAATAATACTGTATTTATTTTCTTATTTTGCCTTCAGTATAATATTATGCATACATGTATATAATATATAAACACATAAATATATTTTAAGAAGTAGGATAACTGAATCAAAGGGACAGAGTACTACTAAAGCTCTCCTAAATTGCTTTCTAAAACTGTGGATCCAGTTTAAACACCATATTTTCATTTCACCTCTACCACCATCATGGAGCACTGTCATTTGAATATTTCATAACAGGTAAGTAAACATGGGATCCCATTACTATAATCTGTACTTATTTTTAAAAAGTCAATTTAAATAAATAAAATTATGCCACATTTACCATTGAAATGTATTAAAAGATCAGGTTAAAAATGCTTCCTGACTTTCAATCAGTAAGAAATACATGATAAATAACTCTGAATTTACACTGCTCTTAAACATTTTACTTTACTTATTGCTATTTTTAAAATCAGAGTTGGAGATGTCCTTGGCTTGCTGTACAGAAAGAGCAGCCTTTGGGGTGCATATTCAAAATGTGAAATTGAGTTAAAATGATTCCATTTTCTACCTGAAAACCATATTCTTATACCCCCAAATTCAATTTCTTAAGAATCATAGTGGCTCTTACTGCTAGCTTCTTAACTTAGAAGCTTATCTCAATTTATCTTTTTTACATTTATAACATTTTATTTTTGTCACACTTCCCATTCTCCATATTATTGCATGCCATATGCTTATTTTTCAAAACTCAAACCTAATTTTTTTTGGTAGGCATCAATGAGGATTATGCATTACCATTCAAGCTAACTCTATTTAAAAACAAACAAACAAAAAAGAAAAAGGAAACAGGTATGAAGATTACCAGCCTGGAGGGAGTCTCACTTGCTAGAAAAGCCTCTACACACCAACTTCAGCAGGATGTGGGATTTTTGCCACTGACTTTTTTCCATTCATGGTCTCACTTGTGAACAGTAGAAGTGAAGGGAGCTGGTTGGTGGTCTGCGCCTGTCCGGTCAATGCTGGGAAACTGTCAGGATTACAATGCTCCTTTGTTGGCTGGCTTGGCAGCCATACCAAGAGCTGAATGGGCCACAGAGACTGAACTAGTTATGACGACTGCTTGGTCCTCTCAAATGACCAGAGGCCCTCCCACCTCTTTGCCCGGCCACCCTGGGATGACAGCATGGATGGGGAGATGCTCCGATTCCTCCCACTGATACTGTGTAGCAAGTTGGCTAATGGAAAACTCTGATTTCCTGACAGTCTCTAAACCAGTAAGAGTTCCAGTCTCACTTGAAACTTACAAAAAGAAAAGCAGATTAACAAGATAGCAAGTAAAACATGAAAACGGTATAGTATAATGATGTGTTAATCTCTCTCACGGAAATTGTGTGATGATTGCTGGCCATGGAGAGTAAAGGAAATAAAAACAAAACAAAACCCCAGAACAAAACCGAAAAAGAAGCTCCCCAGGATGATATTCATGGGAAAAAAATCTGATCTGACTACTTTAGGTCATCATGATTTTTTCATGTTTATTTTTGTCACATCAAACTTCCCAGAGCCCCAATTTTCAAATTTAGGTGCAACCCCCCAATAATACAAAGAGGAAAACTGAAGGTTGTGAAGCAGGTAGGACAAAAAGATTACTAAATGAAAAGTGAGCTGTTTTTTAACAGCTTTCTGCTAACCCAGACTCCTGGTTTTATTTAAGAAGCCCACTGCCTTTGAAAATACACAGGGTCTTTTCAATAGCAAAAGATCAAATGATGTTAATCAGGCGGTGGGGTCTAATCCTTTAATGCAGCTGTCTCTTTACATTATAAACATTCCAGCTATATAAGCTGGAACGATTTTTATCTTAGCTTGTCTTTCCTTCCCCGTCTTCCTCTTCCCCCCTCTCTGTCTCTCCCTGCTTCTCTGTATCTCTTCTGTCTCTAAATCTTAACTTTGCCACGGTACAGAATATGCTTTCTTCTACCTGGTTTCTAACCCCCATCAAGAAATAATCTTAGAACGAAGGAAGACAAGAGGGTGGGGGAATTAACCTCTCTTGCTCTCCTCCATGTTCCCCACACTTTTGGTTGGTCACTGTAGACTATATTCTCTTGGAAAGACCACATCTACAAGGCACTGCACAAAGCTCAGGCTTCTCCCTGCTCATCACCTCTATTCCTCCTCAGCTGTTGGTTTGGCCTGATGGATTCAGTTCCACTTTGCACGGATGTGGATGCCTTTACAGCTGCTTTTGACAGCTTTCTTTGAGCCGATCTTTTCTTCAAGAATACAATAATCATAGTTTGAAGAAATGATTATGGTGGGAAGAAAGATATATGACAGTTTTCTTCAGATATTTGATCTAACATCCCGTTGAAGGAGGATTGGACTTTTAGAGGAATATAGAACCATCAGAGCAGTGATTCTTAAATGGAGGTGTGGTGGTACGTAGAGTCACTTAGGGACCTCTTCAGGTTACAGTCCCTTTCTCTGCTGAGATGCTGAGGATTACTAGCCTAGAGGGAGACTCGCTTGCTAGAAAAGCATCTACACACCAAATTCAGCAGATGTTGATTCTGTAGAGTGCAACTCTTGTCCACAGGAGTACGACCAATTTCTTAGGAACATTAGGATGGAAAATACTGAGATCCATCAAATTGGACTATAAATCTCACAAAATCAAATAAACTATATATAATATTCTCATCCTTTTATTCCTAAGGCCTACCAGGGTCTGACATGTGGAAGATGCTCCAAAATGCTCTTTAAAGTATTGTTTTGTTTTATGAATTAAAAAAAATAACTTCAGGTAAGCAAATTTCATATTAATATAAGTAGAATAATCTAATAAGAAGCACTGTCCATGGTAGGTCATCATGAGAGACAGTGAGTTCTCTGTCTTTGGAGGAATTCAAGCATAAACCAGGGATACTGGTAGATAGGTTAGATACTTGACCAGGCCTGGGAGGCTAACAGAGTGGCAGCCAACTTGGCTCCAAGGCCAAGGAAAAATTCCAACCCTTATTTCATGACCACCAAGAGATTAATTACTTGAATGGCATAAAAAGATGCATCCTGTCATATCATCAGTTCAAACCAGGGGACCAAATCCATGTGCCTTGTTTTCTGGGAGTTCTGTGTTAAATTTGAACCACTGTTTATTAAATCCTAAGTTTTTAATTTCTGTTTACAATACTCCAGATTTTTTTTTTTAACTAAGAATACCATTTGTACCTTTGAAAGTCTCCAAGCCTTTGGTTTTCTTCTCTAGAGCACCATATGAATGCTGATACCTAGAAGCCCAAAGCTGTGGCTTATAGGTCCTAAAAACCCAATCGCTTCTACCTGCAGAATCAAAAGCTAAGCCAACCTCACCTCTTTGTCACACTAATTCAGAACCCAACTTTTTCAAATTAGCTTAAGGCTGGCCCACAAGAGAACACAAACATTTCTGGAAGCGTTGGAAGTTTTTAGAGATTTCTCTCCCTTCCCCCACTCTTGCCCTCCTTCTTCTTCTTTTTACCCTTTTCCTTCTTCTAATGCTGAATGAAGTTTGCCATCCAAGGGAATGTGGTGCCTTGATAATCACTTTTTGGATATCCATGCATTCCCCATTCATTTATACGGAACATCTGCAGCCCATTAGAGGGATGTAATAAAGTGGCAAGCCTCTGGCCCCAGCAGCAGCTTGCTGCGGAGATCTTCTGGTGAAGAGCGCCACCTCTCACCAGTAACCAGCGTGGCCACTTGGTGAGCCCGAGTCCCGGGAGCCAGCCAGCACAGTGACCCTGTGGGTTCACTAGCCTTTCTTTTTTGCACAGCAGTCAATTATTTTTTCTACCAACAATGGCAAAGTACCTGACACTGTACATCCATCCTGCCTCTGTTAGTGGAAGCACACGGGAGGTGGGTGCCCTGAAAATAAAACCTGAGTTTTCTGTGTCGATATGTTTTTTTACCATCTATGAATTCACTTTTCAAGAAGGGTAATGGGTGCTCACTTGGACAGCACATATACCAAAATTGGAGCGATACACAGAAGATTAGCATCGTCCCCGCGCAAGGATGACACACAGATTTTTGAAGCACTCCATATTTTTATGAAGTGCCTGGAATTCTTCGATTAAAAGAATATATTCTCTTGGTTCTGCTATGGTCCAGACAGTGTTAAATTCTTTTTTCTATTGTGGGTTTTGATTTCCCCCCCACCCCCAGAAATTGTTTTTATTTGATGTACCCAGGTCTTCAGTTTCTCAATAAAGAAAAGATCTCCATAAAAAAATAAATGAAAAATAATAAAGAGTAATGGAAAATTAGTAATCTACTTCTCAGTCTGGACCATTCTTAAAAATTCTGGATCTTCTGCTGAATAAAACAAATCTCCAAATGTTATTCGGACTAAGAAATATTCTTTAGTGTTATAGGGATCTTAGAGGTCTTCTGGTCCTTGGAGGTCCTCCTGTTAGAGGCGAGGAGCCGGCGTCCAGAGTGGTGCAGTGACTATGTCATATCCTTCCCCTGTTCACTCCACACCCATCGACGACTACCCTCGGGCCCTTTCCTTTGGGCCATTCTCTCCCCACTGGGGTTCACAGAACTTTGTGTCTTAGAGGGTACTGGAGAGACTGAGACTGTATAAACACTCACAGCGATCTCTTAGGCTGTATCTGAACAGAGTTCTTATCTTTATGCCTCTATTGTGTTCTGTTTGTCTTAATAAAGTACAAATCTCTCTATGACACACAAAAAACACAGATGTTGATTCTAAATAGTTAAATGAATCATTGCATATGTCTCTCAAATCATTTATGTAAAATATTTGAAAACGCATTTTAGATTCTTCATCCTTGGTAGGGAGTTTTAAATGGTTTAAAATATATACCTTTATGTATTATTTGATGTTCATACAGTTTTTCCTAAATAGCATGTTTGACTTTTAGCAGAAGTTCTTGGAGATAGTGTATTCTGAATGCCAACGGCAGAACTTTTACCTAATAATGTATTATTTACTACAAAGGGGTGCTGCTATTGCAGGAGAAAGGCAATGGTCTAAAGATGAGAACTTCGGGTTTGAGTCCAGCGACTGCCACTTAGTAGCCCTGTGACTTAACCCAGGTTACTAAACTCTCTGGTCGGGGCATGTGTGTCTGTCAGCAGGGGCAGGAAGGGAAGGGGGAGGGAAAGACATGGTAAGAAAATCTGAACGGTCTTTCTCGTTGGATTGTTGCTAGCCTCAAATCTAATAACATACCTGAAAGTTCTCTGAAACTTATAAATCAAATTTAAGTTAGGATTACCACGGCCAGAGCATTTGCTCACTGCCATGTAGCATGTTAAATGGAAGCACTGTATTTAAAGGTTAAAATCCGGGTTCTTTGATCTGCCAATTTGGATGGAATCCCAGCTTCACCACTTGCTAGCTGTGTGCTTTCTGGTGAATTACACAACCTGCCTAAGCTTGACATCCTGAGGGAATACTAATTTGAAGCACATCTTATGGGGTTGTGTTAAGATTAAATTCAATGATACATGCAAGGTACCAGGTGGGAAGTCCCAGCCCCCAGCAAATAAACATTCACTTAGTTTTGTATAATGAGATTCCTGGCTCTTGCTGTTCTCATGGTTCTATGGGATAAATAACCTGGAAGATTTGGGTTTTTTAACCCTCAAAACATTTTACTTAGGTCTCCTTCACCTATATATAGAGCTCTAGCTGAGACATCACCTCTGAGGACGTAGAGCAAATTCGAGTGTCACGGAAAAAACAAAAAAACAAAAACAAAAACACCATTAACAATAAGGATTCATGAGTCTGGGAGTTAAACCCAAGAATAACTGCTCTTTATCCTGCCCTTACCACTCTGTCTTCAGAACTCTCCCCTACAGCAATATTCTACTCCAAGAGAAGAATCGATTTCAGGTTGTCTTCTTGACTCTGACACCTGGTAAGTGTTCTTGATAATCTCATACCCTTTATAAATTTATGGTCTTATAAATGTCATATATATATACATATATATATATGTATATATATATTGTGTTACAGATAATTTGCTCTATTTCCTTTAATTTTACTCTTCCCCCCCCCCCCTTTATTTTTACTCTATATCCTCTTCTAGATTATGAACTTCACAAAGGCTGGACTCCTGTTTTTTTTTTCTCACTATTTCCAATATTCAAGTTCTGTGAATGATCCAAAGATCAGTAATGCCCTGACATTACATAAACTTGGATTCATGCTGGGCCTCTTTACCTCCTTGTTGGGTATCCTAGGGAAAGTTGCTTCAGTTCTCTGAACCTTATTTCTTTGTTCATAAGATGAAGACAAGCCTACAGAGTTGCTGTGAGTCTTGTAAATAATACCGGAAAGCCCTTAACACATAATAAGCCTTCAATAAAAGGTCACTATCAGTGTTTCTCTACTTTTAAGTTTTCTGTTATGGTTATTAGCACCATGGTGGCCATCAACTCCGTACCTATCCCTAGGTATTGACTCAGATTCCCAAGAACCAAGGAAAAACACAGGAAAGAAGAAAGATAGACAAATCCAGGGAAGTGTGGAGAGAGCAGAAAGCTTTCTCTAAGTCAAAATCAGCAAACACATAACTGTAATTGTATTTCATGATCCGAAAGGCCCCGCAGGCTTCCTCCTGCTGATGAAAAAGAACACTGATGAGATGGTGCCACCTAGTGGTCATTTTCTAATACTACAGGCGGCAATGATGTAAACGGGAGGGAAAATAATTGCGGAAGAGGCTCCAAGAAGTCTTTATTCCTTCTTGTTTTTACTGAGAAGGTGGGAAAGCACTGCTTGCACCCACACCTTTCTCTCCTCTCACCCACCCTGAATAAGGTGGTGAACAGTAGCCACGGATCTATTCAACTACACTTGACTATTTTGCTTGTTGAGCTCATAAATCAGCTCAATAGCAACTTGTCAGCAATTGACATTAATTACAAAGTAACAAAAGATGGGTGAATTTTTTGATATTTGCAAGTTAAACTGAGACCTTGTTTCTCCATTCAGAATTGTTTTTCGCACCTCAAAAGAAGAAAATGTCCATCATTAATGAAAGTCTAAAGAAAAATATTTTATCTGATAGTGCCGCCTGCAACCACTTATCCACGATCATTATCTTTCAAATATAATGATAGTGAGGAGTCCTACAGTGCTCTGCAGACATTCAGTCCTGAATCCCTGGGACAGAGGCAAAGAGCAGATCCAATTATCCCTTTTTCATTCATTCACTTGTTTATAGTACAATCTATGAAGACAAGCTAATTCTGCTAATGAAATAGCCCGTGTACAAAGCAGCATATCCTTCAACCTTGGGGAAATGTTGTTTCATAGCTTAGAATTTTAGAATTAGAAGGCACTTTAAAAATTCGACGGTCCAACTCCTTTTAGAGATGACCTTCTGTTTCTCTAACTCCTATTACGTGATTTTGTGTTTTAACCTTGATTGCTGTGTTAGGTTTTGCTACGGAGCCCTCTGGTTCTATTAACAAGTGGAACTGTAAAACACCTTCTACGACGTGCCATTTATTGGGGGAGAGGGGGCCTGGGAGGCAACTGGAAACAGCTGAAGGCACGTCCAGGCCCACTGCTGCTCCTGTTCGATAGGCGGTTCCCACGCTCGTCTGAAGAGAGAAGAGGAAGCCGCAGAAAGAGCAGAACAGATGTGGCTGCTGCCAGGGCTCTGGTGGTCAACGGGCCGTGGTCTCGGAGACAGGAAGGACCTCCCGGCAGCCGGACAGCTTGCCCCCCAGCTCCCTGCCACCCCCGCCTCACCTGGGAGCCCCAGAAGAGGGGCACAGGTGTCTTCAAAGCCTGAATACTCTCGCTTTACGCAAAAGGTGGAGCCCTTGGACCAACGGCATCTCTTTCTGGTAGACGTTGGGACCCATCTCCCAAGGAGATTGGTTTTGTTCATCAGATTAACATTTTAAGATCCTGATCTCTGTCACTCTACCAACACCTTTGGGCAAGGTGATTCTAGCCCCGAACGGGTCTCCCTTCTACACCCCCTCCCACCACCATTTCCTCATCACCATGTCTAGCGGGATATCATGCTAGGTTTTAGGTTCTGAGGGTAAGAGATGGATCAGACGGTGTCTACCCCTAAGAATCTTTCTGTCTAGTATCCCCATCGTGATAAAACTAACTGAGAAATACTCCATGAGCTCAGATATGTACTTCTTAAGTTAAAGAGTTGTTAAGTTGGAGCCTGTTCCATAGGATAAGGACAGGATGATAGAGCCGCTAAAGATTCCTGTACAATTATGAAAATATTTAGTCACTGAAGATGGACATCTGTGGAGAAAGATTTGAGGGCTTACCAGAAAACTGATGTAAGGAATTATTTACTCAGATAATGTAAAACAAAACAAAACGGGAATGTTGTCTTTATACATGTAGAAATCTCCCGCTCTGTAATCCAGATGCCACAGGCAAGACAAGGGGCAAAATACAACAAAACCCAATCTCTTTGTCTTGAATAAACATTCCTTTTGTAACGTTCCTTCCCTCCCAGACTTACTCTTCCACATTAATAATCTGTGAGCTGAGTTGCTCTGCTTTCGCCTGGTTACCTAAATGATCAAAACCTTCCTCTGACTCCCCATATCTGTCCAGAGTCTCTGTCAGGGCCAAGCTCAGGAGCTCTGCTACGCCACTTAAAACAAGAGGGGCTACCTGTGAAACTTGTTTATTTACTTACTCGTTTTAATATAAACATAACACCAGTTTTCTGCGACCGATAATTCATCAACGATATAAAGGATGTGATTGTCAGCATTTTCTTTTAGGCCATTGTGGCTTCTTCACTTCAGCACTGGTGACATTTTGTGCCAGACAGTTCTTTGTTGTGGGAGGCTGTCACGTGCTTGGAGGAATTTCAGCAGCAGTCCTGGCCTCTGCCCGCCAGACGCGACCCCCACTTTATGACAACCAAAAATGTCTCCAAACATTGCCAAGTGTTCCCTTGGGGCAAATTCACCCCGAGGTTGAGAACCACTGATAATAGATCAACTATTAACTTTTTTTAATCTATAAAGATACAGCAGGCAGAAGCAGTATGTCTTCTTTGAATATCTTAAGGGGGAAAAAAAGAACTTGGATTTTGGTGTCTCTACTCTTTTCAGTCAGTTCCTAAAGCATACTTATGATTGTTTTCAGGGCAAATTTTCTCAATTGATCCATTGCTATCTATTCTCTTCCCCAATTCTTTACCTAAATAACAGTTTACAAACTTGATCTTTCTTTTTTTTTAAGATTTTTTTTTTCTTTTAAAGATTTTATTTATTTATTTGAGAGAGAGAGAATGAGAGACAGAGAGCATGAGAGGAAGGAGGGTCAGAGGGAGAAGCAGACTCCCTGCCGAGCAGGGAGCCCGATGTGGGACTCGATCCCGGGACCCCAGGATCATGACCAGAGCCGAAGGCAGTTGCTTAACCAACTGAGCCACCCAGGCGCCCCAAGATTTTTTTTTAATTTATTTGACAGAGAGAGAGAAAGCAAAAGCCTGAGCGAGCACAAGCAGGGGGAGAGGCACAGGGAGGGGGGAGAAGGAGAAGCAAGCTCTCTGCTGAGCAGGGACTCCAACGAGGGACTCCATCCCAGGACGCCGGGATCATGACCTGAGCCGAACGCAGACGCTTAACCAACTGAGCCACCCGGGTGCCCCCACAAACTCTATTCCATGCATAGAATCTCATTTACTGTTCACAACGATAGGAAGCAGGTACTAATAGGCAGCTGGCTAGGGAGCAGCAGGATGTCCCAGGAAGAAAGATCTGGAAGCAGACAGTCCAGAGCTACAATTCTGTCACCACGGTTTCCTGGCTACAAAACAATTAGGCCAGTTCTTCAGCTTCTGGGCAAAACGGTTTTCTTATCTGAAATGAGGGATTATTAATATCTCGGAGGGAGGTTGGGAGGATTAAGATGAGGTGAGCTCTGTGAAATACAGGTCGCTAGCAGAGGCACGACCCACTGCAGCTTTTTTTTACTCTAAGACCAAAGCATCCCGCACTGCACTGCATCAAATACTGCTGCTCACCGAAGCAACTTTCTCATTCTGGTCTCAGATCTCTTTAAGGATCTGATCAACAGAAAAATCCTCAGAAGTAACCCAATTTGTAGACAATTTCAGGATAGTCACAGATTCACCTGAAGTGCGTAGTGAGCCCAAGGGAAGAGTCCCTCTGGCAACAGCCTACTAATTTCATCTTTTCTTCTAATGGACTGGAGTAAATGGTGCCGAAGAGCTTTCCTTGCCCATTGCTTAAAATGGGCAACCCTTCTGCAGAGACAAATTGATTCCTATTTCCCCCAATACTACTGATTGGCCAGCAGGTCCTTGAAATAAGCCATTAGCTTGGTAGAGTGTAAAGAGCCTTGCCAATTTCCCTTCTTCAGGGAAAAAAAAAAGTGCAAAAGGGTAATTGGTAAAAAGGGGTCAAGGTCATCCAGTATGATTAGTTACTCTATTAGTTTCCTATTGCTGCTATAACACATTACCACAAACTTCGAACACTCTTGATCCAACACAAATGTATTATCTAACAGCTCTGGAGGTCAGAAGTCCAAAGCAGGTCTCACGGGGCTAACATAAAGGTGTTGGCTAGGCTGCATTCTTTTCTGGAGGTTTGAGAGGAAAACCTGTCTTGCCTCTTCTACCTTGTAGAGATTGCCCATGTTCCTTGGCTCATGACCTCTCTCCATCTTTAAAGCCAGCAATGGCCAGTTGAATCTTTCTCATACTTAATCTTATGTCTCCCTCTTCCACATTCAAGGACCCTGGTGATTACATTTGGCCCATCTAGATAATCCAATACAATCTCCCTATTTTAAATCTAGCTGATTAGAAAACTGAATTCCATCTGTTGCAGTCCCCTTTGCCACGTAATACAACATATTCACAGGCTCTGGAGATTAGCAAACAGACATCCTTGGGAGGCCATTATTCTATGCACTGTATAGTCACTTGCTTGGTATTTTTGATGACAAGCAAGGAATAAGCCCTGTTACAAGTCCTGATCCATCTTTGGAGTTTAGAAAAGCAACAGTTGACAGTATTTTTTGAATTGTCATAACAACTTATTATTGGATAATAAAATCCCTTCAAAAATCATTATCATCTCAATTGGGACTCTCAGAAACTACATCTACACAATTCATAATTTCTCATTGACTTAATGTCTTCTAACTCCTGATAATTTAGGCAACTGGAGAAATTCTTTACAGCTCACTACACAAAGGAAAGAGAACTCACGTGTATTTTGTAAAGCAAGTTGCAAATACAAGTAGAGCTACCCATGAAGACTAAACAAAGCTTGCATAAATGAGGAAATCAAGGCACCGTTGGCAAAAGAAGGGGACACGGCCGCTCAGAAACACACAGGCTGCA